>NC_055662.1:14919242-15536242 GCF_017976325.1 Chelmon rostratus | reverse complement strand
TCCAGCCATGACCCCTGTCACAGCGTCTCTTGACACCTCTCCCCGCGACCCATCAACCCCCTCCTCTGTGCCTCAGTCTGCCCCCACCAAGACTAAAGAGAAGGGGAAGAAGGGCAAGCGGCAGGGAGGGAAAAAAGCTGACAATAACAATGGCGACAGCTCGAGCACAGAGAGCGATATGGAGCACAGCCATGGAGGAGGCCGAGGCAGCACCAGCATGCCGGGGTCACCTGCAGGAGGGGGCATCCACTCCCCGGCCTCAGTCAAGCGCTACCGGGACATGATCGCCACTTCAAAGGGGGCTCGGCTGGTGCCGGGGAGGAAGTCAAAAATAGAGAACAACCCCGGAGCAGCGAGGCGTAAAGCGATGGTCAACAGAGAGAAACGTTTCACCTTTGTGCTGGCGGTGGTCATCGGTGTCTTTGTGGTGTGCTGGTTCCCGTTCTTCTTCTCCTACTCTCTGCAGGCAGTTTGTCCAGAGACGTGCGCCATCCCCGATCCACTCTTTACATTTTTCTTCTGGATCGGTTACTGCAACTCCTCCCTCAACCCAGTCATATACACCATCTTCAACAAAGACTTCAGGAAGGCCTTCAAAAAGATATTGTGCAGAGGCACCAAGGGTACTTTCTTTTAGCATCCAAATCCAATGTATAGGACATGGATGAAAAAAAAGCTGCAATATCTGAGTATAGAAAAAAAATGATCATTTCCATTTTTCAAAACACTCAAAGGGCTGTTTTAAAAAAAAACATGTTGAACTGTGGAAATTCCAGAATAAGAGCTGAGAGTCTCTCTTTTACAGACACAGTGTGTGCAATCAGGCAACTTAGACTGTGAAATCTCAGTTTGCAGCTGGTACAAGCATACATTCTTATACACTCTGCACAGAGTGGTGCAGAATCATAGACGTATTTCACGCAAAACTAGAGAACAGATAGAAGGTCACGAAGAAAGTAAGAAACAAAAGATAATTAACTCCTGATCAAGTGCTGTACTGTACTCATTAAGAACCACAGGACTAATGGGTAAAGAAAACAGGTAAAAAGAAGAAAAAGTGGTCTTTGATTCCTCTGAGCCTCCGGCCCTTTATTTATCAATACAGAGCACAAGGAGCACACAAGGTTAGTGGTGATTTCTTACGTCTGCAGTCTTAATTTGCCCAGCTGCAGGGCAAGCATATGTTCCCTGATTTTTATCTCAACGTGCAAACAACAAGAGGTTTCTGACAGTCTCAAGTGTGAGAGCACAGACAAGGGCACCCTTTCAAACTGAGCTTGTGGACTTTTTTTGTGAAAAGCCCTCATGTCAGACACCTTGCTATCAGCTCAGTATGGGTCGTAATGGACACTCAGGTTGTTTGTAATGGCACTGTTTGGCTTCCACCTTTCATGAAATAACAGAATAAGAGGGGTGGGTTTTGGACCACATGTATGTTATTGAGATGTAAAAGAAAGACAGTGTGACCCACCCTCATAATCTTAGTCTGTTGTTTCCTGCTTTATGATTTATCCTGGACTATCACGTCAATGGACTGGATTGAGCAGCCCCTCTAATGAATTCTCTCAGTATTTGGACATTTAAGTAACACTCAAAACCGTGTCTAGCCTCTAGAAAGCGTTTCAGAGGTTATTCACAGTATCTAACGGGAGGCGCATCTGCTGAAGACTGACTATATAACATGTGAACATTATTTTCCAGAGACCCTGCTTCATGACGAGTAGCAGTATTTAGCAGGTCGACATTCAGGTCGACCTTTACTAACTGTAAAGGACACACAAACAATGCAATGTGTAATGGTACTCCTAATTACGCCTACATGGGTTATTCTGACAACCATTACGCCGATTCACATCTTACCAACGCCTCTGGCACATCGTCGCCTGCAGTGGACCTCCACATGGCACATGTGGTTCATCTCTAAGAAGCGAGAGGATGAATGGTGCATTTAGTTTTCTCACCAGAGGGCTGAGGCTTTGTAAGAAAAAGAAAATGTGTGTTACTGTGAATGGCACACAGGCTTATTGACTCCATGGGACAAGGGCTGTCAGCAGCAACACTTCAATTTACTAATTGTCTACTTCTGCTGACCTGTGTGAGTGTGTGTGTGTGTGTGTATGTGTGTGTGAGTGTTGACTTTGGTGTTTTTCTGTAGAGCGTGTCAGTGCCTCCTCTGGCTGCTATGTGCTACAGATCTCTACTGTAATATTAATAAGAATAGAGACCAGATTTCCTGGTGCAGGCATCACTTTGCTGTCTGTCATGTGAAAGTTTCTACTCGAGGGGAAGTATTATATCAGTACGTTGAGAAAGTTTTATTGAACTGAGAGTCAGTGTTTGTCGGTGATATTGGATACATGGCTTTTTAGTGATCACCCTCAAGGGACCAAAGAGCCTTACAGGAAACCAGCCTGGCTGTTGCGTTATGACTGAAGAGTGAAAACACTGTATTATTTATTTAATTTTGTTTTCTGTCTGTTACCTATTTATTGTTCGGTTACTGTGCTTTTACTCTGAGAGTCAAGCAAAATGGAACTGATCAAAGAGCGAGAGCACTGTACAGATTTTTAATATCTTGAATAAGAGTAAAATTGATTCATGCCATCAAGCTCTTGCTCTGTCAGAATGAGCTATATTTGAGCTCGGGGGATGTATTTACATTGATGGGCCATGAACTATGAGTTATGTGCATAATGCAGAACCTACAATGCAACATCATCATTGTTTCATCTAGTTATAGTATGATAAGATGTTCAATCAGAGATACAAGCACATAAATGGATGTATGATTCATCAAGCATACAGCAGGAAAATCTCATTGTTTTTGTCAGACCTCTCTGGAAAAACTCATCAAACATGAAAGTGTCAGTGGCACCAAAAGCTCTTTTCAGCTGGATGATCAACAGGCTTTGTGCAGGACATTAAGGCTACAGTCCGTACCACACACATGTGCTTGGAGATTCAGCTAACAAAATAAAAACAAAATGATTGAGATGAAGAGCTCCGTGCACTTGCACATCTGCTCCTTGTCCTCATCCGAAATGATTATTTTCCTTCCAGAAACACAAACAGCTATCGCAACGTAATTACAGCAAAAATAGCCACAGAGGTCATGGCTGTTTCCAATAAATATCAGTTACAATGCTGCTTAAACCCCCCCAACCATGGCTTTATGTGGTGAGACTGCTGCTTTGTTTATTTTGAAAAGTATGAATTATGGCTTAAAGGTGACAGATGCAGTGATCTGCCTCTTGATCGCGTCTTTTCCCCTGAAACTGCCTGTATTGTCTCTTCTCTCTACAATGTTTGGACCAAACTGGTCTGAGCTTTACAAGCTTCTATCCCCCATCTGTCATCATTCTTCTCCAGTTTCGGAAATAAAGCTACTTGAAAAAACACGAGTCATTTCCCAGTTTGTTTACTTCATACATTTCCGCATGATGCAACATTGGGATAAGGGAAAAGGGAAAAAAAGGGATAATTTCCAGACAGAAAATTGCCAAGAAGAGGTTTCATAAATATGAGAATTTTAACAATGGTTTTCTAGCAAACATGTTGAACTGAAGCGCAATCTAAAGCAATTTCAAGCCATTATGAAATAGCCATGAATAGCACCAACATCAGGAAATAGTCCATAACATTGTGAGCTAATGGTGGTTCAAGATGTCATGGAAAACCTCCTATCAGTGGGACACGAGAAATAGGCCGCAGCAGAAGCAGCATGATGTTGTCTACTGCCAACATAGTCCAAGTCTATAAGGAATTAGATCATGCTGCCAAATATCAAATATGCACACACACACACACACACACACACACACTGAATGTGTTATCCTGCACCAAGTGTCACATACTGTATTCAAGTCATGAAACACACTCACACACATGCAGCCACACTCTCCCACACTTGTTGTGACAGCTTGTTATATTTGAGGTCAGCGGGCCCACGGTGAATTGTAATTGATTTATGCTGATGGGCAGTTTGGGGATTTCTCAACACCAAATCACGCCTCCCTGTCCTGTTCTTCTCACACACACACGCTTCCACTCAAAGAAGATATAAGATCGAAGCGATGGCACACATTTACTTCCTCGCAGTTTAATTTCCATATTCGTGGCTAAACAGTGATTTGAGGTGCACAAGGAGGTGCGCAGATAACTTATAACGGCGAGGCGTAGGGAGCCGTGAGGTGTATGTTTACAGTGTTGTATATTCATGCAGACACAGTGTCCCTAAGCTCCTTATTCTTTAGCCTCAGCTGGAATATAAAGCAGGCGGCTGTGGACCCTACACACAGAGGATGGAGAGAGTCTGAGTAACATCAAACACAACACGTTCATTAGCTTCTTATTCACACAAGACAGTAGCCTGGAGAAAAAAAAGATGCACACATGGGCTCCTACACGAGGAGAGGTGTACCCAGAAACACATACACACAAACAAGGGAAGACACACATTAACTTTCATTTTCAAATTTATGATGGATGTAGCGTTCCAGCATATGAATATGTATGTGTTCAGAGGGTGTTCCAGCGCTGAGCATTTTACCATTTCCAATCTCCCGCACGTTATAAAGCCAGATAGATTTCCTCACTCTGTAATTTGGCTGTTAAAAACACCCAAGAGGCAGGATGAAAAACGAGAGACAGAACATACGTACGCTCTCTCTCCCTATTGAAGGGGGAGGCACTGAAATGCTCTTTGTGAAATCTGTGATAAAAACGTCATTTTTCGAGGGCTAAGGCAATTACGATAAGAATCACTTTAGGAGTTTATGGCTTTTTAACAGAGTAGTGCTCTATGCTCAATGTGTGTGTGTGGATCTGTATTGCTCAAGATGTGGGAAAACTGTTTGCACAGTTACGTTGTGGGGACTTATAGGGACAAAACGCATGTCCCCATAGAGTAAATCATTGAGTTTTAGAATGAAGACTTGGGTTAGGGTTAGACAGGTAGTGATTATGGTTAGAGTAAGTCTCCAAGAAATTAATGTAAAATCCTAGTTAGGTCTTGGGTTAAATGTGTATTTGTTTATTGTTTATTTGGCTCTTCATTATCTGTTACCTTGACAACAGCTGCTCTTATTGAGGTTAAAAAAAAAACTAAATTAAGAGAATTAAGTTTACAGATAAACTACACTAATACCAGACTGAACCTTCCTGACCACATCTGCAGGTGGGAGGTCTCACTGCTGCCTTCAGGTTGTCACTATGTTCGATCTGCCTGTATAGATATTCCTGTATATACGTATTATTATTAGTGGTTTTATGACCATTCCACATACAGTGTTTAAGCTTAAAGCTTTTCACTGTTTTAGCTCAGTGATTAATAGTGTGTTTTTTTCTGTTCTTCTGTTTACTGTGTGTGTATTTCATGACGTGGCCAATTTGTATGTCCTCCTGTGGCCCTACATAATCAAAGGGAAATTCAGTTTAGCCAGCAATGTGGAGGTTACACCAAAGAAAGAAATTTATTTCCATGTTGGAGGTTTTTTTTTATTGTAGTCACTGCCTACATTTGCCCTTGCAAGGATGAACTAATGGTTTATTGAAGTGAACTGAATTGAGTTACGAACATAATGAATTTACATCAAATATGTAAATAATAATAAGAAAAACAAGCAGAAGAAGATGATGAAGAAACTTTATTTATATAGCACTTCAGGGCATGAGCACAGAGCAAGTGAAGACAATAAAATGAAATGGATAAGATCCAAAGAGTACAAATAAAACCAGCATAAATAAAACATGTAGCAAACATTTCCAAAGGATTTCACAAAAAGAGAAAGTTTTAAGCAGAGATTTAAAAGAAGCTTGAGACTGAGTTCAGTAGCAGAGTTGCCCAGTGTGGGGGCTCTGAGTTTCAGCACTGATACGACCAAGATATATTGCTTTACTGGATTCTTGAGTGTCAAGTATGGCAGACTGTTCCAGTGAGATATGACTCTATATGTTGCTGTTTTTATTGCATGGTGTGGATGATCTTAATTGATGTTTAAGGTTTAGAGATTAGATGAAGGATTATGTGAATGAGAGTCCTCACAAGTATACAAGTACAGATGTGGTTGTGTGAGTGTATGAGCTTGAATAAACCAGATTTGACAATACAATAAAAGTTCACTAATTGAGGCACAAAAGATGAGTCAAGATAAAAGCTGTGCACTTTCCCAGCTGAAAGGAAAATGTTCTTGTGTGTCCTCGTCATTGAATTAGGAATGAGACTCATTTCTGCTTTCCCCGTGGACACAATTGCTTTCATGTTTTTCGTGGATATAAATTCTGATGCATTATTGTGCCTTCTGGTGTTGGTAAAGAAAATAATCAAGGGACAAAATTGTCACATTATCATGGCCCGCATCACACTCTACTATAATAACTCTATTAGCTCTGTATTTTTTAAAAAAAAAAGAATGAAGCCGAGGCAGAACTGGTAAGAATCCAATTCAGATCTGAATCATCTGATTGAAAAGTACAGGCGCAGGCTATAAAATGGCCATAAAATCTGCTGCTGATGTGTTGGCGGATCAACACACAATAAATAACAGGACTTGAGCAGTTGTGTGAGACTTCCAAGCAATGCTGCCAATATGAAGAGGGGAGAAAGACGGCTGTGTCTTTATTTAGCTGGGCCTACATGGAAAGGTCAGAAAGTTCATTTTGACCCACAGACATGCACGTCCATTTCCTCACACATGTACACACACACACTAAGGCAAACACACACTTCAAATCTGAGCACACACAAAGAGAAACAAACTCAAGCCTAAAATAGAGGAACAGATGACTTACACTCACGAATGTCAGCACACACACACACACACACACACACACACACATACAGTGTGCTGTCACATGAACACACGCACCCACACACGTACCACCACAGACAGCAGCAAAACAAAAACAAACAAACAAAAAAAGACTAATGATGATTTGCCTGATCCTCATTGATTTTCTGTTAATAATCACAAGATAAACTGAAGTCAATACAGTGGGCTGTTTGGGGTTCTCGCATCTTTAACACCATGTTCACGCTTCAATTTCTGTTCAATTTTAGCTGATGTAGGCATTCTGAGACTCCTTCCAAGTGCACAATGTACCATTTGGGTTCAATGAAAGGCTAAAGATGTTCTGTTTTTATATTTAAGTGTAACTTTTAAAATCACTTTCTGTGGACGCCTATGTTTTATTCATGAAGAGCACATAGTACAAAAACGCTGCATAAAAATGTAATATGAGGCACACAATAACAACCTTTTGCCCAACAAAGTTTGGTTGCACACACAGAATGACGATTACGTTACAGATATAGTTTTGACATGGTTCAACAAAAAAAGCCCCAAACAAATCAGTTTTCATCATTTATGTTATCCTGTTTTTAAAGCAAAAGTTCAGTTCACTTATTCACTTTCTTGCCATGAGTTATTGGCAAGTACATACAAAGCTTGGCTTAGCCTAAAGACCGGAAATAGGGGGAAACAGCTAGCCTGGCTCTGCCTAGCGGTTACAAATATGGCATCACCATCATCATCACCTTTAAAGCTCCCTAACTAACAGGCCATGTCTCGTTTGTTTAATCGGTGCAAAAAATGGCAAGTAAAAATGACATTTTGCAGTTTTATGGGGGTTGTGTGTTCTCCCTAGAGTTTTGTTGTCAGGTCATGATACCAAAAATGGCAATTTCTTTTGCATGAGATTCAACAAACGAAATACAGTGTGTTAATTAGTGAGCTTTAGAGCCCTGTTAGGCAGATTTTTTTTATCTTTTGGACAGAGCCAGGCTAAGCGTTTCCCCATTTCCAGCCTTTATGCTAAGCTAAGATAACTGTCTCCTGGCTCCAGCTTCATATTTAGTGTACAGATGAGATGTGAGAGTGATACCAATCTTCTCATCTAACTCTGAGCAAGAAAGAAAATAAGCATGTTTGCAATAGCAATTGCAATATGTGGCAATAGCGATGGTGTAAATGATTTGAACTTTTGCAGAATCCCAACATAACCGGAAGAAAACTTAACTCAAGCCTTTTTTGACGTTTTTCTTCTAAATACAGTATAGCTCTAAAAAACAAGTTTTTATACTGTAAATAGAGCAGCCGTCCTCCTGCTCACACCATGACATAAGAAGGAACTGAACTATAGCACCATTTTAGAGAAGAGGGTGCTGACCTTAGTTTCCTGGCATCACCCCACAGTTTGTCCTCCCAGCCTTGAAGCCCTAACAGTGACTGATTTCAGTGGTTGGCCTCTCATCATTAGCGTGGATGAAGGGCTCCATGTGACTAACAGGAGGAGAGCATCCAGCATAGCAAAGAGAAAGAGGCATTTATTTCTTATCACAGTCTCAACACTCAATCTTTGTTTAGGTTTTTTGTATCAAGAATCTCTCTTAGGGTTTCGAAGCTTTTCACAGTTTTTTCTTTTAACATTGATATGTTTTTTAGTCCACTTTCACAACCAAGAAAGAGGTCAGCAGACAAAGACAGTACAGACACTGGACTCTGTTAACACAGCATAGGTTCTCTTTGACTACGTTTTAGATGAGAAGGGTCTCAGATGTGGTCTCCTCTACCCATAAAGCACTGTGTGGGTACATTTTTGCCCACAGCACTGAATAGTTTGCTGTTACATTTTCAGTTAATCCACATCGCCTGAATGATGTCTGTCATAACATCTAGGCAGATGTGTGGGGGTCCAACTACACAGTGAGGGAACCCTTGTTCGCTATCCATCACATCCTGGTAGATTTGATTGAGACAAGTCATGTGAGATGTTTAAGATGAATGTTTCCTGTGAGCCTCCCTGTGTAAAGGAGATAAACCATTTTCCAGGAAAGGGCAACTTACTCACATACAGTGTTCCCATGCCATTCATTTGGTAATGTCGAGTGTCAAATGTCAAAGCCATTTCATGAGATGTTGATGGGATTTTTCCTGAAAGAGTAGAGCTATAAAACCTCCACCAGCTATCAGCTTAAAGAAAAGATTGATGCAGTTTAGAGTGGATTTTGCTGCCAGAAATACATGTTTTTAAGCACTGTAAAAGCATGAAACTGCTACCCCTCTGTGTGATATCACACGAGGGACAGTTAAAGATATTCAGTGTCTAATTCTTCCCTTCAGGGTCTGAATGACATTTCTAAACTACTGGATTCCGTCTTGCTTCTAAATCTAGCAGTTACTGTTCCTTTTGATGGAGGGGAGCTAAGCCATAAACATCACAAGCCATTTTTAGTTTACTAATTATGCTGTTATTAGGTGAATGAATTGGAAACAGCCTTTTTATTAATGGATGCTGTCTTGATAGAATCAAATTGTAGGTACTGTGGGGATTTTTACACTGCAAAAAATAAAATAAAATAAAATATACTCTGTTAAACAGTCTCAAAGGCATAAAATTACAATTTTTAAAAATCTTTTTCTGTCCATGCCTTTATATGTTCACTTTAAGAGGTGCTTAAATACATGCAACTATGTGTCTGAGTGAAATGGAACATTTTACTTAGGTGATATTCACTTCCCTGCCACCTGAGGACAGTAACAGCAGACTACAGAGCAGAAGAACAATAGCCTACAAATATAAATACACAGCTTAACACTTACTGTGAACTTACAGTCTGTCCCACACAGGCAAATGTGCATGTGTCTTTGTGTGCGTGTGTGTGTGTGCTCATGTTTTTATGTATGATCCTCTCAAAGACATTTCACATACTTATTCCAGTATAATACATGAAGCAGGGGCGGGGAGTGTTTCTCCGTTTCTCCTCCTTTGGCTGTCATTGCGTGCCAGATGACAGAAGCAGCTAACTGTGTGATCAGAGACAAGAGTGGAGGCGGCAGGGCAGAGAGTAATTTGATTGGGATGGGTGTTAGTGATTGGCAGCAGAGAAATTCTCTGGATTGCTTATTACGCATCGGGGCCACTGAGTGATGGAATGATCAATAATAAAACATGACACAGGCCTAACACAAATTGCCATCTATTGGTGCTTATGGCAGGGAGAATATGTGACTCTCTTTCTACCTGTGAGTGTGTGAGCACACGCAGAACACAGTCACATTAAGAGTGGAACTTTTCTTTAGCTGCAAAAGTAACTGTGCAAGTTCTCATCCAGCAGCAGCAGCAGCAGACCAACAGACCAGTGAGCCCACTGATGCATACTCAGTCTGAAATCAGCTGAGCCTTGGTGAACACAAAGCTTGCAATTGAAGAGTATCCTCTAACGTCTGACGTAGCTGGAGACAAGCCTTCCACATTAATGGCATAACCAGATATAATCACACTTGTGCATTGCTGGAATAATCTCCTCAGTTCGGTAACTAGCTATAGAGGTAATTTTGTACACACAAGCGAGCCTTGTAATGATGACGGTGGCATGTTTGTGCCAAAGTGTATTTTGTGTGAGGCAATTATCACAGTGATATATCCTGACACGTCTTGGAAAGGCTCATCATGTACCAGCCTGGCTTTGGTGTGTGTATGTGGGCCCTCTGTGGAATTCATATGTGGGTGGATGCCTAATTATCTCAATATTCTGCCTGACTGAAAGTAAACTAAATACTTTATTGACATCATGTATAGGGTGTAAATGAAAACCAACACGCAATAGAGACCAATTAAAGATATTCAAAGCATATATGGTGAGTCAGAGTCAGTCTGTGATGCGTCTGCAAGATAGTTGATAGACACTTGGCTTAAAAAACTTGTGAAATTTCCATGCCTAAAATCAGTATGTTATTAGGAAATACATAATTACTCATAAGCAAATAGGTCTTGCTGTATTCCTGTGAAAATATGGATTATGGAAAGTAGAGACAAGAAGAGCAATAAAAAGGAAACATTAAATTGTAACATGGGACACACTGTAGGTCTGTGTACTCAACACGCTATCAAACCATTTCCATTGGCCTTCATAGTGAATTACTTAAAAAAATCCGTATTTCTACATTAACAACAGGTCACATTGGTATGTGCATGTGAAAGCGCCCCCTCATAATGATGAACTAGCAGAGAATTATCGCACAACTGTTCTGCTAACTTGACCTCCATAGAGCTTTTTGCCTCTTTAACTCAGTGTTTTGGTTCTCTGACAACAGCAAGCTCTGAATCCAGTGTGTAGTACTTGCTCAGCAACAGTTAGCAGGCAGCTAAAGCAAGCGACTAGCCGGTGAGCATAGTTTAGGGTTTAGCAGCTTAGAGGCCCAATATTTTTCTCAGGCTGTGGCAGAGATCAAACCAGACCTATAAGCAGAGTGAATATTGGATTTACAAGTGGTAAGAGATATAACTCAAAATGAATGCTAATCCTGGTCAACATCTTTTGGATGTGTAAATAGGCAAATAGAAGCTAACACATTATGGGTCTCTTTTCCTATATTTATTCAAGAGTGGGGTCTTTCCATATCAGGGTATGAGCTATTGATTTCACACTCAAATTTTGTAATGCTTTCCTTCAAATCCTGCCCTCGCACTCAAAAGGTTCCTGCTTGCGCTTAGTTTGGCTCTGCTTCTGCTCAAACTGTATGCTTACACTCAGATATATTGTCGCATGCACATGTTTCCTGGACTCCAGCTTCAGGCCTTCTCCTTGCAATCAGGCTGCCTTAGTGCACTCGTAAAATGTCTGCTCTCAGATTTCTCCTCTGCTCTTGGATTTTTGTGCAGAAAACCAGAATTCCCCAACCAATAGAATGCCAGGTGAAGTGAAATAAACCCTGAAATAAACCCTGCAAACCCTGATCCGCAATTAGGCAGGGATCAAATCATTGTTTCCATAGAACTATTTTATAAGGGGATAATATGCCAGTGCTGACAGATTCAGATTGTTCCACAGCCCCCGGGGGATGGCAGTTAATCAATGAAAAAGGAAGACCCATCAAACATATTGTGATTTACTGATCTCTGATAATTATATTTTGTAAATGATTTGTTAATTATGTTTTGTCAGTGGCATCATATGTTGTGTGTAGTCCCAGTCAGGCCCACTGATTTGGGACTGAAAAAGCTCCCTGAGGAGGAAACATCTGTTCCTCAGCCAAAGGACACTTCAGGAGTAGCATCGCTTTTAATGTCACAGAGGAAAACAGGAGTGATTTTTGGACCTTTTGGGCTCACCCAAGGTAATTTAACTGATTAACATACCTTCACCCAGAGAGTGGTAACTAATCAGTAAAATTACATTGGATGGATTTCAAATCCATTAATGCCTGGTCAATACTACAATGGAGAAAAGAAAGGGTGAAAATCCTACCCCAGGTGTCATGGACTTGTCTTCTCATTAAATGGGACAAAAAATGTGAGATGCACCGAATGCATGATGTTGTGGGCACAATTGAATGTGTGCAGGACCTCATTTCCCCATCTGTTTAAACTAGCTCAGTAATACACAACAAACACGATGCATACTTGACATAGAGAATCTTGAGGCTTACCATTCAGTGGAGTTCAGTTCATTCTATTATGCATTCTATTGCCAGCTAAACCTCTTGTGCTCTGGTTTTGTATTGTCTTGGCTCTACAGTCTCTGCGCTTCTATATTTAAGATAAGTCAACTGTCTGTGATTCTCTTATCTGTCTGTCCCTATTCTCCTTTTAGCCGAGCTACAATTTATCTGCCTTGGCTTGATGACCTGCTCTGTTTGAAGCAACCAGGTCACAGAGAACTAGTGGAACTCAATCAAGAGAGTGGCCTGACTCCACAATAGATTCAACATAAAAATCTGCACATCTGGCTCCAGTCAGATTAACATTTGGTCATTTGGATCAAATCACTGTAAATTATAGGAAACAGATAAAAAATGAAATTCTTTAATGAGCATAATAAAACTTTGATACAGCTCTTCAAATGCTAGCAGCTAACCCTTCACAAAGTGTCCATTATTGTGCATAATAAGTGCACAAATACATCATTATTCCCCAATGTCAATGGCAAAAGTTCTATTAAAAATGAAAGAACCCTCATTGTGTTGATATTCCACACTATACTGGAAATAGTAATAACTACTACTTATTGTTCTAATTTTCCAGTTGTATGCAAAAAATGTACACATTTTGTACTGACATGAAATAACACAGGACTCATGCCAATGGATGTTAGTCACCCTGGACTAGTGAGGATCAAATAAGATATTTGTAGCATCTATGTTGTGCAGAAGTTCTGAACGTATTTCTGTGGTCTTATTGCTTCTAGGATACAGAATCTTTTAAAAAGTTTGAACGCTCTGAACAAGGTAGTAGCCAATGTTGTTGAAACCTCCAATAAAGTCAGTAAGTGTGCCTTGAATTGAGTCCCAATGATAGGGATTTAGTCAAACTATTTTCAAGGTCAAGAATGAACTTAAAAGCTTTGGTGCTTGTATTTGTATTTAGATCAGTGTTATCTCCGAACCACTTATTAATGGTATGTGTGCTCCATTTGTCTTGCGCCTTGCTGCATGCAAAGTAGAGTCAAGGAGGCTGCAGGAGGGCTAGTGCTGAATTTCTGTGGGGTGATATCACACAAGAATGGTTAACCTGAAGAAACAGTAAATCAAAGTAACAGCTCTGTACATAAATGCATAGCTGTCAGCATTGGGATTTGAAAATAAAGGAAGTTTTTTCAGTGCCTCATCCTGGGCCATCCCACTAAGCAACCACTTGAACAACAAAGCAACAAGAATTGGGTTAACTATTTCCTACATTAAGTGACTGTTAGGTGGTCAGAATCAGATATTTGTTGAAAGTGAAATGCTCTTAACATCCCTGCATTATATAAATTGAAACACAACAAGGCATTTAAATTCAGCACTTACTTTATTCATGTATCAGTGTATATAAATACACTAAAACCTGTGTGGCATATTTTACAAAAACACATTGCTCTTTATTAAGTACGTGTAAACTTCCTCCCGTTTGATGACATATGTGCACAAACTTTTAGCTTTTTTGACAGGTACTCCTGCTCTCCCGCTCTTCTTCTTCTTCTTCTTCTCCCCCCTTCTTTTAATTTGAAGGGCCGCTTGAGTGAACGACTCTTCGTTACTCAGTGTTACAGCTAATGTTCTACATACTGCCAC
The DNA here is from genome assembly GCF_017976325.1 of Chelmon rostratus. NCBI lineage: Eukaryota > Metazoa > Chordata > Actinopteri > Chaetodontiformes > Chaetodontidae > Chelmon > Chelmon rostratus. The sequence goes on along the minus strand of NC_055662.1, from coordinate 15,522,191 downwards.
CTGCTGTACTGGAGGGGGACTCAACTTTTTTTTAAGAAACGTTATGCGGAAGATTTACGGGACAACGTTTAAACGGGAGGTCAGCGGGAAAGAAGGATGAAGCTCGGGAGATGCCGAGTAAAACGGCAGTGTTGACAGGCATGTAAATGTGAACTGTACTATCAGATAACGTTTAAATTTAGGTTGACGTTGTACGTAAGGTGCCGTGTCATTTCCGGCAACCATCTTTGGACTGGGAGACACAATTTGGGGGAAAAAAAAGTTTTTGAAAGTGTTGTGGACTGAATGTTTTACTTGGAGGATGCAGAGAGGATCCTGGAAACATCTTTAAAACTGCGGTAAGTGATGTTAAACGACTTACTGACTGTTAAAAGTGCACCAGAGATTGACTAAAACATATAACGTCGCTGTGAGCTGGTTATAGTAAACTGCTTTGTGTCTGAACGGCGTTGGTTCGGCGCAGGTGCCATGGGAGCAGCCGGTGGCACACCATAGGACAGGTGAACCAATGCTGCGACACAGGGCCACTCATAAAGACATATTATAATTGGTAAGTACCTAAAGTTGTTTTTGTTCTGTAACTTTAAGGGGACTGCAAGTAAGGTAACTTACTGTTAGCTAATTGGTGATAACCGCTAGCTAACAGAAATGCCACAGTGTCTCCCTTTGCTCTCTGAGGTTGTGTGTTGTCAGGTTTATTGATTAACTTACACCACTACACCACACCGCTTTTTTCTTTTGAAAATCGGTTTATCTGCCTAATTGCTAAGAGTCAACAGCTGTGCTCTGAGATCGCCTGTATTGACGTTAAAAGTAACAGTAACAGACAACTAAAGGTTGTCATATTCAATTAGCGTTACAAAACACCTGTTGTTACTTTAGCTAAACCAGCTGCAAATATGTATTTATGCTTATAACACATACAGAAAGTGGTCAAAATAACTTTAAACTTTATTATTAATGTGGCTGCTAAAACGTTGATGTTATGCTGAGCCTTGACCATCATGTCTGGCGGATAATGTCGGTAAAGTCGAGTTAAATACAGACTTAATTTATCCTGCGCCACACGCGGGTTCTAAATCACACGAGGTCCGCTAGTAGTACTAGTCACGTGCAAATATGGCTTAAGACTGCAGCAGGACATAGATCCACTTTCAAGCTACTGGGGAATCCAAATGAAGAAAAGAAACATTATCAACAAAAACAAATTGCCAGCTAGGATTATTTTATGCCAGTGTTTTTGTAGCCATTTGAACAGTTTATACTAAGGTTGTCACGATACCAGAATTTCAATACAGTATTAGTATAAAAAAACAATACTTGATGCTTCTTTCAATACTTTGGCAGAAAGAAAATGATGTCCTAGACACACTAAATAGGGTAATTGTTTTTCCTTTTTTTAAATTGAAAACTTGCACATAGTGCTGGTACAGGAAAAGTCACTGAACACATACCAACAAATTCGATTGATTATATGATTGATTCATTAATATATTTTAATTTGAAAACACAGGGAGTATAATAGTTTTCTTATTTTAGTAGTTCTCTTGAGCAGACAGGGTACCACGCCTGTTAAGAGATTGAAAATCTCCTCGAGTAAGAGCTGGTGACTAATGGTTGACAGACAGACCAGTATCAGCATGCCTCATGTTTCAGTCTGTTATCAGTCCTTTATGGCATACGTCTTCACCTTCACTTCAGACTCTCTTACATCTTTATTTCAGACTCACATCAATGTGACAGATCAGCTGCACAGCAATGACTGATTGCCTTTTCATCACCTGCTTGCTTTTTGAAAAATATCAATCATGCTGTTTTCCTTCAAGTCCAGTTCCAGTCAAGATTAAATGTGCATAATCTGCCACCAAATCTTTGGTGTTTTGTGTAACCAGTAGTCTTTAAAAAATACATTTAACGCAAATTACACCCAGTGGTTAGCATGGTAGCTTGGCATCACTGCTGGGTGAGTGTGTGTGTGTAAATAGGTAAATGAAAGTGCTGTGTAAATGTAGTATATTTACTTTTACTTTGGGAAAACATTGTTGACAAAACTTGTCATTGCGACATGCTTCTCTGATAAATTATGGCAAAGTGAGCATACAATGTGACCAATCTATCAAGCAGTGTGACCTGCTGAGCTTAATCAGACATGAGATTGATCATCTCATGATCATTTTAGTTACTAGATGAAAGTCAACCATTGCCTCACTCTTTAAATACATGGTGCTGGCTGATCTAGTACCTCTTTTTCCTCAAAGCTTCATATTATATTTTCATGAATATATATATATATATATATATATATATATATATATATATATGTATATATGTATATGTGCATGTGAGGTGCTATGCCTCTGCTACGGTGAGGTGCTATGCCTCTGCTACAATACTCTGCGGGGAACCCTGGTGACAGTACAAATAAATATTGTTTCATAGGGAAAAGACAAGTTAGGTTTTGCACAGATATTCTTGGAATGATTATGGACTTTTTCTAGTATAATAATCATCTAGACTTCAGCTTGATTTACAGTGCAGTCAGATATTGTGAAGACAACGATATATTAGACTTTGTTTTGCTCTGTACACCAGCACACTGGATTTGAAATGAGACAAAGACTATGAGGTTAAATGTCTGACTTTTAGCTTTAAGGTTGTTCACGTCCATATTGGGTGAATAGTTTTGAACTTTTGATTATCTTGACATGTGTTAATCACCTCAAACTATATTAGAAACAATTTAATTATTACTAAGGAGCTGCTATCATGGGACCATGCTGTGATAACAACAGTGTGTGAAAAGAAAAACACATATTTGATTACTTATTTAACAAGGTTTTATCTATTAAACATGAAATGACTGGGAGTGAAAGATCTCAAGGTGGATTTATCCACTTAACAGTCTTGGCCAGGGAACACTGCAGTCTGATTTAATCGTAGACTGATGGAGGAAGATATAGGTGACTGAGCTCTGGCCTCACAGAGCTCATCTGAGAGACCTTATAGTCCAGTGTCTCACTATAGTTGTCTGTGTGCCTTACGGTCACATCTCCCACATTTTATCACTACTCCTTGACCAGTGTATTTTTGGCTTTTTCCTGTAGACCTGTCTGTCTTGGAGGTCCCCCCTCCCTCTTCTTCTAATACAAAATAGCCAAATTTAGCCATTCTCTAAAAAGACATGTTGTTTAAAAGAAACAAATGACAACGTTTTTGAGTCTTGGGGGTATGGGGCTATGACAAAGGACAAATTGCACTGACTTACTGCTAACCATTTTCTAAAGCACATTTTAAGTTCTCCCTCTCTTTCAGGTCAACACTTATTTCAGTAGAACAGTATAAAAATCACCTTGTATTCATAACTTGAGCGTTATTTAATTAATTTAATTGAATTAATTAACAATAAACATGCACGCCAAATGTGTTTTGAAGGGATTTAATGATTCAGTAATGTGTTGGAACTGATGTTGAAATATAAAAACTCAGAAGTCACATTTGGTAAAAGTGACTTAGGCGATTCAAGAATCAACACTGACATCAGTGTTTCGCCTACATAGGGCCATCTGTGTTGGTTCTATTGCAGCTGCCACATGATCATAAATAATGAAAATTTCATTATGACACCTTAAATTAAAATCATAAAGCTGCACCAAATGGCATGACTGGAGAAAAAACACTGCTGTCAGGAATCTCGGGAGGATGAGCTTGAAAAGTTAGAAAAGCAGATACAGAATTTCAAGGTGTTTCTAACGATCACTGTCAGCCCTTTTCAGACACAATTATTTAATAAACAACATCAGGAGAAGTGTAGAGTCATACTCCTAGTACACTACACTCTTCTTTCTGGACAGTATTTTAGCCAGTGTGAAGTTATAGCAGGTGTCTTGTAATAGACAAGACATTCCCCAGCCTACAACACATAAAACAAAAATATATGAAGACAGCTTACGGCCAGGATAGAAAGCTTACTGGTAGATGAAATTGCAACTGCTTCTATTAGACCCAACTGAACTGAAATTGCATGCAGAGCTGTTGAAATTCAATAACATCAGTGTACAGGTACTCAGAGGTCAAGATAGCAAAGCATAATATGTCTCTTTGGACAGGCACCAACAAGCTGCTAAACATTGGGGCTGTAATTAATATTGGGTAACGGGAAAATGTTTGCTCCAAATGGCATTTAATTTTGATTCATGGAATACTTAGATCACCCTAATTACTAAAAAGAACTAGTTTTACATCAGGGCCAGCTTTTTAAATTCCCTGTTTCTTAATGTATTGAATTCAGCTGCACTCGGGTGATGTTAAGTAGGAGGGATTAGGGCCCTATGATTTCTGAAGATCTGTTTGATTAAACATAATGTTGTGTTACATCATTGGCATTGATTGCATTTTTAATGTTTTAATTTTGAAGTTTTATTCATCCACCACATGATTAATGAAACGTGAAAATTTTAATGGATTTCATATGGCCTTAAGAGGGTTGTCTCAACCTCTGCTGTCTACAGTCAAATGGCTGATCAGATATGAAGGATCCAACTGAGGTTTATCAATCAAATACCTAAGCACACCCACAGACATGTGAGTGTACATAGCCTTGAAACGGCTACAACTGACCTCTGCAGATCACAATTTTATGGAATTATTACAGAGTGGCATGACGATGGTTATTATATATATATATTATTGTGGTAGCATGTACTTTTTTCTTCAGGTATAGAACTGTAGAAATTAGTCAATTCTTCCATGGATACAGCAGAGGTGAATGTATATTTCATATGAGTTAAGTGTCCTGCAGGGCTGTCTTTCCACCAAATGTACGGACTATAAGGCAACGATACTATCATTTTATTTCCCTGCTCTCCCTATAAATCTGTAGATGTACATTTACTTCCTGTGTGCGGAACTACTGGCAGTATAAATCGTTGAGATAAGCTTCCTGATGGGTTTTGCTGCTGCTTTAAGGAGACTGTTTTTCAAAAACACTGACATATGACAGCATCTAGTGTATACATACTTTACAAATACTTTGAGTATGATCAGACCAGACAATTTATCAGCCCCACAGAAAGAATTACAGGAAGGGCCTCTCAACCCTACATCTTCTATTTATGTACACATAGTTTTAAATAGGCTTGTGTAGTATCAACACAGACATAATATGCACAATATAGCTGAAAAATAAAGTCATTTAGAAAGAAACAACATTTAGTCATCTTGCCTTTAGCAATTGAGTTATCTTACAGTGGCTTGAAAAAGTAGTCCAGACCTAGATCCAATCGAGAATCTGTGGCAAGATCTGAAAACTGCTGTTCACAAACACTCTCTATCTAATCTGACTGAGCTTGAGCTGTTTGGCAAAGAAGAATGGGCAAAAATTTCGCTCTCTAGATGTGCAAAGCTGGTAGAGACATACCCAAAAGACCTGCAGCTGTAATTAGAGCAAGAGGTGGTTCCACCAAGTATTGACACGGGGGGGCTGAATACTTTTGCACGCCACACTTTTCAGTTTTTTATTTGTAACAAAAATTGGAAAATCATGTATGATTTTATGTATATTTTCCTTCCACTTCACAATTGTGTGTCGCTTTGTGTTGTGACAAAATGTGGAAAAGTTCAAGGGGTATGAATGCTTTTTCAAACCACTGTAAGTCCCAATGACTTTAGTTAATGTTGATATCGCGAACATCTTATGGACAACAAAAAATCCCTCGAGCAGCCTAGCACAGTAGTTTAGTTTATCTACCAGACATATTTTATATTCTTTAATCAGACTTTGAGCATTTTCATAATGTTAACTTCCCTCACAACACAGCACAAACCTTTTGTCAGTAGAGAAAATGATGTCTGTTTCTATTGGGTTGCATATACTGCATGTGTGTTTATTGGTTGATTAAAAAAGTAAAGAGGCAGCATGACTCTCACTGATTAATCCTTAACATGCACATTATTCTTCCACCAAATGTGACTTTACAGCAGTTTGTAATGGTAGCAAGCAGAGCTGAGTGATAACTGATGCGGTGACAGAGGAGCCCTCTGTCATGTTTAGTGGTGCGAGGAGAGATCAGAGCTTAGTCTGTTTCATATTGTATTCTAGTTCAATATGTATTACGCATACTATTACAGGCAGCTAGTTGATTACCCCAGCAGACTGATTTTTAGACATTTTCATCAATACATTTTACATACAGGCAGGGCCAATGGCCACCTGCAGTTGTCCTCTCAGTCATGGATAGTTGGTATTAGAGGTGGGTGAAATGACCTAGAATTTATATTACAGTATTTTTTGACAGTAGTGACAGTATTATGTCATGGTATTATAAAAATAAAAGGGATGCTCCATTCCTAACATGGTTGTACCCCTTTTCAATCTTGTGGTAGTGCGAGGGAACACACCTTAAGAAAACAAAAATGATACAAAAAAAATGGAAATGATAAGTATAAGGCAATGTGAATCATTTTCAGAGTTAGACAAGGGGTAGGATTAAGCATCTCAACAGCATTTATTTGGCAGAAACCCAAGGTATACAAGTACAACAGTCAATGTACCATGGGATGTGTCTGTCAAGCACATTTACACACGGCAGCAGCATACACACATACCAACACGCATTTCCTTTCCTGTAACAACAAAACCAGCTGAGCTTGGGTTGCAGTATAAGTGGAGATAACGTTAAGGTCTGGCTATGTGAGACGACACAAAAAGCAACGTGAAAAAGCAGTTTCCCATGTCCAAGCTACTACTCTGGTTATTTAATTGGCTTCAAATGAGGCTTAACGTTCACACAGTTTCTCGACTGTCCCTCAATAGTGAATACTACAACATTGCTCCAGCGTGCGGTCTATAATAGATGCTACTAGCCACATTTGTTGCGGAATGTGCTAACACCAAATTCAACAGGCTAACCAGTGAGGTAAATAGTAAAGCAACATAAAAATGTGAAAAATTACAGGTTCTAAGTAGCAAATCCTACTTTGTTTTGGCCCTTAAAGCAGTCTGAAGTAAAATAAATAGCGCACACATGTAGAGTAAGAGTTTCCTAGTTGTTGCTGTGGGAACATTTCCATCAAGTTAATCTGTGGGGTCCTTACTTCCTCAGATGGTGTGAGTAGATGAAGACTTTTGTGTTTGTTCTTGCAGCCAACAACAGAGAAGTTGGCATACCGTATATAATAGCATCACAACACTAGCTATTGTTTAAAATGAGCATTTCGGCGTAATGTCATTGCTGCAGCAATGGCCTAGTCAAGGTGAAGATGACCTTTGGAAGTCAAATCCCAATTTTTCTCTACTTAAGTAACAAAATATAACAAAACTACATTACTTCGTTTTAATGATTTAAAAAATAATCAGTAATGGCTTATATTCTGCTTGCAAAATTTCTTTTATGGCATGAACATTTTTTAAAAACCCACCTGACGTGTGGGTTGGGGTTGGGCAAAAAAGATGAAATCCTGAAAGCAAGATAAATTGAAAGCACAGCTGAGGCCTAGTAAGTTTTTAAGCTCTGACAGGATCAGAGATATCATGTTATTTCACCCTCTGATGGAGAGGAGGGATGCTGGTACATGAGCTAATCCACATTTCAAGTGTCTGTATGTGTGGGGGAGTGTGCAACAACAGTTGGCAGTAAAATGGATTGACTTAATTAAAGTAGAAGGCAATGTCCATCTGCATTGGTTTGCAGAAGGAGTATCATGTAGTGTATCAATGAGTGTGCATGTATACATCATAGTAGATGGAAAAGTGTGTTCATTGCAATCAAATGAGCTCTGAGTCAGAGGTTTTCTCCTCTCACATCTCATCCCTCTCCTCTTTCATTTGTCTTTGCTCGCTGCATTGATGTCTTCCCTATTACCTCTGATTTGACTTGTCTGGTGGTGAATACCTAATCATGATGAAGATGCCACACTTTCATTCCTTGAGGCTTTATTCCTTTCCTCTCATCTGATCTTTTGCATGACACTTATTCCTTGCTGGGAGTGGGGATATGTGCCACACAGAGTTCATACAAACATAAAAAAAGACCCATGTGCGTCATGACCTTCTGTGCTCTCCCACCCACACACAGACACACATCTTTGCATGTTTTGTAGAAAATTAAATGTGATGGATTTTTTCATGCCTGTAAGACTCAAACACCCTTGTTTAATATTATTAATTTTATTATTATTATAATTTTGGATATCCCCTCCTTTTACTAAGATAGGCTTGTCTGGCCCCATTAAGAGATTAAAATGAGATTTAATGCTTCTATATTGTTTGCTAGATGATCCTCAGCTTTAGGCTTTTAACATGTCTTTTGTTTTTGTTTTTTTTTTTTGACAGCACTGAATAGCTAGACACCAGTCGTCCTCATCAGATAAACCTTACTGCTGTTTCAGAAAGAGGTAAGACAAGCATCCCTCTTCCTGTTACTGACAGTACACATCAATATGCAGAATGAACCCACTGTGCTTTTGCGTGCACACTAAAGCCCATTCCTTTTACTCCCCACCAGTGGTTGTACTGGGGGCTCCGCTGCCCCTGGGATTGATCTCAAACTCTTGGTCAGGGGTCCGCAGCTGTTCTATGGAAAATGTACTGAATAAGTCACTTAGTTGCTATGTTACAGGGGACCACAGCAACAATACACCGTCATCACTATCACAGTGAGTGTTCTTCAGAGGAAAAACTTCCTTTGAATTTTGATAATGGCCTACTGAGAGTTTCTGTATGTGAAACTCAAAATGAATGATATTTGAGATATTTGATTATAGATTACTTATTACCATACACAAATGATATGTCTTTGCAAGATGAAAGTTGCTACTTTATGACACTGATCATTAAAGTGATTGGCCATCTGATCTCTGGTAAACTTTGTAGTACATTGAGGATGCTTCCTTTTTTCTCATTGTCTCATTATCTGTATCCACTACTGTTCTAGATACAACAGCAGTATAAACCTTGCACAGAGAATACGAATACAGCCCTAGATTTCACATTTTTATTAAACCAACTGGGATATAGCCTATTTGATTACATGCAGTCCTTTGAAGTGCTGTGCCTTGTGAGTGGCTTGTGTCAAGGGAACTGAAGCAGTGACTCATGGTATCTGGTGGGCAATGATTGCATCTGTCTCCCTCTACAGAAGTGCTTTTGAGGGAATCGTGCAGTTAGTCCATGCATGTGGCTGTGTATTTATTTGCGTGCACTATAGCTGCAAGTATTCTCAAAGCTCAGTTTGTAGTATTCATCGTGTCATTACTAGTCTATTGTCTTATGTCATTTCAAAATTTCATTTTATTTTCCTAAAACGTACATTCTTTTATAACAATCTACATCAGTGAATAAAATTAATTTGGTCAGTCAGATCGCTGAAGAAGTCGTACTTCACTACAAACTCTCAATGCGACAACCCCCCCCTTCTTTTTTTTTCTTTTTACTTCGACACTGCATCATTTTGCATTGGAAAAAAGAAAACTGGCTAGTCAATCTGTCGCACTGCCGACAGCTGTGGCTGTAGACATTATGTTTTTGAGTTGTCTGTCTGTCCGTCCCAATCTCATGAAGACAATCAGGAATGCCTTGAGGAGATTTCTTTACTTCTGGCACAAACATTCACTTGGACCCGATGATGAACTGGTTGGATTTTGGTAGTCAAATGTCACTGTGACCTCACAAAACCCATTTTTGGCCATAACGCAATAATTCATATGGTAATTATGCCAAACTTTGACACAAATGTTAAACTCAAGGATGAACTGATAAGATTTTGGCAATGAAAGGTCAGTGTGATGACTGTGTGAACTAATGAAGTGATGGCATTTTATTTATCTTCTATAATGGTCAGCTTCACTGTGACATCATAGTGTTTTGCAGAAACAATGCTATAACTCAGAAACAGAAGGGGAGATTGTGACCATATTTCACATTTGGTTGGATATTGAATTGGTGACACTAATCTTGGGTGACTACCTTGAAACTGTGCTGATTGTATGGATCTTTTGTGCCGCTGGTGTGTGTGAAGCATGCAAGTTTTACGTGTAGGTTCTTTGCAGCAGCATCGACACTCACCGGCCACTTTATTAGGTACACCTGTCCAACTGCTCGTTAACAAAAATTTCTAATCAGCCAATCACATGGCAGCAACTCAATGCATTTAGGCATGTAGACACGGTTAAGACGATCTGCTGCAGTTCAAACCGAGCATCAGAATGGGGAAGAAAGGTGATTTAAGTGACTTTGAACATAGCATGGTTGTTGGTGCCAGACGGGCTGTTCTGAGTATCTCAGAAACTGCTGATCTGCTGGGATTTTAACACACAACCATCTCTAGGGTTTACAAAGAATGGTCCGAAAAAGAGAAAATATCTAGTGAGCGGCAGTTCTGAGGGCGGAAATGCCTTGTTGATGCCAGAGGTCAGAGGAGAATTGCCAGACTGGTTCGAGCTGATAGAAAGGCAGTAACTCAAATAACCACTCGTTACAACCAAGGTATGCAGAAGAGCATCTCTGAACGCACAACAGGTTGAACCTTGAGGCAAATGGGCTACAGCAGCAGAAGACCCCACTGCATGCCACTTCTGTCAGCTAACAACAGGAAACTGAGGCTACAATTTGCACAGGCCCACCAAAATTGGACAATAGAAGATTGGAAAAACGTTGCCCGGTCTGATGAGTCTCGATTTCTGCTCTGACATTCAGATGGTAGGGTCAGAATTTGGCTTCAGCAACATGAAAGCATGGATCCATCCTGCCTTGTATCAATGGTTGGTGATGGTGGTGTAATGGTGTGGGGGATATTTTCTTGGCACACTTTGGGCCCCTTAGTACCAACTGAGCATTGTTTCAATGCCACAGCCTGCCTGAGTATTGTTGCCAACGATGTCCGTCCCTTTATGACCAGTGTACCCATCTTCTGATGGCTACTTCCAGCAGGATAAGGCACCATGTCATAAAGCTTGAATCATCTCAGATTGGTTTCTTAAACATGACAATGAGTTCACTGTACTCAAATGGCCTCCACAGTCACCAGATATCAATCCAATAGAGCACCTTTGGGATGTGGTGGAACAGGAGATTCGCATCATGGATGTGCAGCCGACAAATCTGCAGCAACTGCGTGATGCTATCATGTCAATATGGACCAAACTCTCTTAGGAATGTTTCCAGTACCTTGTCCTTCGATTAAGGCTGTTCTGAAGGCAAAAGGGGGTCCAACCTGGTACTAGCAAGGTGTACCTAATAAAGTGGACGGTGAATTTATATTTGAAGCAATGTAGTCTATCACAAGTTCATTGGTTTTGCTGATGTGCTACCGGTGATTGATTGAAACTCTCTATCAGTCCTCTGTACTCCTGTAAAAGTAGTCTCTAAGTGAAGACAACATGTTTCTCACTGGAAAATATTCACTGGAATCATACATGTCAATATAGTAATAAGTTCCATTTTGCTAAAAATTACTCTTACAAAATACTTTTTTATTAAATTCCATTAAAGTCTTCATTACACATATGAGACTGGACAGACATAAATGTAAACTGCAACTTGGATGTATGACGAACTCGTACAATCGCAAGGTGATAATCCTAGTTGCATTTGTCCCATATTGGTCAATTTAAATGAAACTTTTAGGGTATGTTTCTGGTACTTAAGTGAACATATTCTGCATTGTTGTGATGATTGACCCAACAGTTCTTGACTTTGGTCCATTTATGTGCTGAGCCATGCTCTTTTGAAGCTCACTGGTCAATATCTTGACAACTGCATACAAGATCAACAGGCTTTTTGCATCTTTTGATAGGCTTGGTTCAACGATGATCAACAGACAATTTGGTAGCAGACGTACAGTTTAGGAGATGTTGAAAATGTGTTTCTTTATTCAAAATGGCAAACAATCCATCATGGTGGACTTGTATGGAAACGATTATGTTTCAGGCTTCACAAAGGTGAGCGAAGTCACTTGCTTGGGACATCATTAGATTATAACACATGTCAGTATTGTCACATATGCTGGCCAGTCACAGACAAGAAATTGCAGTAGAAAAATGCCAAAGCGATGTCTAACATGATTTAGAAACAGTGTTTGTCCATCGACGAAAAGTTAAAAATATCCCAAATTTTCCTATGATTTAACTTGTAAAACACAAGAAGGCCATCACAGAAACCAATCCAGTAGCTAAAAGCCTGTAACCAAGAATGTAGGTCTTTTAATTTATCCATACATCCATTTTGATGATCATTTAAAGGTTTGTAAAGTCTTCATTAATCCTATTTTAGTTGCTGGGTGAGTGCACTAACTCAAAGAGCTCATTGTACCTCTGTCTCTGTTTGTGCACCACAGTCAACTGACACACAACCCCCACCCTCTCTCTCTCCTCCTCTTCCTGAGGTGTCACCAACTGCAGAACCACAGGAACAGGCTTGAGGGAGACTGAATTATTTTCCTCTCTTTTCACTTTTGCCCTCTTTTTTCAAAAACTCCTCAAGCATATGCTCTCACACAAAGCTGGTATTCACTCTCATGACTGCTCACTGTGTCACACTTCTGCTCCCTAGGAGACAGTGGCTGGGCATCTACGGTCTTGTGGGTGCAAGTATATCTATAAGTATCTCTTTATCTTAACACCCAGACCACCACTTCCGCCCCACCATGTGTCATGATGTGTCTTGCAAAACTTGTAAACATTATTCATCTAAAATTGTGATAAAATGACATTGTGTCTGCTGCATTAGCACAGATCCATTGTATGAAACTCTCAACAACTCGCAACAACAAATGACTTACTAAAGGAAAAAAAAGTCTGTGACGCACACCATGTGATGAACTTAGCACATTACAGTGTATGAGTTTCATCTAAATTTCTGACTACTCAGTAATGTCCATGATTTTAACAATAATAGCATATGTCTTGTAGTGGTTCAGCTGCTTTTAGAATTAAGTCTCTGCACTCGTTAGTTTGCGGCGTCAACTTTGTTCCAAGGAAAATTAATGAACCAAATTAATCATTAAATTGATCGCTCTCATAAGAAGGAATTGAATTATTTTCGATACACTGACCTAGGGTTGGGCGATGTGACTTAAAACTTCTACCATGTTTTGTTTTTGTTCTTTTTTTGTTTTTTACAGTGATGGTATTATATCACGGTATCACAAAAATAAAAGGGACACTTAAAACATGATTGTGTCTCTTTTCACTCCTATTAAAAATGTAAGGCAACACATCTTAGGAGAGAGAAATAGATTTTAAAAAATGAATGTGTTTATTGGTTCCAAATAGGAATGGAAATGAGCTATAGGCCTACATGTGTCTCAGAGTTAGACAAGAGGTAGGATTAGGCATCTTAGCAGAAATGATTTAGCAGGAAAACCGAAGTATATTATATAAATACAATAGTCAGTGTACCACTATCAACTACATCTACGTACGGCAGCAACAGACACCAGTGTTTGGCAAGCTACTTAAAGTAAGTTAGTAAAGTAAGCCAAGCTACCAGTTACTCTACATTACTTGAAGCTTCACTACATGGAAGATACCCCCAGAGATATGCAGGAAGCTGAGCTACAGCAACCTGGCAAAAGTGGTCCACTGCAATGAAGCTATTTCTTTTAACATTGAACCAACGTCATTCCAAGTCAGTGCTATCTCAGTGATCAGTAAAACTGTCAGTCAATCAGATGGACAGGCAAAAAATGTTATGTTCGATTGCTAATTGCTTTTTCAATTGTGTGTGTGTGTGTGTGTGTGTGTTTATACTGTTCATAATACAACACAGCAATAGTAAAAATAAATAAATAAATAAATAAATAAATCCATATACCAATTTTTCCAATTGTTCTGTAAACAAACAAACAAACAAACTCTGATTTAGGAAATATTTCCCAATGATTAAAATAAAAAAAAAAACTAATCTAAATTTTAGGATTTATTTATTTTCTATTTATTTATGTCAAAAAATAAATATTGTAAATCTAACTCTTTTCCCTCCATTTGAAAAAATATGGAACAGGTATATTCAAATTGCATCTCAGTCCTCAGTCTACTCCAGAATTTAAATTTCTCTCTCTCTCTCTCTCCGTAGTGAGTTGTTTGCTCTTGTTTGCTTGTGTTTTTGGGATGATATGACTTTTGTATTTTTTTACAATGTGTACTGAAGTGAGATTCCTTCTGTTCTCTCAGGGAGTTTTCTAAATGTCAACAGCACAATTTGCTTCTTTTCTTTTGATGTTTTCGCTGCATTGTTTTTAATGTGCAAAGAAAACATAAAACAGAATAAGATCAAATTCATTGGGTCAGGTTTCTAGTCACACAGATATTGCTTTCCATTATCTTTTGTATTTTTACGTAGCTTTGCAGACAGATGTAATTATGTGGCTCATAGGAAAACAAACAAAACCTTGCAGAGTACTTTTCGCCTAGTACCTCATCTTAACAACTTAAATTATTTTTGAAAATATTGTCTCCAGTTATGATTTAATAATACGGTTTTATATGACCTATTTTTGCTGTATTGTGTGAATTTCATTACATCTGGCACAAACTGATTACACAAACTGATTACAATTTGGATAAAAGGAAGACATGATGCCATTTTATATCCAAAGGGTCAAAGGTCAGCTGCACTGTGGCATCTGCAAAAACACTATTCTGGCCATTATTCAACTCCATAATTCAGGAACAGAAGGAGAAATTGTGACCATATTTCACATTTGGTTGGATACTGAATTGGTGACACTAATCTTGGCGGGACCACCTTGAAACTGTGCTGATTGTATCTTCTGTGCTGCTGGCTTGAAGATGTGTGTGAAGCATCAACATCTTTGAATTTGTATCTTCTCTGCAGCAACATCTATATTTGAAGCATTGAAGTCTACCTTAAGTTCACTGGTTTTGCTGATATTGAGCTTCAGGTGATTGTTGTTGCACCATGTGATGAAGCTGTCTATCGGTCGTCTGTGCTCCTCTGGAAAATAGTCTCTAAGTGAAAACAACATGTTTTTCTCTGGAAATTATTCACTGGAATCATACATGTCAATATAATGACAACTTCCATTTCACCAAAAATATGCACTTAATGTCTTTTATTAAATTCCTTAAGTCTTCACTACATATATTATGAGTCTGGACAGACATGGATGTAAACGGCAACTTGACTGCTTGGTAGAAGCATTCGACCCAAAGGCGCTAAATCTAGTTGTTGTCTTTGTGAAACGTGCTGACGGTCATACAGCTCCCTATATGAGTCCTCTTGGAGGATCAACTTTATGTTGTGCATCTTCTAGAATTTCACCACTGCTTGTCATATGCTACGTTAAATGTCAGGGTTTGTTGCCTAAAATTATGACAGTCATGACATTTGATTGGCCTACCAATTGCCCCCCCCACCCCCACACGTCCTTTCTCTCTCTCTCTCTCTCTCTCTCTAGTGAAGGACACGGCAACGTGCTGACGGATTCTATGTTTTTGTAATTTAGCTGAGCTAGACCAGAGAACATTTGGTTAAAATAATACAAACTGCTGTTTTATATCATTGTTCTTCTTGAAGTTCACTGGAAGCGATGTAATCGAGCCCCGGCCCGTTTTATATGGTGTGAGCACTGCGCCAGACTGCGTTTAAAAAAAAATAGCCTTTTAAATGCTATATTGCTTGTGAGCAATCGATCATGTAGTAATTTTTAGAAGCAATTCAGCCTTGTGTACTGATTAAAGTGTTCACTTTGATGTAGTGGTAAGTGGTGGAATGAATTTAATTGGCATAGCACCCCCCACATGGCCAACTTGCTGCTGCCACCCCGAAGCAGTCAACATTACAACTATTATATGCTACGGGCACTAGGGCTGGTACAGAGGCAAAAGATCATTTTTCCTGAAAACAGGACTGCTCTTCACAGTGTCCTTCCAGATACTGCTATTTTAATTAAAACACTGTCAATTGCATTGTATTTTTGCCTTTCTTTTCCATCATTGTATTTTCACCATAACACTCTCCATCTCAGAGACAGATATTTCACTTTTTATGTCATTGCATTCGTCTGACAGTTTCAGCTATGGGTTACTTTTCAGATTTAATCTTTTCATGTCCTTCCTGTCCCATGAAACACATGTATCATTGCTTCTCCTGAATGGGTTGAAAGAATTCACTTACTTCTTAAGACAGCTTTTCAGTTCAGCTGTCTCTGAACTGAAAAGTAGATTTTTTTTTGTTTGTTTTTTTAGATATGTGGTTCTCACAGGACAATGTTACAAACGTATGATGAGCCTATAGAATGTAATGCAGTGCTGTAAATTATTCTAGCAAACAATATGTAAAGTATATAAAATTAGCCTAGCCTTAAACAACTACAGTAGTACATCTATTTTTACATGTAGGTGCAAACGTAGCAATAGATGTTCGTTTTAAAACAAAATTGTAGTAGTGTGGATATAGCTTCTGTTTCTCTTTTTGCTTGTGTGTGTTTGTGTATGCTCATCTATCTCGCTCTCTGTTTAGACACAACAGACAAATGCGTGGAATAATAATGGAAAACATAATTGTGCAGTGAAACTATGTCTAATAGATTTGGTGGATAGGCAGATTTTGATATTTCATTGTGCGGATGGAGAAAATCTGGGGAACAGAAAGTCTACAACAGGGGATATGATGCATATTTCATCATTAGTCAGAATCAAATAATTTCTATCATATGTATATGTATTATATGGTTCTGATAGAGGGAGAAAATATAGGAAAGAATAGAACAGATGCTGAAACTATTTCTGCAGATCTGGAGCTGGCCTCGGAGCTCCACAGCACGCTCTGTCTGAACAGCCAAAATGTTAATTGATTAACATTTGTGGCGAACAGCAGCATGCACCACTTTACCATGCTTTTGCTTCCTGTGTGTCCCCGCCGTAAAAGTCAGTGATCAGATTATCGATTCAGGAGCCCATGATTTGAACCTCATTTTTCAGTTAAATGATCTGCCTTTCTTTTTTCACTATGTCCTTCTGCACAGAGCAGCACATGATAACAGCATGGCAGGCTGGTAACAATCCATTGTTGTTTTAGAATTATCTATTAAGATGTTTATTTCTGTCACTGTGTGCAAGTCTGGTGTTTTTTACATCACAAATGATGATCAACGGCACTGAAAATCTTGTAGGTAAAACATGATGCTCGACACTTTGGCTGTTCTGCGGGTGCTCTGGACTGTAGTGTAATTGGGTTGAGGGCATGAATAATAGTAGTTTCTGTAATTGTGGCTGAGGTGTACTGATGGAAGAACAAAGTAATTATGTTATTATTTTTAAAAAAGAAGTAGCATTAATTAAGAAGAAAAAGTAGGTCTTAAAATTCTGAATTGAGTACAGCCCTGGTTCGAGGATGTTTGTTTGTAGGGATGTCCCAGTATAATTTTTTTGGCCCTGATCCCGATCCAAGTCCTTTAATATCTGCTAATGGCAAGTCCGATGTGATACTTACTTGCTGAGAGGTTTATTTAAATATATGCGCAGCAACAGCTGTAGCCTACTTAATTTGACATTATTCTTCTTTTTCATGAGCTGCTTCATCCAAATGGTTATGGTTCAAAAATCTTTTTTTATATAAGCTTGTTGTTTATTATCTTAAATTATTGATGGGATATGAATGAAATTTTAATTGAGAGAATAAAACTTCTGAAATCGACTTGTACTAAAGAGAAGGCATTTCACTCGGTTAGTGTTGTCAACACTACTGGAGTACTCTTTCCACTCTGACTGTACAGTGGAGTTACAAAGACGAGGTTCTTCCTTCACAAACAGTCTTTGGCTGAGTACAGACACCACACAAACCCAATAGCAGACAAGTTTATTTTAGAGTGTTATCATTACTTGTTACTCTAGGAGTCACTCACTGGTGCGGCCAAATCATTTCTCACGTTTACACACTCTACTTTTCACTTGCGTGCACAGTGAATGCTGCAATGCAGAACCCAGCAGTTGTAAAGGAGAGCAGAGCTGCAACACCAGCAAGCTGAGGTGGAACAAACACAGAAGAGTGCAGAAAAGAAAGGATTAGGTTTTGATCTGCTTTATTTTAGCCAGTCTGATACATCCAAGATCAGCCCTGATACGATCCTTCTTCATTTTCTAATCTTTTTTTTAGTCTTAGTCCTGTGTCAAATGTCCTTGTTAGTTTTTCTCATATTTAGTCAAATGCATCCTGTTTTTTTTAGTTAGGTTTTACTTGACACAAAGTCTGGGCATTTTATTCCCATTTATTCTCATCTTATCATCTAATGAAAAACACAGGTTGAATGATAAAGAATGCAGCTTTGCAGAAAGTGTCAGGTCTAGTGGTCTGATGGTGTCAATTTAAGCAATACATCCAAATTTATTTTGATGTCAAATCAAATTCATTTTAAGGGTAAAGCGAAGGACAAATAAGCACTTTAGTTTCAGTATATCAGTAAGTTAGCTGCTCAGCTGTTCGGTGCATACTACATATGGCCTTTAGCTAGTTAGCTCACAAGTTTGAGACTGAAGCTCCTATTAAATAAACAGTCATTTTTAGTCAAGCTGAAAACATCAGCATTTCTCATACAGTACATATTTTCCTGGCTACAGTTTCATATTGGCAACCTCCTGCATGCAACCGGCACTTGCAACTCCAACCAACACATACACAGTCACATTCCAGTGTGTAACCAACACATGCGTTTTCCAACACGCTCTCTCTCACACATGCACAGAGTCCTGACTGTGCTCGTTGTCTGCTGCAGGTAGTCGTGATGTGCAGCACAGGAAACAGAACTTGATCTAATATTTTGCCTCAGCTTTTTTGTCAACAAAAATAAGGAGTGAGTTTGGTAAAGTTTTTATTTTTCAAACTACATTTTAATTTTGTCTTTTTTTGTCAGTAATATTGCAAATTGATATATTCACAGTGATGTCATTAGTGCCGTCTCGTTATTGTTTCCTCTAGGAAATAAAAGGTTGTTGACGAACATTTTTCATCATAGCTTTCATTTACTGACTTGGCTAGTCTCTGTTTATGTTTTCACCATGTAAGTTCAGCAGTTCGATGTGCGCTGTGTGTTTTAAAAACAAGCAAACAAACAATAAGGAGTGTGCCCTTTCTGTTTTCCAAAGTTGATGTGTCAGTCGTGATCGTATTTTACATTCTGTATGCATAAAACAAAAGACAATGTAATTAATATTTTCAATTTATAAAGAACTGTGAGATAAATTTTTTCTCTCTGTTTTGAGCAAGAAAATAACATTTTATCCATAACTGCAGCCTTGCTTGTAATAGAATTGGTTACATTAGCATAAAATTCTTTTTATCATAATCAGAAACGTAAATGTATGCGGACTCCTGGTAATTGGCTCTCATGATCTGTCTCAGAGTGCATTTCAGAGTGGCAAAAGCAGTAATGTGTCAAGGACTCGCTGACGTAAATTTGCTTCCACAGTGGTGGCCTCTTTGTACCTAAGTCCTTTGTGGTGCTTTGTTTGTGCATTGTCTCTGCCACTTCACATTGTAGTGCCTGCAGTACCATCACATCTGTGTGATGTGTTGAAGCTTGTGGAGTGTTTATTTGTTTCAATATCCCTGCAGGAGTCTGCTTTTTAATAGTGCATGAGCGGCTTCATACCTCTACCAAATTAACACTCTAGTGGTGTTTTTGTAATGTCTGTTACTCTTCCTCGCTGTTTGCATTTTCAATTTCACTGTCCTCTTGTAACACCACTCTTTTCCATTCATCAATTTGTTGCCTTTTCTTCTCTCTCTCACTTTCTGTTTCTGTGGAAGTCATCTCAACCTCTCCCCTTCTCTATCACTATGCTGCCCACTTGGGAACTGGAGTGCATTTGCTTGGATGTTTACTCATATCACTGATAAATTGTTTGGCTTGATCTCGGGGAGCAGGCCTGCTATTAGAATGGTTTATCTGATTTGGTGTTGGGGGAAGCAAATTTGTCATTATTTTTATGTAATTAAAAAGGATTCCCCTGGGCCGGCTTTTCATTTATACAATGTTCCCAAAACTCCCAGGCTGTTGTGTTGTAATTTGCCATCTTCTTTTCCTTGTTTGGATTAAACATGTACACCATGCATTTTCACTGTAAAGAATTCTTTATTATTTTCTCCTTTTCTTCATTTTTGTCACATGTAAGTGTCTTCATTCGGCTTTATCATAGAGTATACAAGTTGGTTTTCCTCACCAATCCAGCTGATTCTATTAATAGCTCCATATCATTTCTGTGTTGCGGAAAACATGAATGGAATCCTACAATTTGTTAATAAAAATGGAAAGAACTGTAAGACATGGAATACCATGGAAATTGCCAAAATGTAGATACGGTCTATAAAAAAACACGCACACAGATTCAAGTCAAAGAGGTTCTCTGAGAGAAAGAGAGAGAGAGAGGCAGCGTGCTAGCAAGAGCTAATCACTTCTGCAAACTTTCAGAAGTAGGCAGATGCAAGACACAAGTTTTAAGCTGTATGCAGAGTCAGATATTCTGTTGGAAAACTGAAAAAACTACATCCTTTTCCGTAATCAACGAGGAGCATTAAACGAGGAGCTGCATATGGAGGCTGTAATGCAGAAGATCTGTTTGATTAAAAATTGTGTAATTTTGTGCTACATCAAATTGATGGACATATTCCATTTTGAATATTTTATTATTGAATTGTTTAAATTTTCTTCATCCATCACATGATTAGACTCTCTTTATGATAACAAATTGTGCATCATAAAACAGAATTAAGAAAAAGTTAAATGGAAAACATAGAATTAACAGACACTGGAAAGAATTAAAGTGACTTTCATAGGACCCTATATTAGGCTTCGTATTAGTGTAGAGGTGCACCAATATCAGTTTTTCTGAAATGATCTCAGTGCCACAAATTATATATCACACTGCTTACACCGCTGACAAAAAAGAACTCCACAATTCTCACAGAATACAGTTAAATGCCAGTGTGAGGACATGTCTCACTTACAATTTTAAACCTTAGTTGTAGCTAAGATAATAGATACGATTAAGAGTGATTTCTTAGCTCTCATTTATTGCTGGATAAGAGAGCAGAACTCCAGCAGTTTGTCTGTGGTCATAGCTGTTGTGTCTAATTCATCAAAAACATGATAAAACAGTTTTACTTTTAGAATATAAGCAAATGATCTAATTGTTCTTTTGTTTATATTCTGTCACACACAATCATCCACCAAAGCATTATGTGCTGCGCTCACATTGACATGTTATTCTTTCGAGGACATTTCTGGTGTATTCCCATGACATTAATCAGCCTAGCTCTCAACTTTTTTTTGTTTTTGTGTGTGCATGCTTCAGAGGATACTTGTGTGAGTGCACTAATGGCATTGTGCTAAGTGTCATGTCCACCCCAAAGGCTGTTTTTTGTCTTAGTTAGGTTGAAGGTTGCTTTTTTTCAGCCTAGCGTCTGCTTTCCTCTAATCACACTGCTGTAGGGTGAAAGGTTAGTTTCCCAGCATGAAGAAGCTGACCTCAAAAAATGTAGCAGCTTTGCAAATGTTCTTCCCCTAGAAAATACCACGATTTTTCCTGCATGGAGTCAAAGTGCAGAAAAACACCAAAAATTAATAATGTCTGTATAAAACAGTTGTATTTAAATCAGTGTCACTGAAAACTATTTGAAATTGAATCCACCCATTCAGAAAAGTTTTCGCTTTGCCCAGCTGAGGTGTGATATTTTGCCGTTTCTTTTGCAAACCAGATGTTTGTATGTTGTTATTGATAAAGTGAATAGGCTTTGTCACTTTGGAAGTTTAACTAGACAGAAAATTAAATGCATCCTATACTGTCCTTAATTACATGACTTCATGTTAATTTAGTACGATTATTAGGGACACGGGGCACGCTCCGAGTCACTTATTACTATCCCGCGCGTTTCTTCTTCTTCTTCTTCTTATTAGGGACACGGGGCAACGTCCCGAGTCACTTATTACTATCCCGCGTGTTTCTTCTTATTAGGGACACGGGGCGCAGCCCCGAGTCACTTATTACTATCCCGCGCGTTTCTTCTTCTTCTTCTTATTAGGGACACGGGGCACGCTCCGAGTCACTGGCTCCTACAGCTATGAAATAGCTGCAGGAGCCAGTGACTCGGGGCTACGCCCCGTGTCCCTAATGTCCCTGCGTATTGTTCGGGATCGGTGTGCTATTACTTTTCTCAAATTTATCGCAGTTTTTCGCGTCGTAAGACGCGAAAAACTGCGATAAATTTCCCATAAGAAATGAATGGGACGGGCGAAAAAAACAAGATTGAAATTGGAGTTTTTCAAACATCTGTAGCTCAGGCATACATTCACCGAGAGACTTCATTTCAACTTTAAAATGTAGACCCAAGTCTGGTCTATTGGTGTGTTCATCCACATTTTGATTGGTCCTATAGTTTTTGATCAGTCACTGTTCAATGACAGTGATCGTTTGGAGGGAAATTTTGAGATTATAATGGGTGTGTATTGCGCGGAATGTTCGTGCTAGAGTGCGTGCTAGAGTGGCACAGAGTCTAAAAACGATCCGAAAATCTTCTCTTTTTCTCGTCGCTACGGCCACAAATTACACTCTACACGCATAATTTTGGGATCAGTTTGTAGACAAACTTGTCCTCTTTCGTGTGATGTCCTCGAAAAAGCCGAGAGACTTACTGAATTTAAATAGTGAGACTTTTTGTGCAGCCAGCTCCCTCCTGCTCTCCCATTAAGTCCCATGTTAAAATTCAGAGCTGTTTTGTGAGAAAAGCAGAAATGCCTCCTGTCTTTAGATCGCCATAAAACGAAAAGTTGTTGTGTCAGGAATAAAACGAGGAGATGGTCGGACTCAGGAAGTTCTCGGGAGTCCGATGATCTATAGTACACTCTGATACGAGGTACGGTTCTCTCACCAGAGGATTTAGTTCAGGAGGTTCGCCGAACCCAAATCTCACTGCATACAATACAAACTCCTGTTCTCTGAGTCGCAGAGTCTTTTTAAGTCGACCATTTTGTCATTTTTCTAAAGAATATCTGGACATAAAACACACGTACATCTGGCCCAGACTTGTCCGCATCTCACAGTGTAATCGGTTTTTTGATAGCAGCTACGGTTTTGACACAATCGCAAGTTGTTCGAAAGAAACCGACAGCGAAAAAGCCGCTTTTCAGTTAACAGGTGTAACTGTCATTAACTGTCATTTACACACACACCGGTCAATAACCCACGCACACACATCTGCAGGACAACAAGCCTGAGAGTGATTATCTTAACGAGCTCAGTCAAAACAAGGGCATTGTTTGAAAACAATCTCCGTCCAACAAACAGTTAAACTCAGCTTCACCAAGCGCTTTGCCAAAAAGGTTGAGACAGTAGTCACACAAACGCACACACAAGCAGGGCTAACCAACAGCTAAAAAGTGATTAAAAACAAGCACGTCAAAACTGAACAGGAACAGGTAAACAGTGGGAGAGGTGCAGAGGTAATTATCAGCAGGTGGGGCAGAAGTTACACACGCACACAAACACACACACACACACACACACACACACACACACATTCAGACACACATATACCAGACACATCTCCATGTAGGAGCAGGTTGGGCTGCTTGTGTAGTTCAAGCAGACACACACACACAAACAGACGAAGACACACACATACGCAGTCACACACAATGACAGATACATAAACACACACACACAGACAAATGCATAATGAAAACCCCATCCCCCCGCCCCCTTGTTAACGCCGTTAGCTCTGTTAGCTCTGTTAGCACCGTTAGCTCTGTTAGCACAGTTAGCTCTGTTAGCGTTTGCGCCGTTAGCTCTATTAGCGCGGTTAGCTGTTAGCTCCGTTAGTGTTAGCTCTGTTAGCTCCGTTAGCATTAGCTCCATTCATGTTTATTGATTCAGTTCATTAATTCATGTTAACAGAGACATGAAGCAGAGGAGAGAAGCAGACACAGACAGCTGAGGTGATCAACAGAGACAGACAAGGAGAAAGCCACAGAAACACAGCTGAGAGCAATTCATTAATCAGGGACTGACTACCTCTGATATCTGCCGTTTTCTCACATTGCAGCCTTTTTCAATTGTCCGCTGCTTCGCCATAGTTTCTCCTAGAGACTTCATTCAAACTTTAAAACGTAGATAATTTTGTCGGCTCCAAATGACCCTCGGCACATTTTGATATCTCTTACGGTTTTCGAGCTATGACCATCGAAGGCCGACGTAAGACGCAAACAACTGCGATAAATTTCCCATAAGAAATGAATGGGGAAATTTCCTCAAATTTCAGCCTTTTTCAATTGTCCGCTGCTCGGCCATACTTTGTCCTAGAGACTTCATTCAAACTTTAAAACGTAGATAATTTTGTCGGCTCAAACACACCCCGTGTCCCTTTCAAAATTTCCCAGGGGGAATTTTCTAGTTTTCTGTTTGCAGTTACTTTGCCATTTTCAGCAGAATGCATAGTGTGTCTGTCGAAGATCCATGTTCACTACTTGATGTCTTCATTTAATAGTTTATTCATATAACACTTACTTACAGAGCTGGAATACTGTTATCGTGAAGCAGCTGCAGGCAAGTGGGATGCACAGAAATGTTGTGTAAGCCCTTTTTTTCAACCACTGTGCCATCAGGTGTACTGTAGAAATAATTCAGTTTTACTTCATTGGTCCGGAAAGATGAATCTTAAATTGTACCAAAGAACTGATTTCATGCAGCTCATGTTTAGTGTCTATGGTTGCTGTACTGGTGGTTGGTAATCTCAACGTACTCTTCCAGGCCTGTGGGTGGTGGTAGGTAGCGTTTTTAGTAATGACTTTGTTGATTTCTCATAATATAATTAGAGATGCAGCTATACCGTTACAGTAAGTGACAACCTTATAATGGTTTTGGTTGGGAGGCACACCTGCTCACAGAAGCTGGTATATGACAGGGCTATAGGGCTGTCAACAAATATTCTACATTCAAATTTTGATTTGAATTATAAAAAAATACATACATTCGATTGTGAAAATTAATAATTAATTGTGGGAAAAGAAAACATTTGAATGAAGTATGTTTTATGATGCTAAAATGACTGTCTGTTTCTGTCAGTTGAGTTGACTTGAGAATGGAGTCTAATGGTTTTGGCAAGAGCGATATAACAGCTGTTTCTGCTTAAACAAAGCAGATCTTACTCTTTAACAAAAGGTATCTCTGGTATCCTTTCCATAATACACTTGTAACAATCTGAGCCTGTCAGTGAGGAAAAACCCCACTTCTAGTGGATATACATTGATGGTGTGCAAACGTCCAGTGCAATTATTTTACAGCCTGTCTCATGGCTTTTGGCTGCAGAGCAGAAAAGATGGTCCATGATCAGGTAATATTTGACTGGAATTCCTCTTGTTTGTCCGGAATTCCTCTCTGACAAATGGGAGAAATTCCCAATTGCCCAGTTGGGTTCTGGACTGGCACCAGGACACGTGGACCAGCACCAATTCTCTCAATCTCTGAACACAATGTCACTTTCATTGATTGAAAATGAATTGTAGGTCAAGATGAAATAAGCAAATAGTTTAACAACACAGCATAGGCCATTATTTTGTTTGTTTGTTTGTAATTTGGTTTGCATGTTAATATGTTAAAAGGTGTTTATGTTAACAAAATATACAGGTAGCATATGTCTTGTTGTATAATATTAAAATTAATCCTTCTCCCTTGCAACTCTACACTGAAATACACAAACAATACTGCTGTCCTGTATATATTACATGGATCAACAATTGGTGAGGATGCTGATTTTATTCCTGGGATATGTAGCTTCAACGTCAGTCTTCTAGCATTACATTATGCCATCATGTACATGTGTAAGGGTGTACTCGTTTTGAAATGTGTCATATGGAAACGTCAGCTGCAGGCAGACTTCTCAGATGACTCGCAGAGTTTAGTATTAGCATAAACTCACATTAGCTAGCATTTTTGTAATCAGTAAGAGTGTCTAATCATGTAGTGGATAAAAAAAAATCAACCATTTAGTTACATTTTCAAAAATGTAGTGATATCAAAAAATTTGACACAACGCAACTCGAACACACTGCATAAGTGGGTCTCACAGAGGCTACTCTCGCGTTTTTCCAACACAATATCTGACTCTGTACATATAGCCATGAAGGCTTCAACGAACTTGCATCTTGCATCTGCATCGGTGATTGTACTTCTGAGAGTTTGCTGTGATGAGCATGCTGCCTCGCTTTCTCTCAGTGCACCTCTTTGACTTGACTCTGAGTGTATGTGCCTGTCTGTGACAAAACACAGCAGCATAGTTTTTTCTGTTCATTTGGCTTTGGCACTGTGAAAAACATAATGGTAGAAAATGCTGATTTTTATAAACTGCATCTACATTTTGGCAATTTCCGTGACGTTCCATGTTTCCATTCGGGTTTCTGCAAAGCATGTAATTTGCGTCTGGAGTCCATCGCGTCACTGTTGTCCTGGAAGGTTTAGCCCTCTTCAGTTGCTGTCTCTATGTCAGGACCATATGTATTTTGCAATGACGTGTGTCCAGGATACATTTTTTATGGTGGTGGTCCAGTGTGTTACTGTCGCATGTGGTGCATATAAACAACTGTAGCTCAACAGTTCATGTAAGAGACTACACAAGTTGAAATCACGCGTGACAAGAATTACTGAGTTTGGGCGAGAGTTTTCCAGGGAGGAAATTTGCTCAGCCAACAAGCTTCCTGGCTGTGGGCTTGTGGGGGAACGTAAACACCCACATGGATGACAGACAAGAGTTCTTGTGGGGAGTAATATGTTCTACACTCTACAAAAACTGGTTCCAGGATACTAGAGCAATATTGATCATCCATTTTATTGCAGAGAGAGCGTATGTTTGACATGCAGATGGCGGGGAGCTTTGTACAGTGTCCTTTCTTCCTCCGCTTGTGGGGGGGCATCGGCCCACCGACCCTTATCGCGCCACACAGGGCACTTGTGTGCCGGGCAGTCTTGCCAGTTTGGGCAGTCTTGGGTTTAGCTTTAATTCCCTGATGTTTATTAGCATACTCCAGCTGTTGTGCATAATGAAGAAAAAAATAAATAAATACACAAAGAATTTGAAGTGCTGTAACAGTCTGGCAGTCAATACAGACGTCAGGTGCCAAAGAACTTTCTGTTCTTTGTTTCTGTTCTTTGTGTGTATGAGTACTCATAATGTTATGTACTACGATGGGCTACTATGTTTCATTGTTTTTTCCACAATATTTTTATTGTCATTTTTACAGCATAAAATATAACCATTTGCATTCAGTATATGCTGTCAACTTGCTTCATTAACCCACAAATAAGAAATATAAATTAAATAAATAAAAAGGGCTGCATTCTAAGAGCAAAAATTGTCCAATCTGTCCACTAACCTTCAGAAAATACTGAAATATTAGCAGTTTTTTCAAAGGTCCAAAATGGTGCTCTCAGCTGCCGGGTTCTTTCTTTCATTTACATTAAATAGTAATTATTTTATATCCTGAAAACATCACCAAATGCTTCTATTAGACTTGACAAGGCTGGAATTGATTTACTTAATTTTGACATCATTAAAATTATATCATCTGCATACAAAGCTATTCTGAGCTCTGTTGGCCCCACTTTTATTCCACTAAACTGAGAATGTGAGTGCACTGCTATTGTGAGAGGTTCTATTGCCAGTGTAAACAGTAGGGGCGACAGAGGGCAACCTTGCCGGCATCCTTTACTAATTTTTATTGGTTTTGAAACATTTCTATTTGTTTGAATTTCGGCTGTAGAATGTTTATATATCACCTTAACCCATTTTATGAAGGTATTTCCACAACCAAATTTTTCTGTAACCCTGAAAAGATAAGGCCATTTGACCCTATCAAAGGCCTTTTCAGCATCTAATGATAGCAGTGCTGTGTCAGGTGTTTCTTTATTTGCATGAATAATATTCAATACCCTTGTCACATTATGAAAACCTTGTCTTCCCATTATAAAACCGTTTTGGTCTCTATCAATTTATATTTGGCAATAATTTTTCTAGTGTTTAGCTAAGAGTTTACATATTATCTTAAATTCATAATTTAACAGACTTATGGGTCTCATGTTTTCCCATTTATTAGAATTTTTACCTGGTTTTGGGAGTAAAATAATTAAAGCACTATTTATAGAGGTTGGGAGACTGCCATTATCAAATGCCTCTAAAAACATTTCCAAAAGTGGCGTTAGCAATTTATTTTTACATTTTTTATACAGATCAATTGGAAGACCATTTGGTCCAGCCCTTTTCCCTGACTTCATATTATCAATGGCTTGTCCTATTTCATCTTTGGTCATTTCTAGCTCTAGATCTTTTTTCATTTCGTTTGTGATATTGGGTATAGTTAGTATATCTAAAAATCATTCAAATTCAATTCAAATTTGGTAAATCCGTTTCATTATTTGCATCGTATAATCCCTGACAATAGTCCCTGAAAGCATCATTAATTTCTTGAGGATCCACAATAACTTGCCCATTGGATTAAATAGTTGTGATTGGTGTTTTGGTTTCCAATTGTTTAATCTGCTAATAATTTACCTGATGTATCACCTTGCTCATAGTATGTTTGCCTTAAAAGACTAGCAGCTGCCGTAGAGGCAGATTATTTGTCATATTCGGCTCTCAAAATTAGTAAATCATTTTCCAATTATGGGTTACTTTTCTCAATAATATTTTCTTGGATAATCTTTTTTTTCTGTTCCAGCTGTAATCGTTCTTCGCAAGCCTTTTTTGATTTTGACCCAGTATAGCTAATATGTCCTCTGAGAAAGGCTTTAAATGCTTCCCATTTTATTCCTGCAGATGTTTGTGTGGTATTGATTTCAAAAACTCCTCTATCTGTTTTCCTATATATTTTACAAATTCTTCATCTTGTAACTATTTATGCTGAACATGCCATCTGTGTGGGTCTTTTGTCAATTTATTATCCATATACACTAAGCAACATGGTGCATGGTCTGAAATCACAATGTTATCATAAAAACAATTTGGAATTTTGGATCGCAGATCTGTGGAAATTAAAAAATAATCTATTCTGGAATGTGTCTGGAACACATGAGAATAACAGTAGTAAGATTTGGCATTTGGTTTTATTTCTCTCCATATATCCAGCACACTTAATTCCTTAATGAAACGATTAATTACTCTTTTACACCGGTTATGTGATTGATCTGCTCCTGTGGAGCTATCCATGTTGGGGTTTAATGTACAATTAAAGTCCCCAGCTATTACATGTTGTCCCGCTAGTGTTGATAGCATAAAAAACAAATCTAAAAAAAATTTTAGAATCATCTGCGTTAGGGCCATACAAGTTTACTAAATTTAAATTTTCTGAAAGGACGGAACCTTGGACTATTAATTATATTCCCCTTTTATCTTTGACTACATTTTTTACTTGAAATGGTATTGTTTTATGAATAAGGATCATTACACCCCTCGCTTGGGATGTGGATGGTGCTGTAAATACACTACCCTGCCACCTCCTCCTAATCTTTTTATTATCCTCATCTAATAGATGAGTTTCCTGTAAAAATGCAATTTTGGCATCTATATCCTTTTATTCTATTCATGACTTGTTTGACTTTTCTAAACTGCTGCAGACCTCTACAGTTCCAAGAAAAAAAATTAAGATTTACTCCTTGAGACATTCCCAATGAAAAAGTAATAGATTACCTTGCCATAAAGACATAAGCATACCTGGGTGTTAGAACACACCCAACACTGTGAACTTGAACAATTCCCCCGTACCCACAGTTGTGGGAGTCAATCCACTCTTTACTTTCCACCATCTAACAAATCTGTGCTGCTGTTCCTAATGAGACATTAACTTAACTTGTTCTGAAATTACAACTCATAACGATTACATATTTTACCCCCATATAAAATGTGCCATATGTTTAAAGTATTTTTAAGTTATAACACCATCCTTCTACAGTCTCATCTATTGATTACCATTTTTGCTTCTAGTCATTTAACTGTCCGCAGCATCTTCCTGGATTTTCTTCATGAACGTTTGTGCTTCACCTGGGGTCTTCAAAGTGTGGGTTTGTCCTTTATATGTTACCAAAAGGTTGGCGGGGTGAATCACTCCATGTCTGATCCCTAGATTGCGCAGCTCCTGCCGGAACTATGTTTTATTTTTAACATTTGGGATGGCGGTGTGGTGTGGGATATTTTTCAATGTCAAAAATATGCAGTGGCACAAAAAAGGTTGAAAACCACAGGTGTACTAAGCTCCTGCTGGCTCTCTACTCAATTAAACCTGTCGAAATCTTTGCATTTGTCTGTGGGTCAGTTTGAAACATTTCTTGGGGGGAACTTCATTAGACCCTCAAGAAAACATTGCGAAGAAGGGAGGGTCCAAACACAGTGTAGCTCCAGCAGTATTTGTTGGTAATAAGCAGTAAAGGCCAAGCTACATTGTATGTACCCCCAAGTCAACAGGACTAAAGTCTGACTATTATTCAGTGGTGAGCAGAGCAGAGTGTAAATGACAATCAATCTTTGAATGCGTTTAATGGTAATGCCAAGATGACTCTTATCCACTGGTCTGTTGTAGATTGAATGAATTTTGCCATCCCAAAAGGGTTATCAGTTCCACAGACTTGTAGGTGGTCTCAGGCATGTAGGTTGTTGATAGTCCCTTTAGTCTGTCACCTTGTTTGAAAAACACAATAATGTTGTGTTTTATACACATGCTCTGTTACTTATGTAGAGATTCATGCTATACATGAGAATGAAACTCTATTGAAAAAAGGAAAAAAAAAAAAAGTGAGTGTTAGACCTTGTTAGTGATACTGTGAATTTTTTTTTAAATTTTGATAATATGCATGAGAGTGCCACTTGCCGTTTTTTTGACATGCAGTTTTTATTTGAGTACTGGCTTTTATTTGAGAAAATACACAATTAGGCTTATACTATAATAGCGGCATAAAATGAGGTCTGACTGGAAGGAAGCCCAGAACCTGCTGGAAAGATCACATATCATTCCTGACCCATGAACACCATAGGATCCCTAAGGAATAACTGGAGGAAGAGGCTAGACAGTAGGACCTACTGCCACCATGACCAGGACCTGATTAAGCATTGGAGGATGGATTGATGGATTGATGGATGGATGGATTGATGCGTGGATGGATGGATGGATGGATGTCATGGTACCAAAGCCAGTGCTGGCAGGTTCAGGATGCTTATCATTGTCTTCTGTAAATTAGAAACAAAAGAAAATGTTTTTGCTTATCTATGTGATTTGTTTACCATAGTTTTGTGTTCTAGCAATTATTTGCAGTAGCTTTGCCTACTGTTTGCGTCAACATAGAAGGAACGTTGTGTTTGAGTGAACTGAAAATAAGAGGGGTGACAAATTAAAGGAAATGCAGATGCAGGTGCTTGATACAAGACACGAGGGCACCAAATAGTTTGATAACTGTGAAAATGGTGTGACTCGTGCTATGGCCTTAACAGTCACAGTATTTCACAGTCATGTAATATGAATCAAATAAGTCACAAAACCCAGGAAAGCAAGAGGAAAGCCACCTGCCCCTACAAGGGGATAACAGACAGATATTAAACTATGTGACCATGGGAATATTAACTGCAGGGCTACTGCATTGGATTGCATTATATTGTAAGATGTTCCTTATAGTATTGTCCACCCACATGTAGATCTGTTATTGTCAAGAATAATTCCTTGCAGTCTAATTCTGCTGCCTAATGGGCACTGGCACACTGTCACAAAATGACTCTTGCACATTTATAGCAGATACAATATCCCTTTTACAACCGATATGAGCTTGTGCTGATTCATGGGGTACTAAAGCATCTGAATCAAATAAAGTCACTTACGTAGCTCTGAATCATAGAGCATATCCGAATCAAATTAAACCACTGAAATCGTTTTCATCACATTAACACCAATGTTCATAAAAGATTTAATCATCGACTTCTGTCTCAATTTCCAAATCATTACCTGCCTAACAGCTAACAAGTGCAAGGCGTCTAACTGCCAAGCTTGTTGACATTTGATATGACACAAATAACTTTTAAATGAGCCCATTTCAGCCTATGAATTTGTAAAAAGAAGCACTACTCCAAAAATTGGTCAAGTAAAAAAATGGGGTAAAAGGAAATAGGATTGCTGTAATTTCATTAATGCAACAGTTGTCCTGAACAAGTATCACTTTGCTAGTGGGCAGTACATCCGAGCCAAAAAGTTAAAAAGTAGTGGAGACAGTATTTTCGTGGGGGAAAATATGTGTGTAGCCTTACCTAAATACTGTGTGTGTTATTGTCACATTAAACACTGATACGTGTAATTTCATGGAAATTGGGTTTTTGCTAAAATTAGACTTCATTAGTCCTTTGGCAACAGTCCAGGTTTCAAACTGCCTCAGTCTAAGACAGTTTTTTCTCTCTTTCTCTCATATCATATGGTGATTTTTCCAACAATATGCATCTTGAGTGTTTTTTAGCCTGCATGTTTGTGCCATATAATATGCATTAGTGGACAGAGCTGCTGTGACCCATTTGTCACCCATTGGTTTGTGGATTATCATTTTGAAGCCTAACCCTAACCATGAGGAAATAGGCAAGACTCTGAGGTCTATTGTATATGTGTGCTGGGCAGGGAGGGGTATTTCAAGCAAAAATAGTATTCGAAATTCACAGTGAACTATTTGACTATTCTTCGACCCCACTCACACACAAACACGTACACACTTTTTCTTATATCTTTGAGAGGACCTCATTGACATAATGCATTTTCTAGCCCCTTACCTTAATCCTAACCTAAACCCCTAAACATGTCTTGCCGTGGTTGGGAGTGCACTTACTTCCTTAGCTGGACTTGTAGTAACTGATTGGGGTGGAGAGTAGAGCTAGTAACAAGCAGAGACACGGAAAGTATTTGAATTTTTTAGAATTTAATGACTATTCGAAAATGGGAAAATCATGACCCGTCCCTTGTGTTGACCCCTCCGGCTGTGGTAACAGTCGCATGCTAAGTAAAAAAAAAGCACAACACTGGCTGACACACATAGCTGCTGTAGCGTTAGCATTAGCAAGCCCAATAAGTGCTGGCAGCACAACACGTGGCCCTTCCGATAACTGTGCTGTGTTCAGAGCCAACCTTAACCTTCAAACTTTGAAAATGCCCTTACTTTGCAGGAATTTCTGATGAAGATTTTAAAACTGAAAATGGTCCTCACAAAAATAGCAATGCGAGCACAAACACATGCACACACGCATGCCACTTTAGTCATGGCCATCAAAAAAAGAAAGAAATAATTTAAGCAGTAGCATCAGGGAGAGTGATGAACACAAGAAGGTTTTCGACAGGATTCTGATGTTGTCCCTCAGACACAGAGCATGCTGAAGAGGCAAAAAGCAGTGTGCTCACTGTAGAAAATCCTCCAGTAAGATCTAGTTTTTCCAATTACTTGCTGTTGTCTTTTCTTTCTCGCTCTCTTCTCCTTGTACTGCAGTGATTAAATTGGCTGAGAAATGTAATATTAGAACTTTTAGTTAATTCGATTCTTCTGAGGCAGAAGCTGCAGGCTAAAACTACTTTCTTTCAGATAGTAAATTGATGATTGTTTTTGGCATTTTTCATCCCAATAATTTTTTTTACATCAAATGGAGGAGGCATGGTGCAGTATGACCAGCCCAAGGTAGCGGTTTGTAGTGCATCTAATGATATTGTTTCTGTTACATCCTTTTGCTAGTGTTTTTCTGCATTTAGCAGCTATTTTAAAGTCTTTTGAGGGTGACTTATTATTCATAATATGCACAGGATTTCCCATTTTCCTCTGTTGCTTAATTTCTTTTCATATTAGATTTTCATCAGATTGATATTTAAGATGCTATTAAATATGCACGAGCAATTCTCAGTTGCAGGAGTAATTTAACTGTAATTTCAAGAGAATTCCTGCTTATCCTGCAAAGAAACAAATGGGAAATGGGGTGTTTGTGTGGGATGTGGGCTGGGAGAAGTAAAACAGAAGTGTTTCTCAGATTAACGTGCAGACAGAGTAAAGGAGGAGAGAAGCTGACACAGCGCAGATTTACTGAAGAGAGAAAACGGTGAGGAGAGAATAAGCCAGGACAGACAGCAAGGAAGGGAGTAAATCAGACCTGGAGGGGACTGAGAAATTGCAAGGCCTCAGAGACTCAGAGCAGTGATAGAGGGATGTTGATTGATAGGGGAATGACTTGTCTGTTGTTTATCACTGGAGTTAAGATGGTGTTAAGTAGCCTTATGCTGAAGTATGAGACAGGAAGAGGGATCAGGAGGGTGAGGTTGAGAGGCAAAATAATTATAGTGAGGTGGGGTTTGGCAGCTCAGGGGTTTAAAATGAGAGGCACACACATTAGAGAATATTGACAATATGGAGTCATAAGACAGAGATAAAGCTACTTACAAAGAAAGAGATCTGGTCTGAGTTATTTTTACGGTATATCTTTGTCTTGTAGGAATGTACTTAGCCACTGATTGTTGATGTAACAAAATCATTACTTCTGCCCAGTGTTGTCTTTGAAGTATTCATTCGGAGCCATGCATGCGTTGTCACTGCCAGACCAATCCTTGTTCTTATTTTTCATATTGCCAACAATCATTGTGTTGCTCCGTTATATTAACCAGGAGCAATATTGTTTTCCCTGGCGGATAGTGGGAGAAGGTGGTTGGGTTTGTTATGCCTGCGTGGGACCCCTCTGGAGATTTATTATATAATGTACCTCACTTCCTTGTGTGATTTAGAAGAGTACAATTTGAGAGATGGGCCTGTATTTTTGAAATATTGCATCGAGCATGTTTCTGTAGCCCTGAAGCCACCAATAAAGGGCAAAATGTGGTAGAGAACAAGAAACAAGAAAACAACCTTTTTCTAGGAAATCTCTAGTATGAATTGCTTTCATGGCCGTTTTATGGGAAACTGCCAGGAAGAAGCCTGTCTATGTGCCAAATGTTCATATCCACAAGACAAAATGATAAGCTAAGGCACACTCGCCCTTCACTAGAAAGTTGACAATATTCCATGTTCACACAGTTATGACTGCATTATAGGAAGAGAGACAAAACCTACTCAACATTCTAGTAAGTAAATAAGATTGACACACAGGGGTGAGCTTCAGTAAAAACTAAGAGTTAACTCTGATTGGCTAATGTCTACACTATCAGCATTCTATTCACTTCCAGACTGATAGATCCTAAAGAAACTGGTGGCACTCTCTTGCTTGTTTTTTCCTCTGGGTTTACATATATATGGTACCAGGCCCGTTTGACTGACTATTGTCAAAGGACAATAAATGAATCGAGTTGATAGTTTGCAGGACTTTTTTGTTCATTTATTGTCAAGTCTAAAACAGCAGGAGGAATAGTGGTTTTATTATTATTACACAAATGCAAGTACATAATTGAAGAAGAATTCCCACAGGAGGTGTTTTTTTTTAAGAGGCTATCTTTGCACGAGAGCACATTTTTAGCAGCATGACACTGTGGATGGCAGGTTTGGTTGGTCAGTGCACCTCTTTGGTCCAGTCTTAAGTATCTATACAACTATTGGTGTATTGCCATTGAATATTGCAGAGACAGTTATGGTCCACAGAAGATGAATCCTACAGACTTTGGTGAGCCCCACCACCATAAGGTCGACATTTTTGTTTTTTGTGACGTATCAACAAACTCTGAACCCTTTGAGAATTCAACAAGTGTGTCCACTTCACATGGTGATTGTCTAGTTGTGTGGTGATGAAAAAGTGGAATTTGAACCTTTCTGTAAAACCCTCACAGAACTACTTCCATCTCTATTTGTGTGAACAAACAACTGTAACACCATGAATGCCTTTGAGCAGAGGCTGTATATATGAGTGGGCCGTTATCTCCATTCCCATCTGAACGATTATCATGCCTTGCACCGCCTTCAAGTGGGGCCATTCAACACAGCTATAAGTACTTTTGCCTTTAGACATCTTTGGACAACACGTTACCAACTGCTTTGTTTCAAGCTTCCCTCAGGTCTTAATTAACACCTATGTTTTGCTCAAGTCCTGTTAATTTTGCTTACAGGGCCAATATCTGTCCATTGCCCCCCCCTCCCCCACTCTGTCAAATTTATAGTATTTCCTGAGACTGTCGAAGTTTATATCCATCTTTCCTTATCTATTGATTCTATCACATACTTTTTCAGGGAATGAGAGTGTACAGCGTGTTAAAAAATAGACACACAGTTTTAGGGTATGTCAGCCAGTGACTGCAGATAAATCTTGTCTCCACAAATGACTGTCAGCAATGTAATGGAATTGGTCCTGTGATCCATTTCCAACCCTCTGAGAGGCTTTAGCCTTGTGATTGTAGAGATAACATCTCATTCTGTCTCCACAGAATACCAATGTCATACTTACCCTCGTCTCTGACTGCAGCACTTCTACATGGATTCATTCAAGCCACAGAACTTTTGGCTGCTCCTTGAGAGAAAATTGTGAGTTAAACAATGAGTATGGTGTAGTGCGAGAGAAAACCTGGAAGGAAAGACGGAGTCCTGAAATATATCTGAAAATCCCAAATGTTTTCCTCTGTGCACGTTTTCTAATGAAGCAGGTGTTCCTCTTATCCTGCTGATATGAGAGCTGGGAAATGAGTTCACTCCCGCCTCATTTACATTCATATGGAACAAAGGATTGGAAAAGTAACAAACCTTTTCATCACATTTCCCGTAATTTGACTTGGAACAGTGCTGTTTCCTTATCCACTGTGGCACAGATTTAATCTTCTTTGACCTGCTTACTGACAATCAACAACCAACTGATGAAGGGTTGTATTTAAACAAGTTATGTCATCACAACACGCTAAAATGACAGAATCTGAGTTGAACAGAAAGAATCAAAATCTGCTTTGAAGACAGGTTGTAACTGCTTATGAGACATTACAGTGGTAGCCAAATTTATGTTACTGTGAATAGCTATGTGAGTAAAATTTGGCCTGATTTACAAAATACATTATGTTCAAGATGAAACATTTCTTGAACATTTTAAGCAAGATAACTTTTCTGTTTCCCTCTTTTCCAGTTTCAAAACATACAAAAAAAGAAAAAAGGCCCTAAAGCAAAAGTTTAGGCACCCTGCGTGGTCAGTAATTAGTAACACCCCCTCTGGCAAGTATCACAGCTGGTAAACATTTTTTTATAGCCAGCTAAGAGTCTTTCAGTTTTTATTTGGGGATTTTTGGCCATTCTACCTTTCAACAGGATTCTAGTTCTGTGAGATTCCTCGTCTTGCATGCACTGCTCATTTGAGATCTATCCACAGATTGTCAATGATGTTGAGGCCAGGGGGACTGCGAGGGCCATATCAAAACCTTCAGCTTTTGCCTCTGGAGAGTAGTCCATTGTGGATTATGTGGTGTGTTTAGGATCATTATCCCATTGTAGATTTCATCCTCTCTTCGTCTTCAACTTTGTTACAGGCGGTGTGATGCTTGATTTGCCGGTTTTTAGTTGAATCGATTTTTCTCTCTACCAGTGAAATGTTCCCTGTGTCACTGACTGCAACACAAAGATGTTCCCTTTTTTCCTCAAAACATACCTTTCCTCATTGCAGCCAAAAAGTTACGTTTTAACATAATCTGTCCACGGAACTTGTATTTCAAAATGCATTATGCTTGTTTGGATGTTCCTGTCCCTCTCTGACAAATTGTGCGGTGAGGACGCAGTAAAGGTTTCCCTCTAATGACTCTTCCTTGAAGGTCATGTTTGTGCAGGTGTCGCTGCACTGTAGAACAGTGCTCCACCACTGTGGAGTCTGCCAAATCTTCCTGAAGGTAGTTTGGAGTCAAGATGGGGTTTTGTTTTGCTTTTCAAGCGATCCTACGAGCAGTTCTCTCAGCAAGTTTTTTTGGTCTTCCAGACCTGAACTTGACCTCCATCGTTCCTGTTTACGGTCATTTCTTAATTACATTATGAAATGAGGAACCGACTACCTGAAAATGCTTTGCTGTCTTCTTAAAGCCTTCTCCTGCTTTGTGGGCATCAAAATTTTATTTTGAGAGAGTTTGACAGCTGCTTAGAGGAGCCCATGGCTGGTGATTGTTGGGACAAGGTTTGAGCTGTCAGAGTATGTGTAACGCTTTGAAATTTGTATCAGCTGGCCTTTCCTAACAATGATTGTGAAACTGCTGCATGCCAATGTACATGATTTTGCGATTAGTGTGGTTTTGCTGTTTCAGATATCATATCTGAGCTTTCTTGTCCATGGCTACATGAACAAAACAAGGAATCGCCCCTCTGTGGACTAACCCTACACGTTCCACTTTCTTTAGTACTAGTTATATTGTTTTGTCCTTGTATGGCCAAATGGAGTCCATTTTTTTATTTTAAACGAATTATTATCACCATAATGAATATTTTTAGAATACCAATGTATCAGTTGATAATATGAAGATAATGTGAAAGGGGACACGCGTTACGATGAACCTACAGCAGGCATGTCAAAGTGATTCCATAAAGGACCGTGTGGCTGCAGGTTTTCGTTCCAACCAAGGAGGAGCACACCAGGCTGGAATAAATTAATCAGCTGATCTCAGTCTTCAGCTGATAACTAAGTGATCCCTTGATGTTGATTGGTTGGCCTGGTGTGCTCCTCTTTGGTTGGAACGAAAACCTGCAGCCACACGGCCCTTTATGGAATCACTTTGACATATGTGACCTACAGAAAATTGTTACTTGAATCTGCAGCTATCCTCAACTTTATGGAGCTTTATAGCGAGCTTCAGCAGCAACTTCACTGTATTGGTTCACTTTCACTGCTCTGAGTGTCATTTTTGGCTGCAGCAGGCAGTTGCTGTGAGAATAAGATCTAAAAACCCACTGTACAGTACCTGCTCAAGCCCAAACAGCATAGGACAAAGTTAGCAACTAGCTGGTGAACGTAGTGGAGCCTTTAGCAGCAAAAGGGTCAAATTTGCCCTTCAGGTGTTGGTAGAGACCAAAAATAGTGTGAATAGAAAGTGAATATTGACCTTTGATTTTGAGACAGCTGTCATGTCAGACATGCGCTTCTGCTCTATATATTTAACAACAAATATTTGCGCATTCTGTCTGTCCTTACATGTATTAAACTTTTGCATTTTTAAGTCCCCTGGTGCAGAGACTCAGCCTTTAGTGTCAGAAGCATTACACTGGCATGTACAGTAGGGCTATCATGCTACAGTTAGTGTGTGTATTTATGTGTGAGTTTGCTGCATAGCAATCAGGTGACATACTCTTCCAGCCACTCAGGCCTGTGTATTGTCTGCAGCACTCGCTGTGTACTCCCATTCTGTGCACGTCTCGGCATATCTGCAACCCTGTGACAGTGCCAGTCTCTGTGTGGCTCTGTGCTAATGGTTTCCTTTGAATCATAAATTAGACTTGAAAGGAGGAAAAGAATGAGCACATGATTGAGGACTGAGGTGTAGGGAGAGCTTGATAGATTTTTCTATCATTAATACAGATTGTCTTGCCACAGAGCCTCTATCATGTAGGCTAATTATATTGATTTCGTCTGTCAGTCAAGTATTTTACCAGAGTGTAGCCTTTGTTGAGTGTGCATATGTGTGCCTGCTGTAGAGAATTAGCCAGGTCACACAGGGGCCTGTCAGAGGACTTTGCCTGTAATTAAAGACTGTGTGGCAGCAGCATGCTTCCCATTAGGCCACCAGTATCACATCCCAGCCATGTGATTAAGCTTTGGCAGTCTGGCACTCTTGCCCTGTTTAATAAAGTTAAACAGAAACACTTAGGCTTAGGCACTTAGGTGTCACTGTTTGGATTTGCCTGTAGCAGTCTCTCTCGAAGCAGCAACAGTGATCAAGTAAATAGAATAGGTTAGATGAGTTAAATATCCAGTAATCTTTAGATTAATGTGTACACTGTATTAAGATAAAATTGTCTGCATCTTGAGTTTTAATTAATTGCATTTCTGGGGCTTGACTTGCTGCACAGATACCGGATGCCGCTGTGTTATTGATTGCCTTCAGGGAGATTCTGAGGAGCTGCTCCCCAGTCTGTTACATTATCACAGATGTTCCACGAATGCTTTTCAGAAAGTACATTTTCTTCTCTGATGATACTGTTTCTTATGCTCAACCCATGCTACCTTATTCTCCCTACCTGTCTTTGTCATTTCGCTACCTATGTTCCTTGTCTCCAGACACCACTTTGTCAGTAGTCACCATCGTCTATAATGTTACCAAGGGTGCTTGAATGGTTGTTTTGAAGGGCTTAATACTACAGAGGACATAATGACATGAATCTTACGTACAGCATTGTGACGTGGTCGGGTCAGCTTTGAGGACTGGTTGGAGGCAGAAAGGGGATGTGGTTTCGTACTGCAGCACTTGCTTGCCCACCTGTATTAAGGCAGGTTAAATGGCTCAGAAACTTGCCACTCACTGATGCTGCATGGCATGGGTGGACAAAGTTGATGTGTGACATAAGGAGGAGAGGGATTTGGTTCCTTTCCACCATGCCAGCTGGCGCACGTGGCCCAAGTCAGGTTACTGGCTCTGGACATGTTAACTCAATGACACATAGGTCTAGAGTCAGAGAGAGAAATGTGTTAGAGACATACATACACACTCTCCCAAGACACCCTGGCAATTTATTTTCTGTTTTTTCTGTTCAGCTGTGGATAAAAGAGTTTTTGTTTTTGTCTGTGTGCCAGAAAGCCCTGTTAAAAGACACTTTGGTGGCTCTGTGGTCATTTTTTACAGATACTTTTTGCCTCTTGCCACACTGTTTTCAACATTTCAGTGGGGCTGCATGGTAAAGTCTCTGTGTGTATCTCCTCTTTTGCATTTAAAATTGATTTCTCTTTGAAGACCAATACTTTCCTCAGTACAATATCGTAGACTAGTGATAGACAACAGTGTGAACTGGAACAATAATACACAATAATGTTTCCTAGAATTGTAAAATATTGACACAGTGAAATGCATGCAAAATGTTAGTATAATGTTATAAGTATATCCATTATTTACTCTTTAGAACTAGAAGGGATTTCTTAATATTGTGTGTATTTCTCTTTGTTATGAATTATACAGAGAATACACAGATTTTTTTGTTGAAGAAGAGAAGAGAATCCTTCCAATCTCATGACTTTTGTGTGTGCTCAAAAACAAGACATTTGATCACATCACCTTGGTCTTTTAGAAATTCTTTTTAGTATTTTCTGAAATTTTAGGTTTCACAGATGATTACATAGTAGTTTGCAGTTATATTGTTTGATGTCTGATTTTTGCCATTTAAAGTGAGTCACTTGACAGAGCTCTTGGCTTTCCTGTGTGTGCTGTTACTTGTTAACTTTTTTACTAAATATTGCTGTGCCTGAGCCAAATGTATTTCCAGTCAGTGAAAATGCCTTTGTCATGGACAAACTACATGTGCTACATGCGCTAAAAGGCAACTCTGGGCAATGCCTGGACCTGATTCTGTGGACATTGTCAGGAGTTCACATGAAACATGGTGTCTCTGCTATGTATTTGGGGCAGGCAACGCAATGTTACTATCCAGCTGCCTCGCAAAGTTACGTGATTTTGGCAGCAGGACTGCTTGCCATGTTCTTCCGTAACTTGAGTCACCTCTATTGCATCTCTGTTGTTCTCTTTGTTTTGCTGTCCGTCTTTGACTTGACGGTTTTAGCTCATTGTCACTGCTCCCACCACATGTTTATTATTGTTACCATGACGCAACTAAACTGTGACCGTTTCCCAACTTTAATTACATGTTTATTATTGGTTTCATGATGAAACAATAACGAACATGTGGTCAGTGTTGTCTTTATCATTGTTACCAAGACATAAACCAAACTGCAAGACTGTGTATCCGGTATGCCTGTCATGGGTGCCCTCCATCAGTCATGCATGTAGTATTAGAAAATGGTCATATATGTTGTTTTGGAGTCATTTATAAATGGCCGTTTAGGCATGGGGATGTGTTGTCCTTTACACGATCCCTTCATTCCTAAGCACTGACAATAAAACATGACGTTTCCTGTATACCTTTCTTTTTTGAGTTATTAAACAAGATTTTTTCTATAAAATTATTGTGTTAAATAACCTTAAATAACCTTTGAAATTAAAGAATCAATTTTGATGATGTCAGCAAAGTAGAACTGTTGTGACTGCAGTGTTTGAGTTTTCTCATGCTTATTGTGCTATATATTTACCGTTTGTTCTGTCTGTCACTCCCAAGTGACATATTTAAAGAAGCTTGATGTCATGTCTCTCTCAGCCTTTTTTAAAAGACTAGTGAGGTAGTCGGTTCAACTGTAGCCGAATATTTACTTTAAATGAAATTCCCACGCTGAATGTTTATAAAGTGGAGGTGGAAACAAGGATGGAAATGATCATACTCTTGTTTTACTCTATTGACCCTCTGCTGTCCCTAAAAAAATTGTTGGAATAACAGTTTTCAATATTGAATAAAATTTCTCTTTTAGTGTGTTTATATTCCAGTGTGTAATGTGTTAGTTAAGTTGCTATTTAGCACCTGAAACTGAACTCACAAGCACATGTTCACATATGTTTATGAGAATTTCCCAGAAACACTGAACACAAGTAAAGATACATCCTGGTTGGCTGTCCTGGTAAATCTTGTTATGTCTATTGACTGACTGGCAAATCCTTTAAGAAAGCTGCCAAGATGCTGGAGCCAGAGAACCAACATCCATCGATCTCTTTTTACACACACAAACACACAGCCAAATGCACATAAACATGCATAGTACATAGTATTTTATAAAGCACAGGGTCTGTGCTCAGATGTTATTGATATGTGTAATCATGAAGTGCCCTACTCTAATGGAGGAAGAGTCAGTGCCTCTCAGGAAGTCTGGCCTTTTGAAATGTCACAGTCGTTTCAGAGGACTATCCTTTAAAAGAGAAGATTTCAGCGCTTCATCTTCCTCTTGTCTTTTCACTCCTTTTTCAGTCTATGTCCTCTCTTCTTGCACTCCAGTTTTCATTGTTCGTCCCCTCTCTTTGAGTCCATCTTAAAGCTTTGAAGAATGTCACAATGTGCTTTTTGATTTTGGAACAGGTAATAGGGAACAGAACTGCACTGTGGTATTTAAAGGTGCAGTGCCACACCGTAATAAGTCATTCATCTTTTTTGGGTGCGTGTAAACAGACTGCACAATTAAATACTCTGTATAATCCTCACTGCGGAATTTCCCTGTGGGGGCCTTTTGTATTTTGATTTCTCCCTCAAACCTGTTTATATTTGAGACACTCTCTTTACCAAATGTGGC
The DNA here is from genome assembly GCF_017976325.1 of Chelmon rostratus. NCBI lineage: Eukaryota > Metazoa > Chordata > Actinopteri > Chaetodontiformes > Chaetodontidae > Chelmon > Chelmon rostratus. The sequence goes on along the minus strand of NC_055662.1, from coordinate 15,478,900 downwards.
AACCATTGTTGGTGTTTTTAACATGACAATGCATGCAATTTACCACTGACAGAAGTAGAAGGAGGCTAAGATAAAGACTACCGTTGGTTTTTGAAGTCTTGTGACAGACAAAGCATTTAATAAGTAAAAACAGTAACAGCAATAGAAAAATCAGCAAACTAGGCCTGCAACTAATGATTACATTCATCACTGATTAACCTGTCAGTTAAAGTGAAAAATGACCATTAAATTTCTCATTGCTTAAGGTTGGTTTGTCTGACCAACTGTCCAAAGCCCTAAAATATTCAGTTAATTATATTTTTTGACATTTAAAAGCATCAAATTCTCACATTTGAGAAGCTGGAAACAGTATTTACTTAAAAAATATAGTAGATAGTAAACTAGTCTTTGTAGCTCTATGGCACATATTATCTGCCTGTGTTTTATGCTCTCTGAAGTTATTAACGTACGGGAAAAATATTATACTTGGCAAAATGTATTTTTGCTCAAGTCTTACCTTTTGGGACTCTTTTTTCCAAAAGTGAGTAGCACATAGTTCTCCCATCATGTCCCAGTAGAACCCAGCTGATATGAGTCTCATACACTTGACCTTAACATAAAACCTTTAAACACTCAGACAGGGAGTGAAGTGCTTTGCTTCACCAAAGGTCACTCCCACAGATTTCTCCCACTCTGGTGCAGTGCTTGGCAGTAAGAAGAAAAAGGGTGAACCCAGCAGGCTGCTGCTTTATGACCTCAGGCCAAATACATTCCTGAACAAATATAGCCTTGATATATCTTTTCACAGCAGTTTAAAGCTTGTGAAAGTTCTTCTCCGGAAATTAGATTAATGGCAAATGTTTACATAGATGTGTGGTCTTTACAGTTCATCAACTTTGACTTGAGTCATCTTTTTAAGTGGTGTAGACACAGGTAGTCATCCTACACTAATTCACAGTAAATTGCAGTAAAATGGCCATTTTTTTGCTGTGTGTGTGTGTTGTGTGTGTGTGTGTGTGTGTGTGCGCGGGCGGGCATATGTCATCCTTGAACGTTTCAAAAATATGTTAAAAATGTTTTTTGCTGCATATAATCTTCATTAAATGTATATTGTAATAATGTTGATGAAAAATGGAATTCAGCCAATTAGTTGTGTTGAAATGTAATTAGTAGGAGACAGAGTCGTCTGAATATGTTCAAACCAGCTAAAAAATGGGCGAATTCCATAATATGCTGCAAGTAAATGTGCTCTTTATTTCTGCTCGTGAGCCTCATGTGTTTATGTGTTGACAACTTTAAGAAAAATCGATATTGACACCTATCCTTGTGTCACAAATTAATGTATTCTCTGGTCTGTTGGCCTTTGAGATTCTGCTGCTTCTGATCTGTAGCATTTATAATCTGTTTGACCTCAAATGTGACTGGCTGAGTCAGCGAGTCTTTGATTCAGCCAGGCACACACTACGCTCCTCTTTCATCTCGCTCCCCATCGCTGCCTTGTTTTGTCTCCCAGCAGTAGAACTATGATGAGATGAGAACATGCAGTGTCGCTGTTTACAAAAATGACTGCAAACCTGACATTCAACTGTCCATCAGCTGCCTACATGAATTCTGATTGCCTTTCGTTCTGTCTTCCCGCCTGTCATTCTCCTCTCTCCATCTCCAATATAAAATGCCTTTCATCCCCTGGTGCCTCACATCTCCTCATCCTCTCCTCTTCCTCTTCTTTCATCCTTTCATCAAATCACTCATCTCAATCTTCCACAGCTATCGGAGATGTCAGCTTTAACTATGCTTCCTCCTCTGCCTATTTCTCTTCCCTTTACCCCCTTTGCTCCTACCTCTCCTCATTTCCTCATCCCAGCTGCCTGTTTCAAGTAAATACTGTGGCCACCTCAGATCTTGAAATGTGTCAGTTTGTTTGAACTGGAAACAACTCTTTTTCCCTCACTCATGTTTCCTCCGACCACACTATGGCATTTATCTTAATCTCCCGCTTGTCCCATCCTCCCTGTATGCTTTTCTGTCTCTTGAGCTGCCTTTTTAATGTTGCTCCATCTTCTCTGTGTCCGCGTTCTTGATCTTCATCCTCTTCTCTCACTTTGGAAAACTAGTCTTTCTCCCTTTTCTTCCTTAAGATTAATCTATCCGTCCCATCTGTCAGGACTTGTCAGTAAGGTTTGTGGAAGTGTATGTACTCTAAGAACTGAGAAAATCTGTCCTTTAGTAGTAGAAATATTATCTGGATCTGCTTTTGGTCCACATTCATTTAACTACAGTGGTAGTTTAAAGGAAAGTATCTTTCTCTAGATATTTGATGATCTCAGTATGCCAAAAGATGTGAGTTGTCCAACTGCGTTTTAGATTTTTTTGTGTAAAGCTCTCTGGTCCGTCTTTGTGTGTTGCTCTACAGAGTTGAAAGGCCTTGCTTCTGTGGGCCATAGACCTACAGTGGTGAAAAGGACCCCTTCTATTTTTTTAATCGACAGGAAACCTTGCTGGTTTCACTAGCTCTCCCCTCTTCCCCTACTGGGTAGATGACGACCTTCATCCCTCTATTCATCTGCCTGTGACTCAGCGGGAGTCTGTATTTTGCTGTTTTGCTCTTCATCCCCCTCTCCCTTATTTTCCTCTTGTCTTCTATTGCCTTTATCCTGTCATGGTCAAATTCTGTACTCATTTTTTCCCCTGTGGCGAAAGAAAATCTAAATGTCACTACATTGACACATCCTGAGTTTGTCCACCCACACAATCCTTGCACTTGAACGTCCCACTTTCGAAAGAAGGACTGGATGGCACAAAATGGTAAATGTGTGGATCCATACAAAACGCCCTCCACGGAAAGAGGAGCAATTTGATGTTTGTTTTGCTGCCTGTCTCTGCTTCCTCAGCTTGCTCAGGCAGAACCCAGTTAACAGAGAGACTGTGTTTTAATTTCCCCAGATCCTCCTTCATTTAAGTTGTCATGTAGCCTGTCCCCAGTCTTAATTTGCCAGAACAGAGTAGACTCTAAATGTAAAGAAACGAGAGCCTCTCTTTCAGTTCAAAATTAATGTATATTTAAAACAGGCAGACATACAATAACAAGTGTCAAATCATTTTAATAATCCAGAATACGTCTGTGCCAACTCTTACATATTGGCTCAGCACTCGCCACTCTTTTTTTCTTGAAACTACAATGGAGGTTTATTTCAATTTAAAGGTTAATATATAAAAGAGACGTGGCAAGAGAGATTTAAAGGAAGATTTCCTTAATTATTGGTACTTAGATGCTATAGAGGTCACACATCCACTCATAAAGCTATTCTGATCTTCCTCCACCTTTTTTGTTGTCATATAATTCAGAAATGCGTAGTCCTAGAGTATTTTCCCTGACTCACCAAATTCATTTTTGCTCATTTGTCTGTTTTTCTTCTCTTCCTGTCCCTCTCCACCCTTTAAATGTTGTTTTTTCATAAATCATCTGAAATCCCAGCTCATTTTAAATTTTTAGCACTTTGCAATGGCAAAGGACGCAGCGTCATCATCCCCAAGATGAGTAGAGGCAGAGACGTCAGCAAATTTACTGTAGTTAACTCCTGACACATTTATGCAGTAAAAGGAGAGAGGGTGAGGCAGGGCGACTGAAGCATGAGAGGCAAGGCAGGCTACAGCATAGTGTGGGTGAGGTCATTTAGATATCTTTTTAGTTTTTTTGAAAAATATATCTCTATTTCCTCACCATGTGCAGCTTTTTTTTGTGATAACCGTTTGTCCTCCCTCTTCTCATCGAAAAGCTGAAAGGCACAATTGTTAACCTCTGCTCTCATGACAATTAAACAACTCCCCAAACTCAGAATTCATAATTAAGCAAATCGCTTGTCTGATTGAATAATTAAAATGGCCGGTGTTCCAATCCCCCCAGAAGAGTCCAAACAGCAGTTTTCATTAACTAGTGTGGGCAGCTGTAATAAAATAAACATATTTGTTGCATTAGACTGTATAATGCGGAGTGAATTTCTACATCATGCAGTACAGGGTAATCTTTCCTGCCACCAGAGGTGTCAAAAGTATTCACATTTACTACTTAAGTAGAAGTATAGTTACTGGGGTTTAGAAATACTTTTTTAAAAGTAGAAGTATCAATTGAAGTTTATACTCAAGTAGAAGTACAAAAGTATTGTACTCCCACAGTCTCATTTGCTTGGAGGGAGGGGCCGGAGATGATGGGGCCCCAGTAGATGACCTCCTTTTCAGAGTCAGCTCCTTGTACCTCTCCATATGGTTGGGTTGTTTCTTCTGTGAAGAAAGTAAAATGCACAGGCAAGGTAAGACAACTAGTTATGGGGAGGGGCCTCATTACTGAAACTTTGTCAAAAAATTCAAATATCAACTGTTAACTGAAGTGGCAGTTAAACCCTTGGGAACGTTAACGAACGTTCCATGAGCAAGTGGCCAACAAGCCAGTGAGCTTGAGCTAGCTTTTCTTAAATGTAGCCCCTAGTTCACTGGTCTATGGAAATATGATGAGCAGAACAACATGTTTCCACAATATTTTTAAAAAGTACTTCTGAACAATAATAATACAATACTTTTGACTCCTCTGGAAGTGTCATGAAATAAAGGGGGGGGGGGGTTCATTCCATAAAGGGCCATGTGGCTGCTCCTCCTTGGTTAGAACAAAAACCTGCAGCCACATGGCCCTTTATGGAATCAGTTTGACATGCCTGGCCTAGCTAGTCAAGCTAGGCTTTGAGCATGCTGCTGAACAGTAAACCCCAAATTATGGTAGGAACTGGGGTCAATGTCTGCTAATTAGTTTTTGTACAACCGTTTTTTTAAGTTTGTTTATTATCCCGTTTTCAATGAAGTGGGCGGAAATTACTGCCCTTACGATAACTGCATTGGCAGGTTTGGCTCTGCAGCAGTAAAGACTGTTTCCCCACACAGTAACTATACTTCTACTTAAGTAGTAAATGTGAATAGTTTTGACACCTCTACTACACGATCAACTTAATGAATATTATTACGCATACGATGCGTAATAATATTCATTAAGTTGATCGTTGAATATTATTACGCATACGATGCGTAATAATATTCATTAAGTTGATCGTGTAGCAGAGGTCGCGCATTAATTACGCTATGGTCAAATAACTCCTAGCAAGTTTAAGACAAATACCAACTTTTACCGAGCCCACTAACCAAAGTTGGAAACAATAAATTATGCCCTACTGCTGAAAAGTAAATCGGCCGCGTCTTGGCATGGACCTAGCCATAGCACGCATTGCAAATTTACCATAGTATGTCAAGAAGTTACCATGACTTTCACTGATACCATTGAGCTGATCAGAAACTTGAACTTACCTCAATGTGCTTTTTCAAGTTAGACGGCGAGTTCTTGTACGCCATTATCTCACAGTTACTGGGTGCACAGAGCTTGCACAGCATTCGGTAGGAGTTGTTGTTCATGCCAACAACTCCAAACATCACTGACAGGTATGGCCAGGGATGCTTTGGTGCCTGGCTAGCATCCTTGCTCATTGTCGAAACTTCGGCCATTTCGTTTTCGCTGTTCTCTTCTCCTGACATCTTCCAGGCAGTGTCGAATCTTCTGAACAGGATGCGCGAACGTTATTTGCGTGTGCGGAGGGTGACGTATGAAATTTCGCCAATGATCTCGATTGGCTTGTTTCTGTTTTTTTGGATAATGCGGATGATCTGGATTGGATGTTGTGTTGGTACTGAAGACGAGTGTCAAATAAAATGAAAGGGGTTTACGAAAAACGCAAATTCAAAAAGGGGAGTAACGAGGCTATTTTTATAAATGTAGCGAAGTAAAAGTACAGATAAATGCTTAAAAATGTAACGAGTAGAAGTAAAAAGTAGGTTGACAAAATATTACTCCAGTAAAGTAGAAAGTCCCAAAATTTCTACTTAAGTAGAGTAACGAAGTATTTGTACTTCGTTACTTGACACCTCTGCCTGCCACATGCCATTGCACTGTATAATAACAGCTGAAAATAATAATAATAATACAATACTTCTTACCACTACTGTTTGCTTTTGATATTTTATTATTATGTATATAATTTTTTACTGCTTGCTATTTCGATATTTTATTATATATAGTTTGTTCTTAAGTCACGGTACACTTTATTTTCACTGCCATTTGCTTTTGATATTCTTATTTTGATATTCATTTGCATTTGATATTCTTTTTGTGCAATACTTTTACTACTGTTTACTATTTGGCTATTTTATTATTGTTGTTATGTATATAATCTTTTTACAGATACTGACAGCTCGCTATTTTTATATTTTTATTATGTATAGTTTGTTCTTTATAGTCTTATTTTCACTTATTTGACTGTGTGTAATGCTGCTGCTGCACTGCAATTTCCCACCTTGGGATAAATAAAGTATATCTATCTATCTATCTATCTAATATGTATTATACCTCAACTTCCAAGATGGCTGTCAGTCCAGTCCTTTTTTTGCGTGCCTATATGTGAGCTCTGAACTTTATTTCTTTTATCTTAGTCTTACACTGATAATCCAGCCAAGGGAAGTTTTTTTTTACATCCATGCACACATCTGAATCTCTTTTGGCTTCTTACGACAACCTAAAAGAGAGATCATCTTACAACTGCTGCTGGACTGCTTAAAGCTAAGTGACCCCATCTGGCAATGGAATAGGTCCAATCCAAAAGAAAGTGACTTTTTACTTCCACTCAAGAGGTGCATAGTGGAGTCTTTTTTGGCTTCTTCGAACATTACAAAATTGAGTTGAGGTTACTGCTGCTGGGTTATAGAAGACCTTTGTGTGCTGGTTTGGGCCTGATTAAATCACCTTGTCTGCCTGATAGATTACTGGATAGCGTCAGTCATTGTTGGATGAGCAATTTGACTGGTTTCTCTGGGTATTCTGCTGTACTCTGCTACTCTTTGTACTTTTTCCTAAACCAAACTGAGTACTCATTGATGTTGGTATGGGTGGCAAGGCTATAGTGTGATTCAGGAGCTACCTTGCAGATAGAACCCAGTGTGTATATACAGATGCTCACAAGTCAAGCTTCACAGAGATCCCCAAGGGAGTCACCCAAAGTTCAATTTTGGCCTCTGTCTCATCTTCTACTTTAATAAATACCATTGGGATGCCTTCAGCTAAAGCATATCTTTATGTAGATGATACAATTGCCTCTTCTTTGAATCAGGCTGTTGCTCCTAGAGCTCATATAGTGTAAGCATTCATATCTTAGGAGGGGACTCAATTTAAACAGTATGATCCTTCAAGTACTGGGGTATTTGGGTGGATGACTGGCCCGCTTTTATAGAACATATTGAGAAACTACGTAGTAAAGGAACTGAAGGTCAGGCTGAGTGTTTATTATCAAAATTCGGCCATCTTAAAATTAGCAGTTAGGAACTATACTGTGGGGGACATTATTTATATGAATCCTAGACTCTGTGTATCACAATTCTCAGTGTCCCGTACACATCACTGTGTAGTTCATGATATGGTTTCTTGGTCTTCATTAGGCCTAAGGAGACAGCAGCACTTTTTTTAAACTTTCCCTTGTCTGTTTTTGACATCTTTTTAATATATTTTTTTGTAACTTTGTAATGGTGTGCTATTTTGGCCAGGTCTCTCTTGATATTTTGACATTTAATCTCAAGAGACTTCATAATTGAATAAATAGATAAAAGAAAAAGAAAAGTATATTATTATTTTGAAGCTTTTAATGGTCAGTTTGTGTTGACAGCTGTTGAATCAACTCGTCAACCAGCTCAATATTATATGGTGTTCTTATGTTGAATAAAAAGACAAATATCTCACAAAATATAATGAAATACAATGCAACTTATTTAAATAGAAAATAATTGAAGTACCTTAGTGCCCCATTGTGTTGCCATATACAGTCATATTAAAACAAAGCACAGCACATGCAGTGTTACATTGTGTAAGATGATACAGTATAAAGCAGTCTTCATCATTGCCACTGCCATCATTCGTGAATTAGAGTTGAATCAACCTTTCTGACACAGTATTTATAAAAATTAAACATTATAAACTTCATAAAGGTAGTATTGATCACAGGGTTGTGGTTTGGATTGCATAATAATTTACAGCTTTCATGTTTTGTGTCCAACTCTAAATGTGCAAATATTACAAAATTGTTTTGTTACTATCAAATGAGTTATTATTACTGTGTATCAAGTGTTATAAAGACCATCCCACAACACTTAAGTGCAGGGATGCATAAAAGAACATTTTTGTACAAGCATACATAAATTAGCTCAACCATCCAGGTTGAAACAATAGATCCTGATGGGTTTAAATGGAATCGTTGACACCGGGCTATTACCATTTCTCCGTTGTCCTAATTAATTGCATGGTGAAATGCTCCCCTCCGACTCTTGTCTAAAGCTTGACAGTTTGTTTGATGTGTGTGACTTTCCCTTGTTCTCTGTTGGATCCCCTCCATTGCATTGCTCTGTGACTCCTAGGCAGGGTGGAAGTGCTACACACACACAAAAGAGAAAGAGCTTCTGTTTAAGCTGGGAACTCGTGCCTGGCCTCCCCTCTGCTGCTAATTGCCTGGTTTCCCATCTGGACTATCTGGCACTAGTAGGGCTCTTTTTCTTTACCCTTTTTCCCATTTTCTCCTCTTCTCTCTGTTAGCTGTGGGCCTGTTCAGTCTATCAAGTAAAGTGTAGAATATCAGCAATGTCACTTGAAATGACAGCCTTCATAACTCACTTGTCTGTTCCAAAAGTAAGATATTTAACATAACCCTGCTCAAAAGTATGTTGTGTGGTTGACATCTAGGGACAAATGAATTTGATACCCGAACTTGGATATCGAGTACTGATCCAATACCAGTGTATGCTTTACTGTGTGGAAGAGACTGGGATCATGCTTTTATACATAAGGCAACATCAGGCTTGACTTTAAAGGATAACTTTTACAACCTGGACTTTATTTGTAGCATTAAATACGACCATTTAGGCACACAGACAACTTTGGTGGCATTTGGAGTCGTTTTGAAGAAATTAGCCCCAGAGGAGCGGCGCGTATATCCGTATAATGCGAGTAATCGGGGCACCCGTGCGTAGCCTCTATAAACGCATAATCTGTGGCAAAATCATCATATTCCAATACTTTGTTATAATATGCTGGCGCTATTCCCCTCTGAGCCCGTGGTGGCATGTTATCAACATCCAGTGTCTCTAGACAACTACTTCTGACGTGGATGGCGTCATTTTCGAGCGCCGCGCGCTGCCAGCAGCCGGCCACAACACGGCTAACTCTGCAGCGGTCGGCTAGTTTAGCTGTAGTTTGCGACTGTTATTTTTCACAAAATGGATGAATATTTTTCCGACTGAGGTGGTGGACGATGACTTTGTTTACAATGGACGTCCTTACTGTTTTGAGCCAGAGTACACGGACGAGCAGCTGGCCAAACAACAACAAACGGCTGCGCGTCCAGGAGTAGACGGTAACTGGTGGTGTTCTTGTGGACAATGTTCATCGATGACAACAGAGGACAAAATATTGGAATATGAACGAGTTTCGCCGCAGATTATGCGTTTATAGGGGCTACGCACGGGTGCCCCGATTACTCGCATTATACGTATATACGCGCCGCTCCTCTGGGGCTAGTTTCTTCAAAACGACTCCAAATGCCACCAAAGTTGTCTGGGTGTCTAAATGGTCGTATTTAATGCTACAAATAAAGTCCAGGTTGTAAAAAACGAAAATTATCCTTTAACTTTGCTCTTGTAACTCTTAAAGTGTAACAAACATAGGAATTACAATTCAGTCCTTTTAAATGTTGCAGCAAATGCCTTTGAGTTGTGTGATAGCATCCTCTGACTATGGTGGGGCATGGTATGATTGAAGTTTGTGAGATTTCAGTCCCTGTTTCAATATTACTGTGTTGTTAATGAAGTTTTAAAAAGGGGAAAAAACGGGTATGAACTGGCACGAAATGCATCAGTAATGTTACGGTAACACAAATCCAAGATGTTTTCTCCTCTACTGGTCATGTTCCATTTGGAAATACAGGAGCGGAATATTATTTAGAAGAATAGCCAATATAGTGTTTGCGTTCTCGGCTACCAGCTCCGCTGTCCCCTTGGTGTTGCTGTGGTTGTGTGATGTTGTTGCACTCTTTTACATAACACAGCGTAGCATTAGACCAGACCGACTACATTATCGCTAAGAGAATATAAACACAGATGACAACGACAGTAGGAAATTCCCGGGGGAGATATAAGGGATGCAGAGACATGATCATTATCTCTGGGAAAGGCGTGCATACCTTGTGCTGCGTTATTAGTTATGGCTCTCATTTCCCATCCATGTGAATGTTACTTTTTGTGAGTGTTTGTAATGTGTCTGTTCATAACATGGTGGTTTGCATTGGTAATTGTCATTTTTGTGCTGGTTTATAGTTTTAATGATGTGGCATCAGTGTCTGATACATTTTTTGAAAATATGTAAACATAGAATTTAATTGAATAGATTGGTCCATAGATCTGCCCCAATGTCACTGATACTCGGTCCAACTGTTGGGTCAGTATATCAGACCGATATCAGTATCAGATCGATGCATCACTATTCACGTCCTGAGTTGGTAAAATAAAGTAGATCTAGTTAGCGATTATGAGAGTGAAAATTAGTGTGTCATAATGTGATGTGTTATGTGATGTTAAAAATTATTCAGGAACAGCGGCACGACTATTTTGTCTTCTGATGTGTGGTTGAAATGGTCTGCAGCAGGTGTCTGTACTGTGTGTGTGTGTGTGTGTGTGTGTGTGTGTGTGTATATACATATAATATAAAACATTTCTAATGGAACTGTTGTTTTTTTTTGCACATTATGCTGCACTTCCTATCCCCTTTTAACCTCTCCTTATAAGAGCATTTGTACTTATAATGTTAATATCACAGGGTTCAGTAGATAGGTATTTTGGGACCTAGTTCATTTTGTTTAATTGGTTCTGATATCTGAGTTATACACCTGGGTTTTGAAATGGTCAAGTGGTGTGTGATTGCATTTTAAAACTAATTAAACATTGCTCATTGTTTTGAAATCAAATTGCATGTGGTTAAATCTAACAACTTTCACTTTGTGTTGGGCTATTATACGAGCGAATATATTGGATGAATTGAAATTGTGCAACCACTTGACACAAATAATTTGCAACTGGAACTTGTGGAAGATGTCCCAAATTAGGTGCCCTGTCTTTGGGGGTTAAGTGACCAAGAAGGAACAGCAGCATCTCTGGATGAAGTTCGGCCGGGGACATTGCTGCATATCATTCCCATCTTTCGCTTCCCTCATTTCCTGTCATCTCTCTGCAATCACTGTCCAATAAAAGCATAAAATGCCCTACAAGATTTAAATGATATTAAACTGATATTTAATATTGTAGTCCGGTCCAGTATTATATGTGTTGTTATATGTATATATATGTATTGCTGTGAAGAGCTCCTCCACTTGAGGTGACTCTCCACATTTCGGCAGTTGACACCAGGTCACTGAGAGTTCAATGCAAGTTATTACACAGTACAGTAGTCATCATAATCTGAGTTTTCGCTTCTTAGCAGATTACTTTTTTCTGCTGGCCAAATCCCTCTGCATGTTAGAGTTCCTGGACACTCTTCTCCACAGAGTGAACCTTTCATTCAGTGGCTATGATGATGTGTGACAGGCAGAAAATGAGACTATTAAAACCAGTGAGGAAAATAATCCTCACAGCATTGAACTATATTATGTGTTACTGGCTACATATTTGTGTCAAGATGCTATGGATTCTCATTAGGTCCCAAACATTTGCTCCAGGTTTTCATGGATGTGACGGTCAAATGAAATGTTGCATTTAAGTCCAAAGTCTTTAATCTATTCATCAGGACACATCAGATCAGGTTGAATGTGATGGAATAATGAGAGTCTTCCTTTGTGTTGAGCTTTTGATTTGGCTGTGTGATGCCAGGGAGAGGCATATCAATTGTGAGCAACCACTCAGTGAGACAAGTAAATGGTGGGTTTCTTTCTTTGTTTGATGATGTATTTGGTAGGAAGAGGGTGTACACCTTGTTTCCTCACTGTATTTTCCTCTATGCTTACACTCACCAGGTTGTTTTACTACAGATGCAGAAAAAAATACTGACCAATCTGTTGGGGAGCCAATATTACGATATTATTGGCCAATAAAAATAATATAAGCTGACAAAATGTGACCAAACACTGGAAAAAAGCAAAGCAAATAGGTATGTCAAGTAACTTATAAATATTAATGTCCACCAATCAAGACTGTACATAATAATTGTTTATTTCATGGTAGATGAAAAAACAGTTGTTTTAGCGTCAAGTCATCATCAGCATGAAATGGGAAATTGTGCAACTTTGCAGATGATATATACGCCTAATGCTTACATTGTACAATGTTTACAGTATTTAATGTTTGACCAGAGTAAATGATAACACAAAAGTTTTGTTGTTGCTGTTTTTTTTTTTTTAATTATTGTTCTTTGTTATTGTTTACTCCCCTGCCCCCAATACCTAGCCAATTCTATTCTGTGGTCCTAAATCACTTCTGGTAATAGGATTAGTCTGAGAGCAATCAGGAGGACAGTGATGACTTAGCGTCAAATATTTTTGTCTCGTTTAATATTCTATTAAATTTATGTTGGCAGTCTCAGTAAAACAAGGTTGGTAAGAAAGTAAGTTAGCAGGCAGGTACGTAAATTGAATAAATATCATACAACAACATAAAACAACAACAAAAATAAAAGGTCCTAATGGACACTATTATATTATGTGAGGTTTATTATGGGGATTATTTGGATGTAGATATCTGTGGAGTGGCGCCTTGCATCCAAATACATAATCTCATTATCTGCTGTTGTAAACAGTAGTCAGATGAAGGGCCAAGTACAGATAAAGGCACCAGACGGTATATGCACTCAGGCAAAACAAACACTACAGCCAAAGCTTCTTGCTGAACTAAACCTGGAAACGTCACTCTATGCTGCAAACATTTCACACAAGTAGACAAACACATACTGGTTTTACACATTTGTTTCACTGACAATGCAGTTACAGAATCATGTGGTTAAATCAGATGAGGGAAATAAGCTCAAGCCTCAGTTATCAAGAGGTAGTGGGACAGGGTAAATATAACCTAATTTATGATTAGATATGATAGCCACTTTCACTTTAATCACTGTACCATTACCACCAATGTTGAAAGGAGCTGGTATCTCGGACAGCTCACTTGCCCCTCCTCAATGATGATGTAGGTTGGATATTGTGAGCAGTAAGTTTAATTCTGATTTTAGATTTTCTGTAATACAGTGCAACACCTGCCTTGAGCCTTGATGGGTGTCCCTAAAATGGGCTGTGAAAGTGAATGACATATTGATTTTGTTGCATATTAAAATTGCAGAGTACACCAGTGTTGACATCTGTCAAAATGCTTTAGGCTGCAGAGGCACCCAGTCAATAAGATGCCAGGCTTACAGCAGGAGGTCTTAAAACAGTGTATGCTCACTAGAATCTCCTTAGATGTTGCAGCCAAACAACAAAATGACAGCTTAATAAAAGCCATAAGAGGACACGGCTAAAACAGTTTCTGGCAGCTTCCACTGAATAGACTGAATTACATGGTGTTTCCCTAAGTAAACAACCCAAAGCATACCACATTTTTGACTTATTTATCATGTATTCTCAGCTGTTGAGGTAAATTGGGGTTGCTGTACTTATATCACCATTGTAAACAAGTTTGTGCAGTATGTTGATTTACTGTAAATATAATGTCATTCTGTCATTCTAATTACCTGGCTACCTTAGGAATAAGACCATTGGCATACTGCATTTTCCCACTCCCACCACAAATGTAACAAAATGTTTTGTCTGTCAAAAAAGTAAACAGCACTTTATTTATTTGCTTTAATTTTTTCTTTTTCATCTAACTAGGGAGGATCAGGGGAAGTCTCTGAACAAATGGAATAAAAGTTCAGAGACCCAGATGCTTGTTCACACAGAGTTAAATGGCGTTGTGTGTAAAATCCACTTTACCCCTGCAATCATATCTGCTGCTGCTCTGACAGATCATGTTTTCCATCAAGAGTAAATTGTATGCATTTGCCCTTTAATGCATTAAATGGACTAAGATAAAACAGTGAACTGGGGTCAAGCATTTTGGGGCACAAATGCATGGGAAATTCCATTTAGCAAAGACAACATGCAGCGATGGGTCTAACAGGAGAGGAGGGTGCAAGGATGCCCAGCCTTTTGGTTAAGTGACAGAGTCCACCCACTCTGTGTTTTTATTCTAGGAGCAATAACATTTTGTGGTTCGTGACTATTCGATAGAATGCATTTTAAAAGACTGAATAGCTGTCAGTAAAATATAGAAGAGTTCTTTAATGAGTGTTGCTGTAAAGAGGATTTGTCGTCATGCAAGTGTAATAATCGGCTGTTGTCAAAACATGTTTGTCTGGGAACTGTTTGAGTGTATCAGGGAGATCTACAGTGTTTCTTGTCAAGGCTGATTCTTATCAGAGCTGCACAATTAATTAGGGACACGGGGCACGCTCCGAGGCACTGGCTCCTGCAGCTCTGCTGCAGGAGCCAGTGACTCGGGGCGTAGCCCCGAGTCACTTATTACTATCCCGCGCGTTTCTTCTTATTATTAGGGACTCGGGGCGTAGCCCCGAGTCACTTATTACTATCCCGCGCGTTTCTTCTTCTTCTTCTTATTATTATTAGGGACACGGGGCACGCTCCGAGGCACTGGCTCCTGCAGCTCTGCTGCAGGAGCCAGTGACTCGGGGCGTAGCCCCGAGTCACTTATTACTATCCCGCGCGTTTCTTCTTCTTCTTCTTATTATTTTTCATCTTCCTCCAAGTTTTCGTCCTCAAACTCGTCCCACAGCTTTGAGAAAACCCTCGCAAATTATATATCAAAACGTGCGTATTGTTCGGGATCGGTGTGCTATTACTTTTCTCAAATTTATCGCAGTTTTTCGCGTCGTAAGACGCGAAAAACTGCGATAAATTTCCCATAAGAAATGAATGGGGACGTCCTCAAATTTCAGCCTTTTTCAATTGTCCGCTGCTCTGCCATACTTTCTCCTAGAGACGTCATTCAAACTTTAAAACGTAGATAATTTTGTCGGCTCCAAATGACCCTTGGCACATTTTGATAAATCTTACGGTTTTCGAGCTATGACCATCGAAGGCCGACGTAAGACGCGAACAACTGCGATAAATTTCCCATAAGAAATGAATGGGGAAATTTCCTCAAATTTCAGCCTTTTTCAATTGTCCGCAGCTCGGCCATACTTTGTCCTAGAGACTTCATTCAAAGTTTAAAACGTAGATAAATTTGTCAGCTCAAAATTAATACCGGCACATTTTTTGATATCTCTTACGGTTTTCGAGCTACGACCATCTGAAGACCATCAAGTTTCTCACAAAAATGCTCAGAATTTCTCCCCCTAGAGTGGATAAATTCAAAAGTTAGAGTGAGACAGCTGGTGAGAAATCGCCTGAAATGTGTTTCTAAAATTGCCGTAAAATCCAAACGGTGAATAGGAGACACATAATTTTGGGATCTTTTGTAGACAAACTTGTCCTCTTTCGTGTGATGTCCTCGAAAAAGCCGAGAGACTTACTGAATTTAAATAGTGAGACGTTTTGTGCAGCCAGCGCCCTCCTGTTCTCCCATTAAGTCCCATGTTAAAATTCAGAGCTGTTTTGTGAGCAAAGCAGAAATGCCTCCTGTCTTTAGATCGCCATAAAACGAAAAGTTGTTGTGTCAGGAATAAAACGAGGAGATGGCCGGACTCAGGAAGTTCTCGGGAGTCCGATGATCTATAGTACACTCTGATACGAGGTACGGTTCTCTCACCAGAGGATTTAGTTCGGGAGGTTCGCCGAACCCAAATCTCACTGCATACAATACAAACTCCTGTTCTCTGAGTCGCAGAGTCTTTTTAAGTCGACCATTTTGTCATTTTTCTAAAGAATATCTGGACATAAAACACACGTACATCTGGCCCAGACTTGTCCGCATCTCACAGTGTAATCGGTTTTTTGATAGCAGCTACGGTTTTGACACAATCGCAAGTTGTTCGGAAGAAACCGACAGCGAAAAAGCCGCTTTTCAAGGGAAGAGTTTAACAGGTGCAACTGTCATTTACACACACACCGGTCAATAACCCACGCACACACATCTGCAGGACAACAAGCCTGAGAATGATTATCTTAACGAGCTCAGTCAAAACAAGGGCATTGTTTGAAAACAATCTCCATCCAACAAACAGTTAAACTCAGCTTCACCAAGCGCTTTGCCAAAAAGGTTGAGACAGTAGTCACACAAACACACACACAAGCAGGGCTAACCAACAGCTAAAAAGTGATTAAAAACAAGCACGTCAAAACTGAACAGGAA
Source organism: Chelmon rostratus (assembly GCF_017976325.1). Taxonomy (NCBI): domain Eukaryota; kingdom Metazoa; phylum Chordata; class Actinopteri; order Chaetodontiformes; family Chaetodontidae; genus Chelmon; species Chelmon rostratus. The sequence goes on along the minus strand of NC_055662.1, from coordinate 15,462,469 downwards.
CAGGTAAAAAGTGGGAGAGGTAGAGAGGTAATTATCAGCAGGTGGGGCAGAAGTTACACACGCACACAAACAAACACACACACACACACACATTCAGACACACATATACCAGACACATCTCCATGTAGGAGCTGGTTGGGCTGCTTGTGTAGTTCAAGCAGACACACACACACAAACAGACGAAGACACACACATACGCAGTCACACACAACGACAGATACATAAACACACACACACAGACAAATGCATAATGAAAACCCCATCCCCCCGCCCCCTTGTTAACGCCGTTAGCTCTGTTAGCTCTGTTAGCACAGTTAGCTCTGTTAGCGCTAGCGCCGTTAGCTATATTCGCACCTTTAGCTGTTAGCTCAGTTAGTGTTAGCTCTGTTAGCTCCGTTAGCATTAGCTCCATTCATGTTTATTGATTCAGTTCATTAATTCATGTTAACAGAGACATGAAGCAGAGGAGAGAAGCAGACACAGACAGCTGAGGTGATCAACAGAGACAGACAAGGAGAAAGCCACAGAAACACAGCTGAGAGCAATTCATTAATCAGGGACTGACTACCTCTGATATCTGCCGTTTTCTCAATTTGCAGCCTTTTTCAATTGTCCGCTGCTTCGCCATAGTTTCTCCTAGAGACTTCATTCAAACTTTAAAACGTAGATAATTTTGTCGGCTCAAAATGACCCTCGGCACATTTTGATATCTCTTACGGTTTTCGAGCTATGACCATCGAAGGCCGACGTAAGACGCAAACAACTGCGATAAATTTCCCATAAGAAATGAATGGGGAAATTTCCTCAAATTTCAGCCTTTTTCAATTGTCCGCTGCTCGGCCATACTTTGTCCTAGAGACTTCATTCAAACTTTAAAACGTAGATAATTTTGTCGGCTCGAACACACCCCGTGTCCCTTTCAAAATTTCCCAGAGGGAATTTTCTAGTTATTATTTTTCATCTTCCTCCAAGTTTTCGTCCTCAAACTCGTCCCACAGCTTTGAGAAAACCCTCGCAAATTATATATCAAAACGTGCGTATTATTCGGGATCGGTGTGCTATTACTTTTCTCAAATTTATCGCAGTTTTTCGCGTCGTAAGACGCGAAAAACTGCGATAAATTTCCCATAAGAAATGAATGGGACGGGCGAAAAAAACAAGATTGAAATTGGAGTTTTTCAAACATCTGTAGCTCAGGCATACATTCACCGAGAGACTTCATTTCAACTTTAAAATGTAGACCCAAGTCTGGTCTATTGGTGTGTTCATCCACATTTTGATTGGTCCTATAGTTTTTGATCAGTCACTGTTCAATGACAGTGATCGTTTGGCGGGAAATTTTGAGATTATAATGGGTGTGTATTGCGCGGAATGTTCGTGCTAGAGTGCGTGCTAGAGTGGCACAGAGTCTAAAAACGATCTGAAAATCTTCTCTTTTTCTCGTCGCTACGGCCACAAATTACACTCTACACGCATAATTTTGGGATCAGTTTGTAGACAAACTTGTCCTCTTTCGTGTGATGTCCTCGAAAAAGCCGAGAGACTTACTGAATTTAAATAGTGAGACGTTTTGTGCAGCCAGCGCCCTCCTGTTCTCCCATTAAGTCCCATGTTAAAATTCAGAGCTGTTTTGTGAGCAAAGCAGAAATGCCTCCTGTCTTTAGATCGCCATAAAACGAAAAGTTGTTGTGTCAGGAATAAAACGAGGAGATGGTCGGACTCAGGAAGTTCTCGGGAGTCCGATGATCTATAGTACACTCTGATACGAGGTACGGTTCTCTCACCAGAGGATTTAGTTCAGGAGGTTCGCCGAACCCAAATCTCACTGCATACAATACAAACTCCTGTTCTCTGAGTCGCAGAGTCTTTTTAAGTCGACCATTTTGTCATTTTTCTAAAGAATATCTGGACATAAAACACACGTACATCTGGCCCAGACTTGTCCGCATCTCACAGTGTAATCGTTTTTTTTGATAGCAGCTACGGTTTTGACACAATCGCAAGTTGTTCGGAAGAAACCGACAGCGAAAAAGCCGCTTTTCAAGGGAAGAGTTTAACAGGTGCAACTGTCATTTACACACACACCGGTCAATAACCCACGCACACACATCTGCAGGACAACAAGCCTGAGAATGATTATCTTAACGAGCTCAGTCAAAACAAGGGCATTGTTTGAAAACAATCTCCATCCAACAAACAGTTAAACTCAGCTTCACCAAGCGCTTTGCCAAAAAGGTTGAGAAAGTAGTCACACAAACACACACACAAGCAGGGCTAACCAACAGCTAAAAAGTGATTAAAAACAAGCACGTCAAAACTGAACAGGAACAGGTAAAAAGTGGGAGAGGTAGAGAGGTAATTATCAGCAGGTGGGGCAGAAGTTACACAGGCACACACGCACACACACACACACACACACACACATTCAGACACATATATACTATACACATCTCCATGTAGGAGCTGGTTGGGCTGCTTGTGTAGTTCAAGCAGACACACACACACAAACAGACGAAGACACACACATACGCAGTCACACACAATGACAGATACATAAACACACATACACAGACAAATGCATAATGAAAACCCCATCCCCCCGCCCCCTTGTTAACACCGTTAGCTCTATTAGCTCTGTTAGCACAGTTAGCTCTGTTAGCGTTAGCGCCGTTAGCTCTATTCGCGCCGTTAGCTGTTAGCTCCGTTAGTGTTAGCTCCGTTAGTGTTAGCTCTGTTAGCTCTGTTAGCATTAACTCCATTCATGCTTATTGATTCAGTTCATTAATTCATGTTAACAGAGACATGAAGCAGAGGAGAGAGGCAGACACAGACAGCTGAGGTGATCAACAGAGACAGACAAGGAGAAAGCCACAGAAACAGACGAAGACACACACATACGCAGTCACACACAACGACAGATACATAAACACACACACACAGACAAATGCATAATGAAAACCCCATCCCCCCGCCCCCTTGTTAACGCCGCTAGCTCTATTAGCTCTGTTAGCACAGTTAGCTCTGTTAGCGCTAGCGCCGTTAGCTATATTCGCACCTTTAGCTGTTAGCTCAGTTAGTGTTAGCTCTGTTAGCTCTGTTAGCATTAGCTCCATTCATGTTTATTGATTCAGTTCATTAATTCATGTTAACAGAGACATGAAGCAGAGGAGAGAAGCAGACACAGACAGCTGAGGTGATCAACAGAGACAGACAAGGAGAAAGCCACAGAAACACAGCTGAGAGCAATTCATTAATCAGGGACTGACTGCCTCTGATATCTGCCGTTTTCTCACATTGCAGCCTTTTTCAATTGTCCGCTGCTTCGCCATAGTTTCTCCTAGAGACTTCATTCAAACTTTAAAACGTAGATAATTTTGTCGGCTCCAAATGACCCTCGGCACATTTTGATATCTCTTACGGTTTTCGAGCTATGACCATCGAAGGCCGACGTAAGACGCGAACAACTGCGATAAATTTCCCATAAGAAATGAATGGGGAAATTTCCTCAAATTTCAGCCTTTTTCAATTGTCCGCTGCTCGGCCATACTTTGTCCTAGAGACTTCATTCAAACTTTAAAACGTAGATAATTTTGTCGGCTCGAACACACCCCGTGTCCCTTTCAAAATTTCCCAGGGGGAATTTTCTAGTTATTATTTTTCATCATCCTCCAAATTTTTGTCCCTGAACTCGCCCCGCAGCTTTGAGAAAACCCTTGCAAATTATATATCAAAACGTGCGGTTTGATCAGGATCGGTGTGCTATTACTTTTCTCAAATTTATCGCAGTTTTTCGCGTCGTAAGACGCGAAAAACTGCGATAAATTTCCCATAAGAATGAATGGGACGGGCGAAAAAAAAAAGATGGAAATTGGAGTTTTTCAAACGTCTGTAGCTCAGGCATACATTCACCGAGAGACTTCATTTGAACTTTAAAACGTAGATAATTTTGTCGGCTCCAAATGACCCTCGGCACATTTTGATATCTCTTACGGTTTTCGAACTATGACCATCGAAGGCCGACGTAAGACGCGAACAACTGCGAAGACTTTCCCATAAGAAATGAATGGGGAAATTTCCTCAAATTTCAGCCTTTTTCAATTGTCCGCAGCTCGGCCATACTTTGTCCTAGAGACTTCATTCAAAGTTTAAAACGTAGATAAATTTGTCAGCTCAAAATTAATACCGGCACATTTTTTGATATCTCTTACGGTTTTCGAGCTATGACCATCTGAAGACCATCAAGTTTCTCACAAAAATGCTCAGAATCTCTCCCTCTACAGTGGGTGATGTCATAAGTTAGAGTGAGACAGCCGGTGAAAAATCGCCTGAAATGTGTTTCTAAAATTGCCGTAAAATACAAACGGTGAATAGGAGACACATAATTTTGGGATCTTTTGTAGACAAACTTGTCCTCTTTCATGTGATGTCCTCGAAAAAGCCGAGAGACTTACTGAATTTAAATAGTGAGGCTTTTTGTGTAGCCACCTCCCTCTAGCTCTCCCATTGACTCCAATGTAAAAATTCAGAGCTGTTTTGTGAGAAAAGCATAAATGCCTCCTGTCTTTACATCGCCATAAAACGAAAAGTTGTTGTCTCAGGAATAAAACGAGATGATATTCGGACTCAGGAAGTTCTCGGGAGTCCGATGATCTATAGTACACTCTGATACGAGGTACGGTTCTCTCACCAGAGGATTTAGTTCGGGAGGTTCGCCGAACCCAAATCTCACTGCATACAATACAAACTCCTGTTCTCTGAGTCGCAGAGTCTTTTTAAGTCGACCATTTTGTCATTTTTCTAAAGAATATCTGGACATAAAACACACGTACATCTGGCCCAGACTTGTCCGCATCTCACAGTGTAATCGTTTTTTTGATAGCAGCTACGGTTTTGACACAATCGCAAGTTGTTCGGAAGAAACCGACAGCGAAAAAGCTGCTTTTCAGTTAACAGGTGTAACTGTCATTTACACACACACCGGTCAATAACCCACGCACACACATCTGCAGGACAACAAGCCTGAGAATGATTATCTTAACGAGCTCAGTCAAAACAAGGGCATTGTTTGAAAACAATCTCCGTCCAACAAGCAGTTAAACTCAGCTTCACAAAGCTCTTTGCCAAAGAGGTTGAGACAGTAGTCACACAAATGCACACACAAGCAGGGCTAACCAACAGCTAAAAAGTGATTTAAAACAGCACGTCAAAACTGAACAGGAACAGGTAAAAAGTGGGAGAGGTAGAGAGGTAATTATCAGCAGGTGGGGCAGAAGTTACACAGGCACACACGCACACACACACACACACACACACACATTCAGACACATATATACTATACACATCTCCATGTAGGAGCTGGTTGGGCTGCTTGTGTAGTTCAAGCAGACACACACACACAAACAGACGAAGACACACACATACGCAGTCACACACAATGACAGATACATAAACACACACACACAGACAAATGCATAATGAAAACCCCATCCCCCCGCCCCCTTGTTAACACCGTTAGCTCTATTAGCTCTGTTAGCACAGTTAGCTCTGTTAGCGTTAGCACCGTTAGCTCTATTCGCGCCGTTAGCCGTTAGCTCCGTTAGTGTTAGCTCCGTTAGTGTTAGCTCCGTTAGTGTTAGCTCTGTTAGCTCTGTTAGCATTAACTCCATTCATGCTTATTGATTCAGTTCATTAATTCATGTTAACAGAGACATGAAGCAGAGGAGAGAAGCAGACACAGACAGTTGAGGTGATCAAAAGAGACAGACAAGGAGAAAGCCACAGAAACAGACGAAGACACACACATACGCAGTCACACACAACGACAGATACATAAACACACACACACAGACAAATGCATAATGAAAACCCCATCCCCCCGCCCCCTTGTTAACGCCGCTAGCTCTATTAGCTCTGTTAGCACAGTTAGCTCTGGTTGCGTTAGCGCCGTTAGCTCTATTCGCACCGTTAGCTGTTCGCTCCATTAGTGTTAGCTCTGTTAGCTCCGTTAGCATTAGCTCCATTCATGTTTATTGATTCAGTTCATTAATTCATGTTAACAGAGACATGAAGCAGAGGAGAGAAGCAGACACAGACAGCTGAGGTGATCAACAGAGACAGACAAGGAGAAAGCCACAGAAACACAGCTGAGAGCAATTCATTAATCAGGGACTGACTGCCTCTGATATCTGCCGTTTTCTCACATTGCAGCCTTTTTCAATTGTCCGCTGCTTCGCCATAGTTTCTCCTAGAGACTTCATTCAAACTTTAAAACGTAGATAATTTTGTCGGCTCGAACGCACCCCGTGTCCCTTTCAAAATTTCCCAGGGGGAATTTTCTAGTTGAAATTATGATTTTGATTCATTGCAATCCAATTTTTACATGTAAATGATTCTGTACTATTTCCATTAGCAGGGTGATCCTTTGACTTGAACCAAGTGTTCCTGGTTTACCAAACAAATGACAAGATTATATGATGAGCTGTGCATATGGAAAGAGTTAGGTCCACTGCTGACAAAGAATGCTGTGGCAAAAGAAAACGAAAGAAAACAAAGAAAAACCATAGGATCAGTTGTGCTTTGTGTGTACTTTATGAAGTGCATGTGTATCCTTGCTTGGTTTAGGTGCTTTTAAAGCTGGTATCTGTCATGTTTTTACATCAAGGTTGATTTGTTTATGTCAAATTGTGTGGCGTTTATAATACAAACCAGCATATCTAATGCGGTTGGAGACATTCTCCAGAAGTGTTTAGTAGCTTATCTGCCTTGTCAGGTCACACCTTACATGTAAGAGTGAGAACGGCTGCTGAATACAGAGCCAGCACAGCTGAAAGAAGTACTGATGTGACACTTTGATAGTTGTTGCAATTTCCAACTTTTGCTTCATATACGTAGACAGACTTCAACAACTCTGTGATGGTGTTTGTAGACATCTTGTCAGTTACAGATTTCTAAGTTCATACTGGTGTCTAGATTGATTTGCAAGTCATTGTGCTTTAATGGTTTCAGTAGATTGGTTCTTGGGACCGATTCCCTGCGAGTGTCCCTGGCTGATAAAGCCGTCAGGGCAGCTTGTTGCCAGCAACCAGCAAATAGTCATTGCATGCTCCAATCTCATCAGAGCCAAGTCTCCATGCACTGCCACGTCTGCAGAGCGCTGCGTTGCCTGCTGTCAGACAGTACAGAATGATAACCACCAGAATGAGCATTAATATGCAGTATCCACCAATCGGGACGGTTCAGCTTGTATACGAATCAGCGTTCCTGAGTGGGTGACTACACCACTGGTTATATTTGATAATATTGGAATCTGTGATGCTTGTAACGTCACATGCTTTTCTTTCATGTTTCCCTCTAGAATAAGCTTAGTAGTGCTTTGCAAATGCATGTAAACCAGCTGAATTTATTTATTTAGGTATTTTTAATGTGACTTCAAACAGATTACTCCTGTAAATTTCATGGTTGCACCATAATTACACCATTCTCCCACACACAGCATGTTGTTAAGGGCCTCAGCATGTGCATGTGTGTCTCAGAGAAGTTGTGTTAGTGCTGTCTCAAAGGAAATGTTCAGGATTTTTTGAACTCTGCTTCTCCTGGGTTAATTAATTTCAGAGGCACACATGTTTTTTTTTTGTTGTTACAAATTTAGTTGTGTTTTTCTAAGTTGTCAACATGAAAAAAAAGAAAAAGAAAACACTTCCCAAACTTATCCTGGTGTTCGGCCTATTTTGAAATTGATAGACAGGTATTAGATGTTATGAATTCATGCAGAATGTATGGGGCTTACTCTATTACTTCCCATTCTCTTTGGCTGTAGAACAAGAAGCAGGCATATGGAACATCTCTGTCCAAGATAGGGCTCAGCTCTGTGTCTACTAAATATTAATGATGAGACATGAAATATTGACAGTCACTTTCGCTATAGCTGAGGATGAAGTTTAAGGAGGAGTGAAAGACCAGATGTGGGCTCTTTGTTGATAGGATGATGGGAAGCAGGAATGTGAATTAATCAAAAGTCGATATCATTGAAATTGTACAAGTCAAGTCAGTTGATCAGAAATGTAGACTTGCTTAGCAGGAGCTGGAGATGTTTTAGTAGGGGTATTGTCCTACTTGTAGCCAGTATTAAGTATGGTGATATTTTTGTGAAATTCTGGATTGTAGTGCCACAATTAGTGGTAGCAGGGGGTCAAAGTGAAGATAAATCAGTGAAGTTAAGGAAATGAAAGGCATTCTGAGATGTTGACCATAAGGGACACCAAGCTGTATGAGCTTACAGGTATGATGGACAGATGGGATAAAGGATAGTCCATGGTAAATGCAGCAAAAACTGTCCAGCTTCTTGTGCCTTTTTATGGATAGTCTGTAGAGTTACTGAGATTTCATATAGGAAAGCAAGAGAGAGAGTGAGAGTTAATGTCCTGAAGTGCATGTATGCAGAAAGAGAGAATAAAATGTTTGAACTTCTTGAGCATTATGGGATCTAATTTAAATGTGCAAAGATTTAAAAGTTTTGTAATCCAAGCCCAGCAAAAAGATAACCTTCCCCACAGCTGTTGATGACCAAGAGTAAAAAAAAGTATTAGTATTAAAATGTATTATTTAAAATGATTTTAAGCTGATCATTTATGTAGACAGTCTGTGCTATTGCTGTTCACCACCAGGTGGTCTGGATGACTGGTCATGTAAATGTGTTATCCTCCCTTATACCATTTGTTCCTTCAACTTACAAAGCTGTTTTTTCTCTTGTGCTGACTGTATTTATTTACATGAAATGAATTTGAAGTCCTGTTTGGCTGTCATACAGCACACTTGACCAATCTGAGACATCACTTGTAATAGTTATAATAATGTATATCACATCTCAAAACTACCATTTAAATAAAGGTTACAATCTAAAATAAAAAGTTAACAGAGAGCTAGAGATTTTTCTTGGGTTGTGCTGTTGTCAGCTGCTCCAACAATAAGCTTGAACTTTGGGAGAAAATGTAAAGCAAGCCTTTGCTTAATGAAATCAGTTTCACTCTGTTAATGTTAAACCATTTTCTTGTATTGTGAGCGGCATGCGGTTCAGTTCAGCTGAGCCACCGCAGTAATGGTGGCTGCTCTTCAGAGTGCAGAGCATCAATCAACTGCTGGATTTGTCAGTAAACAAGTATGTTATACAATCTATTGTGCCGAACTATTGGGTTGCTAAAGTTTATGCTTATGTGCATGCATTCAGTCTCATTGTTGTCAAACAAGGAGCAAAGGAATTAAATGTCGCGCTGTAAACACTCCCCATAAAATTAACTTGTAGCCCAGTTGAACACACTTCCGCCTCCAGCTAGTGGATTTATTATACAAACTAAACAGCTAACAGTTATTAATTCTCAAATATGTCACAGCCCTACAATTAAAACAACTTCCACAGTCTATCAAAGATGGCACAGAGCAAGGCTGGAACCCTGCCAGTACCAGTCAGCAGATGTCAAGAGAGTGAAACACTGCTATTATCAAAGTAAACACTCAACACTCTTTGCCTGAGAAGCCTTCAAGAGAGACAGAGAGAGAGAGCCCAAGTGAGACCTCAAGACCTTGTGCATGATCTATAAGAAGTGAGTCAATATTGCCCCGGGGGCCATACTAACTTGGTTCCCCATGGTATCTGTGTATGTCATCATTTTGTATAAGCTGTGCATCCTGTCAGTCTGTATCAGAGCACAGACAGAACTGAATAGACATACATTTACCACTAGCATCTATTCCACTGGTCATTGAATCTTTAGGGACATAAGCAGACAGAGTTGCATTAGTACTGTTGTTTGCCAGTGGGTGAAGGCAACTGCTATACATTTAGCAGCCTTAAAGTCTGAATATTACACTGAGTTGGAATTGTATCTGCACTGTGGTGGACATGTGACTCATAACTATAAGCCCATGGATTTAGCTGGTGCTAAAAGGAATGTTCCTTGATGTGTCTACAGCATAATTCAGTCTCTTTAAACTCTTAAAGTGCCTGATAGAATATTGTTGCGGTAACCATTTTAGCTTTTATGGAAAATGCATCAAAATGTCAGAGGTGTAAAGTGAATTTTTTTTTTTTTTTTTATGTTACTATTGCAGATGCTGCCCACCATCTCATACTCTGTCTAATCTAGTACTCCTCCCTTCTCAGTGCAAAGGATACACCTCGTTATGAAAATAAAACTCATATTCTGTACCTAATAACCTCCCTAAATGAATCAATTATCTGTGGAGTCAAGCAAGCCCTGTAGTTGTGAAAGAGATTTCACAGACCGATGGTTGTGTATTGTAACTGCAGTTATCTGATCTGACAGGCGAAACCTGCTAACAGGGCTCTGGAGTCGTAGCCCTTCATCCTCATCCATCCGTCTATTTATCTCTATTTATCTCTGCTTAGCCAGGTCAGGCTTGTGCTTGCAACAGCCTGAGCAAGGTAACCCAGATGTCCTTTTCCCCAACCATCTTTTCAACCTTTCCTGGTGGATCCTGAGGCGTTCCCAGACCTTTTGGAAAGTATAATTCCTCTTGCTTATTCTGGATCTGCCCCAGGGCCTCCTCCAACTTTGAAGTGCCTGTATAGAATGCCTTCACAGAAAAGTCTTCAGGACGCATTGTGATCAGTGTTATAAATGCACAGGAATTGGGCTTTATTCACAAAACATTTCACTCAGAGTAGAGTGGAGACTAAGAGACTTAACTGACAGATTTAGCAGTGACTCCTGCTGGACTTCTCATTAAAAATAATTTAATTTGAGTGTGAGTAATTTACAAAGCACTTAAGCAATCTCCCTAAGTTATACAAGTTGAGTTAAAAAAAAATCCATCACTTGACTGCTGGATTTTGCACCAACAAAAAATGAAGATCAGTCTGTCACCAAGAATAAATATCAGCTTCCATTAACACTTAGGTGGTTGATGAAAGCTACAGTAATAATAAACTTGTCAATGTTGTTAAGTGTCCAGACAGTGTCTGAGGTTGCTGTTTGAAGGGCATCAAGTCCCAGCTGGATGTCACTTGGTGGGGGGCAGTGTCTGTCCCCGTGGGCTGTGACCCCTCATGCAGATTACACTCCTCACACGTGCACTCAGTTCAGCCATGTGTTAGCAGTCAAAAATTTACTAGGTTATTTAAACAAGGCTTATTTTATTGCTCGGATAAATAGTCTCAAGTAATTTGAATATGTCATCTGTTTCTGTACCTGATCAGATATTAAGTTTTTTATTATGATTTCACCAACGCAGACTGGTCCTGTCGATCAATCTGTGCTTGCATAGCAAGTTAGCTCATTTATGCAACAGGACATAAAACACCTGGATTACCCTCGCATTTTCATTCTTCTAAAGTATACATCTGAGTATGAGGTATACAATGGTGTACTATGCAGGGCACATAAAACATAAACCTAGTTGAGGGCAATATGCAGATTTTTTCAGTTTTGATTTAGAAGGATCTTTGTGATGGACGGACTGGGAATCTCATGGTATACCGTGATTCAGTTTGATTTTTCATTCATTCTTTTTAAAAAAGAGACTGAACACGTGTTTTTGGCAGTGAGCATAGCACACTGGTCAAGCTTGATTAACCTGGATTAAGCAAACGAAAAGAAGAAGCAGAATATCATACTAATTTGCTTTCTTGTACTTTGTATATGACTGTTTTTTACTTAAGCAGACTTAAGCAGAACATGTCAGAAAGGCATTATTCAACTGGTTGAGCAAGTCTCCATTCTTGTTGAGGACCATTCTTGCATCTATGACATGTTGGTTCTGCCTGTGTGGTTGTTCTAAGCAGGTGGATTTAGGATGAGCTTCAGTACTGTGATCACAGAGTCCATAATGCAGGCACACTGTGAGTGATTTTCCACAGCACAGAGTTGTTGTCAAGTCTGGTGTCTCTTCATCTTACTGGTTCACTGTGGCTAATGCACCAATCTTCCCCTGCAGTAATATCCCTTACAAAACCGATCCATTCTCTTTAACAACGACGAGGAACTCCACAAATTACTCTTGCACTACATAATTTAGTTATATGCTTATTTTCTGATATAAAGACCAATAAGATTAATGTGTGTTGTCAAAGGACCAGGGAGCTTACTTTTTTTTAACTTATGGAAAGCATTAGAATTCGGTGTTATGGCTCAGCTGCTGTGTGGTGAAGTGGGTTTACGTGTCAGAATCGTTCACTCTGTGATACTGACACCCTTCCCTCCCTCTTTTTTTGAACATTGAATTATGAAATACGAGACCACCTTTTTGCTTTTCCCTTTTCTGTAGTGTGTTATATAGCTCATGTAAAAAGTCTGCAAAGTTACAAAGCCCAAAGTCCACTCCAAAGGGAGTTAATGTCTCCGACAGAAAACACTGCTCCTGAACTGCCTAAGGGGCCATGTCAGTGGTCCAGCCTTTTCATCTGTTTTTTGTCTATATCACTATGTGACATAGCACCCCCCACCCCCCACCCCCAGCTTGGTGATCATCTTCTGCCTCGGTGTCCATGCAGCCCACCTCGTTGGTTGCTGTTGTTATAAGAAAATGTGAAAGGTGAGTGTATAAGCAAAGCTGCCAGTTGGCAGTGTTGTTGGCTGCAAGAACCAATTTACTCATTTACTCTCACCATCTAAGGAAAGACACAGCAGATGAATTTTTTTTTTTGATGAAGATGTGACGGAAAGACACCTAAAATAGAATTCTAAAACTGAAAATGAACATAATATGGCCTCTTTAAAAGCTGTCTAGTTTTATACTCATTGATTATTGAGTGGAATTGATGCTAGTAGAGTGCATTGATTTTTAAGTCTATGTGACAAAGGATATTTTTGCCTGTGAGTATTTATAAGATGGTGTTTTTGTTGTGTAGTGTGATCTGATTGATAATGCATTTGGTTAATGATATGTGCATCTGTGCATGTGCATATGCAAGATTTTATTATCTCCAGCCAGAGCAACAGATGATGCTACACACCTAACTTCTGTAGGTGCCGCTGGACAAGTAAACATGTGTTTGTGTGTGTATTTGATTGGTTAATACTTTGGTGCCTCAAACAAAGTTCAGTCTGTGCCTTTTGATTTGTTTAAGATACTTCCTTTTGGCTGTGAGTCTTGCATATTATTTCAGTTTTTCTTCCTAGTCATTGCCCCATGCATTGCACTATAGGGGTTGCCTCTGCAATGACAATAATTTTGTGCTTCCCACGCCTGTAAGCACTGTTGTTCAATTGGACACCCAGTCAAGTCAGAGGCTGCAGCTGGTGACTGAATCTGAGTTTCTGCACTGGTGGGTGTGTGCAATTTCCTGTGTGCCACCCGGGGAGTCACATGTCTCGCATATCTTGTGCAAAATGGAACTCCTGGGGCTCCTGTTCGTGTTGTGTCCAACTGGTAAACTTTAACGAGCAAATATGTGTGGGTTGACCAATAGCAAATCAGTCTAGAGTTGGAGAGTCCAAAATAGAGGAAGCTATTGCCGTTAATTAGTTCTGTCGTACTATCCAATTTTACATGGCTCTAAGAAGGCATGGTTTGCAAGCAGTAATGAGTTGTAAACTATGGCTCGAAAAAAGTGAGTGATTAAGAGGGAGTCTGCCTTGGTGAATTAATCATAGAAATGAAGCACCAGCACATGTAAATACTGTTGCCATACTTACAATTAAGGTGTTCATATGACCAACAAAGCTATAATTTCGACAGTGACTCATTTTTTATATATACTCTTCATATGGAACAGAAGGGTGAGGCTTCAAACACAAGGTGTTCGTTGGGGACGAAAACCACTTTTTACAGTGACAGGCACATTTTGTAGAGGTGGCACATCACACTTCCTGCTCTTAGCCCTTTTCTTCTCAGAAACACTCAGCACACTTCCTTATCAAGGCAAGGACCCTTACTGACCTGACAGCCTATCAGGACATATGGTGCCGTGACGAGAATGTTGAGATTAACCTCCTCCACACTGAGGATTTAAGGCTGAGAAACACTCAAGACACAGAAGCATGGACAACTACATGAGTGTGTTGACTCAAATTCTTTATTGTTCCACTTTGATCTTAAGGTCCAAAGAGTGGATGAGTTCCACAGCTAATGTGTATTTGTTATTACTTGCAGCATGTGGACATGTTCTTGAATGTTTATGTGTTCATATCAAGGCCACTGGCCTATGGCCTTTGGGGAAAGTGGAGCTCTGATGCTGAAAACAACAAATTAATAATTAATAATTCTTGGCCAGACTGCAGTACAATCCTTCTCAATGGACCTCAGGCTGCTGTTTGATGTTGTATCCCCTTCCTCACTGTCACAATATTTCACTCTGAGGAGACGACCATCTCCTTGTTCTTCGCCACACCACAGCAAAAGAAGTCAAATTGTGAGCTGTCTTTTCCTAATTGGTTTGATCCAGGGATTTTCAAAGTCTGACACTTTGGGCTACCCTCAGACTAAATCATGACGACTGCACACCCACAAAAACTCCAACCCACCCCCTGCCGTGCTGCAACAACAACAACCATAATGCAAACATTAGATCACAGTGGGTGTGTTGTCGAGATCAGACTACATGAATGTTGCCTGATTTTGAGATGATTTTTTCTGACGATCTGGCGGCGTTGTGGCCAATTGTGAACGACAATTGGGCACCTATACCTGTGTAGTTTGCCATGCTAAATGACCTGTAGTGCGGCATCTGTGACATCCCAATGAAAAGGAGTGCATCCAGAGCTGTTTTTCTCTGTCTTTTCTTTTTTGCTACACAAGTCCACCAGCATCTCACACACCATTTCTGTCACCATGATTGATAGTTACTTCACCCGGCTCCCCGATGACATCTGCACACTCATGCGTGATCGTGAAATACGACATTGCGTGACTGGTGGGTAGGTAGACTAGGGGTGCACGATAAATATCGAGCAGATAATTAACAGTCCGATAACAGGAAATTATGATGTCATTCCGATAATTCCAATATCATGACGAATAGCCCTGTTAACATATATATCTTTGGCACCACGGCAATGTCTCGCTCCCATTATGAGACCCCAATGGCCTGCAGTGAATGCTGCGTTCAAGTGACGTCAGCATAATAAAAAAAACTCTTTCTCACTGGGAAAAATCGAGAATACCACTCAAGCCAGAAAACAACTCGTTAACTTGGTCATAATTTTGGTAGTTGCTGACTTGAATTGATATTCACAGTATTTTTCCACATGTTCCACATAAAAAATAGAAACATGAACTTAAAAAGGCCGAAAGAACGACTAGCAAACGAAGGAACGGGGGAATTTACATTATATCTTGAATGCAGCATGTGGCACAGTGTGCTTACCGAAACAGAGAACATGGCGTCGATTGTGTGGGACCTCTTCAAAGTTTCCGAAGAAGAAGTTCGCTGGTTATTTGTAACAAATGTTCCAAGCGATATCCACAAGGAGGGAGAAATAGCACAAGCTTTAATACTTCAAACCTGATCAGCCACCTGAAACATAACCACCGCTTTGATGGACTTTGGAAAGCGTATGAGGACGCCCGGGCTGCTCTAGATGCTAATGTTGGCAAGCCAGCCGCAAAGAGGCCACCGGGACTTACACAAAACGGCGAGGCTTTTGAAAAATCTGACAAAGATGTCCCACGGGCTAAGATTATTGAAGATTTAATCATGGACATGATGACGCTTGACTTGTTTACATCCACATGTCTAACTTGTGTCAGTACATTATGCACTGTGCATTTTTTTTTATTGTCATTGAGAGTGCACTTTTTCAGTTTGTTTACATAGAAATGTTTGAATCTAAGTTGTGTCAGTGCATTAATTTTCAATGTATATTTATTTTTTGTAAACATCTGGAATGCACTTTTTTAGTTGTAATCATGATGCTTGTATTTCCATCAGTTTAAGGGCCTTTATTTTTTATATCAGTAAGTAATGCACCTTGATTGAGTGATGTGAGATATCAAATAGGTTTGTTTGATAGCTTTAAGCAAATGTTTGAGAGGCTTGCCAATTGTTTTTCATTGGAAAAGATAAATATCTCTTCATTTCATTCATATAATTTAATGAGTCAAAACCGTTTTTGGTTTTGCTCATAGTATTGATGTTGTTATCTTGGGTATCTGTGTGTGTTATCGGTTATCGGTGTAGGCCTTTAGGAGCTGACAGTTATAGGTCATCGATATCGGTTTTAAAAAACAGTTATCGTGCATCCCTAGTCCTTTGTGTAGTCTTTCCAGTCACCTGACCAAGACGCTGAAGAGTTTATAACACTTATGATTGTTATATCTGACATTGTGACCATCCCCAAAGACAAGAATATTGTGTAGTCTGATCCTAGCATTAAATGACATGGTAATTCTGAGCTTCTGAAATGGCAGACTGAACACTGATACTTAAATTACCCACCTTCAATTGAAATCGGGCTCTGTACCACATTTGGCCATCTGATGACATTCATTAAATATGCAGTAACCTATGCATTCATATTGCATGTGTTTGCGTAGTAGTGGATGAGTAAGAGGCATGAGTAAGGAAACAAGTCCCTGGTTTGGTGTAGATATTTGCAATACACAAACCTCCCATCAGCATCAAATTGAAACTTAAAACCTTGATTTGATTGATTCTGTGTTCAATTTTGACTGCTGTCCAGTTGCAAGTTTCCAAGTGTGGGTGGAATCAGACGTAGAAAGACTGGAGGTGAAGAAGTGGACGACAGATGGTAAGCATAGACCCTGGTCTCTGCGAAATGAGTTGTTGCTAGAATTATTGGTCAAATCAATCCAGTGACGTCTACCTGCAGGGCCAGAGAAGGAGTTTTATGATGTCGTTTTCCTGGAATGGGACACACACACACACACACACACACACACACACACACAGAATTAAACTGCATAGACTTTTACCTTCTAAGGACCCTGGTCATTTTCAGTGTGTGATTACTGATCTTGAAACGTTGCGATGTATGTTCTCCTTCCTTGTCTTAATTTTCACTGGGGAAAAATGGACTGACATTTAGTGTAAAAGTAAATTTTCTATAAGTGATGTGTCGGCTAAAAAGTGCGTCGTTAAGTGTGTTAAGTTTAAACACCATATACTATACACTGAGGCTCCCGAAACACAGTAACTATGATGATAAATTTTCAACAATTCAGTAAGGAAATATTCCAAATGTAATGAATATCAGTGAATCTGATGTAACACAACATTGCACTGTTACACGCATTGTTGAAATTTTATTTATCCACCACATGATTAGACACTGTTTTTGGTAACAAAACGTGCTTAAATTCCAAACTTCAGAAAATTTTAAACAAAACACGGAATTTGGGAAAAAATAAGACAGAATCTGGAAAAAATTAAAACCAATTTTGGATGGCCTATTTATGGTAAGTTTTGAAGCTGTGATTTGTATTTGTGTGAAGCATTAATGTATAGTGAGCAGGTTCCTATGGAGAAATAAACCCCAACAGGATGACATGGAAGCGTGACACAAAGCATCCTGCTCACTATACATTATCCCGCTTAGAACACGGCTTACCACTTAAGCATTCAATGATGTGAAAATAGTGATTGAAACATTTTATTGATTTAAAATTAGCCCACTCTCGTCTGTCACTGCGCTCACTGTGCAGCGGCTCTGAAAGCAAACATGTAAATTGCATAGCAAATGCCTCTTGTGCCTTAATATTGTTTCTTTTGTCGGTCCAGCATTGTTCTTTACTGTTCTTGTCTTTTTTGCTGGGGACATATTAGGGCTGGGCGATATGGCCTAAAAAAAAAATCTCAGATTTTTTCACAAAAAATCCTGATTCGCGATTTAAATCGATTTCTTTCACCCCCTACCTAAAATCAATTTGCAAATGACAAAGAAATAGTTCAAAACAAGTTTCAATTTTATTTTGTTTAAATTCTCCCTTCTGGGGTTTAAGTTACATAAACAAGGCACAAAAAAAGAGATGGCAAGCCCTGCCTACCATCGTAAACAGTGACAATGTAACTTTTCAGTGAGCTTTATCTAGTTTCAAAATGACACAATACACTCTAAAACTAACTTGAAAAAATAAAACGTAAAATTATAAGATGCTTTTTTGAGGTTGATAAAATAAAGTGCAAACAAAACTCTCAGCTTATGAAGTGCACCGTTAAACTTAAATAGGGCTGCATCACTCTGCTGGACCACAGATCGGTTGTCGCGGAGTAGAACAGAACTTCTTCCAGCTCCGTAGCGATCCTTTGGCGTGTACTGTTATACAGCTGAGGCAAGGCAACTTCAGAAAAATGTTTGCGGCCTGGTAGCACGTACCTGGGGTCCAAAACCTTCAGCAGGTGAATAAATCCTGGCTTTTCCACGGTGTATATGGGCACCATATCTCTCGCAATATACATCACGACTGCATCTGTGACAGCTTTCCACCGGGCTCCTTTCTTATCATACGGGATACAGTTTGTCAATGTTTCCAATACGGTAGTTTGTTTTTTGGTGGCAGTGCTTGGGGTGCCGCGGTCTTGTTCCATTCGTAGGGAGCAACACCTCTCCCACTCAGCAGCATGCTTCTGTTTGAGGTGCTGCAGTAAATTGGTCGTACTGCTACCTTTTGTAGCAACAGCCTTTAAACAGACTTTGCAGCGAGGTGCTGTTTGTTCAGTGTCTGACGCCACAAAGCCGAACCAATTCCAAATCACAGAAGTTATCTTTCCTTTCTTCGGGGTGAGATCTGCACCACTCGCCGCCATGTTGTTTGTGTATCAAGCACAGGGGGGGAGGGGGCGCACACTCTGAACTACCGGAGTCCTGCAGGCGGGCGTTGGTGGCGGATGTTGATAAGAAAATCGATTTTCATGAAAATAAATCGACATTAAGTACAAATTTGAATTAATCGATAAAATCGATTTATCGCCCAGCCCTAGGACATATCAATCTCCAGCCAGACGTCAAGTGTTTGGTTCTCTTCAAACAAATTAAAAGAAAATGCTCCATATTTTGCCACTCAAATCAGCTGGCAATTTGTTATTGAACTTGGTACATTAAGGGATTGCCCATTTAGTCTATGACTGTTGGGAATACCTGAGCAACCTGAACACTGCTGAATTTTGGCGATTGACCAATCAGAATTGAGTATTTAAGACTACCATGTTCTAAAGTGCTGTATTGGATTCTTTCAGGCTGTAAGAGCAGGTTTAGTAAATAAAATGTACATGAACCCTATAAATGAAATAGCAGAAACAGCTTTCAGTGTTTTACAACATAACATTGTTATGGCTCTGGTGATTTTCATTTTTAGGTAATTTGCGTAGAATTTTAAATGGTAAAAATTGCCCACCAAAGTTTCCCAGTCTAAGTTGACTTCAACAAATGTCTTCTTTTGTCAGACCAACAGTCCAAAACACTATCATATAAAACAGCATATATTCACATTTGAGAAGCTGGCACCAGATAATTTTTGGTATTGTGGTGTTTAAATTAACTTACAAATGACCTAAACAGTTCACCAATCAAGAAAATCATTGCAGATTATTTCTCTGTATAATTAACTACTTGATGCAATTCTAAACATTATTATAATACCTTATCCTCAAACTGACTATGATTTGTGTACATTGTTGTTCATTGTATTGCACAAAGTAAACAAAAACATACTTCAAGGTGAGACAGAACATGTGCATTGATGGATTAAAATCAACGGTACAATTGCAAATCATTCTCTCTGCTTACACAAGGTGTTTCATGGCTCTTCCACTCAAACAGATTAACAGTATGCAGTTATTTGCCTTTAGGCCACGGTTGTTACAGTCAATAGTGAAAGGATTAATTTGTCAGTCAGGCAAAGTGATGATGGGGCTAACCCTGACCATGACCTGGACTGTATTGATTAAGACCCATGAGTGAAATGTGCTGAGACAAGAGGATTGGACCACATTTCAACAACAATTGTTCTGTCCAACTGTTTTCCTGCCTGTCAGCTCTTTGTAGGCAGCTGGGGGATCCTGGGGATCTTGCTGATGCTGGAGAGCCACACCGATCCAGGCTAATATGATTGGTAGTCTCAAAAAAGAAACTTAATGAATAAGAAAGTTATGGCCCAATTTTCACATAAGATGCCTTTTTAAATAGATTTCACTTTCTTGGCAGTGTGTACGTGTGCGTTATTTGTGTTGGTGAGACGGAGTGAGAGAGTCAGAAAGTGAGATCTGCCCCAGATAACTTGCTCACCATTACTTATATCAACAGCGCAGATAATGTGTGGTTCTTTATTACCGTCATCAGTTTTATTGGTGTGGTTAATACTATAGTTTGTTCCTCTGGCACTCTAATGCAGAAGAAATGAGTTTATCAATCACAGCTAGATTGGCTCCTGAAGGAGAAATAACCCGCATGAGGCAGGAAGAAAGACGGGTAGAGTGAGCAGCAGAAAGAGATAAAAAGCGAAGAAGAAAAGGGAAGATGATTTGAAAGAATGAACAAAATAATTGAACAACCAAACGGGCAGGGGTGTGTTATTAGTCAAGAGGTAGGAGCTGAGTGAGAAGGAAGAAAGAAAATGGGTTGCCCTGGATTTTGTGTCCTCTGTGGCCATAAAAGTGATTTAAATTTAGGGAAAAAAACAAATGTGCACAGAAGGGGGAAGGAAGTATGTTTTTTTTTCTTAAAAGTGAATGGATGAGCTTTTGCAAGGAGTGAGGAATACCAAGTTGAGAACAATAGACTGTGACAGCAAATAAAGTGAGTGCTTTCCTTTTCTTAGTTGTTCAGACCAAAGCACCATTAGGAGGAAAGATTCTGTCTCCTGCTACCTTATTTGTTTCACTGATGGAAACCTGGGCCGAGGACAAGATTAATCGGATTCTTTTCTGTTTCATTACTTGACTGCGGCCCTTCGTGACAGTACTTTTAGCCACTGTATGTACAGCATTCGCTAGTCTAGGCAAACATGGTCAACTGGCTCGAAGGGCTATCTGTTGGACATAAGGCTAGGATAAACAATGCCACGGACAATAGAAGAACGAAACAAGACACCCTCATTGTTTGAAAGAATTTTGTGTTAAGAAGAATAAGACTTATGCTGCTTAGATCCATACAAATACACACAAATGTTGTGTCATCAATTGGTCATTTATTGATGACCCATAAGTGAAACCCCTGTGGTTAAGAGGGAGGGCTTGGAGGTGAGCTAACTGTCCTCTTATTGCAAATACTCAGGGAAACTGAGTAAGAAGATGCCACTTGATCCAGAGTGAATGTCTGTTGAATATCGAACTCAAAACTAACTTCACCATGATGAATTTCTGCTTTCCAAGATTGATCTGTTAAGTACAGACGCTCAAGAAATAGGCTGCTGAGGTTCAATATTCGGTCCTGTTTTTTTTCTCTATCTGAAGTTAACATTGCTTTCATTATAAACACCTATTTGTTTGCCTCACTAGTAACGGCAATTCAATGCTACAGCAGTTCACCTTGATTCAACTGGATTTATGTGAGTTTGCCTTAACAGCAACTGACCTTGCTCTTGCAGTAACTGTGAATGTGTCATTCCCTCGTTGCCTCTACACTTGAGTGCTGTGTGTATTGTGTGCACACTTGGTATAAATGTACCAATCCTGTACTAGTGCCTAGCAAGCTTGTCTAGGGCCCGTTGTTAGCAAGATACAAGCTACTGGAGCTAATAAGAGTTAACTGTGAATTTAACAGTTCTTTTTAAATGAAAACAAGCATGTTTGTTTTTTTGCATATATCAGTGTTTTGTACGTTTCTAGTGTAAGCTCACTTTTCAGAATCTAATTATGAGCAACAATGACTTTTTGTTACATGCTTCTGGTCTGGTTTTGCAACTTGAACTTAAAATGTCATATTGAGGCAGGGAAGGGTATATGGAATAATGTCAATGTGATATCCCCTCTTGTTTGACAATTTGCACCAGGTTTGTGTGAAAGCCTGATTTATAAAGCTGATTTATGATCACAGAGCCGTAACCTGGAGCAGGAGACATGTCCAGCATTTCTAAGGTAAGAAGACAGTTGTGGGGTGTAACAGAATATAACATGACAGGAACAGGAAATCTTTTGGATTAGTGAGTCCTGACTTCAAAAATACCCCAGGATATACACTTCCATTAATCATAGTGGTGGCTTTTGCAGGATCTTCTGTGTGTTATATTTCTGAAAAATGTCAGATAATCAGATATTGGATCAACCTTGTTATTGTGATATGAAGAGCAAACTGGAGATGATTAAAAAGTGGAGAGGAGACAGTTGTTTCCAGGCAGAAGATGATGGGGAAGAGACAGGGACAGACGGATGGCAAAGAGGAAAACAATAAAAATGGAGGGGACAACAGCAGATGATGGAAGAGGCAAAGACTGAAGATTATGGAAGAAGAGCAGACAGGTGTTTATGGGAATGGAGAGTTGATGTGGATGATTGTGAGAACACTTTGGAAAAATAGATCATAAAAATTATTCTTCAGCTGTTTCTTCATGGTGGTTAAAACTTCGAGAGGGAAGAAGTGGTGCAACATCGGGGAGGCAGAATTTAGCAGAAGAGAGAGACGTATGGCACTAAGACAGAAGATGCCCAGGCAGTATGTTGTAGTGTAATTAGAAGAGCACTTATTCCGGGCTGCCATTGGGGATGTTTCTGTTCTCCACTTAAGCACCTTGTTGTTTATCTGCACAGCTGGTTGAGAGAAGAGGGGAGGTGGGGACTGAGTGTGCAGGTCAGAGACGGAGGAGTGAAGTGTTGTGTTTTTGAAGAAAATATACACACATCTGTAGAGCTTGCTCGTGACTGTGTTCTGCTGTTACTTGTCAGTAGTGTATTAGCTACATTATGTGTCTTTATGTAGAGCCCTTCATGCCTCACCACGGCCATTACATTAACCTTGCAGGTTCAGGTGAGCAGCTTTGTGTTTCTACCGCCTCTTTCATATTAGCTGAAGTTAACGGATGGTTACATTCACAGCCACATTACACAATACCTTCAACCTATTGCAGAAGGAGGCAAATATTACTGTACTCTATACTGCCACTGTTTTTATGTATTGTATTTATGTATTTATTACTGCTATTAATTAACAAAATGCATTTATTATAGTGCATTTCAATGCATTTAATTGCAACAAGTGTCTGTGGTGTTGGGCTAAAACTGTCAATGACGTAAAAAATGCTCCACTATAATATACAGTTGAGGACAAAATTATTAGCCCTCCTTTGAATCTAAGTTTCTTCAAGATTTTCCCAAGTACTTTTTTAACAAAGAAAGGGATTTTTAACAGAATATTTCTGAACATACTATCTTTCATTAGACACAAGATATTTATATTTGCACACCAAAACATAATTATTTAAGAAAAAGCTAAAATGACCAGGGACATAATTATTAGCCCCCTTTAAGAAATGACCATTTATTAAGTCATCGCACAAGCCACTTTTGTGCAGTGATGTGCTTCAACTCCACAGGTGATGTGCTTCAAGGTGATCAGGTGAAATAGAAGTGTCAGAGACTTGTTGAAAACTACAACAAACGACTGCAGGCAGTCATCCAGCAAAAAGGATACACAATTGACTATTAGAATGTGGGGGGCTAATAATTTTGACCCTGGTAGTTTTTGTGTTTTGTGGAATATTTTCATTTCTGTGTGCAAAATAAAATAATGTAAGCATCCAAAAAAAAAAGTAGGATGTCTAAAAAAGCTGTGTTAAAAATGTGTTGCTCTGGTTAAAAGCAAATCTTGAAGAAACTTAAGATTTCATATGGGGGCTAATAATTTTGTCCTCAACTGTGTATATATATATATATATGGTATGGTAAATTACAGGTTATGTGCTAATGGTATCATGTGTGCTTGCTGCCCATGCATGGGATTGCAAGCCATTTAAGTAATGTCGGCCTTCTGCAATAGAGTAATCTGTTGACACAGCAGTATGACATCAGAATTCTCTTTCAGACAATTGTGATTTAAGAAGTCTGTAATCGGTTGTAGGCCTGTCATCTTGCTGTGGTCACTTGCTGATGTCATTACATGTGATTTGACTTTGAAAATTGGCAATCATAAGACAAAACAAGGTCAGTGTTTTCAAAGGTCAGTCCATCATGCACCACACACTTTCAGTGAGAACATTATCTTCTTTCATAGTGAGTTACAAAGACCAGCAGAAGGGTGAGATAAAGTAGGTGTCAAGTTGTTCAGATAAGGAGTATACTGCAGAGGGTAACTGAAGCCACACAATCACATCTTTCTTTTTCTTCATGTCTCTATTCTTCTAATCATCCCTTTCCACTTTCTCTCTGTTGCAACTGGAGACACAGTACAGGGAATGGAACAGAAGCTGAATAGCATTGCTACAGGGTTACATCAGTAAAGAAGTAAAGGTTGTGATTGAACATGACTAAACTGTTTATCCAAATAAAACTGCTTAATCTAGTCAAAACGTACAGAATGTATACTAACAGCAGAGGCTATGGCTCAGGTTCCCAAAGCCTAAAGATGTGGAGCTCAGAATAAAATAAAAACAGAGTTGAATATAACCCCACACTCATCCCAAACTACAAAACCATCAACAGAATCCACAAAAAGCAGAAATGGCATGAAATAAATCACTTCAGAGTAAATTGTAGCCAATCCAATGCTGTTCGTGCACACAGTATTATTTTAGGCCTGGACACAGACTGTACATTCTCTTCTGCTTCTCACAGTCAAATGTTTAAGATAAAAATTGTGCCCTTGCTGAAATGGATTCTTGTGCACTGGGTTTTTTTCTATATCCACATAATTCTATATCGGCACTAAAAAGAGACGCCCACATGGAAAAGATGCAGTAAAGGCCAATAGAAAAGGATCTTTCAAGTCAACGTTGTGTTGTTGGTCATGCTTTCCTTTTTCTCTACTGTAGACCAAGTGTTCGTGTACTGCTTACGCCCACTATTACACTCCTCCACTCCATTAGTGGCTACCAAAAGGCTACCAAAAAGTAAAAAAGGGCAGCTGACAAAAACACCACACAGGAGATAACAGGGTTTCCGCTTGTCATTTAAAAGTCTGGAAAAAAATCCAATAATCTGGGTTTTAGACCGTAAAATGTCTTTAATGCGATATGAAACATGTCCTAAAAATGGATTGGATTATGAACTTATTTATGTTAAATTATTTAAGAAGTTGTATTTACTTCAGTTTTGCTTTTAAATGTTTTTGTGGGGAAAAATTGGTTTTGATTTGAAACAAAACTACAAAAAAAACCCAACATGGAATCAGGAGCCACTAATGCAAAATGTGCAGCCCAGTCACAATTTATCAGAGCACATAAAGCTAGTGTGTCATGATTACAGTGCGTCCCTGTTCGCATCAGACCTGAATCCAACCTGAGTCCGCAAAAGTAGTAACCAAGCACTAGAGGCATTCTGTTTTTTACGTCTGAAAAACTGACCTGAGGTGAGGCACTGAGATTGTTACCCAGTCGCGCAATTGTTCAGCCTGCATCCTGCATCCTCTGTCCACATGTTGCTACAAGGCTGAATTCCCAGTCGTCTTGCTGTGACATCTCATCAAAACCCTCCACGTTTTACATTTTACACAACCAACTGCTTTGCCATTGTCTGCATTGACAACTAAATTTACATGCATCCATACCATCAATTTACCTGCGTAATTTCCCTGCCTATATTTTTATTAAGTGAACTTAAAAGCGCCATGTCAAATAGGCGAGCCAAGACATGACCAAACCCAACCCAAACCTGAACATTATCTACATCTACAGTCTACATTTTGGCTGAACCTGGCCCAACCCATCGAATCCTGACAGGTCCTGCATGGCTCGGGTTGGATATCCACACACTGTGGTTTGCCCATACACCATAGTGTGGTGTTTGGGCAAACTTACCATCGTGGCATTTTGCCCAAAAGAAACAAGTTAAAATAGTTTCTGGTCATGTTACTTTCATCTAATTGGGGTAAATGCAAGTTCAATGAGATCCGACTTGAGAACAGCACATTTAGTGTTTGGCTGAAGTCTGTTGAAAGTAACAAATTCAATGCCTACTTCAACTCGTGCATGAACATGCTCAAATGAGGAACTTTGGGTAACAGAAAAACATAAAGCTATGGTGAAAAGCTAACAACAAACACCTGCCATCACCCAGTATTGTATTCATATAAGGAGCATCACCAAAGTGGAACCCTAGCATGATCTACTCTGCACTATAATTGTAAAGTCCTGCAACTGAGGTAAACGATCTCCAAGCAGCATTAGGATTAGGGTTGGATGTGAAATAGGTCTTAAATTGCATTCATAATGGCTTTTAAAAGGTCTTAAAAAGTCTTAACTGTTACTTATTGAAATCTGCAGAAACCCTGTAGATGTGGACAGAGGAGACGGTTCATTCCAAATTATTCTAACCCTGTTGCATATCCCAAATCCGTTTTGTCCACTGATGCAATCCTTTATTATGCAGTAGCTAATAAATATACAATTCTTGCAATTTTCTATCTCCTGACTGACCTAAGCTCAGTGTTTAAACTGATCTCCACATCAATCTAAATTATGAAAACACAATTTATTTTCAAGGAAGAAAAACTCCACAAACTTATCATTTTAAATGCAACACTGCAAAATAGAAAAGTATCATCTTGCACATAACTTGGCATTTGACCTGAGACACTCAAATTAAATGCTGCTGCAGGTAAGGTTAAAATATGTTGAAATTTCACAAAAACCTTCAGAAGTAATGAGATGCCTTAAAGTAATTTTCTTCAAATTTGCAAGGACTGATTTCTAAGGAGTTGTCCGCTGCTTCAGACTTCTCATTGGTCAGATGGATTTCCACATGAAAACACACAAACCCCCATCAACAAGACCTCAAATCAACTAAAGACTAAGCTTTGTTCACAAAAATGAAGCAATTTGTTCAGTCTACTGCAAGGTCTGTTTTAAAATATGAAGAGAAATTCATATGCAAGGCCACTGCCTCTACCTCAGAGCCCCATAATGAACTATTTTACTGTTCTCTGCAGCCTATTACAAGAAGCTGTACCCACATCCAGCGTTATGTCCTCTACAAAAAATCCCCAGGATCCCCAGAAAGAAGGATATTGATTGCCTGTGTTTTTATAAAGCCCTCCTGAACAGGTTGCTTTTACCTTACATCAGCTGTGTATCTACCTGACATGATCACAAATACAGCATGGCTAGTGCTAGTGGCCTGTCACATTAGATTGCAGTGAGAAAAATCAGCATTTCCCCTGAGAAATTAACTATGAGCTGTGCTGAAAGTGAGCATCCTAAGCCCCTGGTGAGTTTAAGACTTTAAACACCACTTATGCATACAGCGGGTAGACAAAAATGTCACCACCATGTAGAAAATGTTCAGGTACTCACTATTACAAGCACTGACGCAAAAGCCTGACATGACCCACTCATGTCAGGTTGCATGCCAACAGCAGCCTTTGTCAGAAATGAAAGAGCTCTTGCAATCAGCACTGTGATGTGTGTTTTCAAAGCAACATGAGACAACTAACAAAGCTCAGACGAGGCCACAATACGTGCGCACATATTGCAGCTATATTTGTCAAGCAATCTGATTAATACAGATATTTTTACCTGCTGTGGTTGTGGCTGTTGAGATGAAACTTTCATCATGGTGTGTCTCAGCTGTCTGCATTGAAACATTGTAACAGTTGGATTTCCTTGTATACATCGGCTGGAGTGTTGTGCTGAGGTTCATTATTCCTTTAGTTAAACACTGAACACTGATTAATAATATGCTTTGTGTTGAGTAAATTTGTATCAATTCATAGTACTCCCCAGGTTTCATCATAGTGGGGAATAATGTGTGCTTTGACAGATCACATTCAAATGAGGACACTTCTTTGTTCATTTCTTTTTCTTGTTTAAAAACAAAATTCTGCTCATTTATTGGAGCTGAAATGGGTCCACAAGTACTCATAGTATGGAAGGGCAGTTTGAATAGAAAAAATGCTCTCTTGAAATTATCGCATGAAATCACATGAAGGAAGCAGGAGGTTCAACATTATGCAGCCTGTGTCTGACTGTTATTCATTCAAGATTATTGGTCACAGATGACCCTGTAGGCAAGTTTATGCATTTATTTTTTATCAGCATCCTCCACCCAAATCTGTTGTTGTGTCAGACTACAAGCCCACCGACTACACGAATGGAAATGCATCCATATGCGTAGAAACTCAATGTAGCACATACAAAACCGTGTGTGTATGTGCACTGGTGTCCATGTTACTGTCACTAGGGGCCCTAGACCACAGTCTGCTGCTGTGAATCAGATCTACTGGATGCCAGACCTTGTATAAATCTATGTTCTAAATTGGTTACAGGCATTCATTTTTTGCACTTTTTTGATTCAACATTGATTTTGCTGCTCTTGTAATTTATTGAAAGTTAATGCAGAATTTTTCAGTATTTTTGTGATTAGGGAGAAAATTTATGGCTGGCAGCACTTGAAATCACGGCAATTACTGCAAATGATATTTAATAAAATTATAGTAGTTGTTCATAAAGGCTTGCCATACAAAGGATATGGTTAGCCTAGAGTATTCTAATTTTGGATTCAGATTTTTTTGGAAGCAAAAAGCATGCGCTGTATGTTGTTTCATGCCAAAGCTTTCAGATCTGCAGGCTATCTGCAGGCTATTTAACAACGGTAAAGATCATTTTCTGCTCCCATATGTTTGGGTTAATTGTTTCCCCTGTGCTTCTGTTGGCCAACATAGCAATCTCCCCCCTCCTTGAATTATTGTATGTGATGTAATTGAGATTGAAGTAGATGCTGAGATGAATGAAACTGATTCCGACACATTTCATCTTGTTATCAGAGCAGTTACTAGATAATGGTTGAAACAATCACCTCACTCATTAAATATGCTCCCCACTCATCAAAAAGTCCTTTCAGATATGTGGCCTTCCCTGTGTGATACAGGATCACTGCTTGTTTTCCTTGAAGCCTACTAATCCTAATATTGTAATACCTAAAAATGCAATACGTTCACTTTTTCTCCTCTGTCTCACGTCTTCTTACTTGGTCTATCTGTTCCTTTGCCTCTGGATTGAAGATATTTTTGTTGGGCGTGTGCTGCCTTGTTTTCACAAGACTCAAATAAATTGTACATTGTTTTGAGAATTAGCCTTAGAGGACATTTATTATTTTTCACTTTACAGAGAAGTGATGAAGCTTGGCGAAAAGGTAAACAGTGACACCACTGTATTCCTTGAACAATACACCCATAGCAAGAGAAAAAGAGAGAAGGAGGGAGAGATTCACATAGAATATTCACCCTTGTCAGCCCATGGGCTCCTCATTGAGCCCACCTAATGACCCTCACATGTCTCCCTCTCTTACTTCGACATAGAACCACAGAGCCCTCAGCCCCGATTGTATTAGATTCATCTGCTATTAAAGTTGTGATCATGAGACCTCAATAAATTGCCTTCTTTCTTTTTGCTCAGAAGGCTTGTAAACCATGTGGCAAAAATGCATAAACATTCACATTAGTGGTGGAGTAACTGTACTAACAAAGCAATGATTAAACACAAAGCAGTGTAAATGAACATTACTTTATGAAAAAACAAGGTCCATTCACATGCTGTTATGAAGCTTTTTGACCATATCACACTATCTTCCTTTCCAAATCTTTCCATTTCAATGGAAGTCTAGTTAATGGTTTTATTTGTGGATTTCCCAATGAAGTCTTGCCCAGTCTGATTCCATTAATACTGACTATTGATTCAATATTTATTAAACTTTTCTCCATAATACTTTTTAGTGGCCAGACCATGAAATTGATGACAAATGGACACGAAACTCAAAAATGGCACCCACTCAGTTGCTCACAAAGCACATAGCTTCTGGGTTGTCGTCTGCATTGTGCAACCCTCTATACATGCTCCAAAAGTGCTTGGCCTTTTGACTTTATGCCAATAAAAACACCTTTTCTAGGCTCATATAAGTGCAATACTAAACCACAATAGCACCCTTTAAACTAAAGTAGGCCTGTATTTAAATTAGTGTATCCAATCTAGTCAAGAGATGTTTTGTAGCTAAATAGCTGTACTCTAGGAAACTCTAGGAAAATTTCTTGGTAATCTGTATAATAACTTCATATAGGCTACCCAACAATTTGGGGGGCATCCACATTTTAATGCCACGCCACCTTTCAGCTCATATATGTTTTTACTGTACTTATTCAGTGACCTTTAGCTTCTTTTGCGACGCTTGTTTACCTGTGATCTCATGACCCTCAACACCTCATCATTTCACTATCCCACTCTATAGCCACTTTATCTTGGTCTGCTGAAAGTAGTTCCCATTTCCCCATGAGAAGTCCAGCTTGTATATAACGTGCATTGCGTCCAAGCCTTTTGCAAATCTTAGTCTGTATGAGGAGACTCTGGTCTCCTGGCCGGTCTGATTTAAAACTGCTGTCAAGGTCTTTTTTTGTGTGTGTACACCATGGCGATAACTCCGGTGGCCATGAATACAAATAGAGATAATTATACACCACTCTGTCACCCATTATTCATCTGTAGGTCAGACATCATTGAAGTGCACAGCGTAACACACACAAGCACAGATTTGGCTCTGCTCAGATTCTTATCATGTCCATTCATTTAATTCTACCTCATAGTGTAATCATTCTGCCACATTGAACACAGCTACCTTCTGTTGTGTGTGTGTGTGTGTGTGTGAGTGCGTGCGTGTGTAAATCTGTGATCTGTGCCTTCATGCATACAGAAATTATAGGTGTGGTAGTGATGAGCCGACAATTGAATGCACTTGTATCATCCCACTGAAGCATTTTACCGTCCGTATGTGAGACTAATTAGTCAATGAATTATAGACATCGCCAATAGACTGAACTGAACTAAGATGGTACTGGACCACAAGAGCATCACAGACGTTTACTTTTTACTGTTTACTTTTACACCTGAAATGATTAGTGTATTAACTGATTCGTCAATTGAGGGAAAGTTTATTTAAAGTTAAGCAAGAATGTCAGAATTCCCTGGTTCCAGCTTTTGGTAAATGGAATATCTCTGGATTTTTGAGTGTCAGTGAAACAAAACAAGATTCAAGATTCCTTTATCGTCATTGAGCATGACTTGTCAATGAAATTTGCATGGCAACCCCCATGTTAGAAACAAGATAATAAGAAAGATAAGTAAGATTATAAAATAAAATTAAGATACTAGAATAAAATAAATCAACATGCAGTAAAAATATTCGTAAATGCAATAAAAATATACCAGAAATGAAAATATACTAAGACAATAAAAATATCCTAAACAATAAACAGTAAACAATAAAATATACCACTGAAATGCACCAACAGCAGCTTTCCTGATGGAAGCGGTACAAACAGTCTGTGGCCAAACAGACATTTTACAGCATTATGATGGGCTGAGCAAACCTCTGATGTCCTTTTGTGCTATGTCATGAAACATTTAATCAACCGATCGAGTAAATTATCACTATATTAATACTCGCAATCTGACATGGAATTTTAATTTATGGTAGAGCTAATTAATTGATTACAGAAAATATACCTGAAAAAACCTGACAGTCAATTAATCAAGCCAATCACTTCTTATGCAAAAATGCCAAAATGGTTACACAATTTTATGAATATACCTTTATATTACCCTTAATTATATGTACCCTGATACCCTTTCCATTTCCACAGGGTAAGTCGGCAGGGTATTTGACCTGCTCTTTTAATGCAATCCCTCACTAAGAGTTAAGTAGAAAAATATAATAATAAAAAACAGAGTTGAAAAATAAAACAGACAAACTGAAATGATACAGGCTGGTTTCTTGGACTTCTATGAAAAAACATTATTTTTGGGTTCTGTGCTGTGTGTCAGCCATCACAAGATGATGTCACCTTGGTTTTTGGAAAACTGATGGCCATTTGAAAATCACTTAGTTGCAGCACTATTTTCTGCCCTTCTTCAAATGTACCACAGTTCAAGACTTTCTTAGCCGCCCTTAAACTAATTATTCACAACTGTGTTAAGTTTTGAACGAGCTCCAAGGAGTGTGCTGCTTGACGCTATTTTAATCTCACCATGTTGCTTATCCCTCTGTAATGCAAGGCATCCATCTTCCAGGAAATCTCTGCAAGAAAATGACTTCATTCTGTGGGAGAACTGAAAAATGTTATTTCAGTGTGTACTCTTCAGTCTGTGGCTTCAAGAAGAGGCAGTCATTTGTCAAGGCAGTTGTGCCTGCCTCTTTTTTTTAATTCTCAATAAATTCTTTCTGTTAGTTATGTTCAGCTGTTGAAGAATTTTACTTACTGTGCAGTATAAAGGCATTTACGTGAACTCTGGTCATGCTTTCAATTGGATCATTCATTATCAGTGCAGCCTTTTGAGAAGTCTGCTGTTTAATTTTGCACCAACATGCGCACAGATACATTAACATACGTTTACACAATTTATTCTCTGTTACATAAAAGCTGCCACCCCTTACTGAGTATTTTTGGTACATGAATCAATTAACAAATAGGCCAGTTGCATAAGACATGAGGTTGCATCATGGTGTTTGTAGGGAAAACTCTTAAAATGCTCTTAGTATAGCTTCTGAGGTTTGTTTTCCCATATTTGCAGATATCTGAATGCATCTGGGTTTCATGCGTGTTTATGTGGCCCACAGCTTCCACTTTTGAGAAGCATAGTTGCAGGAATCTCACCTCTACCCTTACCTCATACTCTTCCAGCTTGGCTCAGGTGCATTGTATTCCACAGTAGTTAATTAAACATCATGGCAGTCAGGGAGCGAAAACCCATTTAAAGGTAGGAGAGAGGAATAACACAGCATCAGAAATGGCTCAGTGGCCAGTATAATTATCATTAGATCTTGTTAGTCAAAAACACGATCATCAGTGTAATTATCATCAGATCATCATACCACCCCCCCCCCCCCCCATTTTCCCTCACTCATATCTTGCACAGTCTTTGCATTAATGTTGTTTTCATTAAAGAACATCAAAAGTCACAGCACTTCTGATTAGAGTAGATAGTCATCCAGAGGGCAGAAAAGGATTGTATCCAACCATATCCGAGATATTTCAACAATCAGCCATGTCTGAAAACAAATGGTAATAATTAATAAATGTAAATATGTGACTGTTGTCCGCTTGCACCTTATTACAGCAGTCATTTTGATTATTCATTATGGGAGAAGCACAGATGATACTTATAGCATCCAAGAGTCCCAGTAAGCCATGACTGTGTGACAGCGAGCCAGCCTGCACAATACCAGCACCCTGGAACTGAAGCAACTAAATGGAATTTAGATGGTCTGAACTTGGATGATTTATTTTCTTATCTAGGCTACATGGCACTTCCAATTTAACTTTCTTTTCTTTCCTTGTGTGCTGACATTAACTGGAAAACTATTAAGAGCTCTACACAACCACACTGGTGTTTTTGGTTATTCTGGCTAATTAGGCCTCAGGTACATGTTTTAGCTGGTGCAGACTGTCACTTTCACTGGTTAGAATGATAAATGATGGCAGCAGATCATATCAGCAGTTGCTAGTAAACACTAGTTCCATGAGTAACTTGATGGAAGGCCAAAATAAAATTTTGTCTGTCGTGGGGGTGTGTGGTCTCTGCAAGTCTATGGGTGCATCTCAATTCTCTTAACTGTTGTTTCCTCGCTCATCTTTTGAACCGGAAGTACGCCATCTTGCCAGCCGTCCCAAAGCTCTTATTTCTGCTCCGAGGATCGAGGAGCAAGGAGCGAGGAGGGATCTCGGAGGAGCCATGAGCAAGGATGCATGATTGCATCCTTCCCTGAAGTCTTTCAACTGAACGGTATAAAGACTCCACCCCCACAGCTGGCACATTTGAATGAGGTGGCGGAGAAAATGTTAAAGTGTAAGTGTCCTGCAATGAATGGCCGTAATTCAGATGTGCCTAACTAAAGTTACGTTCTCCAAAGAGCAGTAATACAAGAACATTCAATTTCAATTAAAGATATTTTATCCACAACCTGTTTAGTTATGTTATAAATGTCACTGTAACAGCAGCCTCCAAGCATGCCTGGAACATATTTGATCATATAGACGACAGCACTGTGTTTATCAAACTTCATGTGTCAGAAACTCGGAAACTGTGACGTTATGATTACAAGCCTTCATGTGGCCACGTTATGTTTGTAGAACTGTCGCTGATATATAAACCAAACACGTCAGTCTCTCGTCACTTGCTCTGCGTGCTATCTGAGTGAAATAATGTGTTTCATGGCTTGTAGGTTTGCCTTTACTGACAGCTCTGAAATGTGTCTCGTTGAACAGGGAAAGAAGACACAGCAAGGCTGATAAAGTTCAGGTCACAAAATGACCACCTGTTTATCGGGAAGAGGCATCCAGCCAAGAATGAAGCCATTAATTCTCATGTGCGTTAATAAAAGTGCTACATACTTATTTTCTAGTGCTGGAGACTTTCTAATAATGTAACTATAAGTGTGTGTCTAAACAGAATATTGAGGGAGGGGGGTGTTTGTGTCAGTGTGAATATAACGGTAAACACAGCAGATCCAGCTGTGCCGCGTCATCAGAAACAGACCTCACTTCACGTGACGCTTTAGAGGAAAGGACATCTGAATTCGTTTCTTCTCTCCATGCGTGGTTCGCATGGAGAGAAGAAAGGTTTGTGAGGGAAAAGTGGATGCAATTTAAGAGAATTGGGATTTACCCTGTGTCATTACTCTGCCAAAGGTTGTCTGTGAGGCAAAAGAAGCATCACTTAACACCACTGCGTTTTTGAAGTCCTAACAACTCCAACGGAGTGACACGTCTTCTCTCTAGCGGATTGCTTCATCAGACTTAAGCATGACATCCCGAGTAAAAATATTTTGTTTACCACAGTGTTTGTACTTCCTGCTACTGTTTCATTAGCTTCACCTCTGCTGTGTAGTTTGCTACTTTTACCTCATTTAAGCTTCCTGCCTTTACTAGTAAGTAACAAGTGGCACAACTATGGCCAGTGATAAAGGTATAAAATTCCCATTTTTACGTTTTACACCAAACTGTACCAGAAAGAGTAAAACAGTGTCAACAAAAACAGGTCATGCAGGAAAAGAGATCTTAGCACACCTGTAAACAGACAGGTGCGCAGGAGATTAAAAAACCATCTCCAGCATACTTTCATCTCCTACATCATCTACTGAATAGCTTCATTTTGATGCTGTCACTGTACCAAAATGTTTCTTTTTCTTTCTTTTCCAGAAATGTGTAGCTGATTTTCATTAAAAAAGGGGATTATGTGGTTGAAGAAATTGCAGAAGGATTGTATTAATAGCATTATTCTCTAAATCCATTCCAAACCATGTAATCTTTTGAAATTATAATAGAAATACCTAACATTAGGACGTGATTCATAAATATGAAAGGCATGTCTAATAAGATTGTAGTGCAATTAGTCATAGTTGTGTAACAGTCTGAAAACCTTTAAATTTCAGTGTTTATATAAGGATTTTTTAGTATACCACGGACATTAAAGCAACAGTGTGAAGCCAAAAGAAGGAAGAGAGCAAAGAGTAATGGTAAAGAATTCCTTTTGTTCTGGGAAATCAATGATACTCTCCGGCTCCATGACGCACAACAACTGATTCACAGATTGATTTTCTGTGTGTGTGTGTGTGTGTGAAACAGAGCTGTTGACGCATCCAGGTGCATAGCTGTGCGTGTTTACCATATTAACATCCTTTTTGAATAGCCTGGTTAACTTGCAGCCTGAAAGTAAAAGCCCATCATGTTGATGTCCCTGTGGCGTTATCTATTTCCCTGCTCAGCAGAATCCTCGCTTCCCCTTGGTTTGTTTAAGAAAGCTCAGAAGCGTGCCAAGAAACGCAGTGTTTGCGCTATCACCAAGTACACGATATACCACTGGATTTTCTCATTTATCCCTCCCTTTGTAAAGCAATGTTCAGATTAAAGTTTTCTTTTCAGTAGGAGCAGAAATCCTCTGCCAACAGCTAACGTCTGTCACTTGTAGTCTCAGATTGGCTATTGATGTTTTTACACCATATAATGTAACTAAAGGAATGATTACTGTCAAAAGGTCAACTGCTCATAGTGTTTACCTGTGGTCATATGGCTGTGACAATACCCAGTAGGAATGGGAATCGAGAACCGAAACCATTGAGAACCAGTTCCGAATTGTCCCATCCATTGGATTCTTCTGTTGATGCTGCCATGTTTTTCTGGCAGATGTGCATTGCAGAACAATGATGTAACACTCATCCGTCTAAGCTGCTGCAAAGTTGCAACAAGAAGGAGTCACGGTGGAGAGGAGGAAACAGTTCAAATCTGAGTTTCATTTCACAAAAAGGATGACGGTGCTAGTTGTAATGTCTGCAGAATGATTATTTCAAGTAAGGGTGGAAACACCAACAATATGCTGAAACATCTCTCTATGCAACGTGGGTTTAAATTCCAGGAATACTTTGTTTTTGACAACCCATGCATGGCTGCTTCCCTGCCAAATATCCTATGTTATCCTAACATTAGTGCCACGCAGGCAGACTCAGCAGATGTTTTTTCTTTGACTGAGAAACCTACATGAAAATGAATACTGTGCACATACTCGCTCATTTCATCCATTTTAGATGATGACAGACAAACTGTTGCTACAGCTCGCCCTCAGGCAACAGCCAGCTCGACTAAAATTTATCTGGGAACAGAATGGGAACTGATGAAGAATCAGACCAGTAAGCAGAATTGATAATGGCATGGGTATCAATAAAAATCGAATAACTGCCTGACCGCAGTGCAAAGTTGAGCTCATTACGGTCATCACTACTGTTGGGGAGGAGCAGACCATTAAACATATGGTTGATTTCTTTTTTGTGTGTTTGATTGTTATTGTTCCTAGGCTTGAGTACGACTACACCATACTTCTACACAGACATGAAAGACAGAAGCATAAAGTTAACAGTTGCCGTTTTTCAATAACTTGATACGACCACTAGGAGTATGTTTTATATTCAGAATATAACATAAAAACAGGGATAGAAAAGTAATGTAAAGTAAAATGGAGACTAAAATGCACTTCATAATAACATAAGGAATTAAAATAAAGACAAAGCATAACCTAAAATGGAAATTAAAACCACTGAATGATAGTAATAAAATAAAGTTAAAAATAGTGTAGAATACATAACATCCAGTAAAATACAACAATTCAAAAGAGGTACAGCAGTGCAAAGTGTGAGGCAAAGAACTAAAGCTTCAGGCCTGTATCAGGAAAGTCATTGATATTTAAAGGCTCAAGTGAAAAGGTACGTTTTGAGCTTTCTTTTAAAAATATTTATTTGTGATATCTATAGGTAGTGTGTTCCAGAGCTGTGGGCCGTAATTGACAAAGGCTGCATCCTCGACTTTCTTTTAGCTGTTGCTGGAAGCCTTCAATAAACAGGCAGCAGATGATTGCAGTGTTCTTGAAGGCAAAGAGTGAACAAGGGAGTTAGCAATGTAGCTTCGTCCTAGTCCATTAAGGGCTTTGTCAGCCTCATTTTGGACAGACAAGTGAGTGATGATGTCTGTGGTTGTTGTTGTTTAAAAGTTAATCGATTTTAACTGAGCTTCAGTGTGGCAGCTTTACGCTTGATTGGTAATTCCTTGATTGGTGATTATTGTGGGGGTGGGGAAGAGGGCCGGGTCCCTGCAGAATGTGATGAAGAGGAGGAAGAGGGGCGTTGGATCCCTGACTGGGACGGAGGCATCCTCTGAATGACTTGAGTAATGGGAATTTGAGGGTCGGCTGAGGATGGATGGTTAGGACTGTCTCCCTGTGCGCACTGTTCTTTGCAAAGAGCATGACATAGATTGGCACTGAGCAGTCTGCAACCAGTGATGTATCCCATCAGGATTAAAGCTGTCGTTACAGTTCTAAGAGATATTGAAATTGTCAATCAGCTTTATCCCATGGGTGAGGCATGCCGTCTCAGCATGCCTAAAGTCTATTGATAACTTTTCGAACTATTGATTGATTGATTGGTAGGTCATTAGGCTGATTAGCTATTAGCAGCTCAGACTGACTTTTGTGAGGTGTTCAACATTGCAAAGACTAATACAAGAGAGAGGAATTCTTTCTGTATGCTGCTTGAGTTTTAAGCCAGGATTACAAACAAAACTGTAAGCAAGTTATTAGTGTAAGAGATGTTGCAGCAGGCCCATTGTGGGAATTTGGTGGGACTCAGCAGCAGGTAGGTTTTTCCAAAATAATTTTGAGTTTTGAGTTTTTTACTCTACTATATTTTAAAACTGTAGCTAGGTAACACGTAGCTATCATTACCATAGTGTCTCTCTACATACATAACATGAAATGGAGACATTGGTTTGCCATTCTTGTGTCTGTTGAATTTGGTGTATGTAATGTATAAGGTGGTCTTATACTATTAATATTTTACTCTGTTTATATTAGTATGAACAAACTTTCCATTTGGTTTCTTGGCTGTGCTGATCTTCAGTATTTCCAGTTCATGTTGTTTAAAACTTGTCTGCCACATACAATATATGATTTCTCTGTAGCCTTCAACAACAACAATTTCTGCCATGTTTACTGTGTACATGTTACCTTAGCAACCATAGCTATGTGGCTTTTGTTGTTGTGTGTGACCTTGTGGTCTTTCCACCTTCTTCATGTTCTTTGTATCTGATAGAAACCCACTCACTGCCCTGGCATTTGGACTTTCATGAGAAAAATCTGAATTATATTTATTAGTTTTTTTTCCCGAACTGTTAATTGAGATATTTAATTTTCCATATCTGTCTCCTTTTCAGACAGACACCTAGTGTATTTAAAGCCCCAACTAATCACTTAGCGGTTTTGGGAATAGATCTGAACGCACCAACCAACATTACTCGGACTGCTGCTCTGAAATTGTCTTCAATCTAACCTGACCTGGCAGCTCTTAATGGCTTCTGATTTTTAATCCTCTCTCGTCACAGGCCCACTTAGGTCTATCTGGGCTATCACGTTAGCAAACAACAGCATATTAATTAAAGACTGTAAATGATTAACTTCTGAGCAGAGGATGAACTTAGCAAACACAAGTGTGAGAAGTAAAGTGCGGCCCAGATTTGAATGCCTGTCACGTTTTTACGCATCAGTGTGTGAATTCATGTGTTGTATTTGACAGGTCAGGCTGCATGAGGAAAATGAAACAGTTTGTAGTGTCTGTCCTTGGCATACTGATGTCTCTAGACACTTCCATGTGGTCTTGCATTCCCTCTAGAGTGTCTTACATAACCTCATTAGAGTCTTTGCTGTGCAGTTGACAGTTTTATACCCTTTACTACCCGTTTTGCTACCTTGACTCCTCCATCACCCTCTACACCTGTGAAACATCGCCGAGCCCTGGGAACCTCTCATCAATGCCTTATTTCCCACCGGAGCTGGTAATGAATGTGGGAACTTGAGCCAGTTGAAATGGAACATCTCCCTATGGGGAAGGCTTAAGTTTTAATTAGCAAAGTTAATGGGGCAGAGTGGGATCAACAGTGGGAGAGTGGGAGAGCACGATTGAAAGGTAAAGTCTCCCGCTGAGCCTAATGACACTCCTGAATCCAAAAGGTGTAACATCAAAAAGATTTATTAGACAAGTGTTGTGTCACAGGATGACATCCGGCCGCGTCTTTATCCTTTTGTAGTAGAAACAAAAAGGGGGACACTCTCAGCAAGGTGACTTTTACACTGTGATTTTGCTTTTTACTCTCTCTTTGGAGAGAGTGCACTGGCTCTTGATCTCAAGCTACCTTAGTCTCAGATGATTACTCATTTAAGTTCAGACACTGCCAGCATTATCAATTAGGTAACCTATTTCAGCTAGATCGTATTATGTTGTGACCTGCGTTGCCAACTCTCATTACTGGGTTTCCGCGTGGTCAAGGGACCAGCATCAGTTACATAAGAGGTGTTTTTCAGCTGATGGCTATGTACCTTGCTTTTAATGATTTATAACCCACTAGTGAGTGTTTGCTCCACTGCACCTGTGCATTGGTGAGCAAAGACAGCCTGGAATTCCTCTCAATCTCTAACCTCTTAATGGCAGTTCTGTCCTGGTTTTATTCCTTCCTGCACACAGAAGTGAGCACCAAACTTTGTAGCTAAAGATTGGCACAAATCCAATAACAAACAATATGAAACCAACACAAGGAACCCGGCAGTAAGATACAACTTTCCCTTAACTGAAAAGAATGAAGGAAAACCTCAGCATTTGAGAGAATTTGTGATGGTGGAGGAGAAGAAGTGCTGGTTAGGTGGGTGAAATTGTAGCTATGGGCACTGGGTGATAGATCGGTGAGTGCTGTCAACACTTTCCTGCCGAGGATAGAGGACAAAGGACAAAATGAATTTTGTTTCACACTGGGATTGTGTGTGTTTGTTTATATTCTTAAATTGGAGAGTGAATCCTTTTCTAAAAACATTGCCATCTGAAAATTCACAAAAATTGTTTTTGTATTTTAAAGCTTCAAAAACTTACTGCCACCCACAGTACATTCACATGTGCTTACAAGCAATCCTTATTTCCACAACACAGTGTGACAGTGCACTGTTTAAACTTACTCTTTTCCCCCAATCTGTTCTTTGGTAGGTCTCTGAGTAGAAGTCTGCAGGGGGGCTCACCATGGTGCAGGAGAAGAATGACGGAATAAACAATGACATGGTCCATCCACCAATTCAACAGAGTAGACCCCCTGTAAGAACACTGCCTGCTTGACTGTCTCCCACTGCCACCTCCCACTTACACCATGTGCACTAATCTCAAACTCTTTGTTCTTCACAATCACAAGGGACCATGCACGACCCCATGTGCTTCATTCTGTTTGATGTTTACCAAATCACAGGATGTGATGTATCAGTGAGTCATACTGATGCATCAGAAAATGAGGATGGAATGCTTGACATTTTGGGAAATGTGCTATTTGCCTATTCACAAAGCAAAATGTGAAAACCAGCATTTTGTGGTTTTACGGGTAGTTAAGTGCTTTAAGTACTTTTTGACAAAAAACAGTTTTGCATGATGTCTTCCCAGAGCCTTGTGACCATGAATGCCAGGTGGTTGGATAACAAACTGTTGTTTGTCTAGAAATATTAACAGTACATTACTCCTCCCAAAGCCACAAGTGGTGTTTTTTATGTTGTCTGTGTGTGTGTGTGTGTGTGTGTGTTTGTGTTTGTGTTTGTAAGGATAAAATAAACTAGATACAGTTTTCCCCTGCTTAACCACTTCCTGACTCTAGCTTTGTACTTTTTAAAGACTGTCTAAAGGCAACAGTTGGGGGTTTTGCTTCCTATATTTGTCATCTTGTTCATACTGGCCATTGGCAAATCCCCTCGTAGCACCCTCCAATGTTAGTGATGGGGGACTTACTTCAGGATTGTATTAAGTGTAATCATCTTTTTGTCAGCACATTGTGTCATGAAAGCGTCACTACTTTGCAGAGCTAAAACTGGCTTCCACTCTAAGCTAGGCAAATGACTTTCCAATTCAACCATTCAATATGGATAACTTATGACTAAATGTATAAGAAGTACCTAACATTCATGTCTGATAATTATTTCTATAACCTGTTGAGTTAAGTTTACAAACACATCCTTTGTGGCAGCTGGATGGTTCTGTCGTCAGGCCCTCACTTCAGCACGTGAATAACGAACCAATTGCAGAGCTCCACACCTCAGCACACTCTGTTTGGACAGCCCAATTGCTTAACATGAGCTTCCACCTCATGGGTGTCCCATGGCTATGGTGAGCAGGTTTCAAGGCTCTGCGAGATGATTATGATTGTGTAATAAAACCAACAGAAACTAGTGGGCCCCTGGAAGGTATGAAGAATCTATTTAAAAATTACAGCGCCATTTGTACGCATCTTCTCAGTGAATAAGTTCATTTCCCAAAATGTTGAACTATAGAATACGTAGGCTGGTGTGTGGTTTTAGTTTAACAACTTTGCCTTCACACTTGTGTCAATCACTGTTATCTACTTCTGCCTTCTGTCTTCATCCCTTTAATCTAGTATGGGCATTTGAATTATTGACAGTTAAATTCATGCTGTGTCAATACAGTAATGTTTTGTCTTTAAATCGACCTTTTTTGGCAAGGTGCTGTTTCAGTCAGCTGCTCTGTTTTCTGGAATCCATCATCATCATTCAACCAGGAGAACATGTTATTGATTTTAGGAGATTAATTAGCTCCTGTCTAAACAGGGTAATCAGTCTGAATCCTAACTAACACTCCATTTCAGGCACAGTAACAGACCACACATACACGCTGCATGATAATTAATGGGTGTCATGGCTGTTTGTTATCATAACACAAATATTTGTACAACTGACCAGCAGTCAGCTTACTGCAGGAGACCTTAAGTCTGGTTGATTAGTATACAGTGCACAGTCTTGCCTGTGCTTCAGTGCATGAGCTGTTTATGCCTGATGTGCACTGGCTGCTTGATACTGAGTCTCATATGGGCCCTGTATTAATAGTTACTGCATTGCCAGTTACTGCATGCTCCCAT
Source organism: Chelmon rostratus (assembly GCF_017976325.1). Classification (NCBI taxonomy): domain Eukaryota; kingdom Metazoa; phylum Chordata; class Actinopteri; order Chaetodontiformes; family Chaetodontidae; genus Chelmon; species Chelmon rostratus. Next base: position 15,419,939 of record NC_055662.1, on the reverse strand, counting down.
GGTTTCAAAGTTAGCCCAGTAACAGTGACACAGAAATCAAAACAAACTCAGAACAGAATTCACCAGCAAAGAATCAAGATTTTTAAATTGGCTATTTAGTAGCTTGCCGAGAGTAATATGACATGATTTTATCCACTCTGACCTTTTGTGTGAACTTGACAAACTGTATCTTTACACGCACACATGAGATTGGTTACAGGGAGAAATCAGGCGATCAGAGAATAAGCAACCAAGTAACCAGTTTACCGTAAAACCACTTATAAATATAGCAGGTCAGTAAGTTTTAGTCCTCTACCCCTGACCTTACTGCGGAAGCATGACTAATTTATCTAATTATGTATTTAAGGGCTGATGGTGCAGTGAGAAAACAGGCTTTGTAGCATTTCTTTACAACACAAATGTGTCTTACAAATAGCCCACTTAATCAGACTTTTGGAGGCCACTTTGTTTTTGTTTTAGTAGGTGGAATTATTTTAAATATAAGGATGCATAGCTACATGTAATGATCTCTCCTTTGATCCAACCTCTCTGCTGCCATGGTCTTCGTCAGGCACACATTTACATGTAAAAAACACCTGGAAACCCAGTCATGCTTATATGTGTCTCAGAAATCAGCACTCTCCAGTAGTTAGGGAAATGGAGTTTCTCTGATTCTCTACCCCACTTATAGAAACCATACCTATAAATAAACTGACAACTGGGTGTGATGTCAATAAGTGGATGTTGTTATAATCCCTGTGTATGTGACGCCTCATTTGTGTTTCCTTTCCTCTGAGTTGTCCTGGGACTTGAAGATGAAGAAAAAGCTCCAGACCGTACCTGCCTGTCTGGGCAAGTTCAGACCAATTGTTGGCCAGTGCTGCCACCAGTGCTCCCCGGAAAGTCTGGTGAGGCTGGAGACAGGAGAGGAAAGGATAAGTTGAAAATTAGAGTAATGAAATAATGGAGGCAGACTGCATACTCATGCCGTCCAGCAAATTTGATTTTTATAATCTACGTCTGTGCTCAAGATTTGCTTCCAAGTCCAAATTACTATGCAACAAACTATTTCACTAACTGAAAAGAAACTGACCTCAAATGACACACTTAGCTTGTTAAGTGGATTTAAAGATGCTTTCAGAAATGTCACAGTTTAGATTGCATCCCTCAGCCACGTGTGTCTTTTATACATACAAGGAATTGGATTGTGTCCAGCAGAGCTTATTCTTGTTGATGCTGACACCCACGTCATCTGTCTGTGTGTGTTCTTCTATCACGGCTTAGAGAACAAAGCTTGGACCAAACTCTTCCCTCGGTTTCCACAACCTGCTGAGTGTCAACGAGACGCACACCAGGTATTGATAATACCAACAGAACACGAACAAAACTTTTCAGTCCCAGCGCACTCACCCATGCACATTTTCTGCCTCTGCATCGTGTGTTTGCTATCGCAGGTATCAAGGCTGGCTGGTGCGGAGGGTGTGCTGCGCGCTGTTTGTGAGTGGGTGTAAGGTTTACGCGAGTCCTGCTAGCAACAGACTGGAGAGAGTCTGTCAGAGCAACAGGTACCTGAGGGGAAAGAGGAACAGGAGGAGAGGACTCGAGATGCTAGAAGAGAATGAATAAATGGTAGAGATACAGAAAATGAAACAGGTCCTGCAGTTCTGGCGAGAGGGAAAGAGAAAGGAGGAGAGGGAGATAAGAGACACAAACAAAGATACAGAAAATGAAGGCTATCATGGGGTCTGTGTAGAGTGCATGAAGAGAAATGGGATAAGTTCGGACTGTTGTCACACTTTCCCTATCTCTGGTACAGAGTCTTCAGTTTGTATTTGTCTTCTCTACTTCTGTGTAATTGACTTTAACCTTTATGTAACTTCTTTACTCGGGGATGTTGTTGCCTTACTGGAAGACGGCTGTTTGCCTGTGTGCAGCACAAAAGAGGCTTTGTGCTGTGTTAACTCTGCTGTCCTGTGACCATGTGTTTCAGGGTGAAGGAGGCACTCACAGCAGAGCATAAAGCACCAGAGGGGGCAGACAGCCGAGGGCAGATCAACTGCCTCTCACCATTCCTCCCCCTCATTAACACCTGCATCTTCCCTGGCTTCTCACGGTGCGTGTTTGTTCATGTGTGTGTGAGCCGATGGGCATAGGGCGAGATTCAAAGATGGCTGCTTGTTGTTTATTTATTCATAAAATGTTTTTGTGTATTGATTTAAAGCTGCATTATGCAACCCTTTCTCCTAGAAGTAACAAGAAATCAGTTGGATATACAGTATACTATTGTGATTGAGCAGAAAAAGAGTTGCTATGTGCAATGAGCCACTAGTTGACAGTTTTCTGTTATTGATATTTGTCAGTATTCCTCAAAATAGAAACACTGGAAACTTTTGGATAACATAATGATATTAAAGGTTTTTGTCGTGACCAGCATTTAAAAATATATCAACTTAGTTTATGAGAAATTATGTTTTTTCCATAAATTTGGTGCTGCTAAAGTCTGGTGATATTCTGTATTTTTCTTACTGTCAAGAGCTGCCATAAATACTCACCGCTAATGCTAGAGCTCTAAATCTGCAGCTCAGATTTACACCCAGTGAATGCACAGTTTGAGTAATGTGTGTAATGAGCTAAAGTGTCCAGCCACTTTTGAAGACTGATTTGTGATTTTTTCACATTAAGTTTATATTCATGAATTTTTGCTTTTGATTTTTCACAGGATTTGAAAAGTATAGAATACTGGCAGCCTTATCCTCAAAGTACTGCTGTTGTTGTGGAAAAGAAGCCAGTCATAGCTGTAGCTGCAGTCAGGAACGATTCGTAGTGCAATATGGAGCAAAAGCAAAACAGTGCACCATAGTTACCAAATTCATCCACAATGAATGAATAATGTGAAAATTACCTGATCTGTCTTGATAAATGTGTTCTGTTTTCCACACTAATAGGATGCGACAGAATTTGAGGCTCAGTTAGATTTCCTTTCTTCACGATTTGATCAAAGAACAGCATATTTTCTAAAACAGTTGTTTTTTTTCTGATGATTAAACTGATCCAGCTGCGAGTCGCCTAAAATTGTCTGTGCAGATAATGAACAGGACGTTAGGATCTCGGACCTTATATGCCCATAATACAGTAACACCCTCCTTTTGGCTACTCTGTGGCAGAGGAGGACATTTGAATTTGAATGCTCGCAGTGAAAAGATGTGTATTATATTTTAAATTGAATGGGTGTTATGACTCTGTCAGTTCTTTAGAGCCCTTTTTTGTACTCACGGACAGTATTAGATTTCTGCAAATGTCTTGTGTAATGGAGTGGAAACTTTTAGCTTTTTTTTCTTAGAATAAACTTTTTTTGGCTTTCTTTTAGTCTTAGAATCTCTTGTCGAAATCTACTCTGCACCATCTTTCTTCTCTTCTCTTTCTCTCTCCATCATTTCAGCCTTGGCCTTCATCTCTATGTATAGCTGTCACCATCACACCCACCCCTTATGGCTTTCCATTTTGCTTTTTCCTTATGTAATCAGTTTCTTTCTTATCCTTACTCCTCTTCTCCACACTCATTCCCATCTGCCTCATTTACATCTTGTCAGACTTGACTCCATCCTCACTTTGCCCGAGATCCCGTTATTGGCGCTTGTTTCTTCTGAGCTTCACCACCATCCATCCATTATTCTCTTGTGTACATTGTCCCCCTCTTCTCCTTGTCACCAGGCATTGATTATTTCTCCTCTTTTTTCTTTCATCCTTCTGTACATCTCTCCACCTACTATCCTCCCCTGACTAGATTCATGGGCTGGGTGATGCTGAAGATGTTTTCCTCCATATTTGACAGTATTCAAGTAAACCTAAATCATCTTCAAGCATTGCACAGAGCCTCACAGGAGGTATAAGTATCTGTAAATGCATGCATGCATGCACACACACACACACACACACACACACACACACACACATAGTGATAAAATCTACTAACTTTTTAGCTTGCAAGTGATTAAACGTGCATAACTGCTATCCCAAAGGGTGTCAACCCCCCCCAAAAAAATAAAATAAAAAAATTTAAATTTAAATTAAAGCACACATTGTACTTGAGCATAGATACTATGGTACTTTGGTTCCACATACATCCACACACAGGATGTGAAACTAGGCTGTGTTCAGCCACCGGATGAGATGGAAAAAATCTACTGCCCTGTTTATACACATCTACTACAAATTATTTCAAGGTAAACAAAATATAAGAATATTTTTCAACTTTTTTCAAATATGTCTACTCTTGAATACACTGAAAACTTTCAAGTTTCTCTTCCTTGCCTTGTTATACTTAATTATTTTCCCTTTTTTGTCCATGAACACTACACAGCTCTAATTACATGGTTGACTAAATAAATACAAGTAAATAAGTCTGAGTCAGGCTGCTGTTTTCAGAGGTTCAAGATGGGCATGAATGAATTCAGTGAACTATGTCTTTAGCTTAGATCTCAGTGAAATACAGTCAATTACAGAAATGAATGCTAAACCACCAGGAAATTATTCTCATGATTCTCATGGTTTTCAATGGTTGTCAGTACATATTCAGGGTTTCTTACACCATGTGAATAGTGCCCTCTCTTCGGGTTTATTTTTGATTTGTCCAAATGCATTTTTGAAACCTGGAAGTAGGAGTATTGGTACAAAATGGGCTAAGTTCTTGATTTGCGCCTTAATTTGCTCTCAAATGGCTCTATATTTTCACCTCTTAACAAGGGATGTGTTTCATTGTCCAAATACTAGTGGCACTCTCAACATGACTTTCATGTCTTCATCTGTTGAACTGTTTTATTGACTGTGCACTCACTACATACATATAGAAGCTACTTCATGTGACGTCATTGTAACATTTATACATCATTGTACTATATGTTAATATTATATCAGAGTCTTTTTGAGACGGGTTTGCCAGACAGATAAAAGATGAAAGAAAAAGTCACTTAGGAATAAAGAAAACTTATGGTCGGATCCTGCGCGATTTCTTTTGGCCATAACAGTAATTAACAAGTTTCATCATGACTTATGGCAGCACTTTTATTGCAAACCTTATCACCTTTTTAATGTAGTGAAACGATCATATCCACAAAAGTACAATTATGTTTTTGTCTCTCTGCTTTGACTTCACTCAATGTATTATTGAGTTTGCGATAATAGTCTGTAATGAAAAACAAAAAATCAAATGCTACTCAAAAGATAAAGGGCAACATACAGAATAATAGAGCTCATTGTACACTCTCAGCCTCTTCAGTACATACTTAAACATACTCCTCACGTATAAACCTAATCTCTGCCTGCATCTCTTTCTGAACTAAGAGTAAAAATAATAAGATTTTTCAACTTTATATCCTGCTTGTGTATAAATGTATACATTTATAATACTATAAATGCATTATCTCACATTTCATCCTGCTGATATTATCAGAAACTTGTGGGGCTTGATTATAATATTAATTGAATATAAAGCCACAGAATCACTTTCCTGATCCGTGCACCACCTCTGCACAATACTCCATTATTTTCTATAATGAATGACAATGTGAACAATCTTGTGTTTCTAAAGCAGCCTCTGTTCCGTAATTCAGGGATCTCTGCTGGTTTACGTGTATGTGCGTCAGAGCATCATGGACTGTGCTCTCATCCCTCTGGTGCTCTTCTCTCACAATCTGAGAGTCCCATACACTGTTTGTCCCATTCAGGTTCGCAGCTGCTTCCTAAGGTATAGTCAGACACACACACACAACCCCATGTAAGAGCTGCCAGGCAGGTCACACCCAGATAACAAGCATACAATACACATGGTTGTTTTCAGAACATACAGTATCTTGCCCACAAATAATATACCCTTTGTGCCAGAAATATGATGCTGAATTTATCACTTTTATTCACTGCATCATATTTAGACCAGCCAATGTAATTTTTAACACAGTATGAAGATGCTTCATCAAGCTTTGTAAATTAAGCAATGTCTGAGATACAGTATCCTCTATTTATCCTATAGATCAATCCTGCAGAAAGTAGGCGTGGTCCTCCTGCCACCATCTGCATTGACTGAGCAGGATGCTGAGGTGGACAGTCTCTACTCACCTGTCGTGACCTCTGTAAGTCTGACATGTTTCCATGGTTTAGCTTCAAAGTGAGGTAGGATGTGGTAATATTCATGGTGATTGAAGTTCTATGAGGTTTGAAGTAAGACTTAACTCCTTGATGAAAACCTAGAAACAAATTTTTGCTCTTCCCTGGGGTCAAGACAGGTAGATAGTTGTCATTGTTTTAACAAGAGTAACACTTTTCAAAAGCGTACACCAATGTGTACTGCCTTCTACATACTTGATCACTAGGTACTGTATACTGCCGGTAAAGTGTATTTCCAGCAGATGGTGACACATAAGTACACTCAAGCAATACGTCTCTGCATCGCATGTCTGTATCGATCACAACAGCTGCTCAAGTGGCTCTTAGAGGCTGTACTTAGGCACAGCAGTGCTGTGAGCTAAATTCTAACATAATGTATTCACCATGTTAGTTTAGTGTGTTAGCATGCTAACTTTTGCTAAGCAGCACAAAGTACGGCTGAGGATGATAATAATAATAAACTTTATTTGTATAGCACCTTTCAGACAGGAATTGCAGTTCAAGGTGCTGTACAAGAACCAAGTGAGTGCTTCACATAGAGAACAGCATGGACATAAAAACAGATAAAAAATGAATATAAAACAAGATGGAGAATAAAACCCACAAGGTAATGATAGTAAAAGTAAGGTGGAATGAGGATGAAAATTTAAATATAGACAATGCATAAATCCACAGAATGAAATAATAAAATACATAATACATAAAATCAAGTAAAATACAACAATTTAATAGGAGTGCAGTGGTGCATAAGCACAAGGGCAAAGCACAAAAGTTTCAAACCTGTATCAGGAAGTCATAGCTAGTTAGGCTAAAGTGAAAAGATAGGTTTTTAGCTTTCTTTTGAAAATATTCAGTGAGTTGTTGATACATCATATATGTAGATACAGTACATGATTGATGTGTTCTTGATGGCAAATAATAAACAAGGGACTTAGCAATGTTGAATGGTCCTCGTCCATTAAGGACTTTGTATACAAGGAGGAGGACCTTAAAATCACTTCTTATCTCTGAGGATGATGGAAATGTCTTTACAGGTATTTGGTCATAAACCAAATTTTTGAACAAATGCAATTTTCAACCTGATGATGCTGCTAAAAGAAACGGGGAGCATGGGTGTCTGTATCAGTTGTTATGGTAGTCTATTCTACAGTTGTTGAAGTATTGCACTCAAAATCACAAATGTCAACCTCATTGTGGTGCTAGACGAAAATGTCAGAGAATCACAGAGTCAGTACAATTGGATTCATCCTCTGAGCAACATGAATATCTGTACTTAACGTCGTGGCAATCCTTCCAGTAGTTGCTGAGATACTTCAACCTGGACCAAAGCGTTGGCCCAACTGACACACCAACATTGTCATCTGGGGAGCCACACCATTAGCATGGCTAAAAGTCTAACATTTAATTTTAGGCACTACTGTCGTTTGAAGATGGCATGAAGCTAATTTAGGCGTTATCCTCGATTGAAACTTCTGGTTCGTTTTTGTTGATGCAAACTTCTTCCCATCAACAACCACCCAAACTTTCTGTTTCATTGTTGTACTCTCCACTGCCAATTAAAACATGACTTACATGACACAGTACACTAACTGCTGCATGTTTTGCAAAGCTCCCTCTTGAGCCTTGGAGGGCTTTCAGCTGTTGTTTTCACATATGCAGATATCCCTTTTAACAGTCAAAAGCTAATTTAGGTTTCATGTACACTTTTCTCAGAGTCACCAATCATAAAAACACCCTCTTGGTACAAACCATTCCAGCCTGACAATTGGAGCAGATCCTCATTAGCTGCGCATGTGAACCCAAAAACAGTCTGTTTACTCGTTGATGGGAAGAAAGCACTGGGCCGTGAATCAGAAAACATGTTGCTGATGCATTTTATGGAAAAAAACCTTCATAGACAGCAGGTAATTATATGCAATTGCAGGGTAGGCAAAAGAGTTCTGTTCTTGTAATTTGGCTGTTTAGCCTATGTGCTGTCGGTTCAATTTATACTCGCTCCCATACACACACTTTTCACTGCGCTCCATGGTGGTGTGTTTTCACAGCCAGCTCCTCAGTCAGAATACAACCTGTCTTTTCATCCTCTCCCTCATTCCCCAGCCTCATACCACTCTCTATTCATTCTCAAAATTACCAAGGGGCTTGAGTTTTGCTACAGAGATTGCAGCTTGGAGTTGGCTGGGGTGACAAAGCAGTGAGGAGAGGGCGGAGAAATGACAAGAATGGTGGTTAGTCTGATTGTGTGAGCTTGGCAGGTCGGAGCAGGTTGTATCTATTTTTATAGTAAAGGTAATTTGTTGTTTTTTCCCTTATTTTGGAGATTTATATGGCCTGTAGTAATGACTTCCTCCTCTCTCTCCTCTCTTGCATCCCTCACACTTCCCTCTTGTACCTTCTCTGTACTCTTTGCCTAATGCTCTGTCTGTGTTGAGTTGCTTTTTAGCAATGATCAACACCTGCTCATCATTAATATCTTCCTGTCTTTGTTTCTAGCAAGGGAGCTCTTTCGTGCTTTGTATCAGTTTGCCTGAAGATGTATTTCATTTGGAGTAGTTACTTGCTATATTAAGATCAATATTATGCTATACAGTTCAATAAAACAGCTCAGTCTTACATTAATCTACCAGACTACAGCCACAGTGGAACATAAACAGGTTGTTTATGACTGACGCACTGAGTGGTATATTTTTTTCATTGACCATTTATGTGAGTAAGCATATTGGTTGTGCGTGAGAAAGCAGACTTGTTTAGTGGTTGTATTTCAATGTTAATAGACCTTTATTGTTTATTGAGTGTAGGCCTGCTTAGCTGCTGTTCAATGGTAATTGAATTTTCCTTGTCTGTGTGGGGAAAACAGTACTTGGGGCAAGGGAAGTGTCTCTGAATGTCATGAAGTGTCCCCCACAGTCCCTTTTTATTTCTGCTCTTTATCCTGCCTGCTTCCTGCATTTTGACTTCTCCTCCGTCTGCTGCCCTCCACACTCTGTTTTCCTGCCTCTTCATATTCCCTCAGAGGTCAGTTTTGCTGTATTGCTTATGCATATTTTAGAAATGCATGGCAGTTATTTTATGTTAATTGCTCCCCTACTGCCAGGACTTTTCAGACCTTTGTCTCTGCCATCTTTCTCTCTCCCTCTTCCTCTTTCCTCAGCTCTTAGATGAGCTGCTACATGAGGGTCAGGCGATAAGTGTTGGTGTGTCAGCAGAGTCTGGCCAAGGTGGCCAGTGGCTGGCTCGCATCACACAGCTCATCAAAGAGGGATCTGTCCCCGATGTCAGTCTTGTCCCTGTGGGCATCTCCTACGACTGTGTGCCCAAGACCCGCATGCAGGTGGATGCGTGTAAACACACACTTGCAAGCACACACAAATTCCACTTAATAAGAGCCATCTGTAATGTCCTGAGGAGCAAGGGATCAGGTTTGGTTTAGAGCAGAGGTTTTCAACCTGTGAAAAGCACCTCCCGAGGGGGGCGCTGAGTAAGAGGCAAAATATACTGCATGAAGTGAAAGGGACAGGTGCAGCCGATGTTCTAGATAGAACAGGAAGTTAGTTGTAGTTTGACCCGCCGATTTGGCCTGCTTATCAACACATTCAGCAGTTTAGGCTGCAGCACAGGCTGTCACACACAGTTCATGGAGGAAATTAAGCTACATTAAAATCCTTAGCGTCCAAAAAATCGTGTTCCTCAGAGACATAACACAGTCAAAACAGTCTTAAGACACTGACATGATTTTACATTTTTTATTTTTACATTCACTGTGACTTACACTTACCAAGTATATCAGTCTGACAGATGTACATTGCTAGTAAACTTCCATAGATTAATCTTAACTTATTTTATGTTGTTATGTTTAAATTTAAGGGGGCAGAGTTGTCTTGATTTTGGGGTGGGGGGTGCATCGTCAAACCTCTACAATAGAGGGAAAACAAAATTGCCGTAACGATCCAGAGTACAGCTATGAACATCTTGTTTTACAACTTTGCTCTCTTACTTCTCACTGGCCAGCATTTGTTGAGGTTTGCATTTCATTTTTAAAGCAACATTGATTGCTATTAGTCTCCATTAGTCTTGCCCTCTGTAATCTGCACATTGAGACGATACTGGGGAGTGGGTGTCGCTTTCAGTTAATTGCTCTAATAAGGTCCAAACCTCATCATTTCATCATTCATCATCATTCACATAGTGCACATTCAGTACCGTGCACACAGTTCCAATACTCACACACTCTGACTGCCTATTTATCTTAGTGCTCATCATAGATCCTCCTCATTAGTTGTATTGCTGCTGTAATGTCCATCTCAAAGTCAAGGCCTTATTATGATATAATCACTAACTTGCTTTGTGTAGCACTTCTAAGAATGTGTGTGTGTGTGTTTTGCATATCCTCACAGGTTGGCTTAAGCTCTGTGTTGCAGTGGCTGTGGTCTCTTCTCTGGAGGAGACCGGGAGGAAGTGTGAGGATCCACCTCGCTCAGCCCTTTTCTCTTAAGGTGCACAGGAGAAATAGCATATAATCACAGACCTGCTGATCATTTACAGAAGTGGCTTGTCACCCTTTAAAATAAAGCAATGTTTACTTATGACAGCTCCTCATGGGTTATAGCCTATAGACTTATTCAGCCAGTACGTTTCCTTCCCTGAGATCTTAAGAAGTAAAAGTATCCTGTTTCAGAATAAAAAAATGCAAAAATTTGAGAAAAAAAATGCATTTTTTCATGGAACAGATTTTCCTTATCCCTCTGTCTTTCTTGTCCCTTTAATCACCATCTTGTGACCCCAGTATACTTATATTGGGACCCCTTGTGGGGTCACAGCCCCCAAATTTGAGACCACCGTTTTTACAAGCAAGGTTGAACAGGCAAAGATTAAGCCTTATCATAAATTGCAGTGACCTAGAGAGTGGACCAACTACATTAGCTTCAACAAATGCATGTTGAAAATCAGTACTGACGGGGGTCAACTGATGGTACAGGCTCAGTGCTTGTAGAAAGGAATCACAGTATTGTATTTCCTGAGCTGAATATTTACTGCCATCAGAATTTGTCTGTAATTACTAAGGCTATATGTATTTGAGTGATTTGTCCTATTGGCACGGGCAGGATAGTTTGCATCAGAGCTCTAGTCACTTGCAGGCTGCTGTAGTTGCATTTGCCCCACAGGATATTGTCTATAAGTATGGCTTTCAAGTTTCAAGCATGGTTTGGCTTTGAAATCTTTTTTTGTTGGCCAAAGTTTGTTTGAACAGAGCCAGCATTTGCTCCCGGTTATGGAGCATAGTTAGCGTGTCCAGGAATAGCATGAGAAATACTTCTCAATGGAACAGAATATAGTTACAGGGAACCTCAAACTGCTGCCTCCAAAATGGTCTCACCTCTCTTAAACAGTCTCAACAAAAACTGAATATTACAATCTTAATGAGGGTAGGCTTTACTGAACGACTGTTGTATCAGACTGCATTATTTTTACCTGGGTGTACCTAATATACTGCCAACTGAGTGGTTATCATATGGTGATGATATAAAGGAATGGGCTGCAATAACAGTTGGATTTAAAAGTTTTAATGGAAACTTTTTATAATTTTCTTCGCTTGATTTAGCAGAGCATCAATAATGAATGATTTAGAGATGCTACTTTGCAGCTCTTAGAGAGTGTGTGCATCCATATTTTTGTGTTTGTGTGTAGGAGATGTGCGAGTCAAGAAGGTGCAGAGTAGATGAATGGCTCCCTCTACAGGACCTGTTGCTGCCTGTTATCCTCTACAACAGGTAATCAAACCACCTGTGAGCATACCTGTATGCACGAGTGAGTGTTTAAACTGTATGTGAACAAATCACAATGGTGTTCGTATTTGGATTGTGTTTTATCTAACATCTGTGAAATTGAAAAGTTACTTTCTCTTAAACTTTGAAGATAAACTTTTCTCTAATGCTTGAATCTGGCACAGATGCGATGGAGGCTCTGATGAGAGTTTTCATCCTCTTAGACTCGGTCCAATTACCATCAACATTACACAGTCTGCCAGCGAAAAAGATAACAGAAGCAAAATAACATCCTCACTCAATCTCTGCTCGGCTTCTGACGAGCAAAGTGGCTTCTCCCTTCATATATTTAATTCTTCTGAGGGAGCGGCAAGCAGCATGAGTGAAAGAGATGGCAAGCCATAGATGAAAAGAGGTAGAGAGGGATAGTTAGATTGGATTGTTATCAGCATGTGAGCAGTTTTGGTTCTTTGTACATGTCTACATCATTAACATGCTCTGGTACTTAACACTGTATCTCTGGCATGCTTCTTCATTCTGTTTGTCTCCACTGCTGAAGTTTCAGCTTTTGAAGCCTTTTTTTCCCCCCATGTACAAAAAAATACAGCAAATGTGAGGGCTGCCATAATGAAAATTAGTCCTCACATACAAACACTTATTTTACAGAGTTCGCAGTTTATTTATTCTTGTTTGAGATGAACAACGTCACTGTCTGTAGGACATAATGTGTGTCTCTCTCACACAGTCACAGCTAAGATGCATAAATAACACACTCCGGCATAGCTTGAGATAAACAGCTCATAAAATGTATTGCACACATCTCGATTTTGAGTGATAAAGCTGCTATTTTATACGCTTTTATGCACCTAAAGTGCCTCAGTCTACAGTTTTATTTTAACAACAAATACATATTCCTTTTATTCTCAGAAATATGGTGTTAAGTCAGCTGTCATATTGACCATTAAGAGTGTACAAAAATAAATGTATAAATAATATATAAATAAATGAAACCATTCCATTTTCTTGTGTGGAGCAAATAATTAAAATTGTTAAAATGGGATTCACATGATTTGTTATGCAACTCCCTTGACAATGAATGCAGTTTACTGCAACACAGTCTGATGGCCTAAGGCCAGCAGTGGATCTGTTAAGTTCACTGACTGTGTTCTTTAAAGATATAATCCATAAGACTTTGCAAAAACTGTGATTACTGTGGTATCAGAAAGTGTGGTTTAATACAGCAAACAAACGGCGAGCTGCTACTTAATACATTGGGAGAGCAAATAGTATAGCTGTTTACAGTCAAAATAAACCTTTGTTTTAATAAAAAAAATCAGTCAATTAGCCATTTTCCATCATGACCATGACCAACTGCATCTGACTTCATGCTGAGCACGCCGTGAGTAGTCTTCCACAGCAGGACACTGTTAAGTTTGTTATCTTGCTTAGTTGTTTGAGTTGTGCAGCCTGTCTTCTGCAACTCTTCACCTATCAACTTGCTGTGGCTGCACTGATACAGTGTACAGACAGTCAACAGTAAACAATGAGGCTGTGAGATAAGATTTTGCTAGATTGCATGCATGCACCATTTCCTGTGACTTCCTAATGCTTTTGAAAGCAACTTAAATCCTTGTACGGGATTGGCAGACTGCCCCACTAATAATGAACACAACTATATAGAGAGGTTCATCCATCCATCCATCCATCCATCCAGCTATACCTGCTTATCTTTGTGGGTTGCAGGGGTGCTGCAGCCAATGGTCAGGTAATGGCTGAAATAGTATCAAAAAATGTGATTTTCTTCCATGAAAATCTTGAGGAAGTATGAACCAGTTGAGACGATCTACACAAACATTCCTGTAAATTCAACCTGACATCCTTCTTTCCTCATCTCAAATTTTCTTTTAAGAACTGACGGTGTGTATGGGCAGAGGAGGATGTCGTGGCTCCTTCCTTCTTCTCATTATGCATCTGAACTCAAAGAGGCAGTTCACCCAGAGAGAGACCTCTGCGTTGCCATCATCCTCCACCTCATCTTCTGTGGGTCCAGGATTAAGCACTCCTGCTGAATCCTAAATCATTCTTGATGTTATGCAAATTGTTCCGCATTACCTCTGGTACTGTATGTGTGTGTGTGCTCTATTTCTAGCTGCAACCTCCTGCATGGCTGTGATGTCCACCAGTCTGGTTGCCAGTCTTTTGTTGTACAGGCACCACAAGGTAATTGCACCATCCCTGTGTTTGTGTGTTTGCTGAACGATTTTCCCCTTGGTGCTGTCACTGTTAAAATGAGCCCCTGCCCCTCTACGGATCCATCAATACTCCAAAAGGCTCATAAACAGAATTGGTTTTGGTGCTTGTTTATTAGAGTGTGACAGTGATTTCCTGAGTCACACCCACCAGTCTCTAACTAATGTCACCAGACTGTTAATACTCATGTCTGATTTTGGAACAAAACTCCGTCTTTCTCCTCCGCAGGGCGTGAGTGCATCTCTCCTGTGTCATGACGTGGCCTGGCTCACGGAGGAAATCTTGTTCAGGATCAAAGACGTCGGTTTTGGGGGGAGTTTAGCAGAGGTTGTTCACTATTCCCTCTCTCTGCTGGCCCCTCATCTCATCATTGCTGCAGTGCCATCTAGGTTGGTTTTCTGTCTGTCAAAAGAAAAACAAAGAACGCTGATAAGCTGTGTACAGCAAAACTGTGTTGCTTATCAAAAATCCAATTTCCCTTTCAGTGAAACCTCTGTCTCCATTTCTGCCCTTTCCTGCTTTTCATCCATGTCTCCCTCCTTCTAGGAAAGATGCTTTTATTGTGCCCCGTCCTTCTCTTGCTACCACACTACACCTCACCCTCCAGGCCCAGATTGTCAAACACACCTTTATTAGGGAAGCTGTTGGTGGTGAGTGACTTTGCATGCGTTTATTTTGTGTAACTGACAAAGTTTTGCCTATAACATTTAAGCCCAAATGTCATCTTGAGACCCTGTGTAATACAGGCACCTTATTTTTCGTGGGAGGCCTTGGCTGTGGCTCTGACTGTTGGCATGTCAGTCATGGAAATTAGTTTGAAACATGGCTTGTTTAAGCACTAAATATTCTTAGTGTTTAAGGCATACCAAGCTTTGAGTGATGTTGCGGTACTGTACATCCAGCACAGATTTTTTTCAGTTGAACATGGAAAAAGAAGCAAGTGATGTGAGGACCGGTCATCAGTGGCAGTGCAGTGTTTCAGCTGGTTTCAACTGTTTCTTCTGTCAGCTCTTGTATGTTATTGCCTTCTGATTTTTATTTGTGTTGGTATGTCTTGAGATGATAAATCAATTGCTTCACCTAAAACAAGTGAGTCATTCATAGAAATCAGACAGAATAATATGAGAATAAATCTACCACAGCGCCATGTGATTCAACAGCAAATTGCAGTCACCGCTGACAGTTCAATGAAATGGTCAGGTCTTATATGTAGTTGTAGTATAGTTCAGTGTGAACAAGCATGACACCAGATCACAGAATAGGTTGGCTTTAAAAGTTCCTCATACCAACTCTGGACCAGGGAAGGTTGTTTTCCACCACTATCCACCTCGCAACTGGAATGAACTGCAAAACCAAGTGAACACTCATTTCTCAGAGGGATTATATGCAATAAAGTGCAACTCTTGCATGTAGCATCTTAGTAGCTACATTCTGTGAATGCAAAGTAATTGTAAATGTCAGGTATGTGTGGACTCGTACAATTTATACATGTAACAGAAAAACCTCGGCATGCAAATACAGACCTGCAAGCTATGGTTTAAGGATAGTTATTGTTTATCTTCTGTGTTTGACTTTATGGTAATTGGAGCACGTTGTGTGCTTCTTCTCAGGAGACACTTTGAAAGTCCTAGATACTGGATCCTTCCACCTGCATATGGAATATTTAAGTTGATTGCCATTGTTCAATGCCAATGTAGGAAGGAGATGCCCTAGATATATAGTGATGGTGCAGAAAGTAGTGGTGTGGAGCTTGAGGTGGTTGATGGGCGAGTCAAACCTTGAGGCAAAAGATCAGACTTTGCCTTCTGTTGCAGATCAGCAGTTTACATTAGCGTTTTTCTTAGCCCTAACCATGATTTTCCCCAAAACTTAACCACATTGTGACTGCCAGTCATATATATTGCAGAAAGGGAATTTTCAAATCATTGGCATTGAATATAATTTCATGCAGAATTGGACAGTTCTTGTTTGGCAGTAATTTGGGAACAACATAATAGACACAGCATAAAAAATGTATGCTAATCATCTAATGGCGGAAAACCGAGATCCCAAATCCTCACCAAAGTCTTAAATCAGCTCATGCTTGAGTCAAGAGCTGTCTGTTGACTAAATTGTACTTAAATGTCTTCTGTTTTGTTTCACATCATACATACAGGCAGACTGGGATGAAGCCATAGCTGCTGTTGCCCCACTTTAGCATTGCTGGTGGAGGTGAAAATAATTTGGTTTATAGGAAGTGAAATGGTAGGGCTGTGTAGTGCTGAAAGCCTCTGTGTAGTAGATTAATACATGGGTGCTAACCTCATAAAAATAAGCTAAATCAGCTATATTGTGGTAGTGACATTTTGTTGTGTAGTATGGTCGCAAATCTGTCGGCCATATGATCGACTGTAATTTAAAGGCACCTGAATTCAAATCAAATATGCGTATCATAAAAATCAGAGTTCCATAACGGATCAGTTGAGGCCCGGTTTACCAACAAGACGTAAACATATGATTTGCTGTTGCGACTTATGGAAGCAGCCGCAAAGAAGCAGAAAGTCTTCCAGGTTCGGTTTTGTGACTAAATGGAGTGTGAAAGCGCTTGTTTGGGGACATGAATAATCTGGATGTCAAGACTTTCCCACCAGCACATGAAAGCAGGATAATAGGGATGAAAAGTACAAATAAAGAGAACGCTTGTGTGAATGGCGGAAATCCCAGATCTTATCAGCAAAATCTCACCGACTGATCCTTTAGTCAAAGACTGTGTCCACTGTGCAACATATTTCCGCCAAACAGTCACATTTTGACATATTTTGCTAAGATACAAGACAAAACCTGTTTTCTTTTAATAACACCAGTTTTCTCACTGTGTGTACTGAATGTGCATGATGAACTAGAACGAATGATGAAATGTTTATGTGTGTGTGTGTGTGTGTGTGTTGTTAGCGTGTGCTGTATCTTCATTGCTGTGTGAGGTGGCCAGCAGTGGTGTCGGCAGCCGGGTGAGGAGTGGCGGCGTGGATGGGGAGGAGACGAAAGATGACATGGAGTTTGATGTGGTGCTCTGCCAGTCTGAGCTGACTGAGAGAGCCCTGCAGCTCTGCCATCTCCTACCTCCGGGCTTCATGCCAGTGAGTTTGAATTTATTTCACACACACACACACACACACACACACACACACACACAGCCCAGTGCCTCTCATTCAATGGATGTTTAATGGAGCTGAACAGCTATTCATCTTGCTCTGCTGCCTCTATCTCTGCTAGAGAGAGCTTGTGTGAGGTGTGTGTGTGTGTGTGTGTGTGTGTGTGTGTGTGTGTGTGTGTGTGTGTGTGTGTGTGTGTGTGTGTGTTTTTAAGGGCTCAGAATCTGAGCCAGAACTGCTATTCCTTTCTCTGTTGGCACACCTTTCATTTCAGCAGCTGCTCATTCTTGTCTCTTCTGCTCACAGCTCTGTTTCTCACCCCATTCCTCAACCGAAAATATCACTCCTGCTCTCATCCCCCTGCTGGCCAGCTCTCATTCTCATCCTCTGATCTCTGCTACATCTCTACTACACACTTATGCCCTCTGTCAGCTGTCTGCTTGGATATTTGATGGGCTGAAGCTGTTTGTGCTTCTAACCTTGCCTAACCAGTGAGCTTACCTTTTCTCCCACTCTCTTTCTGGCTATTTTGCTCTCTCTCTCTCTCTCTCTCTCTCTCTCTCTCTCTCTCTCTCTCTCTCTCTCTCTCTCTGCAGCCCTGTCAGTCGTCCCACAGTTTTGCTCTGGATGCAGTTGACAGTCTGGTCCACTGTGGCATCCTGATTATGGAAGAAGTAAGCTAAATTAGATTTTTTTTTTTTTTCTCCAAAACACTACATAATTTAATGCTGCACTGTTTTGAAAAATATATTGCCTCATGTTTATTTTATTATTCAAAAGGATCTGGTTGGCACTTTATCTCCAAAAACTCTTCATATTCATATTCATATTTGTGTGAATGTAGTTTTATTATTTCTTATATGTTTTTCTTATTATTTTATTCACTGTAGATTATTTGTAATTAATACATTAATCATTTACAAAAGATAGTGAAAGTCAGTTTCCTGCAACCCATCTCTTTAAATTGTTTTGGTCAAACATGTCATGTTCTGTGAAGTATGACACTGAATGTTTAGCATTTTTCCGTGATGAATCACTTAAACAATGATTCAGTCATTAAAAATTCATTTTTTTTCTGCAATCGACTCAGTTTGATTTCCAGATTGCCCTTTGGATTGCTTTAGTCTTAGTGTTGTTGTATTTGTAGATTACATATGTATTTGGGCCTCTGGGATTCCCTTTTGTCAGACATTTTCCCTGATAAAGTTTAGTGACTGAGCGCTTGCCTTTATCATTTATCATAATTGGAATATTTGAATTATTTAATTTATGCAACTCTAATTAACATTTTTATAATAATAATGTATCAAATGACTTTGTGAATACATTCTGACAATGTGGAAGTGGTTGCTTGAGGTGATGAACCTACAGAGAACTATTACCTGAACCCACTGCTCCCATTGGCTTTACAGAGCAGTAACGTGAGTTTCAGCTCAGAGTTTAGCTGTCTTGCCCACAACTTCACAGTTTTGGTTCAGCCTCATAGCATCTTTTTGGCTACAGCAGGCAGTTTTTTTCAGATAAAACAGCTCTAAAAATCCAATGTAACAGACACAGTTAACAACTAGCTGATGAACATGCATGGTGCATTTAGCCACTGAGAGCCAGGTTTTTCCTTCAGGAGATGGTGGAGACCAAAAACAGAGCTAAAAGAGAATGAATGTTGGACTTCATCAGGTGGATAGAAACACGACTTAAATATATGATCACGTTGCTTTGGAACTGCTGGATGTGTCAATAAGCAGCTGTTTGCTAACAAGCCACATCAACTTAGAAGGTGATAAAATGTTCCAGGCCTATTTTAACAGGTTGGTAAGATAACAGAAACAAAATAACAAGAACAGAGTCGATCAATGAAAAAGAAAGAAACAGTATAAGCTCATTGAAAGCAATGACAGGCAGGCAGATAATAAATACTAACGATGATCTTGAAGTTACGGAGAGGTAATAAGTGTGCAGAGCCTTCTTTTGTCCCTGCTGGAATTTGGTGTTTACAGTCTGTGGTGTAAAAATAGGTGTCAGATATGATGTTTTATTTTGCAATGAAACTCACACATTAAACACAAAATGTGCACAGAAGACTCAAACACTCAGTTTAAGACCAAAGACTTCAGTCACACATGGCCTCACCAGACAGAAACAGCTGCAGTCTGACATGCTGCTGTCTGTACCCTCCATCCCATGCAGATTACCCGAGACGTTCCCATCTGTGATTTCTGGAAGAGGGGGGGCTGTCTGACCTGGACCACCACTGATGACCCTTATTACAGCGACTCTGACTGTGAGAAGCAGGATGTGCATTCCTACAAGGTACAGAAGAGCTCTGCTGGGCCCCGCCTGTTTCTTCACATGCATTAGAGAAACACCGGAGGTTATATGAAGGGAAAAATATTCCACACTGGCTTGATCTACAAACGATGGCTCCCAAGGTGACTGCATAAAGGGCATGTAGAGATGCCAAAAACACCACATGAAAAAGTACTTTGAAGTAACTAAATCTCCATGACGAAAGCACCTACACAGTTGAGTCATGTACTTGAATGCCAGTTATGTGTCAGCTTTAAAAGAAGCCTTACTGTTGTCACTGTTAAATGTGATTTTTTTAAAGCAACACAAGGCAGCTAATCAACTTCCAAAGGGATCAAACAGCCAGTGTTCAAAGTGCAGGTGCATCAGTTAAGAAGACTGCAACATGACTTCGAGACAACAACCTTAAGAGTCATGACAGTGCATGTAAGCTTCAGGCAAACATCCACATGAACAAAAAGCTGCATATACAGATCAGCTCCAATTTTAAGATCACATTATAGAAATAAACAGATTTTTAGATTTTGGATGATGGGTGGGTTTTGTATCATTTGTATCATTTTTGTCAGTGTATACTTCACAACCTGCTTTTTGTTTGTTTGTTTTTTGTTATGTTTCCTTGCCAAAGGAAGGTTGAAACACTGCATCATAACACATTTTTTGCACTGTTCAGTGTGTGGACGACCTCTGCTTTTGTTTTGCGTGCCGCTTTCGTACCTCACACTTACCCAGATGGGGTTGGATGTGCACACAATTATCTTTCTTGCTTACTTTGGTTACAGCCATTATTTGACACCCTGTTTTATCAGAAAATGTATGGAATACTGTAACCAGCCACAGTAAGCTCGACAGATGACATCCAAATACATTTTCGTGCCTATCTATGCCGCAAGCAAGTTGACTTACTAGTCCAATAAAACCACTGCCACCTCCTCACTGCTCTTCAATCCTCCCTCTAACTTCAGCTTTGTCCACTGAGGAAGAGCCTCATCAACGTTTCGCCAGCTTTACTCTTTTCAACTCTAATCTTTTAACTTTCTCCAGCCAGTGCTCTCACTCTTCCTCTCCTGACGCCTCTGCTCTGCTGCCCTCAGCTAAGGTGCTGAACAAGGACAGCAAACTCCTCCGTACCAAACAATGGAAAACATTCCCCAACCTCCACCTCCTATGCCTGTTATCAGCTACCCAGGCTAAATTCGCTTAGCATGGTTTCATAAAGCAGGCTGGCAGTAATACAATAATAATAAGTTTAGAGATTTATAGCCCAACATCGAACTATGAAAATAAACAAAAAACACATAAAAAAAACGTAATTTTGTTCACTGTCATGTAGAACTGCGTTGCTTCAAAGGCACTTCCATTTTTTATTTGTTTTTGTGCTTGTGTGTAATCAATTATTTATTTTTATATTGGAGGCGCAATATATTCCGTCAGGTAGCAAGGGCGTATATGATTGTGTTTATATCCACTAAAACTGATGACCTACAGCTTAAAAAAAACTTTATTTTTTTCCAAGATATGTACTGAGCAGGACAATAAACAGTTGTATTTGTATAAGACAAATTATGTAATTCTGTTTTTTAGTTACATTTCTTTGACATGTAATTTCTTTTTACTTCTCCAACATATACACTGATACAGATCTAACTGATGGGCTGATACCAGCGAAGAAATTAGTGTTTATCTCTGTACTTGCTACAATATTCTTTTGTGCATTTTTTAAAAATCTGCTATTCATAGCTGCTGATTTGCCCTTTTATAATAACATGTTTGAGCTCCCCATAGAACTCAGCTAATGAGTTGTTGTTCTGACCGCTCTCTCTTTTCTCCCTGTTGATTTTAAAGTTCTGCTGTGTATTGAAGCTTCTAAGTGCTACACATTCACATAATGAGTGTTTAAACACAGATTGAATTAGCCTTTTTGACTAAATGGTGAGCGCTCATTGAAAAATTGGATGAGCTCCATACAAAGTATCACGCTGAATGAACATAACTTGGATATTGATATATCACTGCCTTTATGCACATTTTGTGAAATAGTTTGTATGGAGAACAAAATGAACGGAGCAAAAAAAAAGTGTAGTGTGTGTGTGTAAAAGTGTACTACTCTAGGATGAGTTTCTGTGTGTAGGTGGAAGAAGAAACCCTTAATACTGAGTCTGTTGCAGCCTGTCCACTGTGCTGTAGTGGTGTGAGCATTCATCCATTTAAAGACATTACATTTCATAATGGTTTTGTATGGCTGTGTAATGATCGAGGAACACAAAACCAGCTGCAGACTACAATATTAAATCCCATATATTCACATATTAGATGATTATAATGGCTCCTTGCACGCTGCTAAACTATTTATAAAGGGCTTTAATGAACCCCCCCATTTGACAGTTACCATGGTGTAACCATGAACTCTGTATTGTAAATGTTTGTATACATAAATGCAGAGCAGGAGTATATTTCCAGCTCCGGAATCCTTGAAACAGATGAAAGGTTTCTTTATGAAAGAAGCATCCAGTAGTCCAGTATGCACTTGGACCCACTTGGTAGTCCAGTTTGCACTTGGATGAATTTTAACCCCAAATGTGAGCCGGCCTCAATACCCAGCATCATTGCCTGACCTCACTAATGCTCTTGTGGCTTAAATGGGGCAAATCCCTGCAGGCAGGCTCCAAAATCTTGTGGAAAGTCTTTCCAGAAGAGTGGAGGCTGCAAATTGATACCCAATGTTTCAGATGTTCCACAATCACATGGTGTAGTGTTCACGTTTCCACACACTTTTGGACAAGTAGCTTTGTGATGAGGACTGGTTCAAGGTAACTGGTTCAGTTTATTCATCCATAAAAAATTACTGTGCTCCCATCGTAATCAATCAAGGCTGACCACAGGACATCGGAAATAAATACCCATGAAATAAGCGACATAAAACTATTGAAACAAGAGAGGGGGAGAATTTCAAGTAAATTAAACTGCATGTCATCCTTACACATTTCTGGTGGTACTGTTGTATCCCCTGTGGAATAAAAGAAGAAAATGAATTGGAAAATGTTCTAAAGTTCTTACAGAGACATTGGTCGAGTCCAGTCCTTATTGGGACTTACTTGATTGTTCTATTTTGTTAGGTGTGTCAATTATTTTGTCCATCCCTTCTGTCTGCAATATAAATTGGCAGTATATCGTGTGTGTTTGACTTACAGGCTTTAGTGCACATGAACATACAAAGCACTGAGATTTGAACCTGGGACACCCACATTAAAGTAAGCTGCTGTATCAAGTGTTGCTTTTATCGTACCGTGCCTCTGTATCCCGCAGCAGTATTACTTTCTGGGGCCAGCAGACCAACTGACTCATTGTAGTGAAAAATGTTTTTTCATTCCTGCTCTCCCTCTGTCCTCCCTCCATTTTGCCATTCCTGACCACTTTGGTCTCTGTCTACTTCTCTAGATAAGCCAACCTAGTCAGTGCCCAGAGATGCTCTTCTTCTTCTGCAGTATGCTAGCCGGTCATCTGAGGGCGCTGTGCTGGACCGCCACTGGGCTGGACCTCCTACACACACCTCTGCTGAGTATGTGCATAGTATGTATAAGAGTGTTTTGTGGCAAGTTGCCAAGACTCTCATTTTGTTACTTAAAGTTTGGTTTGAAATGTTTAACATTTTTATTTGATACAGACGAAAAGTATTGGACCACATTCTTGTTTAAAGCAAAGAACCACATTAGCTCGCATATTCATGCTAAAAAAGAGTTGCAATTAATACTGATAGTGTTCTACATGTCTGTGATATTTATGCTTCATCCCAAGACATTTGCGGTGGCCTGCTGGACTGCCCACCAGTCATAAACACATAGTCTGATAGCATGTCATCGAACCATGAAAACTCCATTTCTAATCTTAGCAGACTGTCCTCACTTTGCCTTGAGTGGAATAACTGGCTCCTTTTTTCACGTCTTTGCTGCTGCAGAAGCAGAGTTTGTGGCTCAGATACACTCCCATCTGTGTGACACAGCAAGCAAGAAGAATCAGCACTATGGTGAGCTCAATCTGACACCCCCTCCCAGAAACACACATCCACACACACGCACAAAAATCTTGTATTTCTTTGTGTCGTAACTTCAAAAGCTAGTCACCTTGCCTTTTTCCCACTGACTGAGGCTGTGTTGTAACAAGTCAGCAGAGAGCGGAGAAGAAACGCAACACAGCTCCCCTACTCTCATCACATGCTCTCTGCATCTTAAAAAAAACATATAAGACAATCACAAACTACCCAAATATCAGCCTTCAATAGTAGTGTAACATTTCCATCAGTCCCGCTAGTAATGGCTTTGTTCTGTTATCCCGACCTGGTTTTTCTATGTTGGATATCTGACTGTTCTTTTGATTCATGTGTGCCTTTGTGCCGTATCTCACAGAGAGCTGCTCAGAGGAGGCTGCACACACTGCAGTTAGAACACTAATAGACCTGGGGGTGAGTGACAGCCTTTGTGTGTGTGTGTGTGTGTGTGTGTGTGTGTGTGTGTGTGTGTGTGTGTGTGTGTGTGTGTGTGTGTGTGTGTGTGTGTGTGTGTGTGTGTGTCTACATCTAATCGTCTGTGGAGAATTAAAGCTCGACTCAGGACTAAAAGTTTAGGTGCCATCCAACTCCCAATAAGTTCAGTTTTACCATTAATTTGTTCCCATGTGAGCCTGAATCAGATCTAATCATCAGTCAAACGCTGGCAACATTTTTCAGCAATATTTTTGAGCCTCAAGCTCACCGTCAACAGGAATCCAACCTGATTTAAGTGCAACAAGAGAGGAACTGAGCCTGACTCGAGCAAGCCATATCCAATCAGGTCTGAGGCAGAGTTATCAGTCTTTAAAGAGAATTCACTGGGCCAAGGACACAAGTGATTTAAAATTAGAAATTAGAAAAATGTGGTACAGGCAACACTTCGTCTTAGTCTCTGAGCCATACCAAAGTGATTCATATTTCACATTTTGGTCTTTAAAAAGGAAAATACTGATATTCTATTAACTACTAAAAATCCTACTGTTGTTGTCTATGTGACTTTGAAATACACTTTCAGCACATGTCCACGCAGGATCACAAAGACACCTCTAAATAAAGCATAGCTGGGCTCGCTGGTGTACTTAAGTACAGGTTTGATGTACATGTGGTTTACCTCTACTATTTCCTTTTTAAGCTACTTTTAAACAACGTCTACACAGCAGAGCAGCAGCTTCAGTGCTCTATCTGTCTCTACACAGGATGCATTCAGGCACAGAAATGAGTGTAGGTCACCTGTCTTCAGCGCTTCAGAGCCCAACACACAATCACTGTCGTTCTATCTCCTTGTTCATTTTGCTGATCATACTTTAGTGCTAAGCAAGATAAATATTCTGAACACATGGGAAATGTTTGTAAGGTGGCATATTTGCCTTTCTTCCTGTGGGTTGTGAGGTGATGTGATATGAAAACACTCAGTGGGCCGAGGATAAAACAGAAACTTTGATGAGTCCAGATAAAGGCTTCCTGTTTATTGTGATGGATTATCAAGCTGCAGCAATTTTCAAGTCTGTGGAAGCTGTTTTTCATACAATGCAAGAAGAAAGGCAGCAAATGGCCTGTCTTGCAGATAGGAATATGAGCATCTATTATTTCCATCTGCACTGACTCTGCACACAACAGCGAGGAATAATAAACAGGAGATGGGCAACATGGCTGATTGGCAAGACATGAAGAGAAACACACCTAATCTAGTCAGAACAACTGAGATAACAGCAGCTCACTCATAGCTAGTATTTTTAATCCAGAACTATAAAAATCTAATTCCCTGCTCTCACCATTCACCACTCAGCCTTTCAACTCAATAAAGTGCACCCATCAGTCTCCCCAGTCAGTCTGTGGGTTGGGATTCAGTGCCTTTATAAAAATAGAGCATCATTGACCTATATATCTGCAAAGATCTCATGAGAAAATTACTAGCTTTCTTATCAAGGTTATCAGTTAGAAATGGTCGTTATCAAGCTTGTCTATAGGATGTGACACCTAATTCCACTTCCTGATGTTAAGATATGTTTGAGATCTAGCGGTTGAATCAAAAGGGGAAATGCTTCTAGTGTTTATGCAACTGTAAAACAAGAGAACGAACAGCACAGTCTGAAGTTCGGCTCTCTCATTTTGCCTCATTATTTCAGACCTTGCCGATTGAATAAGAGGTGGTTCAGTGTTATTTATGTAACATCTTTAGCATTGTTTTTCTTTCGCAGCATTGAAGTGTTTTTGTTTTGGAAGGTCTTGTTTTTATCTCTGTTATTACTTCAGTGTTTTTTCTTTGGCCTTGTGCAAAAAAAAACAAAACACCACTGAAGATAAGAGAAGCTTGGCGCTCACAACGTTCAAATGAAGGTTACTGAATAAAAAGCATTGTGGTTTGTGAGCGTTCTCACAGTGCTGTATTTATCTTCACTTCAGGTCCTTTCAGAGGAGCGTCAGAAAGGAGGCGTCTTCCTGGGTGTCAGTCCTTTGTTCCAGTTGTCAGAAAACAGGCAGAAACTGCACCGCTTCATCTCACAGTACCTCTACAATTAACGCGTTTAACTGAGCTACACAACTGGAGGCCGTGACTCGGCTTTATTTTGTTGTGGAGTCTGACCTCATCCTCTGTTAGTGTCAGAGAATCTTGTGTTCGGTGTTAAAAAAAAAAAGATGCATGCTGAGCCGGGACGCTCGTGCCTTTAGGTTAATTGCATTTTGATTTTTCAGTGATGAGACATTGATTTTAAGTTTATCTTTAGTAATAGCATTAGCATAAAGCCGCAGGAGACGAGGATTATGAAGTCCCTGTAATCAGTTGTGAGGACTCGGTGCAGCTAGTGTTTCGACCATGTTTATGTTGTAATGAAGGCCGCAGATGTTTGTAATGTGAGCATGAAGCTTATTTCTGCCTTGTTCTAGTTGTTCCCAAGTTAAAGTTAATGTTCAAACTGACAATAAACAAATTTGCTTATTTCACCATTAACTCGATACATAGCAGTTGTTCCTTGTACAAACACAAAACCGGTTTACAGTAGTATTTTCTGCTCATTTTTATGGATGTAATTTCCTCTGAACAGCTCATCACTCTAACTTGCTCTCTTCCTGAATGTATAGCTCTTTCTGTGCTGACTCAGTCCTCAGGGGAGAGTTTGTCCGTTCGTCGAAGACCTTTTGACACCCAGATGCAGACAAATCAATTCCTGGCTTTGAACGGGACATACAGCTTTTTTCTGCCAGGTGTTAATATTTTGGAGTTTACAGCGATCTGTCCTTCTTCCCTGTAACCACAAACTAAAGCCGCAGTATATCACCTCTCGTAGACCATGAAACTCTACTGCCACCCAGTGTTGAACTGGGTGTACTGCTAAAGCCTCAAACACTACAGCTGGCTCTCGAGTCCACACTACACACTAATTCTAAGCAGGTTTTGAACGGACAAGTAACAACACAGTATGATTAATAAATTAAATTAAAAATCTTTCATTTTTCAAAGCTCTATCTCAAACCAAAGCAGTTGAATACCACAGTCCTGCTGTGAAGTCATGAAGGTGATAATGTTCAGCTTTTGTTGACACTGTTTCAGAGAGGTGTTGATTCAACTGCATCAGTTTGGAGGATGTAGTTTGTGGTGCTGTTGAAGTGTGTGATATACCACTGAGACGTGTTTCTTGTATTTTTCTACCACATTTATACCAATGAGAGTGGACTAAATATCAGAAACACCTGTCATTATAACCCAGCACAACAGCACCACAAACTGCAGTACATCCTCCAAAATGATCATACAGTTGAGTCGACACCTCTCTAAAGCAATAAAAACTGAACATTATAACCTTCATGAAAGTAGGATTTATTGCAGGACCGTTGTATTAGCAAGCTAAAATTAGTTTTAGTGTTTCTATAATGTGCCAGAAAACACAGCGTGTGCAGAACAATGTGTTTTTTTTTTCTGAAAAATGTGCCAGCGGGGGGTGAAGTGATTTGATTTTTATGATGCAAATTAGCTTATTTCAATAATTTCTTTGGATTTATCTCTCTTGACATTTAGAAAAGATTCACATCATATGACTTTTTTGGGCGGCTGGAGCTAAGGTGGTAGATCAGGTCATTAATTGTAGGTTTGGTGGTTTAATCAATTGATTGTACAGTGTTAAGTAATGTACCAACTGCATGTAATGTAATGAGTCTTAAACCTAATCATTTCACACATTAAGTAACTTAGTGGTAAAACATAATTACCAGGTAGAGCCACCTCATCACACTACTGTAAAATGTACTGTAAAATTGATTTATCTAAAACTGTCTCGGTCAGTGGAAAAAGAAAAAATCCACTTCAGTGATTTCAGCAAAAAAAAAAAAAAAACGAAGCCAGCAGATACATGAATCAAAGCCCGGATTGAAGTAATTATGAAGAATTCTCTCCCAGGCAACGAAAGGGACACATTCTGAAGACGGCACATTTTTAATTTAGTTCTTTCTATCACTGAAAAAGTGTTTACATTTTATGAGAAAGTGGCTGAATCCTCTAAGTTAGAAAACTCATCTATTTATCGCCCTGGATGTTCAACATAATTAGAAATGCTTTTTATTTTTTACATGCTGAAAAAGGACGTTGACAGTTTCTTCTCTGCAGCATGAGTGGGTGGCTGCTGATAGAGGCTATTTTTACAACGAATGATGACGATGACTCTACGACCGAGGTCAAGCTGCAAAAACACCATGTTGAGTCCCATAATTACACCGTTTCATGTCGTAAAAATACCACGTTTGCCTTCCTCTCAATTACTGTAGTATCATAGATAAAACATTCATCATGAAACACATTCTATTAGAAGCAAATATCAATTCAGCTTTTTGGAAATAGTAATTCATTGTGTGCAACAGTCAGTTTATTTAACATCTGATATTCCTTCATGGATTAATGGTTGGTGTTTTCAGCAGGTTGTCTGAGGGTTTAGACCACTTTGTTGATTATAGAGCCTATCTGGTCTATCTGGCACTCCACCACATCTCCTTTCTGAAAGAGAAAACAGTAAAACACTAAATGTACAGCTTTACTCCTTTTAAAGGGAACCACTTCCTCACTATCGATTTGAAATATTGTCTTATGGATTAACGCTTTAACTCTGTTCCATATAATACAAACAGTACACGCAACAATTATGTTTATTACTCTTGATCAAGTGAAGTGGAAGTAAAGCCTACAGACACTGTGTGCGGACCTGCTCTACAAGTTTGTTTTAATTTCACCCATGAAATCACCTTGAGAAAGACAGGTGGCTTTCTGAACACGCCCACACCTGGAGGAGTGCCTGTCAGGAACACGTCTCCTGGAGTCAGCGTCACAAACCTGATGGGAGGGGAAAAAAAGCACATAGTGGAGGCCCAGATTCAGGAGCAGGGAAGAGCAAGTGTGATACAGTAGCATCAGAACGACCACGGCTTGCTGTTGACTGTAGAAAATGGTGACTTTCTCGTGATCATGCAATATGATTTGTCTGCTCATTTAGATTCGGCAAGAGCATGTAAAACAACAACTTCCCCAAAATGACCATAGTGAATGTACAAATCCTGTGAAAGGCGCCATTGACTGCCATTGTTACAGAAGGACACAGGCATTGTCAGCAGTGAGTCAGATGAGGGACCGAGAGGCTTTTCTGTCTCAGATGAACCTCTGGTTGGTCAGGGTGCTTTAGGGCAAAAGAGTGCCAGTCCTGGTGGATAAGTCTTAGTTGATGCATGTAATTTCAACTGAAAGTCGTGATGAACTGAGGCCATTTGCTGGCACTGTGCGCCTTTTGTGGATTCATTTCAGACACGATTTGATTTGCATAATTTCTGCACTCAGCTTGAGGTACTGAAACAGAAAAATGTCAAAGTTTTCTATATAATGAGAAAGTTAAAACACGCAATGCCTCTGAAACAAAGACAGCGCCATCCCGAGGAGAAAAAGTGAACCGAGTGGACGTACTTTGAGACCCAGGCGACCAGTGCCTCAGTCTTGAAGATCATCTGATCAGTGTTGCTGCTCTGGACTGTGTCTCCATTGACGAGACAGCGGACAGCCAGGTTGTGGGGATCTGGAGGGGGAACAATAGAGTATCTGCAGGTTTGGAAAAGTCTTCAAAAACACTTAAGTTCCATCAAAAAAGATGTCAGAAGACATTAAAAGGACTTCAGTTTCATTCCAAAAATCCTGAGTACAGCTCCTTGGCTGCTGTAGGCAGTAACACGAGTTTCAGTATGTGGTTGCAGCCTGTCAGGAGACATTTTACATCTATAAACTACAAGTGAGACTGATACAAGAGACGGTTGATGTTTTTAGTGACGTTAAGCAAACACTCCCACTACTGTTAGCTACAGAAGGAGCTCACTGTCTCATGGTCATGGACATGGTGGGAATAAATATAGTTTTTTCATTGATTGAAATGAAATAAAATACATTTTTGTGGTACTGCAAAGGCCTTAAATTTCATTTGGTGAACATAGTAACATAAGAGTAGCCATTATTGTTTTAACAAACTAGGATTGATTAACATCTTGCTGTTAATAGTGTTGACTAATCTTTCAAATTTAGCAGTGCTTGGAACTAATTTTTTCTTTGGACAAATTTGTAATGATACTTGTTACGATAACTTACTGTCAAACATAAAGTCACTTATATTTCTTCTTTGAAACTAGCAGATTATGAGCAGCACACCTAAATTTAGACGGTTATTTCTGCACACATGACTCAGCAAACTTGCAGTTGTTTGGCTCCACCAACCAGTCAAGTTTACAACCATGTCTGTCCAGACTCATATAATATATGTAGTAAAGACTTTGTGGGAATTCGTGCTATAACATGACGTACATTCATCAGGAATGCTTTCAACCATAAAAATCCATTTTGAGTTATATTTACCATCATCATAAGTTCCAATCAGCAAAATAAATCGCACTTTTAATTGAATCGCAGTTAACTGGTGATACCGACAAACAAAACACAGATAAGTGCCTGATTTATCAGATTATCTTAAATCCCAATGTGCTGTCTCACCTTTCACAGCGTCTGTGGTTACTAATGCAGGGCCGAGAGGACAGAAGCTGTCAAACGTTTTTCCCAGCAGCCACTGCTTCCCGTTGCGCCTCATCTGCCAGTCGCGTGCACTGACGTCATTGGCCACAGTGAACCCAGCCACATGGGAGAGAGCATCTTCCTCCTGAGCAGCAAGAGGCGAGGAAGTGGAATCAAAATAGATTTTTCAGCACAGCATCAAAGTGTAGAGCAACAAAGGTGACGGGTGATGCTCACCTTGATGTGTTTTCCTCTTCGTCCAATCACAAAGGCCAGCTCCACCTCCCAGTCCACCTCCTTCAGCAGACAAAAGATGAAGCAAATACAGCACAAGAAGCACCACAACTGTGCCCCAGTTACAAACTACACACCTATTTTTGGTTTGTTCACAAATGACAATGTTAAATTACTCAAACTTCGTCGTCCTGCTGCAACACTTCGTTCAACTACATCAGAAAATCTTCTCTTTCTGGACTGCAACTGATCTAAAACTTTGCAGTACTGTAGATCACATGATCCACTGGCTTTAGCTTCTCTCCACTGGCTCCCTGTTTCTTGCAGAATTGATTTTGCAATGCTATTCTTGACATAGAAGGCACAATAAATTACATTCTCTTATTTCTTCCTGTTAAGCACTATGTCCCTTCTTTTTTAATTGAAAAGTGACATTCGCCTGCTCACTCCCACCTGGCTCTCTGAGGGCAGAAGGATGTCATCGTACGGGCCGGTGATGGCGCTGGGGAATTTGCTGAAGATGATCGGCTCTTTGGGGATCGGGGCGTTCTGCTCCAGGCAGTGATCCCGGTAGTTCATACCCACGCACACGACCTTCTCCGGGGCCAACACAGGAGACAGGAGCTGGATGTCTGACCGCTCCAGCACACACTGACCTGACGACAGGGCTCTGAGGAAGAGGAGGAGGATGACTTAGCAATAACATGATGATTTGGGATAAAATTGATTGAAGAGGGAGAAGACAATGAGGAAGATCTAGTTGTAGCAACAAGGATTTGGGAAGCAGAAAGTGTAGTTAAGGAAGAAGAAAACAGGATCTAATGTGGAGTCAGAACAGACAGATATTTACTAATCATATGGTTGAATGTATGACTGTGTTTGATACCTCTGTGCACACTCCAGACCTTTTTCTCCCAGCTCCAGCAGCTCCCTCATTGTCGAGGGCATGGAGGGGTCAAACGCCTTCAGGTCCACCACGCCGAGCCCCTCACCTTGCTCCAGTCCCACTCTGACGCTTCCTCCATCACCATGGCGATGAAACTGCACCAGACGCATCGCTGCACCACTCAAGCCTCGCCTCTGTGGGTCTGTTGTTTGCCTTTCAGAGAATAAACTCCTGAAGAAACAACAGGAGCGAAGAGGAAGTCTCATCTGATGAGGACAAGAGAAGTGAAAGTGATGAGAGGAGAAGAGGAAGGAGACCAATGCCAGTAAAAACACAAGCACAGAAAATAGAAATCAAACCAAAAATAAGCTTTCTTCCTCTAATGGTGTCATTAAAACTTTTTTTCTTTTTGACCCCGACTTTCACTTTATTTTGAAATTCTTCACATGCCAAGAGACACAAATTTGAAATAGAACAACACCTACACACGCCTCAAAACCCCATTTATTATTGCATTTATTGTTAGTTTTTCAGTTAACTGTCAGCATTTTCAGTGTCATAAAACAGTGGAAGGTGCCCATAACCATTTCCTAAAGCCAAAAGTGACAGCAGACCTTCCCATGTCTTTAGTTTTGGTCTTTGCACAGAGGCGCCTGAAAACTTGCACATAGTGCAAACAGAAAAATGTGGGGAAACAATTCTGTTCTGATTAAAAAACGTGTTTCCCAGGCCTGTCTAGGAAATCCATCAACCTCTGTTACTCCTGTCTGAAGGGGAAAGTCTAAAACTGTCAATACTAGGCTGCCAAAATGAGGCAAGTATAAATTATGGCTGCATGTCTGTTACAAAACACAACTATCATAACCAGCTATCACTTGATAGTCGAGCTGTAAAGTTCAATCATAACCGCGGAGAGAAGCGTGAAGGCAGCTGGAGCGGCGGTCATTTCTGCCTACCTGCTGCCTGGTATGTAGCTTTGCATTTGGGTTTTTATCTTACATAAAGTAACCTTTGAGAGGAAAGTGGCATAACCAGGACAGCTACTGCTTATTTCATGCCCTTTGTACTCTCTAGTTAATACTCACCTCTCCTGTTCTGCACAGACAACACTAAGTTAACTACTTCCGGTTAGTGTTTGTAGTTCATGAGGTCAGCTATGTCAAAAGCGAGATAAATGACTCACCCGAAGCTAACGAGAGAGACTAGCCATGGTTCTTATTAACGTTATATCATATCCACCGATAATATATTCAACGTTATTTGTCATATAATTATCTGAATGCTGCTTTTTGCGTTTGTTGAATCAGTTCTGAAAACTACAATTCCCTACTGTGTTTTTACGTGCTGTGGGAATTTAGCAACTTCGCCGTACTAAACCCAACAACCGTTAGCTACCGTAAATGTGGATTATTTCACTTTTATGCAATAAGGTATGCTAGTACACACTTAAAATACATAAACTGGAACCAATAACCAATTACATAATATTTCTCCTGACATTATTCTAACTCCCAAAACTCTTAAATCAGAGAAAAGTAGCATTTCATGACTGGGATGTTCGGAATTACAAGCTACCAGAAGCCGCGAAGGCAGCACGATTGCAACTTAACGGATCATGTGATCAACCGGAGAGGACTGAAAGGAAGGATCCGTTGTCAACGGCTGTCCGCTGTCTCTTTCACCCAGAAGACACCGGAGGAAGAGGATCAAGATGTGCACCAGGTGAAATTAACATGCTTTTCTTGACTTGCTTGATTGTCGTTGCGCTTCAATGGATTTCTCACGTGCAGTTTTGTGCGTAAAAGAAGAGCGTAGGAGAAACA
This sequence comes from Chelmon rostratus, assembly GCF_017976325.1. NCBI lineage: Eukaryota > Metazoa > Chordata > Actinopteri > Chaetodontiformes > Chaetodontidae > Chelmon > Chelmon rostratus. The sequence goes on along the minus strand of NC_055662.1, from coordinate 15,386,339 downwards.
CTGCCCCACAACTGTACAATGTCGCCTTTTGTTACGCTGGTTTAATTAAGACGTTTGGTTCATGTTTGATTGTTAGCCAAATGCTGCATTAGTGTTTTTTTAATTGCACAGTTTAAAGTGGAAAAATTTGATCCTCTCATGTTGCAATAGAGGTGTGATCTTTTCTGGATTCAGTTTCCACTAAAAGCTGCCACACATTTGCTTAGACTTCACTTTCAGTCTGACTATATTTCCTTGAATTCCAGTCGAGTGTCATATGATGCCAGAATTGTCTGACGAATGCAAAAATCTGACTAGTTTAACAGATGTGTGTCATTATCATCCACTGCAAATAGTGTTGATTGTTCCCTGGAAAGTGCACAATGGCTACAAAGTTTGCTGTGCTAAAAGAAATGAACCTGCCACAGTCTATTAACAGCTGGAATTAAGAGCAGATCTCAAAGGTCTTGCAGATTTGCACACCTCTGTTATCATTGACATGCATTATAAAAACTGACATAAGGTCCAATTGCACCGCTCTGTGATATCTTGGCCTTTTTCATGTCAGATACTGCTGACAATGCTTATAAAAGAGGAAATAACAGTTTTTCCTTTTTGTTTTCTCTCTGCAGTGTCCAGCCTGTTGAATGGACCAGCGACCTCAGAAACCAGAAGTGAGTATTAGGAGACATGCAATACTTTCTCTTTAACTGCCAGGGTGTTGTTCAACATATTTTGTTGTTGTGCTAAATGATGGTATCCTTTTTCTCAGTTATGATGGCATCGTGTTGGTGACCCAGAGCCATGACACGCTGCCCCCTGAGCTCGAGAGTCTGAAAGCACCGCTGCAGGATTACAGCTCTGTAAGTTCTTCAAGATTACAAACCTGAAAAACAATTTCTCACCTGATCTGTCTTTGTTTGTCTTACACCCAGACTAAACTGACATGCACTCTCACACCAAACACAGAGTACTGCTAGTAATGGGGTTATCAAGAAGAAGACAATAATTTCTCACACATGACTGGGAAAAAAAACAATATAATTGAGTTTTAAGTTCAGCTATCCAGTATTGATCCTTAAAATCCCTAAAATCAAATCAATTGCTATGAGATAAAAAAGAAATTTAAGTTGAGAAAAAGTATTCTGAGTAGTACTTTTTATATTTATGCAACACAGAGATCAGATGTTTCTCAGTCCTAAAATCATTATTAAAAAAATAAAATAAAAATAAATCAATAAAATCAGGACATCCTCTATTAGAATTTAATCAATTTGTGAACTAGTGCCAATATTCAGCCTTATGTGAACTCTGGTCAGATTCAGATTTCCCCCCTGGCCACGAAAGCGCTGGTCGTACCACCCCCAAAAGATAAGCTGGAGGGGTCACAAGACTGTTAACATGATATGAAAGCAGGAAAAAAACATTTGTGTATTTGTATTTTTCAGACATTGTCCAAACCTTTGTGTTTTTCTTGTGAATTACTGGATAATGTCACCCCTCAAGGCCTGAGTTAAGCCATATACTGTAAAACCAATGGCAGAAGGTCAGAAGTAGACAAAGTAGGTCAAGAGGGTTAAAAGAAAAAGGTTACGGACCAGTGGGCTTAAAGATCTGACAGCATCACCCTTCTACAGCCGTAAACAGAGAGAAGACTGAAGGTTTTACTGTCTCCAGCATTGTTTTATTCTCTCTAGGTGGTGTAATGTGTTCTCTGGAGATGCTGTTTTTCTGTGTAATGTTGCGTTCCTTATCTGCTCTCCCTCTAGGTGGACAGTGGTCTAGAGGAGGAGGTGGTGGTCCTGAAGGTCCCTGGTCTCCCTGGTAACCGCCTGGTGTTTGCCTCCACCGGCCCAGTTAACCGCGACTACGATGACGTCAGACGTTTCAGCGACGCAGCACTCAACGGCATCAAACGGTCAGTTGATGGTAGCTTATTGTTTCCACCTTAGTGTCTCATATGGCTGATTTACCTCCACATTTCTTTGCCGTCTTGCTCATCTGTGTGTTCTCTCAGGGCCTTGAAAGCAGGCATGCAGCGCCCCCTGCTGGTTTGCCCTCCACACAAAGACTATAAGCACAGCACTATGGTGGCTGCACTCGGGGCCCTTCAGGCTCTCTACATGGTGAGAAAAAACACCAACTCATTCTCATCCAGACTCTATTCACACTTGGGACTTAAAGGGTAATTCCAGGATTTTTAAACCTGGGTCCTATTTTTACATATTTTTTGGTCAAAATGTCCAGTAGCAACATAAAGTTTTGGAAGTGGTCCAGTAGATCGCCTCAGCCAGAGAACGACCTTTCAGTTTTAGTGGGTGACTGAACTAACCCTTTACAGCACCTGAGTCACACAATAACTCCAACTAACCAACCGAGGAAGCAACTGTTTTTGTCAAATGAGTCTGGTGGCTTTGAACGAGACTCCTTTGGATGTTATTAGACGGTCACATTTGCCTCCAAGGATTATATTGCAGCCCATTTCACAGTTGCTGGCTGATCTACTACACCAATTACAACATTTTTTCATGCCTTTTAGTCACTGAGACCCCAAAATACATAAAAATACTGGAATTACCTTTAAATTACTTTTGGATGATCTGACCACAAGGGACAAGTTTAAAACTCCACTAATTGAAGTATGGTTTACAAGTCATGCAAAGTGTTGTAAAGTACTGTTTGGCTAATACACTGCAAAAACAGGCATATAATGAGTTCTGTGGTGAATTAAAAAAATGTCTGTATTTACCAGTATATTAAATATGCTATCGGTTACATTATGGGAAATGTGGAATCCAGTTTTTGGAGTTACACCATACCAGGAACAAAAAGTCAGGACATCTCGGCTTCTGCTGCACAGATGTTCAACCATGAAGTGCAACTACATGGAACATGGAACTACATGGAACTGCACTTCCAACTACATGGAAGTGCAGTACTAAATTGCTGGAGAACCTCTTCAAGCACAGGTGTGGATTTCTTGTGATCCACTTAAAAAAGACACAGAACATGGTGGCCAGGGACGCATTTGGCAACATTTTTAGAATAGTGTGAATGCGGTTCATTCTGGAGCAGAGTGAACCAGGTTTTTAGTGAGATGCATATAAAATGACAACTCTCCAAAACTGCAGACACCTTAGAAAAAGTCTCAAAGTCCAGTTAAAGTCCAGACGTTGTATTGATTAACCACCACTGTCCATGTAGATGTCCAGCTGTGTGATTGAATTTAGCAGTTCTCAGTGTTCACCACAAAATTCAAATAAGTGAAGTGGCTCCAGGTGTGAACTGTGGTCTGTCTCAGCTTCACCTGCATGTGTCTTGATATAAGATTCTAGTTCTCCGCCTGGAAAAAATACACTCACTTTTTATTATCCTTTTTCCCCACACAAGCCCCTGGAAGTGAGGGAGGGGAATGTAAAACCCACCGAATACAAAGTGTGTGTTCTGGGACTGTGGGCAGCGCAGGAGGCGGAGGGACAGATGTTGGTGAAGCTAGCCGATGCCCTGGAGAGTGGGAGGTGGGTCAAATGCGTCACCTCGTTCCCTGCTAATGATTTCTCAGGTTGCGTTCACTCGTTCACCGGCTGTCCTGCTTCCCCTCCTCAGAGTGGCATATCGTGACATTGGTGGCTCAGACCCCGAACGTATGGCTGCTCCTCGTGTGGCCGATTACGTCCAGGAACTCTTCAGGGACAGCCCCGTGCAGGTAGCAAGAAATATTGCATCATGTGTGCAAACAGAATCACACAATCCTCTGTCATCTTCTTAAGACTCGGGAAAATGTGTAAAAACAATTTCAGATGCCATCCAGGACATTTGTGTGGCTGTTTGCTTCTTCAGAGTGTCTCTGTGTTAATTCACCTCCAGGTTGAAGTGGTGAGCGACCTGAAGGTTCTGGAGAAAGACTATCCCTGTCTGGCTGCAGTCAACCGCTGTGCCAACAGTAGGACAACACATTTTGTTTTTATCACTTATTAACCCTGCGCACAGATTGTCATAGATTTTATTTAAAGAAGTTTACATCCTGATTCATAGTTTCCTCCCCATACAGGTGTACCTCGTCACCAGGCCAGAGTCATCAAGCTGCAGTACTGTGGAGAGGGACCAGTCCAAAAGACGCTCATGTTGGTGGGAAAGGTGAGACTCTCAGACTTCTGTCCACTAAAACATTAAAGGAAATATTAAGTCTTACACTCACCGAAGTTTACCTTAAAATATGAGAACATAAAAAAACACTCAATGTAAGGAGTTGCTTTGTGTAATATAGCAGATAATTTGATAATGAAAATAATCTCTTTTAAGTTAATCTGGGAGAGATTTAAGGAAGGCACGTTGAGTTTAGTTGGTTAGATATTGAACAAAAATTAGCATATTTTATCGGTACATGACTGTAATAAATAGAGGTTGTTTGTCATGTGGTGTTTCCAGGGCATCACCTACGACACTGGTGGAGCAGACATCAAGGCTGGTGGTGTCATGGCTGGGATGCACAGGGACAAGTGTGGAGCTGCTGCCGTGGCCGGCTTCTTCCAGGTGACCCCACCCCTCCCACCCCTGCAGCTGAATAAAAACCCTGAGGGAGCTTTTTACAGCCACACCTCAGGACTTACTCAGCACATTTAACGTGGACAGGGATGCTCATGATTAACGTATTATATGATGCAAAGAGATTAGGATTTTCCTCCATGCAAGCCTTTATTCAGCCTTCAGAGGAAGACAAAGTGCCCTCTGTAGACTGGACATATACTCAGATTTATGTTCTTGGAGCATCCTAAGATTTCAAAGTTTTAACATGGATCGTGAGACTTTTTAGTTTTATGCATTTGTTTTAAGTGTTGCAGCACTGCTCCCTACCTAACCCCCTCTTGCTCTGTAGATTTTAGCCAAGTTGAAGCCAAGCCACCTGAAGGTCGTCGGCTCCATGGCCATGGTGAGGAACAGCGTCGGTGCAGGTTGGTGCAAATCCACTTTTTTGATATGTCCCTGTTTACGTTTCTCTCCGTGGAAACTATGTTGTAGCACCTCCTGTCAAACGACTGTGTGTGTGTGTGTGGTTGTTTTCACAGACTGTTATGTGGCTGATGAACTGGTGGTTTCCCGTGCGGGTCGCAGAGTGAGAGTGGGAAACACAGACGCCGAGGGACGTATGGTGATGGTCGACCTGCTCTGTGAGATGAAGGAGAAGGTCCCGACATCTTTCTAAATACTAAACTAATTTGTACGTCTAAACCCCTTTTACCTGCGTGTTCATCCTGATCTTGTCCTCCGTGTTCGCAGGCGGTACGAGAGACCTCTCCTCATCTGTTTACTATTGCTACTCTGACTGGTCATGCCATCAGAGCCATGGGACCCAACTACTCTGTGAGTGCCACTAAAACACAGACAATACAAGCACCTACCGATAGATATTAAACATAACACTAGAAGAGAAATTATAGTTTGTACTGAGTTGCGTTTCGATTTTCTCCTGGTAGATCATCATGGATAATGGACCCGCCCATCGCAGCAGTAATGCTGCTCAGTGGCAGAAAGGTGAGAAAACGATACGACCTGGAAAGTTCACTTTTGATCTTGAGAGCAGACGTTTGACACAATAATCAGGTTTCATGTACTAGGTTTTTCCAGAGCTTTCAACTGCATCTTAAAGTCACAATCATCTGCGGCCATCTCCATGACAACAGAGCAAACGTCATCTGTGAATGAAGCCTGTGAGATGCAGTTAAAAGCTACAGAAAAAGCTAATAGAGATGATTTTGTATGAGTAAAGTTACAAAGCGCTATGTTATGTTAATTAATTTGAACTAGAGCTAAGTATTAATTTAATCCATTAATTGATTTTTTTCCCCATCAACCATTTGTTACTTCTTCCTCAATGCAAAGAGTTCATGCTTTTATTTGTTTAGTTTCATTATATATTGAATGTGTTTTGGGTTTGTTGGTCAAACTAAACCATAAGAGACATACTTTTTGTAATTTAGTATCTTGTTCTATTCATTTGTCCTGACTTTTGACTTGACTTTGAGATCGATGAATTAGAAGTTATTAGCTGATATAAAAAATAAAGTTTCATGACATGTAAATTTTGATGCCTGCAGCAGTGAGACCACTCATAAGTGTCACTGTTTCATCGCAGTCTTGAATCTAGTCCCTCTTCAGCTCGCGGTTTGGTGCTTCAGTGACTCACACTTGGTCTTTGTCCTCTGTCATGCAGCTGGAGACGTGTTGGGCGACGTGTTCGAGGTGTCCAGCATCAGACGAGAAGACTACGAGTTCCACAAGGGCAAGTCCGAGTACGAGGATATCCTGCAGTGCAACAACTTGCCGTCCTCAGCCACGCCTCGGGGACATCAGACCCCTGCGGCTTTCCTCATCATGGCCTCAGGGCTCGACAAGGTGCTCAATCATTTATCAGAGTAACTTATTATTCGTCTGTGTGAATGTGGAAGAAGTGCAGTGACTTGTATTAATACTTTCATTTCCAATGCAGCATGGTGTGGATTCTGACAGGCCACTTCCATACTCTCACATTGACATCGCTGGGTCCAGTGGTCCTTTCCCCGGTGTCCCAACGGGAGCCCCCATCCTCGCCATGGCAACCAACTACATACGGCCTGATGGTCTCTAAACAGACACCCCCACTATAAAAAGAATACGGTCTCTGCACTTAATCCCAGCACACATTTGTAACCGTCCTAATATAAATGAAACTCCTGCCACAACATGTAATACAAAATGTGCGCTTTTTCATATCTGACCCTCCTTTAAAGCCTCAGATTGTTTTTTCTGCAAGAATCTTCTTTGCTCTCTTTTATAAGATCTTGTGAGATTCATTCTATCTGCGCCAAGTGTCAAATGACCCTGGTCTTAAGTGGCCTGAATCAATATATACTCAGGGGTTAAATGACAGTATAAAAATACCATCTGTTTATATGTGTCTGTACGTGTGAGACAAACTGGGGATGTAGTTGTGTAATAAGTGAGGCTGTGTGTGAGGCTGCCTTCAAATGGGGTCGTGTTTTCTGTGTTCATGAGAAGAGTCCAAATGAACGCCCTCCTCTTGTAGTTTTCACGACCTCACAAGTGAAGATTTTCTGACGGCTCTGAGTTCCTGAGTTGTGATGTGTTTGCTGATTATTATATTGTCATTTTAGTCATGTAGAGGTTTTCTTTGTAATTTCATGTCTGAAAAATAACTCAACATTTACTGAAATGAGTGAAGAAGGACGAGAACAGCGAGGATCCTTTGTGCCACCATGTTGCCGTTGCCTAGCAGCGGTGTTCTCACCACGTAACCACTTGAACGCGAACATATCTTGTACATGACTTCCCATGTCATCACCTAGAGCTCACGGCTTCCATTTGAAGGCAGCATGAGTCAAACCAAGCATTCATCTTTGATCAATAAAACTAAATCAAAATTTAAAAGATCACTGTTTTGTTTTTGCCGTATAATTTTTGCAGGTTTGCTCATTACTCATAAGTTATCAGAGGGGAAAGAATGGGAAGAAATACCTTTGCAGGAGAAAAACTAAAGACTTGTCTGTCACAGTTTGAACTTTTTGCAGCCTGCAGATGTTGTCTCACAAATTAACAGGATAGATACAGTTGACATATTGTCTCAAATACATGCGCATCATGCCTTTACATGCACTTGTGAACTTATGCACACACATTCAGCAACGCATTTTATTTTTTGTACGAAAAGTTGCAAGTTTGTAAATGAATGGGTTGTAGAAAAAAAAGGTAAGAATAAATAACAAGTCTGTTCAATACAGTCGAAGGTCCTCACGATATAATACAATTAATCTCATGTTAAACTGTCAGTAAATACCAGTGGTGGAATAACAAATTTGAGGTCAGCTATCTGTAGTTTTCTTGAGTCTCTTCTTTTCATGGCACTTTCTATTTCTACTCCAACACAATACTGTACTTTTTACTAAGTAGACGATTCATTCGTTATTCATTTTCATGTAAAACGTTTCATGGTTCCAGCTTCACAAATTGAAGATTTGCTTGTCTTGTCTTGGATATTTCAACTTTTATAGTTTATTTCTGTTTATACTTACTTTACTTAAGTAACATTTTCAGTGCAGGGCTTTTACGGATCTGAATAATTTTTAGGTTTCTTATGTAGGCATGTCTTATGTAGTTTTCCTGTATTGATACCTGTGACTATTGGACTTAAGGGACGTGTCCTCTCCAATATGGCCGACATCAGTGCCCAAGCATTATGCCGGTGGGCGGTACCGACAAGGACACGGAAATGACGCAGAGGCGCCGAGTTATTAAAACCTGACGTTAGCGCGCGCTTACAGCTCAAACCTTCCCGCGACAGTGAGAGTGGCAGCTGCAAACTGCACTTCTGCTAGCTAACATCACACAAAGACTAAACTTTTACAGAAGTCTCTCCACTGCGACCTCCATTTTGACGGAGAACCGCTAAAAGCGACAAAAAACTCTCTTCGTTTGAAACTACGCAGGCTAAACACTCCACAGCAACCATGTTTGAGGCTCGCTTGGTCCAGGGCTCCATCCTGAAGAAGGTGCTGGAGGCTCTGAAGGATCTGATCACAGAAGCCTGCTGGGACGTCAGCTCGTCCGGCATCTCCCTGCAGAGCATGGACTCTTCTCACGTCTCCCTTGTCCAGCTCACCCTGCGGCACGACGGCTTCGACTCGTACCGCTGCGACAGAAACCTCGCCATGGGAGTCAACCTCAGCAGGTGGAGCAAACTTTACATACAGCTTTTTCAGCCACGAAACATTTGATTTCTTGTTCTTCGCAGTCAGTCTGTTGGGCTGTTGGCTCTCAGAGGAATGACGCATCTGCTGACTAATGTAGTTTGACAGGTCGAGTTGCCGAAATTTGCCCGCTACGACAATGGATGTAAAGACAACCGAAGTTTTGTTTGTATGCGCGTTTTATTCACATCTGTAACCGCTAACGTTACACACGGTCAACTGGTCACTAACGTAGATTTTGTTGGTACTAGTTAACGGTCTATGTCTGATATCTGCAGCTTACAAAGAGAGTGGCCATCTTGGCGGAATTGCCCGGGCATGTCTCTCTGCTGCACCGAGCATCATCCTGCCGACAGTTAACTCTTTGCTGTCACCGTTCAAATAGAGCGCTTCGTACATGTTATCTACACATAAGTCGATTGCCAAACTTTAGTTTTATGTTTTAATTATATTTGGCGCAGTTCGCGAGACAGCTGCTACCATTGTGATTGCATAGCGACGTCATTTGAGCGCCAAATTCCCGGCTCGGAGGGTTGGCGGGAATTGTTGTTGAACGCGAGAACTTCCGCTTCCGTTTCACTGCCGCCTCTCTTTGTAACGTTACACCGGTGCTCTGGATTGTCGTAGTTATTGAGCTGCGATGTTGGTTTTGAGTGTGCTGCTTACAGTACATATATTTTGTGTATAATCAGCTCGACAAAACATTGAGTTTAGACTTTGTCGAACATTGACACTGAATTAGGGCTGACACAATGAGTGCATAAACAGTTTGCTACGGGTTTGATAAATCGCTGTTTTCATCTCTACCATAAGCAAATGTGCCCAAAATCCCCTGGTTCTGACTTCTCACAGGAAAGCGAACATCTTTGGTTTAGGATCAATTTAAATATGTTTGCTTGAGCTTTGGATCATTTTTCACATTCTCGAACACTTTGTGGACCACTTCAGCCCATATTTAGCACCTTCGGGCTGCAACTGAGAGAAAAGTAAAGTCCACGGCGACATATTTTTCATTTAATTGTTTTTGTGCCCAAACAGCAGTCCAACACCCAGAGCAATTACAGTTATCTCAGCATATTCACACCTGAAGGCGGCAAGGACTATTGATATCGTCATTAAAGTAGTTACTTGAGTTGAATTATTTTTCAAGTGATTAATCATGATTCTAGTATATTTTAAAAAAAAAGTTTTGTTCTTTAACATCATCTGCTCCACATTTTGTTGTTTTGTCCTTTGAGGTTTGTGTTGACTTTTTTCCCTTCTGGTCATTCCCTTACAGTATGTCAAAAATCCTGAAGTGTGCAGGAAATGAAGACATCATCACCCTCAGAGCAGAAGACAATGCAGACACACTCGCCCTCGTGTTTGAGACACTCAGTAAGTTTTTTACTTTGAGTTTCTGGTGTGAAAGCAAAAAGATGTCGACTCAGCAGATGCAGTTTAGTCCTGTTTCCTCAGCATTAACGTCTTCTCTTCCTCTCCTCTTTTCACAGACCAGGAGAAGGTGTCAGACTATGAGATGAAACTGATGGACCTGGACGTGGAGCAGCTGGGTATTCCAGTAAGTAATTTGAGGCCTGTCCTTGTCTCTGGTCCACAATACTTTTCATGCACGCAGTTCCTGACTGTTGTCTGTCTGTCCGTCCGTCCCTGCAGGAGCAGGAGTACAGCTGTGTGGTGAAGATGCCCTCCGGGGAGTTTGCCCGTATCTGCCGTGACCTGTCCCAGATCGGTGACGCCGTCATGATCTCCTGCGCCAAGGACGGAGTCAAGTTCTCTGCCTCAGGAGAGCTGGGCACAGGAAACGTCAAGCTGTCCCAGACCAGCAACGTGGACAAAGAGGACGAGGCAGTGAGTATTATGAGCACTGAATTGAGTTAAAATCAGAAGAACAGTGGAGCTACATGATAATTCTGGCCATTATTACTAATATTATGGTATCAGCTTTTATTTTGTACAATTAAAGGAATAAATTGGAGTACTTTTTAAAGAAGTCGCCCTGGACTACTTAAAAGTCAGATTATTTTATTAATGGCTATCGAAAGTAATCGTTACTGTTGAGACAGCACATGTAGAATGTTTGACCATTTGCCTTCACTTCCTGTCTTTAGGTTACTATTGAGATGAATGAACCCGTCCAGCTGATCTTTGCCCTCAACTACCTGAACTTCTTCACAAAGGCCACGCCGCTGTCTAAGACAGTCACCCTCAGCATGTCTGCTGATATCCCCCTCGGTAAGTGCATCTGTCCTTTAGTAAATTACTAAGTCTCCATTTGCATTATCAGCATCACTACAGATGTCATTGTGAGCTCTAACTGGACTTTTTATCTTTCTACAGTGGTGGAGTACAAGATTGCTGATATGGGACATGTCAAATACTACTTGGCACCGAAAATTGATGAAGAGGCCTCTTAAGTTTCTTATGGCAGCCCAAAAAGGGAGAATAGAGAAAAGCAGGTGCCTGAGACTTGTCCTGAATGGTTGGAGGGCTGAGGTGAACTCATTGTGGTCGATAATCACTGATGTCCTCCTTTTTCAGACATTTGCAGCAGGAGGTGTAGTGTCAACTTTTATTATCAGTCAGCAGTCACCTGTATGAAATATGCCATCTGTGTGATGTGATGAGTCTGCAGTGCTTTGCCTCTGAAGAGTTCAGAGCGGCTGGCTGTGGTCCACACAGCCCGGGTGTAGATTTCAGCACTTGTTCACTCCACTTTGGTGTCTCTCCCTCTCTATTTTTGCCCAATTTGGGAAAGCAGATTTCAAGTATCCCATCCCTTCTTGTAGATAACGCATTTGTAAATACTTCCTGTGGTTTCGCACTGTCATCCAACCCCAAATGTTTTTGTATTCATTGATTCAGTCCAAAATAAATGATTCAAGTTGTTTCCAATATCCTTTTGTGTTTTTGACATTTGTGGACAAAGGCAGCACACGGTTTTAGTCTAAAGACACTCACACTATGTCTGTAGGTCTTCAGAATTTTTCCATTTGGACTCATTTTGAACAATAAAAGCCAAGTCTTGATTTTCAACCAGTTCACTGCACTTCTGCACTCTGATCACTCGTAAGAACCCGTAGCCAAGCTAATGATCACCCTGACTCTGAAGCTGATATACCTGCCTGCCACACTGAAGCCTGTCCTCATTTCAGGTACACGTTATTCCCGCTGTACTTTCCTTGAAATCTTTGTTTACACAGGCATCAAAACTATCCCAGCATCTTTACTAAGAGTTATGTTGGGATTTGTTTATGCTACGAGTGTATTTTGCAGTTTCGTATTTCACTTATTCAACCAAATAATATGACCTGAGACGGTTTTCTGAAACGCCCTTTGCTCTGTTTCATGGAACAGTAGTAGGTGGTTTATATTAGTGAAACAGGTCTATAGTAATGGAAGGCCAGTGGTGTTTGTTTCCCTTTCAGCCAGTTTTTAGAGTTTGTGCTCAGGTTTCCAGAGGTATTCAATGTTTATGCAGCAAATATAGGTTGGTTGCTGCAGCATTATGGCAGGGGCGGGAGGAGTGTTCACATTGATGAAGTAAAAACAGCAATAAAGCAATCTAAAAAGCTTGTCTTAGCATTGCATTTAAAAGTTCTGCATTCAAACTCCTAAAACTACAAAAATATGAGCCAAATGTCCTGAAAGTATCAAAAGTACTTGGTCTGCAGAAAAATACCTCCAGTGATTGGTACATAATCATGTCATGAATAATAGTTATTACTGTATTTCATTGTTGGAGCAGGTTGAGGTGGAGCTAGTGGTCGGGCACTCAAAAAAGGTCACAAGATAAATCTGAGGGGTCAGGAGATGATGTATAGGAGAGCAGAAGAGGTTGTGCTGTGCAAATTTCACATTACTTGACTTAAATTGGCTTTTTTGTGAAATACCGGATAAAGTCATATTGACTTCGAACACTGAAATGAAACCACTGAGAAGTTTAGAGGACAAATGTTTCTGGTGGGATTGAAATGTGAAAAGGGGCCCAAAGTCAAAGATATTTGAAGCCACAGTTTAATCTTTAACAGTACGCTATTTTATAAGAATGTTCTATATATTTAATGTACAGTCTCAATCTGACGACTAGCTTGTAGCTATAGCTGTCACAAAGTTACATTTTAAGGACGATTTTGAGTTAAGTACAAACACTTCGAGATGGTACTTAAGTACAGTAGAGAGTAGATGTACTTAGTTACTTTCCGCCTCTGCCAGGATAAATGGTTTGAGATCCTTTCTGAGGACAGTTGCTGCAGCAGTAACCAGGTGTAGCCACCAGGTGGTGCTCTTTTACTATTTTTCTCTTCTGACAGCAATTCATTAGTCAGGTCACATTTGTGGAATCATTTATTCTTAATCACTTTGCATTTCCATTTGTCTTTTTTCCCAAAAGGATAAAAAGTTAAACAAATCAAAATGGATGTGGATTTATTTTTCCCTCCATGATGAAAGCAGCTGCAGCCACTCAGTATGAAACTGATCATCTCTTTCTATAAGTCTGATTCTGAACAAGTTTGACACTGTGTAAAACAAATAAAACAGAATGTGATAATTTTCTAATCCTTTTTGACATTACTTCATCGACTTCATTGATTTTTGTAAATATCTGCTTAATCCGAATTTGATGCAGCAACATGTTTCAACCACGTTGGAACAGGAGCAACTAAAGACTGGGAAAGATGTGGAACGCTCCAAAAACACCTGTTTGGATCATTCCACAGGTAAACACGTTGACTGGTAACAGGTGATAGTATCATGATTGGGTATGAAAGCAGCATCCTGGAAAGGCTCAGTTGTTCAAGCAAAGATGGAGCGAGTTCACCACTTTGTGAACACATGATTGGATAAAGGATGTTACTACATGGACTGAGGAACAATTTGTAAAACTGTTGCCAGCAAACACAGTTTGTGTGCAAATCACTGCATTCTGTATTTATTCACGCTTTACACAGCGTCCCAACTCTTTTGGATCAGGGTTGTATATGTGACTGCCAGCCAGTATCAAGGACACGCTGCCTCATTGCACTTCAGTTGTTCAGTCAAATTTCAGGGATCGTGACGTGCAGTTCTCCAAACAGTTACCTCACCTGAGTAATCAGGGTTGTTGAGTCTCGACATTGTGCAAACTCCTGCAGGTCAGTGAGCAAACTTAGCAAAACTGCTGAATCTTCAGAGGATTCACTCAGCAGAGATACCTGAGAGAGTGTCTGTCTGTCTGTCTGTCTGTCTGCCTGCCTGCCTGCCTGCCTGCCTGCCTGTCTGTCTGCAGCTGTCTCCAGCTGTCTGTCTGCAGCTGACTGTGTTTTAGATTAGCTGCTGTACAGTCAGACAGTTCTAATCCTCACAAAGCTTTAATCTGACTGGCAGCTGCATCTAGTCCCAGTCTGAACTGAACTACTGTACACAATCTATAAAGACATAATGTGACACACATGTCAGATTCAATGTGTCCTTTTCCTTTGTCTGCTTAAGACAGTAGTTCAGCAATTTGGCAGATGGATGAGAAGCTTGATACCACTGGCATTCAACAAGGAATCAATCTTCTCAACGGTCTCATCGTCGTCTGTTTCACAAACCTGCTTTTTATAAAAACCTTAATCCTTTTATCTTCCTATTTTTTCTGTTTTCTTCCCATAAAGAGGCATTTTCTCATTTTCCAGGCCATCACTGTAAAATCTGACTTCGCTCTTAACCCTCCTGGCTGAATAAAGAATAAAAGCAGCCTGAAGTAGAGACTGCAGAGCACAGATTATAACCTCACAGTAGATTGCCTGCCAGTGTAATCCCAGACTCCTCTGGAATATCATAACTCATCTGCTGAAAGGGATGGATTGTAATGAGCTTGCACTCACGCAGCAGGAAAAGAGGATTGTATTTTTTTGTGGATTTATTTATCCCAGATGCATTTGATAATGTCCCTTTGAGTTGTCTGACTGTGCACCAGCTATCACAAGCTTTCTGCTCTGTTCTGAGATGTTCTGGAGCCCCGTGAGAGCAGCCGTACTCACACTGTCTGATTCTCTAAAACACAGTGTACTGCAGCCGCGGCTTTAAGCGATCCAGCCTCAGATAAGAAGTGTGTGTCTTCAGACGCGGAGCGGAGAAAAGAGATGGGTCTGTCATCCCAGGAAGTGACCGATAAAGCAACGTGACCGTGCAGCCATTTAAGCTGCCTCAATATTTAATTAACCACCGCCATCCAGGTTCAAATTAATTACTTCCTGGAACAGAGCAAGAGGGTTCAATCTAATTGGGGTTTCCGCTTCTGAATTGGCCACAATTTCAGACTGCAACCCCAGACATGCTTCATAATGACGAATAACGTCAGAGCTCTAATTATGAGTGATTTGTAATGGTGAGAGCAGACTAAGACTAAATCAGGCCAGTCAGACAATATGTCTTCACGTCGGAGCTACAGAACTCTGAAACTTCCTTCATCCAAATGTAGAACTTTTCTATCGTTCTATCGTCTTTGTTTTTGTAGTTTTACATGACTCACTGTAAAATGACTGTAGTTCACATAACTATATTACACAAAAGCCAGTAATTACCATCCAATCTTCATTTAAAAAGCACACCAGACCGCTTATTATCTGTGGTATTTCTGTTTTCCATCTGCCTGTTCAAGCAGCTGAAGACAGCACACACACAGAAGTATTACATAAACAAAGGGCAGGGTAAGTTCATTTGTGTAACACCCTTTCACAACAAAGCAAACTGGAGAGCTTCACGAAAAACATGGACAGGGATTGAGACAAGATAACAAGAATACAAAGTAAAAATACACATGTGAATATGACTGTGTGGGTTGTAAAGTGGCCGGAATAGTGTAATCACCTAATGGACGGGGTGGAAAGTAACTAAGTACATTTACTCAAGGAAGTTGATTAACTTGTACTTTACTTAAATAGTTCCATTGATGGACAATATATTCTACTCTTCTTCATTTCAGAAGGAAATACTGTGCTTCCTACTTCAATCAGTTAATTAATTGACTATTTACGAGGATCACTGAAGTTATTTTTTTATACAAAAATGCTGCCAATCATTGGTTTCGTCCACTCAAATGTGACAGTTTGTTTTAGATTACAGGAAACTGAATCATCATTTTGATATTTGGATTGTTGGTTGGACAGAACGACACATTTGAAGGCATCACTCTTGGCTCTGGGTTATTGGGATGACATTTCTCATTATTTTCCAATATTTTGCAAACCAAACTTTGAATGGAAAGACTACAAATTAAGGAAATACTCAGCAGATTAATCCATAATGAAAATCACCAGTTTCTGTTATTTCTCTGATTTACTTTTGATGCTTTAAAGTTCATTTTCCTGATAGAACTTACTCACTTCCCCTGCGGTAAAACTTGCAGGACTTTTACTTGTTATGGAGTATTTTTATGGTCTGGAATTGGTATTTTTACTTAAATAAAAGATCTGAATAGTTCTTCCACCACTGCCTAATGGACAGAGACCTTACCTCTGACAATTAAAAACAGGTTAGCCTGAACTGTCAGCATTTATCAGATATTACAGTTTCTTACATGTGGCCCTGAAGCACTCATGTAGTGCTGAGATAAGTCATTTTCAGCATTTTTGTCATCTTGAAGTATTACAGTGATTGCAGTGCAGTAAAACTGGGAGACCTTCCAGCCAAAACGATTCAGGTCGATCTGGTTTAGGAGTTTCTGTGAGGTTTATATCACAAAGGGGAAACAAAAAGGACTTTACATTAATGTTCTGCACCCAGTCAAATAATCTCAGTCTCAGCACTTTTTTACTTTTTTACTTTTTCTAATGGCTGTTTGTCATAATTAACCGGGCCTCCTTCTGATTCATCAGTTTCATCAAACATGTACATTATTAAATGTGATTGTGGCCTGGACAAACAAATGATCAGATTTAAGCCCAGGCTTTAATTTGACATTTTATTTGTATTTTATTGCTTTATATTTTAATGCATTCTTAGTGTACTTATATTTGGCTTGGGTGGAGCCTGTTGTATTCAAGTAAGCCTGATCTTTACAGTAGTTATCACGAGGCTGCACTCCTGTAGCTCTCTGACTTTCTTTCTCTTCTGTCTCTGTCTGGCCTTTAAATTGCTTTCTGGAGGCAGGGGATTTTGGCCGGGGAGATAAGGGGAATGGGATGAAACACTCTCATTGGCTGTCTCTCTCTGCGAGGCGGGGGGGGTCTACTGAGCGCTGTACATTTACTGAGACAGAGGAGGTTGTACTTGCCCATCCCTCGGGTCAGCGAGGCTGAAGAGACGCGGGCGACATGTTTCAAACCAATTTCAAACTGCTGTCAGCCTTATCAGCAACAAAACAAACATAAAAGATGTCCAGACACTCTCACCAAAAGCAAACGTCAGGATGTGCACTACAAATGCTGCAGAGCGGCTGAAAATCTCTGTTTCCCCACTGTAAACAGCTTTATGTGCACGTTCTTGTGGTTTTCTCCCGTCTTGTCGGCCAGTCGGGTCCTGGAGCGTCGATCCCATTCCAACTCTCAGACCTGACACTCTCTTACATAAGTCCTCAGTGCACTGGTGTCTCTCCACAAGGTTGCATGGATTATTGATGCCAGCACAGAGCAAGCAAGGGATGCCACATTGCAAGGACACAGCAGTCACATATGCTGCATGAGCCACCTGCTTCAAATCCCCCTGTCCAATATTCAGGTCTGCAAAGGTGAGGTGGGGATTCCACCTCTTTATGCACACATCCGCAGCCGCCCCCCAACCCCCCATGCTTTCATATGACCCTCCTCCTCCTCCATGAGCTTTGATTTCACACAGCGTGCCTCACTGTTGACACACATGTATTTCTGACTATGCTCCGCATGTTGAAGTCATCCCCGCATGGATTAGCATATTAATGGGATGTCCTCTTTGTCCCTGCTTTCTGTCACTCAGATTTCACAGCAGCGAGGGAGATGACGAGGCGATGCGGATGGGGAGGAAGAGGAAGAGGGAAAGGGAAGTGCAGAGATGGAGAAATGTGCTGTAGCGTGGGAGTCACACCTGAGTGTAACTGGAACAGGTGGGAAAATAATCAATTTGGTAGTTGATCTTTATGTGTTAGGAGTTCTGTTCCATTTAATACAATTCTTGAGCTAGTGACACTAAATCAGTTTCAAAATATCTTAAATTCCGGCTTCTCTCATCTTTAATGATTGCTAGAAGTGGTTTGGTACACAGGTGGTAAATCAGGAGATACGACAAACAAATCCAGCAGGTAGTTGGAAAAGACCAGAGTCAGACAAAACAAGCAAAGGTCCAGGATGGCAGGAAAAGACAGTTTGTTTTCACACCTGTAGTTTGTTTGCTCTGAGGAGTTGGTGAACTTGTTGTGTTTTCCCCTTGATTGGGTTTGGTTTCTTTTTCTTTCTTTCATTTTTTACACAGAGAAAAAGACAAGCAAGACGAAATGTATCACTACAAGTTGACAGCTATCTGCAACAAGAGAGGTGAGGATCAAAATAAAACAGGAAACCAGTGAAACTGAATGAACGAATGAATGAGGCAGGGACCAAAGGGCTCTCCTTCCCAGGCTTGACTCAGGCCACATGGGACATGGGATGGATCCTCATCAATCTGGGGCATTTCAGTCGTACAGAAAGGGAAAGGGCCCACAAACTGAGGAGCCAACTTGTGGGATTCCACACGCAGGGAATGGTCTGCTTGGTGGAGGGCAGAGGGATGGTGGTGTTACCTTCAGAGTGGGGCAAAGTCCAAGGAGATGTTATACTAGGGGCGATGAGACACAGGGAGTGGACGCAGGAGACCCGGAGGTGGACACTGGGAGACTGACCGTACTTGAACAAGAGGGTGGAGCCAGGGAGGATGTGAATTGTTTCACCTCTGTCCTGATTGGATCTGACTGAGAACCTGAGGACACACTGTGGTCGTGACATATCAATCACAAAGTAGCCGCGCCCTAAAGCATACCCTGCTTTATCATCTGTTTTACTCTACGTGGGACCGTGATTTGCATAATGAAAATCATGCTGTGTTGAAGACTTGGAACTAGTAATTGAGAGCATCAAGTCATTAGGAAATAGCTTTCTTTGGTGGTAAAACAAGTGAGAGGTAGAGTCATTTTATCATAAGCTTACACACATTTGGATTCTTTCTGCACCAGTGGAGTCGCCCCCTGCTGGCCATTAGAAACAGTGCAGGTTTACGGCACTCTGGCTTTTGCTTCACTTTGCAGACCCAGACGCTCCGTCCACTATTTACACAGTCTGTGGTCTGATCTTTTCCTCAATGCCTATGCAACTAACAATAAAATAGTAAGTAAAGTATTTTTTTGGTTTGGCGCTGCTGATAGGAAAAAAAAACGGTCTGATGACATCACCTCAGGCTTGGATAGTGAAAACAATCACTAGTTGCAGCTGTTGGAGTTTCATGCTTCTCACTGGGCAGTGCTGTTGCAGGGTATTGTAACAGTATTACACTGTGCGGCATCCTTTGGGATTTAATAATATAAGATAAAAGTGCTTTGCTGCTTTGTTGAGCAATGAAAAAGAAACACCAACTCAACCAATTCATTCAGGGTTTTTTTCCTAACCAGCTCTGAACATCTTTAAAAAATTTAGATATTTCTTCCCTTCTCCTCCTGCACTTCGCTTCCTGTCACCATCAGATCTTTGTCCCTCTTCATCCAGGGATGCCTCGGTTCGCTACTTAGCAACTGTTTCCACGGCTACAAAGTTGCTCCCTGACTCACACCCACCCTGCCTCCACCGTAAGTCGCTGGCATGCCTCTGCTCCTTTGTGTCCACTTCCTAAACCCCTCTGACAAATTGAGTGTATTAATGGGGGTCTGTCAGTTATGTTCATTTAAAACATCGGGATACCAAACTGTGAAGTTTACAACAGCTTCACTGTTGTTTGTTTTGTGCTCAGGAGGCATCACCCAGCTCCATGATACTGCATTCCTCTGTGTGAAGAGATGGTTGTTTTTGTTTACTGGTCCAAAGAGGGCTGTTAAAACTATATTGATCACTGTGAGGACCCCTTATCAATTACACTCATGCACTTTCCCTCTGTGCTGTCCTCATTGCCCGAGTGTCAGTGCGCTCTGAGACCATACACCTCAGCACTAATGTCACCAAGACAAATTGCAGCTCATTGCTCAGTAAACTGTTCATGTTTCTGAGTGTCATTCACACACACACACGTCCTCCGGAGCCGAGCAGATGAATCTGTGGCTGAAAAACAGGTCCACAGAGGCACGCAGAGATAAGAAAATAACATACAGAAAAGGCTGCTGGGTACATTCAGACATGAATGTGAAAGCGTTGGAGCCACAGAAAGATCTATTTATATCGCTCCTAAAAATAGACATTCTTCTCCATAGAGACATGAAATCCTTCTGAGCAGCAAATTACTCTCGAGCTGCTGCTGCTGGCGTGCATGCGTGCGTGTGTGTATGTGTGCATGTGTGTATGTGTGTGTGTGCATGTGTGTTATTCTTCTTTTTCTTTCAAAGGTGAAAGCAAATTACTGACTGTATCATCCCAGCTGTGAGGCTCTTTCTTGGGGAATCTCCGCTCTCCCTCGCAGTCTGCAGCAGACAGGATTTTACAGTGCTTTGATGATCGACCCCACCTCCCTCCACCCCCCCTCTCCCTTCTTTCATGGTGATGGGCTTTAAGCCGACAGGCTCGCCGTGGATTCATGCACATTAGTTTACAGTAGCAAGAGGGGGAAGTGTGTGAATCCGTGGCTAATCTGCTGTGGGAGGGAAGAGTCAGGTTGATGTTGAAACTGACTCTGATTTTACCTCGTCGAAACAAAAATAGTCAAATGTGCAAAGTCTGAATGACGCGATCTAAAATGTTAACTTAATTTTTTTTTTTTTTTTAGAGGATTGTGCTACCTTTGTGGTATCAGTCTTCACTTTGTCACATTTAATTACTTTGATTTGGCCCTTGAAAATATTATTCCACCGGATGCCAGGAAACTGTATAATATAACCAGTTGATACAAACAGAGTAATACTTGATGCTATTCTTCCTGCAGATACTGACAGATAGATGATAATACTTCATTAATCCTGGGAGGAAATTGCAGTGGTTGACCAGCTAAATCACATAAAGCACAGACAAATGAGACACTCGAGGAGGAAAGTAAGAGACAGAACACAATAAAAAGTCATATTTGCTGTCTTCCTGTCATATTTTGTTTCTAACATCCTTGAGTGTCTCTTTTCTCTCATATTAACTTTTAACTGATGGGCAGCTTCATTTGCATAAAAAGTGTTTATCTTGTATTTAAGTCAAGTGCAAAGTCAGTTTTATTTATTAAGCCCATACTCGCAACTTATAGAAAAGACGTTAAAGGTGGAAAGGAGGGGAGAAACCTCAGGGAGAGCAGAAGGGAGGAGATCCCTCCTCAAGGACGTACAGACATGCTGGAGATGTGCAGAGAGGACAGATGGTTATGATCGTCAATACACAACATGCAGAAACAGAATGACAACATTAAATGGTGAACAGATTGCAAATATATACACTGTTAATGGATCCAGGAATACGTTGAGGGCCTATCAAGTGGAGTCAGATTTATTGATATCGCATATTACATACAATGTAAGCTCAATGTGCTTCACACACAACAAATATGAATCAAATAAAACAGAGCATGAATGCATACCCAGCGTGTGAGAGAGGCAGAAGATAGACCGGCTGGAAACAGGCCTGAGAGAACAGGGAGGTCTTACTGCCTTTAAAATACGGCACATCTTATATCATCAGGCAGCTTGTTCCAGAGAGTGGGCCCATAGTAATTGAATGGGTACAGTTAGGAGACCAGTGTCTGATGGTCTGAGAGTTCTGGAGGGTTTGTGAGCAGCGAGCAGGTCAGAGTTGCATTTAGCAGGTAGAACATTAAGGGATTTGTAGACAGTATTTCAATATTTTGAAATCAACTCTCTATTTTGTTGGTAGTCAGTGCAGTGATCTAAGTAAAGGAGTGATATATTTGTTTTTCCTCATTCCAGTGTGCACTCTGCCTGCAGCATTTTGAATAAAGTGGAGCCGTTCCACAGTCTTTCTGGGATGCCCCACAAGAAAGACTACAGGGTAATCTAGCCTTGAGGAGATGAAGGAGGAGATGGCCTGTGCCAGTTCTGTGTTGATGGGACCCCACCAGTGAATGACAAACTAAAGGACAAACTGGATTGAATCTTTTGAGAAACTTAACAAATGCTGCTTCCACGGAGCTGTAACGCATGATATAAAAAGCAGTTAACAGCATGGAATTTGTTATCAGTACAATGTATCACAGCACAGTTTAATCTACATCAGTACTGGCAACGCTTCCATCTGCTTCCATGTTTCATGTAGACAAACCACAAAAGATACAGAAAGATCAAATCACACAGGAGCAATCGATGAAGACTCATCTAATTAGCACCAGAGAAGATTCTCAAACTGAGGGTCAGGACCTCCTGAAGGGGTCATGAGTTAAATCTAAAGGGGCCATGAGATGATTAATTGGACAAGAGGGAATGAAAAGCTGAAGATTATGTACCACAAAGTGATGTTGGTGTCAGACTTTTCCACAATCATCAGTGTTAGCTTGTGAAAAACTCTAGTTTTATCTGTGTGTGTTCTAAAAATGATCTAATGGAAAAATCACTGGTAGGTTAATACGTGATATTTTTAACTCATGAGAAAGGGTCCAGAGTTGGCATTGCTTTGTTTTAAGGGGACAAATGTCAAAAAGGTTGGAATCACTGCAGCACAAGCAGAGCCTTCTGTAACACACATTCATACCAAATATTGAATATGATTTCTAAGAGACAAATGAGAGGTTAGTTGAATATCTTCACAAACAAAAACATCCTTTCTGCAACCACACACAC
This sequence comes from Chelmon rostratus, assembly GCF_017976325.1. NCBI lineage: Eukaryota > Metazoa > Chordata > Actinopteri > Chaetodontiformes > Chaetodontidae > Chelmon > Chelmon rostratus. The sequence goes on along the minus strand of NC_055662.1, from coordinate 15,363,740 downwards.
GCAAACACATATTAAAATACTCGTGCATCTCCTGTAACACACAGTGCTGGCTCCACATCTGTCCCTCCTCTCACAGTGTGTTTCCAGTTTGCTGTCCCTCCTCCTCTTCAGCAGAGACTATGGATGTCCCTTGGGAGGGGGGGTTTGGGAGGGACCAGCGGCCCGACTCGGCCATTTTATATCCCCCCGGATCAGAGAGCTGCTGACGATCTACAACCAGAGCTCCTTCCATGTTTATTCTGTGTGAGTTCAAATGGAGCCAACCCTTGCACAGATTGTTTGTCCTACTGAGCCATTCTCTCTGATAACTGTTATCCTTCCTCGCTGTGAGGAAGGCTAAATCGAAAGCTGAATCTGTGTGTGTGTGTGTGTTTTTATGCGGAGGGTGGAGGCTTAAAGAATGAGATGGCTAAGTTAAAAAAGAGAGAAGAGAAACAGAAGAGGGGTATAAAGAGTGCATTTGGCATTTGTGTGTGTGTGTGTGTGTCCCACCTGTGCCTCCATCACTCACACATTAATATGCTGTCCCCCATCACTGGCCTCTAAATGATGTTCACCCAGTGTGAGTGTGGTGTCAGCTGTGAGCGTACTATGTGCTTGTGTGTCCATGTATGTGTGTTTGTGTGTTTGTGTGTGTGTGTGTGTGTGATGGGATGTTTATTTAACACAAGTAATCATGTTTGGTCTGATAAAACCTAGTATCCAGTAAATGTTTCGCTGCATGTGGTGATGGAAGAAGTATTCAGATCATTTATTTAAAACCCCTCTGTAGCAATAATCCAGTCAAAGTCCTGCATCCAATTTGCTCAAGTGACGTATTTGTAAAGTAACTGCAGCTATCAGATGTAGGACAGTAAAAAGTAGAGTATCTCCCTGTGAAATGTACTGAGGTAAAAATATAAAGTAGCATAAAGTCAGATGGAGTGATAACAGGATTTGTAATGTACTCAGTTCCTCTCCAGAAATGGTCCCAGGTGGAATAAACTTGTCCTTAAAGTACTCAGAAAAGCTCCATCAGCTGAGGAAGCTCATGATGCAGCTGAAAGCTCCGGAGCAGCTACTTAGGTGAGCTTGTTTTTGTCAGCCATTGGTGCCGAGGTCAAGAGTGGACTTCAGATATGAATGTGAGCACTTATTGTCTTTGCTGTCACTGCATTAGAGACACCACGAGCAGTAAACTTGTACAGTCACTGTGCTCACTACTTTATCTGCTCCTCCTGAGCCAATCTTCCTCTAACATTAAACTGGAAGATTTGTTTGCACACACAGTGTGATGGGTTTCAGATTGCAAATATGCTACACAAATGTAAGACAACACTCATTTTATCACGATACACAGTGCTTACATAGCTCCAGGCTCACCAAAGAAAACTGATTGGAGTTCTCAGGATGACACAGATACGTTAAAGTTTGGAAGAAAACCCCCCGACAACATATAAATGTATCAGCCAGTATTCATTTTTAAACATAAACACATAATAATAACTCCATTTACATTTATAGAAGCACTGAACTTATTGTGCTTTTAACCCCACTAGATTCTGATAATTGAATTACGATAACTTGTTATTATTATTATAAGTTAAGCTGTCCAGCAATATATAAAGTGGTTAAATTAGTTCCACCTTTGCGAAAATTAGAAAATTAATAATTTTGGTCTGATGCTAATACTTATACTGTACTAATACTGGGTCAGTTTAAAGCACCATATTGGTCCCCTGGAAAGCTGCACCACTTAGTGGGCAATTGCCCCATGACCTCAAGGTGCTGCCAGAAATCTAAGTTTACTGTATCAAATTTGCAAATGTGTTCGATCAGCTGTGGGTCCTGTACTACTCTGCAATGTCCTGCTGCTGTCGGTTTACACTGAGTTCACATAGCTCATATATTCCCACATAAGCTGCGTTTTTTCAAATTACGACAAACTAACTAGCACGACGTGAATCTGGGGCCATGTGTAGTTTGCTCTGTGCGCAACATGGGTCCCCCTAATGTTTGTTCATGTGTGAAATTGATGGATTTGTGCTGCATTAATGAATTATCTTCATAACAGTCTGCTGCCCCTCTTCTCACTTTTGTTGCTCTTATGTGTTGTATGTTTGACATAATGACAAATTAAAATTAATATTATTATAATAGGTTCAATTCCCTTTCTACAAGTGGACATACTGGAGGTTAACTTTGAAATTAAACCCCATGTTGAATGTGTTTTTTCTCTCAAAATTACCTCTTCAGTGCTGTAAGGCTCTTGTGGAAAACATGGAAATGTGCCTTCAGCATTGGTGGCTAATAGCAAGCAGTTTTATTAGACAGATGGCCTTTCCTCATTCATCCTGCAGGCTATTTACATTTCTTGGCTGTTCATTATGCAATCAGCGTTATGTGCGAGGATGCTTGACCTGGCTTGATTGCTATTTAGCATCTTGCTACAGTCTCCCTCCGTCTCTCTCGCTCTGCTCTGGGCAGCTTCACAGAGAGCCAAGGTCACCTAAATTGATTCAGTTCCTCACCGAGCTCATGGATTCTCCAGCAGGGCTGTAATTGCATTTCTGTACCAATCACTCTAATGACAATCACGTACTGTAATCTAATGCAACACACACGTGCACACACACACACTCACACAGAGTCATGCTTCCATCATTTTAGAGGACATTACATTGATTTACATTCATTTCTTGGAGATTTAACTAAACCACTACTTGCTTAACCCTAACCCTTGCCCGAACCTTAACCTGAAACTAAACCTAACCTTAAGCTAAGTCCTTACCCTAAAATATAATGCTTCACATAATGGGGTCTTGCGTTTTGCCCCCACAAAGAAGTCAAATCCCCACAGTAAGCACATTTATGTCCCCACAACATGAGTAATATACAGTACATCCACACACAGAGACAAACACAGGACCTCCCTCTCTCTACTTGACATGCTGAAATTGGCCGCCGTGCTCACGAAGGACGACAAAGATGAATGAAAAAGATTGAAACAGTGAAGAATTTCTTTCTTTTTTTGAGATGCTGCCTTCAAGTACTGTCGTAAATCTCACAACCATAAATTAGAGCGTCAGAAATTCCATACTGTTGAATCGATGCCTCTGGTACGCCTCTGGGACAGTCTTAACACAAATTGTCCAAATTGGACAACTGATCCTGATTGGATCTGACTGAAATCCCAGGGACATTTCATGGTAGCGCCTTGTCAACCACAAGGTAGCCACACCCTAAAGCAACCCCTGTTGTATCATCTATTTTGCTCTAAATGGAACCAGAATTTACAAGATGAACATCACGCTGAATTGGAGAAGACCTGAAACTAGTGATTGAGACTGTAAATTTATTAGGAAACTGTTTACTGAGGTAATAAATCAAGTGAGAGGTGGGGTAATTTTCTCATAAGCTTGCATACAATTAGGCTTATTTTTGCAGCCGGTGGGGTCGCCCCCTGCTGGCCATGAGAAAGAATGCAGGTTTCAGTTATTTCTGCAGCTGTGGAAGCTCTGTCCACTTATTACACTGTCTATGATTTACACCCAGTACATCAACAACTAATACATTGTTGCTACATTACATTAATTAATAAATTGCAATAAAACACACTTCATATGTTTATATGATTACAGGTGTTTTGTAGTATGTTACCAATAATTCATTAACAGTTAGATAGACATAAACATAGTTTACATTTGAAAATGTCTTAACATCTACACATTATAGTGTGGCTTATAACTGAAGTATAATATATATATAAAACCATATAGTGTGTCCCTAAATGTACTGTATGTGCAAAAACCCAAATGATGTTCCAGATCAGCGTTAGTCCAGGTGTTCACCCCCCAGCAGGTAACATTTTAGGCTGATATATTAGGAGAATTAAATCCTGCTGCAGCCTGTTGACTTTGTCTTTACACCATTACGCTGTAAAAGATGAAGGTCCACTTGTTTCCTCTGTGGTTGCACCCCTCACTCCACCCCCACCTCCTCTTCATCTCTGTATGTGTGTGTGTGTGTGTGTGTGTGAGAACGCGTGTGTGCGCATTCCTTCGCATCCAGTGGAGCGGCAGTCGGAGGTTGAGGGTCCGCGCAGAGAGGACACGCTCGTGCAGAGACCAGCCATCAGTGTCGCCGTCACAACACAGGCAAACATGCAGGTAAGACAAGAAACATTCTTATCTGATACTCTGATCCGACGCGCGACAGGACGACAGGTTGCAAACGATGATGTTTGCTGGTGACAAAAGCAAAAAAAAAAAAAAAAACGTGTCTCAAGTTAAATTAGCAGCCAGGATCTGTTCGCCAGGGAACTTGTTCGCTGAACTGATATTTTTATCTTATTTTCTTTAATTCCTCCACGACCCTCAGCGGCTCGTTTGCTCCCACTTTGCCGAAAGCTGAGTTTCGGAGTGAAGTTATGTAATTGCAGCCCTGCTGGAGGCTGTGGAGGAGACGCTTCTCTGCAGACGGCTTCCAGCAAGTGTCACTTGGCATCAGGTCTTCCACCGCGACTTTCCTCCCCCTCCACTGGCTTATCTGTGAGGTTGTTTTTTGGGGGGTTTATTTGTCAGTGGAAATGCCTCCTCATGTGGCTCCAAATGTTGCACGCGTGACTTTAAAAAAAGCTGTATCTGGCTTAAAATCCGCACAGTGTGCCTTAAATCCCCAATTCTGGGAAGAGGAGAGAGATTGTGTTTGTAATTCTGCCTGTGCTTGTTTGCCTGAAACAATTTAGCAGATCCGTCCTTAGCAACAAGCAGCCTGTGAGCCTAAATCCGAGGTAATTCTGTAAAGTGAAAGCCCAGCCTCCCCAAAGTGACTTCCAACACCTTGCAAGGCGTTGCTCATTGATATTCCCAGAATGATCGGTTTGAGGTTCCCATGCTTCTCAAAACAGGGAAAACCTGTTACTGCACATGGAAATGAAGTCCTATAGGAAGGATGGCAACTGCTCTCACATGGTTGCACATCGCTCACTAGGAGAAAGGAAGCTGTGTGAAACCTCAGAGTTTACTTGTTTGTGCACAGATGCAACCACAGGCTCACTGACAGAAGACATATGGTCTCTTCCTACGCACACCCGCCTCTGGATGCACACAAACATCTGCATGAACGCACACACGTCTTGGTGGTGTGATTCTGGTTGGATGTTGAGGCTCCTCTGTGAATGATGAGGCTCATCATCAATCACTCAGTGAGTCAGTCTGTCAGTCAGTGAGTCGGTCGATCAGTCACACAAATATAATCAGATGGAGGGCTGAGCTCTGCAGGCTTCGCCGTGCGCGTGAATGCATTTATTTGCATGTGTGTGCACTTGTTTTTATGTTTGCTCACATCTCTGTTCTATTATAATAAAGGCTTCAAAGTAACAATTGTTAATAGGGCTGTAACAAATGATTGTTTTCTCAAGCAATCAGTCAGTCGCTCAGTTGTTTGGTAGTTTCACTGTCAGCAAATTGTGAAAAATGGCCAAGTGTACAGAGCTGGTGATGGTGCTTTAAAATGTTTTGTTTTGCTCGACAAACAGTCAAAAACCCAAAGACATTTAGTCTGAATGTACAGCAGAATAAAAAAAATCTGATAATATTCGCATTTAAGAAAATGGAACCAATGATTTTTTGCAATTTTTCCTTAAAATAATGATTAATTATGAGAATAGCCGCAGATGAAATTTCTGTCGACTGACTAATCAATTCATTGTCCTCTCTCTCTGTTAATTCTGTCAATGAATCAATGAATCCTCAGACCGATGAAAATGGTGAAAAAAATCAATATACTGGCTGATTGATTGTTTCAGTTGTGACTTCTATTTGTTCAGGGCTTTGAAATCCCTCATGTTCCATGTGTGAACTAATCATAAGTTAAATTGAACATGTTGAAAAATGTTGTAGTTTTCAGTGTCGGTGGCCTGACACCTGCTGCAGCTGCACCTCTCCGTCAACATTTGGATTCCTCTCTTTTGTCCTCCCGCTCTGGGTATTGACATGCAGGTGTTTGAATTAAATCGCGCTGTGAGGCATCGGGGTGCCTGATATTTGAGTGTGTGACTCACTCGTTTTTTGCCAAAGAATGGCTGTGTGATCAATAGGGTTTTGAGTTGTTCGCTCATTCTGAGTCATTTTCAGTGAGATCAGGCTGGCTGTCACAAAGAATCCTAAAATCCTAACATGGTCTTATGTATAACATCATTATGTATCAGATGTTTCATGTGTTTGCAAAAGGCTCAGTCTGTTCCAAGAATTACTGTGAGCTGAAGGCTTGAATCGACTCGATTTAGTGATCCCATGTCCACCATCCACTTCTTCTTCTGCTAACAAGTGTTGTCTGGGTAGCCAAAGCCTGATACATCTTATTCCTCTGTGCCAGAGAGGTGATTGCTGTGCAAAACAGGTAATATTGGAGCCACACTTTTATACTGGCTGACATGTTTCTTCACTGTAATGAACCTTAGCAATGCAGCTTACTTTGAGTTAATCCCACATACACTGTCCCCACAAATGCACTATTTACTCCTGTCTAACCTTCAGTCCTCCTGCTCCTTTTACTAACTTCAGCTAGAAACTAGGAATTTATTGTCAAATATGAAAGTACTGTTTGTAATTGTGAAACCGTTTAAAGGATTTCCATCTTTCGTAAACTGGTGACCTTGGAAAGTGCTGAGAGTCGAGCTAAAATCTTATGTATACACTAGTTGTATGTTAAGGAGCACTGAGCCTACACATGAAGCTGTGGCAGCTACAGAGGCACCGCAGGTGGAGACCACAAGGACTCAATGGAGATAGCTGATTGTGAAGCATGTGGTCTGGTTCACCTGTTAACGAGCGTTAACCCTGATGCTGAACTACAAAGAGAAACCTGCAGTAGAGATTTGTGCTCTTGTTAACCCCTTTGCATCAGACATAAATTCAGGTTTACACATGATGGTTTTGTTATTTTCATGGGATTATTTTCGCAATAAAATACAAAAGTATTGAATATCTTTATCCTCAGGAGCCTCTACACCAGTACTAGTGGGCTTTGTCACTTGAATGTAGACACGTGTTTGAGAATTTGCTCAAACAAGTCTTGTTTCTTGGGAGGACAATCTCATATGATCCGTTTAATCAGCAGCTATGGATTCTGCTGTTATTCTGTCATGGCTCAGTTATTGGTTCTGCCATAGATAGGAAGAGATGATTTATTATGTTATTTATTTGTCAACCACGTACCAACATCTGTAAATGAAATGTTGTGCTTTGGGATGGCAAAACCAGCCCACAGTTGCACTTCTCTTGCTCTGATTCCTCTCTCATAACTGTACTGAAGGTAAAGACTGCTGTCTCACTGTGACTTCAAGGCTCACCTAACAAGTATTTTACGGTGGACTTTTCCTTTAAGAGGCTCAGTCTGATGCTGCAGTTTTCCAGCACGTCAATCAAAGGAGTCACACACAGTCAACTTGCACAGATCATTGACACTACACCAGACAGGCTGACGGCACCACACACACACAGACACACACACACACACGCTCAGTGCATTGTGCTGCACCTGATATAGCGTCTGAGAGACCCACCTGTTCAATAGGTGGAGTGATTGGTACATTTAAATAATTTAACAGGTCTGGTAACCGTATCCTTTAAAGTGGGAACAGGGATGGGCACCACACACTTCTGATCCAGCTTCAACATCAAACACAGAGGGGAGCATTTCTTCACAGTACTGCAGAGAAACATTGCATTGGCAGACTTTTTAGCTAGTGACCAAAACTGCCTTTTTTCTGAAATCTTCATTTTATCTTTCGTAGTTTAATTTTCTCAGGCTAAGGGCTTTAAAAAGGGGCATACTTATATATATTATTTTCTAAATGAGTCGCCCAAATGGAGGATTTTTCTTTCTGCAGGATTTTAAGTTAGTGTGCATAAAGAAACATACACAAAGCTGCACACAGGCATGGTATTATCGACCTGGAGGGGAAAACGCAGTGAGGTGAAGAGATGCTGCTGTAAAATATCAGTCACTGATCAATTAATGCTGTGATGTTCAAACACGGTATCTGTGTTATCTGTCAATGTACTTGTTGACCTGTACGAAGAGGAATGACAGGATCGGATGTGTTTGACACGGACTGATGTGTGTGTGCGTGTGTTTGTGCGTGTGTGTGTGTGTGTGTGTGTGTTCGAGGGAGAGGAGGAGGAGCTGATAATTGAAACATGGCTCCTCTATTGCTCGGAGCGTCCCCAGAGTATTAATTCTTTCTCCACATGAAGGCTCACACATCAATATGATACTCTTTCTCTCGCGCTCTCAGTCACACACACACACACACACACACACACACACACACACACACACACGCACAAACAGCATGCAGTCCATATGGATGTGCCATCCTCCCACAGACACACTGATTCACGCTGACAGCCATACTGAGAGGCTCAAGCAGTCAGGACACAAATAGTATCAGCTCTCGACCATCAGCCTGCATATTTTCTGCAGAATGCAGCAGGCTTCGTGTAAAGAGCTGCACGACATGCTGCCGTTTGTTATATCCAGTGATTTAGATTTTCTATCAAATCTCAGGAAAGGTTACAGTTCTGCTGGTTAGAAGGCACATTTTGAAAAGTTAATCAGCCTGGCTCTCTAACCACCATACAAACCACCATCTGTGAGGCAGTTTTTCTGTTGTCAAGCGGCTCGACTTGTTTTTGTTTTCCATTAAAACGTATTTTTGCTTCAGCTTCTTTGGTTGTTTTCTATGTTCTTCCTTTGTCTGGTTGTTTTTCATCTATTAAGACAAATGGCAGTACAAGGAAAAGGTGTATTACGAAAGGTCAAAAACAAATTGTATTCAAAATTGTCCCTCTGTAACTGGTAAAGCTGGAGTGCAGGTCTTTCACTTGTAAATAAACATCCATTACAAACAAGTCCTTGCCAAACGAGTTCACACAGTGCTGATTAAACCTGTCACTGCCAGGTAAATCTGTATTCCTCAGTGTCTCAGAGTATTTAAATATGGTGTCTGTGGTCATATTCCTGCACTGGTGCACCAGTAGTGATGCATTTTAGGTAATCAGAAATTATTGATTTGCCAGAGGTGAAGGTGGGGAGCAACTGGAGCAACGGATTTGTAGGCCAGGGTTCAGATTCTGGTTACGTCTGGTCAACAAAAGTACTTTGGCTGGTGCTAGTGAAAGTTTCAGTTAAAATTTTTAAAAAATAAACGTACACTGTCTCGCTTCAAGAATATATCCTGACTTTTTATCCATAGTATAGGTCAAGCTCCAAAAGTGCTGGATCCTACATTTCCCATAATGCAACTATATTTGTGTTAGGCCTTCACCAGTTCAAGTAAACATTGCCCACATCTTTCGAGCTCCACGACCAGCTTGTAACACAGTTTGTCTGTCACAAATCTGAAGAAGCATATGACCTTTTCTTTTTTGTGCGCCATCATTTTGTAACTCGAAGGATCACTTTATTCCAACTTACTCTGGTACAAATCTCTTTCGTGTTATTTGTCAACACGGATCTGCAACACAAGGAGCTAACTCCCAGTGAAGCCATGTCGTTCTGACGCTGCGTCGCACCTGCATGGAAGAGATTTGAGACCACCTCGCTCCCGCACACAGCTCGGCTTCCTCTGCAGGAAATCTGCAGTGAAATTTATGTGCATGGGTTTTTTATCAAGTATTTACTGTATCTCTGCCTTTGTGCTGTCAGTTCTTGTCACCGCGCTCCTCCTCCTGCCTGCTCGCCTCATTTCTCTACATATTCAAGCACACATGGGCTTACACACAAAGGGACACACACACACACACACACACAAAGACACACACACTCTGTCATTCTCACACTCCTAGAGGCTGAGTCTGCCTCCCTTATGTTTAGATCCCAGTTGGTATTTCTACTTCACCTGGACAGTAGTCTGGTGACAGGTGACGTGGTGAGAGAGGAGGGTGTGTGTGTGCGTGTATGTGTGTGTAGGTGGAGCTGGAGATGGAGAGAGAGTGATTGACTGTGAAATAAATTGGAAGGAATGAAGAGGTGAGGAGATGGAGGGATGAAGGACAGATGTGTGCTGACATCCAGGGTGAAGTGAATAATAAATATTAATTTGAATGGCTGATTAAATGAATATTGTTGTGTTTCACTTTTTCCTTTGTATGATGTGTGCGTGTGTTTGCATGTGTGTGTGTGTCTTTACTCTCATTTTCATTCCAAGTGAAATTGGGTTAGGTCTTTGAAATATAGCCCAATGGATCAATTAGATCCCCTCAGTTTTATGAAGGAGTGTTGAACAATAAACAGATATAGAAAGAGAAAGGGGAGTAGGAAGGGAAGCTTGCGGTTGGATTTCTAGGATGAGCAGGGAAGAGAGGAAATGTGTTTTTAAGTTTGATAAGCTTAGGACGAGCCATGGGTGTGGCATTTAATGGCTAAATAAATGATATCGTGCTAAAAGGCAGAGGCTAAAGCTAACAAATCTTACGCACAAATTCAGCATTCTTACCAGCTGATGATAGATACAGAGGTGATATAGGTACTTAGGCTGTTAAAGAAAATCTAATATCAATTCAAGCACTGTTTGGCATTTTACCAGCTTACATACTTCTTTGTTTAATGGTATGTTCTATGTTAAGGTTGAGGACTAACCTCGAGTCGTCTTAGCCACCTGAGAGGAACTTGTCTTGCTTGGCCAAGTTATAATTGCTCTTTCATGCTGTCCGGAGGTTAAGATTATGTAGTTGAAGAGCGCTATGGGACTACCCAGGAAGACGACAACAGCAGATTTTGCCATTTCCATCAAGCTTTTCGAATGCAATATTTCAAAATGCACATAAAAGCCCCTTGATGGAAACACGGTTAAAGTTAGGTAATGATATGTTCCTTTGCTTTGGAAGTAACACTCACTAACGACTGGTAAGGTAGTTAGCCTTACATGCAAGCAATTGCACCTTATGTTTCAACACACAGTTTCCTGTATAAAGGGTCATAAATATCCACTTGATGGCTACATACTTTATATTACCTGATATCTTGCTAAAAGACGAGGCTAACGTGACTGAATGTCCTGGGCAAAAAGTTGGCACCACCAGTTGATCCAAGTAAAGCCATGGAAACAAAGACACAGCATTGGTATGCTGCAGTGTACAAGTATTTAGTGCTAGTATTTAATTCTAAACATAGCCTTGTTAACTGCTTAGCTTATATGCTTATTTGCATTTTAAATCTGCACCCAGTAAAGGGCAGGACGGAGCCACTAGTGTTAGGATAAACCCTGATGGTTCACCAGTTAGTCAGACATTCTAACGATTGTAGCTTATGTTGGAGCAGACAAACACACCGTTTAATCCAATTTTACACTTCCGCCCATGTTTTTGGCTTTGGAAAAGATTAAAAAACAGACCATGCTATCCAAACGTATCACTCTAGTTGTAGTTTCATACACAATGCACCAACATTCTGCACTTCATTGAACCCAGGATTGCCGTGTTGCCAGTTCTGAGGCCCGTTTGAACTTCTGTATATGGTGTCATTGTGCTGCGGCGTGTGTCTGTGGGCTGTTGTTGTGTGTGTGACAGATGTAAAGAAAGGTATATTTGGGCAAGTGTGTGCGTTTAGATCTCAGTGTATTTATAGTCTGCGCTTGTGCCTGCTTTTAAGTCACTGATCTGAATGCTCGTATACAGATGCATTGGGGAGGAGTCTGTGTGGTCTCGCGCAGGTTTGCCTGGTTATTTGTGCACTTCAGATGTCCTCACAAGGGTAGAATATTAAAATCAAGTAGTGCAGCTGCACAGGCACTAACTTTTAACAAAACATATGAGAGACGGTGATATTCCCTTCTCTGAATACAGAGACAATTAGATAACAAACTAGCTGGGCTCTTGTTTTTGTGTCTTAATTAGCTTGTCTGATATTATTAAGGCTGGGATTCAACAGCCAATTCCATTTTGTATCTGGTTCCAATATATGCCTGATCTGTGAAGATGACACTCTAACAAATCTTTCACAGACACATCTATCTCCTTTGTCTTTTGTCCTTTTTTGCGCAGAACAATGTACAAACATTCAGATGGTTGGGAGCTTAAAGTTGTTTGACTTTCCAGTTTTAGCTCCTAAATACTAAATCGTGCCCACTCTGCTCAGGTACAGCAAGTTTAAAGCACATTTTGTCAGGTTGTAGAATTAGCTTATCACAAGGCCGGTATACATGGCGGCATAATCAGGTGCTGAGAAGCTTAGCCGCAGGCATTGAAGAGAGAAGGAAGCAGGTGAATTCTGGAAGTTCTAGAAAGGAGAGGTTAGATGTGCAGTTTGTTCGAGAGGGGGAGAAAAATAGAGCTGCTAAGTCAGGGAGAAGGCAGGTAGGTGGCTGCCTGGTAGGGGCTGATGATTGGCAAATGCAGGTCGACTTGGGAGGAAAGCTAGTTGTGCCCCAGGAAATAGTTTATAGTAATCTGAGGCCGGACATTGTCTTATGGTCCATGAGTAAAAAGACTGTGTTTTTTATTGAGTTAACAGTCCCTTGGGAAAATTCAGTGGAGGCAGCTTATGAAAGGAAGAAGACTAAGTATGCAGATTTAAAGACAGAATCTGAGCAGAGGGGATGGAAGACCAGGGTCTGTCCGGTTGAAGTGGGGTGTAGAGGTTTTGTTGCAGGGTCAGCTGTTTCACTGTTGAGGGAGCTGGGAGTGCATGGGCAAAATTTAAGGAAGACAGTGAGGGAGATGTCAGATGAGGCTGCTAGGTCTAGTCAGTGGATATGGATCAGGAGAAATAATAGTAGTTGGGGGGTGAAATAGGGACGGGGGGGGGGGGGGGGCAGAGGACATGCATGCCTAACCCGGCGGGAGAAGAGGTTAAAGTCTGAACAAGACACCTTTCCTCTGCTCTGCTTTCCCCGCCCCATCTTCTCGCTCTGCCAATAGGAAGAGAACCAGGAAGAGGAAGTTTAGATAAGGTGGGGGTGTGGCCAGCTAGAGTCTCTCTTTGGGACCATGCGGCCTGTTCAGGTGAGTTTGCGTTGTAAGATACAGAGTTGGCTTGTTTTTTGATCTTTTTGGTTGTTTTCCTGTTTTGTTTGCTTCTTGAAGGAAATGTTAGGGTTTGTTTTCCTGCTTTGTTTGCTTTTTGAAGGAAATGGTAGGGTTTGTTGCTTTTTGAAGGAAATGTTAGAAGAGGCTGTTAAATCTAGTCTGTGGTTTAGGCCTCCACCTTCAGCACCCTCTAAATTTTCCACCCCCTACCCGAACAAGGGTCTGTATCCAATCCCTACTTTCATCTTTTGACTCTACCTCTTTATTTTCTACCCCCTACCCGAACCAGGGTTTGTATTCCCACCCCGCTTTTTTTTTTGGTGCAGTTGGTGAGAGGCAGGTGTAGATGATGGTAGTGTGGCAATCGGCAGTTACATGTGGCATCTAGGCCTGTGGTAGCATTGTAGCAGCTAACAATAGCTAAAGCGGTGAGAGCATGATAGTATCTTAGCAGTTAGTATTGGTAGCTAGCAATTAACATTAACAGTATAGGTGAATCTAGCTTTATTGTCTTCTTCTGTTCCTCTTAGCAGGTAGCGGTTAGCATGTAACATTAGCTAAATGGTAGCATCGGAACTGTATTGTCTTCTTCTGTTCTTCTTAGCGGTAAGCATTAGCATTAGCAATAGTTAAATGGTAGCATCAGTACTGGCCACTACCTGGAGCATCTCTGGGTCAGTTGAACGTGGCGGTGCTGTTTGGATTGTGTAGGAGCAGTGTGAACTGGCACTAAGGAGGGTGACTCTGGGACGCCGGAGTTCACTGCCTAGCCTCCTGGAGGTGTAGTGGGACTAAGTAGGCGAAACACTGTTGAAGGGAGGTTTCCACCTGATGACCCCCAGAGATGTGTTAGGAATCACTGCTCTTTGGCATGTATAGAGGCAGATTAGAGCTCCACTGAGACACTGAGAATGAATCCTCTTTTTGAGCACAAGTATCTTGTGTTTAAATTAACTCAAATATTATATGAGGGGATTAAAGGGATTGTGATTTGATAATCAGATTAAACATCGGATTGAGATTCATTACAATGCTGTCAAAAGCCTAACAATAAATATTAATTTGTCTACAATCTAGTAGAACTGGATATAGATTGAAAGCTGTTTAATACCCGAGTGTCAGTACCAACACTAAAACTATATTTATTTAATATCTTACTTTAATAAATACAAATATATATTTTTTCTTTTTTGTACAAGAACATTGTCTGAATAAACTACAGCCTGAAGTCAGCAAAATGTTTATTTAAATTAGGAGCTGTCTGGTCAAGGAGTGACTAAAGCTGCCTACCAAACCTTCAGTGACTGATCTTCTGTGACTTGAGGATTTTCCCTGCAGCGACATGTTAAAGAACATTTTGACCTCGGCAGGAGGAAGTCGGGAAGAACTAATAAAACTCTACTGGCTGAGTTTGACTCTGAGGAAAAGTGTGAGTACATGTGAGCTGGGACATTATAGCAGAACAGGAGAGAGAGAGAGAGACATGCTGTATCTCTGCTGTGGCCTGGTAGAATGTTAATCACATATAACTTATTAATGGAAACTCCCAGCTGCTAATATGACATTACAAGAATATAGCTCTCTCTCTTTCTCTCTGTTCCCTTTCCATCACTCTGTCTCTTCCCTCTAACTCCACTGATGTTCTTTTTTTCCATCCCACTCAAATTTGTTTTATTGACATGACAGTAATTAAGTATAATATTGTCAAAGTGTATAGTACAAAGTTTAAAAAGCAAGTACAACAATTCAGAATCTAAGAAAAAAAGTCAATAAATCACTAATCATTCTTTTTATTTTGACAATGGCTCAAATGACTGTGTGTTGGCCACAGTGATGAACCCACGGACAATTATCACCTGACTCACCTGACCCTGACCCACAACCTTGTTGTTTTGGTTCACCCTCACTTCTCCAGCACCAAACAGCAGACAGACACAACTTGCAACCGCCTGGTGCACATAGTGGAGCATTTAGCAGCTAAAGAGCCAAAGTTAAAAGAGAATTAATGCTGGTCTTGCATTCATCAGGTGGCCAGTAGCACATGTCGATGTCTACAGTAATGTTGATCTGCATCTGCTAGATGTATTGACAATTAACTGTAAATACATTTAATCCATAACAACTGAATGATGAATTAATGATAGGATAATATTTCCCTCAGGCTGTGACACATTTTGCTGCTTCCATTACAATGTCAGTTGTTTCCCCAAAGTAAATATTGAATTTTGGTTTGCACTGAGTGTACTGACCTTCAGGTATTCAAGTTTTATTTCAGAAAAGATTTCGATGCCTCTGTCTTTTTACAGGTTGCAGTGGAGCAGGAAGTGCTGCTCTGTTTCTGCCTCTTGTCGGCAGAAGTCTGTTTTCACTGGGTTGTCATGTTTTGTGCGCCCACCAGTCTCAATGACCAGGCCGTGGTCACTCAGTCTGTAGTAAATGTCCCTCTCAGTTTCCGGTTGCTGCTTGTGGACAGATAATCTGCCACTCTCTATTTTCTGTTCAGTGTTAAATAGCATTGAAATTAACTTTTTTTGTTTTTGCATTAGACATCCAGAGGTAGTTATACTTTTTTTTTCTTTTTCTATTTTTTGGCCTGTATTCTCTCTCTGTCTCTCTCTGTTGGGCACAGTAGACCAACAGTGAGATGACCTCATGTAATGAGGTCAGAGTTTACACTTCATATAAACCAACATTCATTGAACCAACAGCACAACCACTGATATTTAATAATTTATGGCAACGCATAGCGATGTGCAGCACGTCGCTGCTATGTGTTTACTTTGAACGTTATGGGTTATGGGTATGTGCTCTGCCTTATAGGATGTGTGTGTGTGCGTGCGTGTATGTGCGTGCGGTTCAGAGGATGTTGCAGGATGTTGTGCAGACATTACAAGAAGCAAGTGCTGCCCCAGGACAAAGCTTGCTGAAGCGTTGAGAAGGAACATGAGATAAAAAATAGGAATTGAAACTGTTTGTGTGTGTGTGTGTTTGTGTGTGCATCTCGGTACGTGTGTCCTATGATTGTGAGTACGCCTGCGTGTCCAGCGTTCTGTGAATAAACAGCTAATGTAGTGCTGAATTTTCTTGTGTTTACACTGGGTCTGCCTGCATCTCTTTGTCTCGCGGCCTGCTCTTTCCAGTTTGTGACTTTCAATGAAAAGCCACATTGAAAACAATTCTTTCTCCTAATTTACTTCTCCGAAGCTGAGAGTCACTGCCGAGCTCACTCCTCACGCCTCACGGTCTTATATTACCCCTCTCTGCTGTGCCACGGTTGATCTGCGAATAAATAGATGTCGGGATGAATGGAATAGTTTCCGTCATCTCTTTCCATTTCGGTGTGTTGTCATTATGTTGCGAGCCAGTTCGACTCTGTGTGTTTGTGTGTATCTATGCAGATGTTCACTCCTCTCTGTGTACATTTCTCTCCTCATAGGCTTCCTCCTTTCCCGCCCTTTCCTCTCTCCTATTTTGCTCTTTTTTATCCATCTTTTCATGTGGAAGATGGACTGAAATAGCTTTGCAAATGTATTCCCCAGCAAAGTGCTTTCATATCTTCATCTCCTCTATCTTCCCATCCTCCATCCCTCCGTCCTCTGGCCGTCCTTTGCTCTTCTTCTGAGATAGGCCGGTATTCATTATGCTAATTGACTTCAGTTCTTCCAGGAACATGGGCAGACCTTGTTCTCCTCACATCTTTTTTCTTTTGCTTTCTCTCTATTTCCCTTCTCTCGTTCTCTCTCGCTACCTTTAAGTAAAGGATTTGCATGGTCAGACTCCCATGGGATCAAATAGCTGTTTAAAATCCTCTGTGTGCGTGCTCGCTCCTCCCACCTCCCTCCCTTTCTCCCCCTCTGTCATCCTTTGCTTTCCTTCCCTCCCAACAGAGTAAACAGAGCTTCTGTTTGTTCTGTGTTCACCTCTTTCATCTTCCTCCCCACACTTGTCCAGTGTGCACATAGCGTGTGTGTGCGTGCGTGCGTGCGTGCGTGCGTGCGTGCGTGCGTGCGTGCATGCGTGTGTGTGTGTGTGTGTTGCACGCGCCCAGCAGGAACAGCTTAATAGACCTTCGTGAGAACTTAAGAAAAGACATTCTCACTGAATCCTATCACATCACATCAATTCAGTGTTTTGCTGCAAAAGAGACTAAAATGACGCCAAGATACGAAGGAAAGAAATTGAAATATATATTAGAGCAAAGAACCGCGATGTCAAGTTTATCTCTGCTGATGAAAGAGGATAAACGCTGTGAGTTATATGAATATGAATGAGTTGGAGGGGATTGGTCTTGCATAGTAAGAGTCACAATGATAAATTGGAGCTGAATATGAGAATGAACAGGAACAGGCTTTTAATTCATCTGAGTGGGTAACTATTTCAAGGTGAGATTTATTCAGAAATATTAAACTTAAGCTCACCTCCACCCTGATTTCTTAAAAAGCTGATATCAAGCTTTCTGTCTTTTGGCTGCCCGTCTTAAACAGAAAAACTCAGTTCTGTCCATCACAGATTTGGACATGAAGTGGAATTTAACCGTCAAACCATCATCTCTCTAAAGTTAAGGATGGCTCCCTCTTATTCTTTTTCCTGTACCCACTCAGTGTTTGCAGCCAAACTGTTGAAATCCATCCTTACTAACACAGCAAGACCATACGGTGTGTGAATCAACTGCATGATGGTGGTGTTGGCTTATAAAACTTCTTGTGGGGGATGCACGTTCAAACACAAGGATCCAAACGCCGTTCCAACACTTTATTACTGTGGCCATTAATTAGTGATAAATGGGTAGATAATTTTTTATATACACGTGAACACGTGAATACAGTGGAGCCTGTGGCAGCTAAAGAGCCAGATAGTGCTTGCAGAAGTTGGTGGAGAGCAAAAACAGACCAAAAAGAAAGTGAATATTGGACTTACATTGATCAGTTGACAACATGTTCTCACTCCCAACTCATCGAGTATGGCAGCTTGGTCAGCCATGCACCTCAAACTATGTCTCAGTAATAATAGCAATAATAAATAAATACGCAATGACCGGTTAAACTTTCAAAATAAAGCTTACTGAGAACGATCATAGTTTGGTTAAGAAAAGATCATGGCTATGGTTAAATTAAGTATATTTACATATGTTAGTTAAGTTACTTAACTTCAGTTATGTATTAAATAAAGATAAGACTTCATTGATTCCACACTGGGGAAATTCACTTCACTTTTTATTCACAGCAGCAGAAAAAAAATGAGAGGCAGAAAACAGTAGACAGTAGAACAAAAGACAATAAAAAAGACACAAAATAAAATCAACTATAGAAGGCAAGGTGTCCTTGGCAGTAAAAAAAAAAAATACCGTAATAAATAACTGAATAAAAAAAATAAGATAAAAAATGTATATACACCTCAGTCTCCAGGGTGAAGGTCCTGTGTTTTGCCAACCCCCTTCATATGCAGACTTTTCTTGCTTTTTACACTACGTCTCCTCACTTCAATGGCACATCAAAACATGACACTAGAGGGGCACCTACAGACATGATGCTATAGAGGCACCTACAGACATGATGCTAGAGGCACCTACAGCGTCACTGAGGCACAGGACTACTGACCAAGCTGCTGTATTTGAAGCGCTTGGAGTGAGAGCAGGTTGACAGAAACACGACTGCAAATGAATGATACAGTTGCCCCGTTTATGCTCGATGTGAGAATAGGTAAGTGTTTGCTACCGATTTCACTTTATAAAGGGGTTCAATACCAGTGGTGTGTTCACTGCCTGTTCTTCCACCTACCTATC
Source organism: Chelmon rostratus (assembly GCF_017976325.1). NCBI lineage: Eukaryota > Metazoa > Chordata > Actinopteri > Chaetodontiformes > Chaetodontidae > Chelmon > Chelmon rostratus. The sequence continues at coordinate 15,344,945 of NC_055662.1, read as the reverse complement.
TGCCTGCCTACCTTAGGTTCTGACTGATCATTGCACTAAAGTACAAGTGTCCATTAAGAAAGTAGAGCTACAGCAAACGGTCGACTTTGACACAAATTTTCGGAAAACTCATGAAACATGACAGATCCTCTGAGCTGAACTCTTTTTGAACCTCTTGAAAGTGTTCCTGAAAAACCTCCAGATCAGAGGCTAATCATATTTTCCAGACACACATAATCTGCTGCTTAATTTAAAAATCTCAGCGTGGTTTGTTTAATTTCCACATCGACCTGAACTCTCTCTCTCTCTCTATCCTTTCTTCCTTCCCTTTCCTCCAGGTGGATGGAAAGGTGGTCGATGGCAGCCTACTGGGAGATGCCAACGGCGTAGAGCCTGCGCCGGGCAGAGTGAAGGATTCTGGGAAGTGGCAGAAGCCGCGGCTCTCTCGGAAAGCACTGATGAAGTGCTGCCTGGTGAAATGGATCATCGCCAGCACACAGCCACAGGACAAAAGTGAGAGGGGGGGAGCCAATGATGAGTGAGTGTGATGTGTTGGTGAGGCTGACGATGTGGTGAATGCACAACAAGTGTGACTAACAGTGTTTGAATTGATCGCTGAATTGACTGTCTGGACCTCTCCCAGCCTCCCGAGGTCCCTGTGGGCAAGACTGACTCATTGACCACAGGGTCAAGTACCCAGAGATTGTTCAGTTGCATTCCCTCATTCATCAAATGTCTCTACATCCTCAATCCACCATTAATAATGTCTATACAGACCTGGAATACTCTGATACACCCCTTCTTCTTCCTCTGTGCCTCTTTTCTAACTGCCTCCTACAATTGCTGCCTTTCATTAGCACACATACGCTGTACATGCACACTGTTCTGGTGGAAAACAACTAAAAGACTAATTAGGACTTTACGAATGGTTACCCTGCCTGTGTGGATTCAGTATGTTGCTGGCCTGGGCTCCAGTCCTAGTTTGTTCAAGGACTTAGTGCTCCACCTTGTGGTCCGGATGTGATTGTGCACAATTAATATTTAGCCTGCAGGAAGGGGAGGAAGAAGTGTTTTTGAATAAAAGCGTTGAATCTGCCTGCTAAGATATCTGCACTGGTACAGCTGGTGTGTTGTTGTAGTTTAATCCTCAGAGGTCACCGTTATCACCTGTGACTCGAGACACACATCTCTTCCATGGATACCTGTAAAATAAAAGCCATCTTTTATAGCTTTAGCTGTGGTTTTAGCATTGTTTAAAACAACAATAAGCAAGAAAATATGTTGAATATGCCTCTCTTTAGCCTCAGGTCAATCTTTCTTTCCGTCTTCCTCCTTGTTTCCTTCCCGACTTCTTTGCTTCACTCCCTGCTTGTCTCCTTCCCAACTTCCTCCAGTGCTTCTTCCGCTTACTGGCCTTTCAGGCCTCCTAATTTCCTTCACTGCCTACTTGTCTCCTTCGTTACTTATTTCTCTCCATTCGCTCCCATGCTTTTCCTTCACTGACTCCTTTCATTCCTGCCTCCTCTTCTCCTTCATCTTATATGTGTCTCCCATATTTCCCTTCCTACTTGCCTCCTCTCCCTTTCTTTCTTGATGTATTTGTCTCCTTCCCTACCTGTCCTTTTCTGCATCATTTCCTTTCTTACCGACTTGACACCTTCACTACTTCTTCCTGTCATTTATGCCTCATCTCCTGTACTCCTGTACTTTATTATCTCCTTGTTTCCTTGCCTACTTCTCTGTGTCCTTCCCTGTCTCTTCCCTTTCTTCCCTTTCTTCATCACCTCCTTGTGGCCTTCCCTATGACTTCCTGTTACTTCCTTTAGACAGAAACAGGAAAATAAATGCCTTGTCTTGGATCTAAAAATAGAAAAATAATTAAATAAAGGCCACATTCAATAAAAAGCAAACATTAGTCATATTCCAGAGAGATTTAATAAAAGGAAATGAGGTGGTTGTGTGTGACTGTTACCTGCCTACCTGCCGTCCCAGCCTCATGTACCATGTAATGGTACTCTAACAGGTCACTGAAATGTGAGCGCTAGACCCAGCCGTATAAGACCTGCCTTTGTGGCTTATCACGTAATCATGTTTATCTCTCTTTCACACACACACACACACGCACACACACACTTTGCATGAGATAGCTGTCTCCTCTCATCTTCCTCCCTTGGCTCCAGCAGCAGCAGCTCTTCATTAAGTGGTGACACGTTCTTCCTCGCAGCTTCAACAGGAAACTTTTGCAGATTGGCGGCCCCATGTGGCAACTTTTTACATTTTTGAAAGTTTTACTTTACTTTTACTAAAATACATTTACTATGAATATGTAAAAAAAAATACTTCTTGAAGGTTCCCGCTAATGTCCTTATGCACCTGAATTACATGTACTCAGTGGGGCTAGGAGGTGCTTCTTAGCTCCTGAACTTAACCTGACACACATTAACACATATAATGAGTCTGTAACAGATTCAGATTATCCTGCAGGTCTTTGGTTGCAAAAAGCGTTGAAAGAGCTCTTTGTGTGAGTGAAACAGGAGCACAGTGAGTAAAAAACAGCCACAGAGAGAGAAAGAAAAGCAGCGCTGTGATGGGATCTATTTCACCTCAGAGATGTGAAGGGGAGATAGATTCAGCATTGTCAGTAGGCAAGCCCTCACCTCGGTAATGGCCAGCCACTAAAAATAGCAGCGCAGGGATGGAGATGTGCATCAGAGAGACATGGGGTGGTGGTGGTGGTGGTGTTGGGGCAGTTGATGTGGTTTAGTACAGATGTGGAGAGGTTGAGACAGCGAGCAGTGATGAGCAGGAAAACTGCCCAGTTTGATAGACTGCTGGGCATGAAGTACTTCAGCTGAGGGTCTGTCTAAAATAAAATGGACAGAGGCAGAGAGGATGCTGGAAACTGAGTGAGGAAGATGAGGATTGACACGGAACAAAGGTCCACGGTCAGACTGGGAGGGCAGCGGTTCTAGGTCAGCACCCTAACCCCTGGGCCACCATCAGGCCACCCCAAATGTGACTGTTTTTAGGGAGTTCCTCCATTGAATTTCATTCCTGGCAGTGTGGAGAAGGCTTCAAAACAGCATTTAGATCATCATAACATTTTAAAACCTATTCTTGGTGGCTATAGTCTTAATATTCTTGAGCCCTGATCATTCAGTTCAGTGTTTTTGACCATTTTTGTTTGACGCTCTGACAGATGAGCTTCATCGCCACCTGTCACATTCCAAATGTGTTTGATTCAATGTTTTTTATGTAAAAGTATTAATTATATAATGGTAGCTATAGGGGGGCAGACTCCCATCAGCTATTAGGCCCGCTAGTTCTACAGCTAACTGAGCTAACTAGCTAATGGCTTCTAGTAGCTACAGCCATAGGTACTTCCATCAAAGACTACAGTGAGCCACTGTGGTTACTCTGGTGATGCTGCCCCCTGTTGTTTGGAGTGACCTTCGACCGGTGGACATATCTTATTGTGCCTTTAAATAACCTCACACCAATTTGTGTTTATTTGCCTCCTAACTATATTTAGATATACTTTATTTTTTGCTAAATCATAGTTTCTATTGTTAGATTTTACCTGATATCCTCCTCCCCTGGCTGAGAATCATTGGCTCAGTCTGTAAAAAGTCACAAAATAGTATAAATGCTTTTCACAACCTAGAGTCCAAAGATATTGAAATTACAGTGATCCAGAGCCAGTCTTTACTTTTGAGAAGGTGGAACCGGTGAATATTTTTGTTTGACAAATAATTTTAACAATTAATTTAGCAAAATAACTGTTTTAATGAATCGAATAAGAAACGACTCCCTTCTATTGCAGAAATGAAGCCGTCAAACAGCCCCACTCTTGTACTATCTGTTCTAGATAAGCATGGTGACGCTTTTCATTTGATCGTAAGAAGTTACACTCAGCAGTGTTTAATCTTTGAATTAAAAAAGTAACTCCCACACAATGGAGGAAGAGTGAGATAATAAGGCCGTATGGGGGAAAGGGAGAGACGAAGAGGAGCGATATGAGTGACTGTAATATGAAAAGTGTAACGTGAGTCGGATTAGATACGGAGGAGAGACAAAGGAGGGAGGAAAGTTGAGCAGTGAGATTTGGTTTCTTCGCTGAACTGTGAAACATTTCTGCAGCAGCTTCTCTCCGTACGACTTTTATCTGTCAGAGAAAGTGAGATGAACTTCAGAGTGTGTCCCAGTGACCATGCCGCGCTGTGGCCTGGTGGAGGCTGAAACAGGAGGAGTGTTAACGAGCGTCAGTGTTGCGTGTTGTGGTTTCTCAGGGTCGGTCATATGAAACGGCAGCGAGCCGAGCTTCAGGATGTACCCAGCATCATGCGATCACCTCCTCTGAGGCGACAAGGGTAGAGGACAGAAACGAGTGAAGGAGAAGAGGAAGAAGAGGAGGAGGGAGTGAACATCATCTGTGAGCAAACTGGGACACCAGTTTAAAAAGGAGCTTTCAAGTGTTATCTAAAGAGGAACGGGCAACATCAGACCAAGGAAACATCCTGTGGGAGAGTGCTCACTTTTTCTGCAAGTTTTTTCAGTCTGCGCTTCAAAACTTGTGGCTTGTGTGAATCTTTTTTCTTTTGGTCGTTTTTTCTTCCCCTTTCTTCTTTGTATTGACTGGTTTTACCTCGTGAGACCCTCATACCATCCAGATTTACACTCTTTGGTGCTGGTGGTCTGGGTGGTCAAAGTTTAGAGGATGAATGCGTGCAGGGCAGAGTGTGAAAAAGAGATCACCAAGCTGCTGCGCTGCTTCTTTGGCTTCATCAGTGGGACGCTAGTTCAAGGTATTTTCCCTTTCATGTCTGCTTCTCAAAACTGAAGGTAAATAACTGTCATTGAGAGAATTTTTTTTTTCTGTGCTCACAAACATGTCAACATGAGGGTTCATTAACTGGCGTTAGCTGTTAGCTAAGAAGATTTATATGTATGAAGGTTTTCCTTCCCTGTTATCTGTGACAAAGTGTTTATTCATTGAATGTTGAATCAATGTTGGAAAGTAACTCACCACTCATCCACTCAAGTGCTGTACTTGCAACTTTACACTTCTGTTCTATATATCACATTTCAGAGGGAAATGTTGAATCTTTTACTCTACTAGAGTTATCTGATAGCTGCAATTACTGCTTACTTTTCAAATTAAGATTTTCATTAAACTAAAAAATACAATACAAAACTCTCTTACAAAAAAGCAGTGCTTAGTGTTTAGTTGGGGCTCCTCTTCTCATTTCACATGTCTTTGAGTTTTTGCCAGTTTCACCAAGCAGGCATTTCCCCTTTAAACCACACAGATGGTTTCATATGATTAACTGCTCAGGCCCAGAGAAGTCAAATTATCCAGCGACTCACAGAAAACCAAAGATTTTAAGGGAAAAATTTTTTTTCAGATTCTCAGTCATCCCACAACCCCTCAGTTGTTGTTGGGAATCACAGGACAGCCTAAACATAACTGTATATGTATAAAGTAGTTAAAACTAGCTGCACCTGGATCAGCTGCAACAGTAAAAGCTGCTCACACATTGATGCAATTGATGGTATTAACAATCTAATAATCTAAAATAATATAATTTATCAGTCACAGGGGCCAAGTACTTCTAATACTTACATTTAGCTGATACTTACTATCGACTTACTTGTAATGGAGTATTTTTAGATGTTTTTACTTAGGTAAGGAGTTTTGAGCTCTCTGTTGAATACAGGTGTATGGAGGGAGCTCATCACTTGGCTGAATGTGGCTGTTTGACCCGGTGGGAGACGGGTGTGTGTGGTTGATGCGTGGTGGTCTCGTTTTTATTCATAAAACCTTTGCAGCTGAAGGAAGCAGTGTGCTTTGACTTTCTGACTTTGGACTTCTGGATGTCACTGAAGTGAACTTTTCTGGGGATTTGTCTGATCGGTGGCACCTTTTCCAAATTAAGATTGTTGTTTTTATTGCTGCCCTCTTCATCTTTTTACCAGCTTGTCCTTCTTGAGTTAGTCTGTATGTCCTTCCGTTCATCATTGATTAGATGTAAGTCTATCCTCCGTCCTCCTCCTGCGTCCTTTCGTCCAACAAATATCATCAAGCCGCCGCCGCCACATCAGCACTCGGTATCCCTCTCTCTTTATCCCCGCTGTTTCCTGTTTGTCCACACTCATTCCTCTCCTCACTTTCTTTTTCTAAACGTTGATCAGTCCCATTCTGTCTGTTGTCCTCTGCTGCTTCCTCCGTCCCAGATTCTCCTGAAGTTCGTACAGATAGGTGAGGACGCCTCAGGGTGCACTGTTTACACGGCCTCTTTAGGCAGGCAACAGGAGACACAGGGCTCGATGATGAATGTTCACTGCAAAAGAGAAACAGCCGTCTTTTGCCTCCGGCTTTCTTTAGCCTCCCTTCATCATATATTCCTCTTGACAGCCCACAGTTTGAATTTTCATAATGGATTCCTGCACAGGTAGGGGCTCAGGTCTCCACTGATCCATTACCTAAACCCAATTCTGCCTTCAGCATAGCACGGGTGGAGTGAGGAGAGCGAAAGGGAGAGATATTTGGGTGTTGGATAAAGAGAAACGAGAGGAACAAAGCAACAACCAGGCAAGAGGCTGAGGAGAAAAAAAGAAAGCTTTGATTAAGAGGCCCCTGTTTTAATTACACAGCTATGGTTGGCTTTAAACCTGCCCAGCAGTGGTGGTTTTATGAAAAGAGGATTATCTCATGGAAGTGAGACTGGATTTGGTTTTAATTGGAGCACATCAAGCAGTTGAAGGGGTTAGGCAGAGATAGCAGGAGTGGGAAAAGCCTGAAAGAGCTGCCACATTTCCCCTAATGACCAGTGTTATATTTCTGCAGCTCTTGTAGAAAGTTTTAGTGGTGAGGCCATACAGCAAATTTAAATGTCTGGGGTGTTGTTCACTGAGATTGGAGAGGGCAGTTCATGTCAACACTTTTCATCTTCAGTCCCTAGAGCAGGTTGTTAGGGAAGATGCAAGCATTAAAATGACATGGAGGGGTGTAATCAGCTATCTGCAGTGTGTTCAGACTCCTGGAGGCTCACTGTTTGATCAGCTGGCTCTGCATGCGCATAGAAACACGTGCACTCACCATGCAGGTTTTCACTGCATGGTCACCCAGTATGGTTTTACAGAGAATAAGCTCATGATGCACATAGTTCTTCATATCACATTTCTTTGTTGCTTGTTTTATCCATGTATTAGTTGTTCCTGATCAATCATTTCCATGTCAAGCGCAGAAACTGATGATGTGACAAACCGCAAAGCATCCAGCTATTGGTTTTCAGCCGAGTAGGCTTACATACAATCTTGGCATAGTCAGAAAAATTTAATCTGTTCTCTCGTGTTTCATTTCCCTCTCTTTCTGATTGTGCCAGAGTGGTGAGGTGAGCCGCTGTTCTGCTCTGCTGTGTGTTGTATGGTGTCCAGCGTCCTCTAGTGGACAGAGGGGATATCACACGTCTTCATTTTTGCTAATTCTTGCCACTAACCCCATTACAAGTTCAAGTCCAAGGTGAAATCTTCAGATGTCTTGTCTTGTCCAGCCAACAGTCAGACAAACAGAAAGTTTTAAATTTTCAGGAGCTTAAACCTGCAAACTTCTGCTTGAAAAAATATTTTATTACTGTAAAAATTGTAGCTACTTAATTTTCTCTAACTAATGACAAGTGCTTGCAGCTCTAGTGTCTAGTGTGTTTTGATGATGGTGTGCACTAAATGAACTGCATTTATACGACACCTTCCTAAGCCACTGGCTACTTAAAGCATTTAATGACAAATTCAAACACTGATCAGCAACAATTTGGGGTTCTGTATCTTACCCAAGGACACTTTGAGATGCAGCCTGGAGTCTAAAAGTCAAACAACTCAATGTGCACAGTTACCTTCAGGTACATTACCAATCAAGCCATCAACCCTCCAATTAGTGCTGTACCTCCCGAGCCACAGCTGCTCACAAGAGCTCAAGCAATTAAATAATTATTGGATAGAATGTAATTATAATTATTTGATCCATTTTTCAAGAGGAAACCACAGGAAAGCAAATTTTGTAAATCATTTTTATTTAAAAGAGAAACTGTATGAATAGACATTTGCACACTACAGAAACAACCAACAAGTTTTAATTGGCTTGTGCCAACAGAAGGTAACAGAGCAGCTTTTATGTATTTTATATTACTTTTATCTGTTTTGATGATTGATTATTGATCTGCAGTGTATGTAAATGTTTTAATTCATTCCTTTGCATAATAGTCAAAGTTAAGTTAGTCAGTTAAAGGTGTTTCCATGCACCTTGGTTTAAATTTTACAATTTATTCAAACTGCAGAGGAGTTGCAGTAACAAACAAAGGAAAAAGGCTCTGTCATTCCAGTCCAGGAATAAATGCTCCATTTACATCATCAAGGATTTACTGCAAGTTGCGCATTTTTAATAACAGAATGATTACAAACATGATATGTGGGAAGGCTCCATTATCTTCCATTTGTCATAAACTGTGCAGTGCTTCCACAGGAGCAGTAAACAAAGTATTGGATCATCCTCTGACCACAATCAAAGGAAAGATATTTTAACATTAATACTATCAAGCCGTACAGCCAGTTAATACAATACACTTACAGAAAGCAAGTATCTACTGAGGTCTTTTAAAGAAATAATTTGTATTTTGTGAAATACATTTATTTGCTTTCTTGCTGAGAGAGGCTACAGCCAGCAGCTGGTTAGCTTAGCTTAGCTTAGCGTAGCTCAGCATAGCATAAAGACTGGAAACAGGGAAAGATTGGCTCTGTCCAAAGTAGTGTTGTGATATTCACGAACGAACTGGTTCTTTTGAACGGCTCGCTTTTTTTTTTCAGAGCTACATGGGGAGGAGCACTGCCCAGCTGTGCGGTAGACCCCCCTTAAACTTTGGAGCAGATCTGAATCACGTGGCAGACACATCACTTTTTTCTAAAACTAAACTGCAGCTGTGGAAATGTAAATACACACATCTCATGCAACTTCTTGTACTCCTATTCACATCCAAATGTCAGATTCTAGTAGTTTTGTATATATATCCAGACAGCGATAGTAGTTGTGCTTGCAGATTTGCATATCATAGCAGAGTGGACTACTGGCCTTGGTGGAGGTCTGCACTCCTTGAGTTCCCCTCTAGTTTCTATTGTTTTCATATCACTATAATGTACATACAATTATACTATAATATTTGTGTGGTCCTTCCCCAGGGTTTATCCATTTATCTTTTAGAAACGAAGTAGACTACCCGTAATCACCTTGACTGGCATTTTCATTGCCCTTTCTGGTGTAATGCAGATCCAAACTGTAACAGCTGAAAGCACTTTAGCCTAACAGCATTTGGCCTTGGAAGTATTTTGGCAAATGTGAAAGTTAAAAAAAGAGTATTAAACGAAAACAAGAAGAATCAGAAAGGGATGAGATACAATAAACAGATATGACAATACAGTATGTCAAAGACGTCAGTATGTTGTGTCGCAGAGATATCTACTGAGGCTAGCATGCTAACCAGCTAGCCCCGGCCAAGCCTGTCTCATTATACCACTCATGCACTCCTCTTTGGTTATTTTATCCATCATTTTGTTTCTCAAAGCTTCAGTTCAACATTTTGTTTTACTGACAAAAGTTAGGTGAGGAGATTGATATCCCTCTCATAAAGTGTCTGTCCACTAAATATGACTGCAGCCTAGTTTAGCAACAGGGGGAAATAGCTAGCCTGACTCTGTCTGAAGGTAAGAAAATTGACCTAGCAGCACCTCTGCAGATAACTGAATATGTCATATCTGGTTTGTTTAATCCCTGAACAAAACATTAGTGTAACACATGGTTGTTGGCCAAGAGTCGTAATTTATATTGAAGCATATAAACATAACATAATAGATTATCCAGAAAATTAATGATGTATAGGCTGCTGATACTGTGACATAACTTACAGCGTGATTGATGATTTTATCCACATCGCCCTCCCTTACTGTACTTGTGATGGTCTGCAGTTAGATAATGGAGACTTTCATAAGCACACAACAATATGAACAGGTATAACAGAGAGTCTGTACGAGTGAGACTGTGTACAGGATTTATAGTCACGCTTCTATGAGGAGAACGATCAGACGAGAGGAAGGGAGCGAGACGGGCAGAAAAAAAGAAATGTGGAGGTGTGTGAGGTGTGTGATGTGAAAGGTCAGGAGCTCTGCAGTGCTGTTTGATCCCTTCATCTTTTTTATCTCTCTCACACTATGACGTGGTGTCACAAACTCAAACAGATTTTCAAATGTGGCCTCGCGCACACACTGAAAAACTCTCTCACCTGTCACCTTTTCCACAGTGCCAGGTAGTTGCCTTTGTCGGGATGTAAGATTCACACTTTCAAGCTTGTTTGCCGGCTTTGAGGCGGAGATTTCTAGAGCCAGAGTTCAGACTCAGCAGCCATTTAAATCACTCTGTTAGCATCCAGTCCTTTAAAGTTTGGATCTTGTCTTGTTAGACTAATCCAGGCTCTCCAGCGGTATTCAGAGATTTTCGAGGCAGCCTGTTAGCGGTGTTAGCGTTGTGGTTGTAGTGGTTGAGCTGCATCATGGGAGCTGTGATGGCTGCTCTGTCTGTGGAGGCCAGGAGGCGCCTCTCGCGGCCCAGCTGCCTCTCTCACTGCGGCCACAGTGCAGCGAGGTACCATCGCTCAGGTAGGCGCTCATGTGGTTGCAGCTCTGCATCATTATCTGTTCCTTCATTCACTCTTTTTTCAACTCATTCACTCCATCACGCTCTCACTTTGTCTCTCTTTTTTTCACTCTCACTTCTAATCCAAAGATCTTTACAGTCAAACTGTGTGTTCGCTTCTTTAAAATCCCTAGAAAATTAGTTTAGAGTCTGTGGGTTGAGCTTTTTTAAGTATCTGTCCAGTATATTCCAGAACATTTTTCCCTGATGGGTACATTTACTGTAACTAAGTACAATGTTGAAATACTCTGTTACTTATGAGATTTTACAACAAAAACATTTAATACACACTGATACAATGTTATAGATAAAATTACTCAAAAGTTGAAGTAGCTAACCTCTTCAATCCTTCTGACCTGACAATAGACATTGAAGTAATGATGTTTATCTGAGCTTAAAAACTCACAGAGCTTGATTTTAAATTCTAGTGGAGCCCCAACGTTTACAAACATAACAAAAAAAATCATGCTGGACATTTGGAAATGTCTATAAAATGATGTACAAGACATCAAGGATATTTGACTTGGGGTTGAATCTTTCGCTACGTCACACAGTACATCTTCAATGTAAAGTTGAGACGAGCTGATGCAGAACATGTGTGATACTGTGAGTCAAATAAGATGATTTTATTAACCTTAAAATAAAAGTGGTAACATTTTTCTTCTCCTCGACCAGCTGCAACGTTAAAAGAATGCTTCAGTAATAATAATGTGATTTTTTTTTTAATTACTTCTTTGAATTTTAAACAAAACATCAGTAAAAACTGCTGTTTAATCTGCTCTGAATGGGCTCACAAGATGTGTCTGTCAATTTATTTATTTATTTTCTTTTCAAAGCCTTAAGATAATGCTGGAGGCTGTAATCAAGTACTTTTACTTTTTACTAAGGTAAAATTTTGAATGCGTTTTACTTGTCATGGATTACTTTTCCATGACGGACTTCTTTTATTTACATAAAAGATCTGAAAACTTCTTGCGCCATGACAACATGACAACTATATATTAAAGTTTTTAGATCAGGTTTTCATGAACTGACTGGTAGTTGAGTCACTTGTGTGTCACATGAGTGAAAAATAATGAGCTGCATTTAAATATGTGACAGCATCAGACCATTGCAGAATACTACAGCTGCAATTTCACAAGTTAGTCATTTCTTGTAATTTTACTGCGAACGGTTAAGTGTCATTTCTGCGGCTCTTCCTCTGCGACTGCGGTGAATACTGAGGTGATTTTGCTGATGTGTCTGACTGAGAGGAAACAGTCTGGGTCCTCCCTCCCTATTTACTGACTGTTGTGTCAGCAGGCAGCGCCAAGCCTACCTTTTAAAAACCTGTTAGTGTCCTAATGGCCTGCCCAGAGGAACAACCACACACACACACGCACATGCACACAATAAACCCCACAACACTGGCATCGATATACTAGAGAGCAAACTTAAATGCACCCAAATAGACAAAATGCATAGATTCCCCCCCAAATATAATGCCCAAAGACCTGCATGCATGGTGTTTTGTGTGTGCATGTGTGCACGTATGTGCGTGTGTGTGTGTGCGTGCGTGTGTGTTTGTGTGTGTGTCTGTTTCTTAAGTGTGTGGATACCCATCACCTGATCCACTCTCCTCCAAACTGCAGTAACTCAAATGTAAATGTGACCTTCGTAGTGATTCATCCGTCGTAAAGATAGACGCCACAGACTCTCACTTGTGAAGGAATAGTAACAGTAGAGACTGAAAATAGATTTGTGATTTTATTACTGACGGTTGATTTAGATTTTTCTGGTAAGGCATAAGAAGCAGAGAAAGAGAGGAGGGGATGCTCCACCACCACCACCTCACCACAAGGATATTGATCTCTCTCACTCTGGCCTCCCATCTGCGTCTCCTATCTCCAACTAAGTCAATGCATTAAGACACACACACACACGCACACACACACACACACACACACACACACACACCTCCATTCCCCATATTATCTTGATGCATTAGCAAGTGCAGAGTCATCACCATCCTCCTTTGACCTGCTAAACACTCATTCACACAACCACATTTATACACACTCATGCTCACACACTCGCAATATTTCCTCATGTCATCTATAGCAAACTGTTGCACATAGTCCAGGAATCATTGATATTTTGAGACATTTATGATGTAGTAATATATTCAGAATATTCGGGGTTCGTCATCACTCCAACAGTCTTAAGTTTACAGAGAAAGGGAAACCTAGATGGAAGAAAAAGGGTTGAGGTCCCCGCTATTTGATCTGTGTGTGTCAGTTTGCGCGTATGCATGCCCACACTGCATATATTTGGGTAATCTGACTTCAGCCCTCATCTGCAAACTGTAGCAGCAAGAGAAGATGTAGACAGGATCCCGAGTGGTGGCCACAGACCACATCCTGGAATCTTCTTGGCCACCCATAGTGCCAAAGTCTCTGTATGAGGCGACTTTTCGTATTGGAAGGTCAATTATTGACAAAAAAGAGGTGCAAAATGATGAAAAATAGGCACAAAACAACTAAGAGCAAAAACAAAAAAGAGAAGCAAAATAACCATAAAGAGATTCAAAAGGACAACAAAGAGATGCAAAAGGTCCAGAAAAATATGCGACACGACCAGAAACAGAAGCAAAATACAGGAAAGAGATGCAAAACGACCACATGAAGAGAAGCAAAAGGATGAATGCACAATGCAAAACAACTAAAAAGAGGCATAAACAGACGACAAAGATGTATAATGACCTTGAAGGCAGGAAAAATTCTCTCTTTTAGTCTGGGCATTTTACAGAGGGGCCTTTTACATGTCTCTGTCCAGTAGCTCGTTGTCTCATAATCTATCGATGCAGTTGGCGTTACATTTAAAACTGAAGTGCACTGTCCACCCCAAAACCTTCCACCCATCCTGTCCTTCTTGTGGTCTCTTAGCTGCTTTTTGGAGTTACAAGTAGCATCTATTAACTGATTAATATCATGTTAGAATATTTAAAGTTTTCATTTCATTTCATCACAGTCAGTTTTGGCCAAAACCAGGGGTTTAGATTTGAGTCTGAACACTTTTTAAGTCATTTTGCAAATGTGCCCCCCTTCTTTAAAGCTGTATCACAGTCTGGACCCCCCAGTTCAAGAGGTGGATGTAGTGGAGAGAGGAGGAATCCTTTGGAGAAGGGAAGCTAAAGAGGGAGTCGAGCAGTGGGGGAGAGAAAGTCTGCGGTTGGCCAAAGTTATGGAATGACAGAGGGGATTGAGGGAGGAGGGGGAAGCGGCAAGCTCCGGTGCAAAAGCGAATCAGATGGACAGACGGAGAAAAAGGAGGAGTGCAGTGGAGTAAGAAGAGACCACACAAAGGACAGGATGGGTGGAAGGTTTTGGGCTGGACAGCGCACTTCAGTTTTACACCTCAGTCGGAGTGTGGCTGACTAAGTGAGTGGAGGGAGGAAAAGTTGCAACTCGGAGCAGCCGCAGATAAATTCAGGAAGCTGCAGAGAGGAGAGTGATGGAAAAGTATGTGTGGAGGAGGTAGACGCCAGGGGAGGAGGTTTCATACCCTACAGCTCCTTTCAGTTTCTGAGGATTTCCCTCCCTGGACGCTGCAGCTGCTCCAAGTGCGTTCTCTCCAGAGCCACACTCTTCCATATCTGGAGCTGGATTTGGACAAACAGTGAAGCGGACCGAATCAGACGGGACAGCAACGCAGAACCTAAATTTGCAGTTAAATCGAGTGTGTGCCGAGAAGGTGTTTGGTGGACCTGAGGATTACTGACTGAAACACAGCAGGGGAAAGCAGAAAAAGTGGTTCATTTGTCTGATTTAAAACATCACAAGTCCCATAAGTAAACGCCTGATCAGTGCTGTTGATTATTTGGACGGTGCAGCCTTGTTCTACCTAGTTTCCGCTTTGCACGAAATTCTGCTTTTTAACTTTTCTTGACTGACAGGTCTGTTGTGAAAGATGATTTCATCCTGAACATTGTGAGCAGATGCCACTGAGACTAGAAAGTCAGACTGTCCTCGGCTGGCAGATAAAGAGCAGTTACAGGATGTTTTTGTTCCAGAGCTGAGGTTTCAGAAACTGCTTGTGTGGTCGGCGCATATAATGGGGTAATTTATTTATAATTGCTAATGTTGTTTTGTCGCTTTATGGCATGGAAGATGAGAAGACTTTGGTATTGCATGTCCCGTTCTCTGTTGTTCTCTCTTTCAATAAGCAAGTCGTATTCACCTGGACTTTCTCCCACCTAATGGGAGAAAAATGCTGAAAATGGACACAGAGGCTGTACCGAATCGTTTGCTTTTCCCCAAAGAGATTTTCATCTAAACCCAAAATGTGATTTATGAGTTTAAATTATGACGTGAGGGCTGATAATAGCTGTTTGGATTAAGAGGGTGCGCAGTTACTTGTGTCTTTGCCAGTCCGAGCTCCTGAGAGTGCACGCTGGAGGAAAGTCTGGAAAGTGACTCTAAACGTCTCGTTTAATGCACTGTAATAAATGACTCGTGACACAACCCCCATTTTCCCTCATGGGTCTAGAGAGGGAGGTTTTCCATATATGTCGGCTCCGAAAAAATTTTCCACTTCAGCATCAGTGTTGACATTAGAGCAGCCTTCATCCAGCTCGCTGGCCTGGCTCTCATGCTGTCTCCTGGGCCTGGAAACAAACCCATGCTGCCACCCGCCAACCAGACTGATTCTTGATTACCTCCGTTGAAACACTTGTTGTTGACTCGCTGGACCCAGCTTTGCCCAGGTTTCCTTTCATCCAGGCCAGGCCAGGCCTGGTCCTGTAGGCTTGGCCCTGAGTGGGTTCCCCCCGATCTTGACATCATGGGGATCCAGGGCATGGAGCTGTTTGCCATCGGCGTGGTCATCATCCTTTTCATGGCAGTTCTCAAGCAGTTTGGCATCTTGGAGCCCATGTCCTCATTTGAAGGTAAGGGCCCACCTGAAGCCCCTCTGTCTCAGATACCCGAGGTTTGGTGCCACTGTTATCTACTTCACGACTTCAGCAGGTTATACTTTACTTAAGCCCCCCTATATAACTTTATAAACATTTAATAAATGGCTTATAACGGGCTATAATGTAGCTGTACTCATGTAGATAAACAGTATTTGTCAACAATTATAACGTCTGCAACAAAGAGATATTTTATATCATGCAGCTTTATATCATGGAGCACCAGCCTCGACAGGATGAACTGACAAATCCAGACATAATCACATCTGCTCATAATGACATAATATAAACCGTTAATTAAATATTTATATGCTGCTTATAAATGCTAAATACAGAGGGGTTGGAGGTCAGGGTTAAAGTAAAGTGTCTTATTTATTAAACTCTTCTGTGTTACACGTCTGTATGGAAACATTTATTTTAGGCTCGTAGTGTAAAAAAAATCCTAAACTTGCTGCATTTCCAAATTTGGTGAGAAACTGAAAGATAAAATGTTCCTTTAAGGATTGAGAAAATTCTTTGCCTTGTTAAGATAAATATACCACTGAAAAATCCCCTGGATTATTATATAATATTTTGGATATACCCGGTCGGACTGTAGCAGAGACCCACTGCCTGTTAGACACAGCTGGCAGTGGTTCATGCAGCCACTCGCCAAGATGTTTAATCACTTGTTTCCTTAAAGGAGAACCAAAAGAACATTCCATCATAAAACGTAGGAAAGTACGTACCTGCTTCATTTTCTCGCACTAATGACCATCCATGAGTTACATTTTTTATGTTTAGCTGGTGTATGATAATATCCGAGTATAATTTTGTGTACATTTTTGAAATTTTTAAACTGACCACAAGATATTAAGCACCTTATTTTTCTATATGAAGCATCCTCTCCTATATTTGAGTTAAAAGATACAATATCAGACTAATAAATAAAACAGAGACTGGATGTGACGGTTATTTTGTTTTAAAGGACCACTCTGTAGCATTTAGCGGCATCTAGCAGTGAGTGGTTTGCCCGTTCTGGGCTACTATAGAAACATGGCGACTCTGTGGAAGTGGACCCGCTCCCTCTGCAGATATTTAGATCTCTGTCGAAGGCAACGAGAACATGCCGATTCTTATTTTCAGGTGATCATACGGTAATGAAAACATACTTATGAACATTATATTGCATTTCTGCCAGTAGATCCCCCAGAATCTGAATGAAGTAAAACGGAAAATATTACAAACCTATCAAATAAAATAGAAATACATATAAAACTAAACAACACTATACCATAGCTCTAGCAGCATGCTTTATTATTTTTTAATGTATTTCTTAGATATTTCAAAGTGGACTCTCAGTAAATCTATGTACGACATCCGAGTGGGGAAAGGTAATGGGGATGTTTTATTTTGCCTACTAAGGGATATACCATAAAAGTTTGATGGGCCAAGAGTCTCTGCACATTTGGGACTGTAAAAGAGCCATCAGATACTGCTCTTTGAATGATGCAGTTCCCTTTGATTAGACTTTTGGACTGAAGTCCAGCCAGTCAGAGTGCCCTGCAGTCACTGTGCCAAGTCAATTACAGCAGGAAGGCTCCAGTCGGCACATTAGTGCTTCTCATATGGCTCGGCATCATAAGCAGTAAATTCAACAAAAACACCAGTAATGTCCTTTCATAATTTATCACTCCTCTCAATCTCTCCAATCCTCAATTCCTCCAATAGCACCCCCCTTCTTCCTCCTCTCCTCCTCCCTCTGTGGCAGGGTCTACACCCCGGTCTAGCATTACTTCACATCAATTATACATGCGGTATCGAACAGGCTTTCTCTGAGGCAGCCTAAATATGGAGTCTGGAGTACTCCTCCAGGACCCTGAAGGACACTGGCCATCTCTCAGTAGCCTCCGAACTTCTCATCATGTGTCTTCATCCTGATTCCTGCCACTTCATTACTTCATCACCTCCTCAGTGGGACTAATTTACCAAATGCAGTGTCATTATCTCATCTGCCTGAGCATCTTCTCATTGACCTGAACATATTTAACCATTTGGCAGCAGATTTTTTACACTGAAGGCACAAAATGTTTGCCTGTCTTCATGTAGGAAAAAAATAAACTTGTCAGGCTGTCGTACTTTTTCAGGATTCATAAGTCCAGATGTTGTGTTCCTTGTTGATTGGCCTCGGATAGAAATAGACTCGGTATGCAGCCCTGCTATAAATATCAACTTTGTGATGATCAGAGTTGTTATTGAGACTCTCCCTGTGGAGCTGATTCAGTTCTGCAGTCATTCATGCCCGTATATAATGAATATGCTACTCCACAAACATAAATCACGGCACTTGACATTGTATTTTCTGTGTTTCTGACTTTTGAGGTTCTTCTTCAGTATATAGTTTTGTGATTGTTGCCAGTGATTCACTTGTATCTTGATGCTTTAGTTACTAGAGGACACTGAGGTCATGTCCTCAGAAATATTTCTGGGAATTTGAGAAGTTCAGTGACAAGTTGAAAAGAGTTCTCATCCTACAATTAGGATTCCAGTTATTTTCTCTATTAATCAATCGATCATTTGGTCTATAAAACATTTTTTAAAGAAAGGTAAAAATGCTGATAACATGTTTCGAGAGCCAGACTCCAAGACTCCAATGAAAGACCAGGAAAAGCAGCAAAGTCTCCCCATTAGGAACCATTAAAAGGTGCTCATAGCCGATGATAAAATGATTCTAAATAAATATAATGTAAATATAAATAAAGATATAAATAACAGTTTGATAGGTGAAATTGGACTCTTTGAATTTCGGCTACAGCCTGCAGCACCACTCTATCCAATTTTTTGAGGGCGTACTGTTGGCTTAGTGGTCTAACATGCATGCCATGTAATTGTTTTTCTTATTATTATTATTATTATTAATTTAATTACTGAGGAGGGTGCCGGTGCGGGGGGAGATGACATGCAGCAGAGGGCCAGAGGCCAGAATTAAACCTGGGCTGCTGCACATGGGTACCACTGGGCCGCCCTGCGTGACTCATATCCTGTGTGTCTCTCTACAGTTCAGTTCAGTTGAGATTTTTAGTTTTGAAAGGAATAAACACAATAACAACAGAATAAGACAACTGAAGACAAAAAAGTATTTAACTCTGCTGTCAAGTACATTGGGGTGGCTGTGGCACAGGAGGTTGAACAGGTTGTACGCTAGTCGATCTCAGGCCCTTCCGGTGCCCTTGGACAAGATACTGAACCCCAACCTGTCAGTGTGTGTGTGAATGTATGAGCATAGAATCATTGTGGACAGAAAGCACTGAATCACCATCAGTGTGTGAATGTGTGTGTGTGAATGGGTCAATATTGACAAGTGTTGTAAAGCACTTTGAGAGGCCATTAAGCTGTCCAATATAGGCAAAATCCCCCTCCAGTCTGCATGTATTCTGCTAATTGTAACTTCACTTTGCTGTTGAAGGCTCACTTTGAACAACAATGTTTGTGCAGACCTTGACACTATGAGACTGTTTTCACGTTCATCTGCAGAAGAGAAAATTTATTCATGCTCATCTTGAATCTCGGTTAAAGATGTGGGTTTGATGAACTTACACAAGTGTAATGTGGAAACCTCAGTGCACGCACACTGAGAATGGACCATGTCCAGCAGTTAGACTTTTGATTACTAATTGTTTTTATGTTTAATAAAACATGTCTTTGATTTTCCACATTTAGCATCAGCGGTACATTAGATGCCCCTTATCAATCAGCAGACCATTGTTTATATCATCAGCAGTAAAGAAGATAACCGCTGGTGCATGTTTAAAATCCAGTTAAACGATCTGATCTAAAACAAAACCGCTGGCCTTTGATTGCTGTTTCAGTCCCGTCCTCCCTGCCGTGATGTCAATTTTGGGCTCAGTCCAACTTTGTCCTATTTTGGGCTGACATCTGATGCCAGAGGTAGCCTTGTCTTTAGAGATGTACGAGCCCTATTCTGAGATTCTCTAATACCAATATCTGGTATTTTTACTCCACATTTGACTCTCGTGCAGGATATTTTTGTGGCGAATAACATCAATATGCTGCAAAGAGATGGGGCAGAGACTGAGGAGTTTTATTTGATCATGTTTGCTCGTGTCCATGTTTGCTGCGTAATTTAACGGATGATTTATAATGTGTGTCAAAGATTACATTTGTCCATTCAGAATGATAAAAACATTCATCCATCCATCAATTTTCAAAAACTGCAAGACCAAAGTTATAGAATTTAATAGAAATATTCAGTAACTTGAAATACAAAATGTTTGAAAACGTAAGGTTGTACATTTAAACTGGCCGCCATGTTTTAATTATTCATTCACAAGCATCATGAGGTGCAGAATACACATGAAGACCAAATATCCGTTTCTATTTTCACCCTGCGTATAAGATAATGGCTTAAAATTAAATCTGTTGAACCTGAGAAATAGCATATGCTCTGTGAACATACAAATTGAGTTCTAACTGATGATCTGTACCATCAGTGCGTCACCATGTGCGGACAGTTGAGGCAGATTAGATGATTTCAGAGATTTGCAGTTTGACGAAGGAACAGCAGGCAGGCAGGTACATGGTATAGGTAGGTAGGCAGATGGGCAGGTGCTGATACAGGTAGGCAGGCTGGCAAGCACAGGTCAAGGTTAAAGTTACAGAAGCTTGAATTCTTCTCTGTTCTCAATTTCTATGCACAATTTTTCAAAATCCTTTTGCATTTTTTTAGATTTTCCATTTGCAATATATTTTTGATTGTATTTTTATATAAAATGTACATTTAATAAATGGGATTAATAAAGTTTTCAGTTATCTTGAAATCAAAAACACAAGCTAGTAACACTGAAGCAATCTGACAAGGAATAAGTTGGGAATGAGCTGTTAAATACTGCAGGACTGATGAGAAAAAGTGGAAACAGTGAGAGCGTGGCCAGAGAAGGTCAGGTAACTGCAGTTTGAGAGAGAGTGGCTGGATGTGGGAGATTTGGTTTGGACATGTAGACATGCTGCAGGAAAGGACAGAGAAGCAGATTTTGATTGTATTTCACATATTGAATGAGGGGATAATTCTGTCTTCCACAGGACACCATATGTGTACTGAGCAAAGGACATTAAGTGTATATAGAAAGAGGAAGACGAGTTTGTCTTCATCTAGGATGAAGTTATCTGTTCCTGTTGTTTCATTAGTCTCCACTAGAGGGAGCGTTTGCTCACTGTTTCCCTTTATTACATGATTAGGAGTGTTTGACACAGTATTAAATCTGTGTTATGGACCCCCAGAGAGACAGGGGAACAATTAGAAAGTGGATCACAGAGCTGACTGGGAAAATGGGATTCAGGACACCTGTTGACCTTTGTCACCACCCTCTCTGATTCCTTAAAGGCAGGCCTTAATTAGCAGACAGTAAGACGTGAGATAGAGGGAGGAAAGAGAGAAGGAAGTTCAGTCAGCGGAGAGTTTTCGTGACACATGTCATCTCTGGATAAATGTTGGATATCGTTTTTGTCAGAGTTTTGTCACCAACTAGAGGATTTATATCCACTGGAGGAATCCTGTACCTGAAAACCTACATGTGTGATGTGAGAGTATCTGAGCTTCCTCTCTATCTGATTGGATCTCCCATGGATTAACATGGTGGTCCAGATTTTTTGGAGGGGATTTTCTCTCTCCCTCTCTCTCTCTCTCTCTCTCTCTCTCTCTCTCTCTCTCTCTCTTTAGAGGTATTTTTACATCAATAATCTGATCCACTTGACCTTAATAAAGGAGTTGGACCATCAGACCTTGCTCTTAGTTGTGAGGAATATCCGGAAAGATCCATTAGAGCAGGAGAGAGGACGGGGGGGAAAAGGCAGTCAATTAAAAAGGGCAGAAGGGAAGAGCTAAATAGAGTAACAGAAACTGCAGGGAAAAAAATGTGACAGAAAAAGGGTGATGAGTGAGTGACACTGTTTGAGAGACGGGAAGGAATAGAGAAGAAGAACGGAGAGAGAGGTTGAAAGAGACAGATGGATTGAAGAAATGTGTGTCGAAAGTCCAATAATGTAGTAGGAGGTGAAAATAAAAAAGGAACCGTGGAGGAAAAGATAGAAGACGAGGGGAAGATGAGTGTGAGGTGGGAGACGGAGGGACTCCAGACAGTTGGCATCGTCTGCCTGGTGATCATGTTCCTCAAACTGATGCACCTGCTGGGATTGATCGACATCACTGAGACCGGTGAGCCAACCTGGGAGAGGGGCAGTGAGGAGGAGGAGGAGGAGGATGACATGAAGCGAGGCGGCTGGAGTGGCACTTTTTAATTTTTTAATCCATTTATAGGTATTTGTGAATGTTAAAAGTCTGGATTTGTCATTGTCAGCAAATCCCATGAAAAGCCATAAATCAAATCAGATTTTCATAAAAGGCTCTCACTAATTTCCAAATGTTAACAAATGTTACTCAAACAGGAGTGCACTTTTTCATTTGTGGGGACTGTTTCCAGCTTGGTATGAATACATATTTGATGCTCTAATGAGTATTTACACCACCAGGAGCCATTTGCACCAACTGTTTGTTCAATCGTTTATTGACGTTCATTAAGTGGAGTTTTTTTTGGCGCATTGCTAAATTTACACCCAGAAACTGC
Organism: Chelmon rostratus; assembly: GCF_017976325.1. Lineage (NCBI taxonomy): Eukaryota > Metazoa > Chordata > Actinopteri > Chaetodontiformes > Chaetodontidae > Chelmon > Chelmon rostratus. Next base: position 15,322,660 of record NC_055662.1, on the reverse strand, counting down.
CAGGTGCTAGCTAACTGAACTAACTGACAAAGCTAGCATTAGCTTACTAATGTGTGACCTAAAGGGAAGAGTAAAAGAGATAATATGGAGTACAGTCGACATATTTGAACTGAATCTCGATAAATGCTGTTTGATAATGAATGAATGATCCGTGTATGTAGACATAAATGAAACAAAGTAGTACCTACATTTACAAAGATAAATCTTTTCTGCCTATAAAAATATTTTTGAAAGTTATGCTAACTTGTGACGCTACAGTGACTTCCTGTTTCCATAGTTTGTTGCGCTTTATTGGACAGCCCTACAGATGTATCCTAGCAACCGACTTATACAAAGTCTTGACTAGCTAAGGTATTTATTTAGTTTAAGTGGTGCATCCTGAGTAAATCACTATTTTGAAAGTAGCTAGTAGTTACTTAAGTTAACTTAAGAAGATAACGAATATATTTCTATATTTCGAATTGTTTATAGACAACAAAGGAGCTTTATGGCACAGAGGAATAGGAAATACTAGACAAAACTTCACAGTCAGTTTTTTTCAGCACAAAAATAATAAAGACTACCACCAGACTTATATGTTCTTCAAAGTGTGTGAAGTACTCAAACCAAAAAAAAGCATTATCTAAAGTATACTGAAGCTATCAGACTTATTTCTGCCATTGAGGACGTTGGTGTTGTCGACAAATTTGTTGTTTTTTACTATTTATACCACTTTATGTCTCTCATCTTTCTAAGTACCTCATAACTTCTTAAGCTAAAATACTGTGCATTGATAATATAACATCATATCCATTAAATTTTGGTCTAATTACATTGAACTGTTGTCTTTGGCTGATGTGAGGTGTCCATATTTGCTTAATCAAGCCTGATATATCGGATCGAGTTTCCCACATGTAATTATGACTTGCAAGTTGACATGGAAGATGGAAATCAGTTATCATGATTACGATTCGACTTGAACGCAGCATGTGACGCAGTGGTATTAAGTGTAAATACAAGTTGAATCTCACGGGATAATATTTTCAGGAAGAAAACCCTAACTCAAGCTCCATTCACCATCTTTGTCCACTTCATTCACTGATGTGGTTGAAAGCTTGGAGAAAGGGCACATTTTTATGCCTTCTGCTGTTTCCAAGGTCAAGAATGAGCTTTTTTATACTAAAGGGCAAATATATATGAATGGGAGTATACATCTGGGTCAGAGGTCATCTCCTGCTGTCTCCACCTGTCTTGTTTTAAATGAATTCTAAAGGAATTATGCAGTATTACATAAGATTGGATCACCTCACTCCACTGTGGTGTTGTTTATGTTTCACAGGATATTATCTTTCAATGCTCTGCTGGATGTTTTATTAGAATATAACTGGAGTCTTTTCCTCCGGACTGCTCAGATATCCTTTCACTGTTAACTTGTTTCTTTGTTTTGCTTTTTTCTTCCTCTTACTATCACTCTCTCACTGTTCTCCATTTGCTCTCTGTCATTCCATCTTGGTTTCAACACCTCTCCTCTTCATCCTCCTCTGTTCTCTCTGTCCAAAGATGGTGAGTCTGTTCACGTTAGAAACACACCTGACATTGAGCAAAACCTCCCTCCCTTGTTCTGAATGTTTTTCTTTACCCAGTCATGCAGTGCTTTCTCTTAGTGTGTCTGAACTGATAGCAAACAATGCCACAACACTTCATTTGTGATTTGTTCTGTGAGTAAAAAATGACTTTGATTGAATTTGTCAAATTCAGATTTCCTGCAGTGGCTTCATTTATACGCAGATCAAAGTGATAATTGTTTGGTGACATTTCCACCGTAAAGAAAGTACCTCCTCTTCTTTTTTACTCCCTTGCTGGCCTGCCTTTTGCTCCTCTCCAGTTTTTTGCTAAATCTCTTTCTTAAATATGCTCATGTTTTCCCCACCTGCTCGATAACAAATGCCTCCCTGTTGACATTGTGATCCCACCCCTCCCCGAATGTTGACCTTCATCCACACACTCAACGTCTGCCCCATCCTTCCTCTTTTCTCTTCGTCTTTCGCTCTCTCTCTACGTTACTTCTCTCTCTCTCTTTCTTTTCTCTCTTCCTGTCTGTCTGTCCATCCCTCTCTTCCTCCCACAGACAGCAGCGACAGTGATTTGGAGCTGTCGACGGTGCGTCACCAGCCGGAGGGGCTGGACCAGCTGCAGGCTCAGACCAAGTTCACCAGGAAGGAGCTTCAGTCTCTCTATCGAGGCTTCAAGAATGTACGTCCAGCTGCTGAGACGTTCTTCACTGCTCCATATTACTATGCTTTATATAGACTTAAATTAATCTGATATTTATCCGTTTTGTCTTCCTCTCTTGAGCAGGAGTGTCCCAGTGGGATGGTTGATGAGGAGACATTCAAGACCATCTATTCTCAGTTCTTTCCCCAAGGAGGTTAGACGTAAAAAACATTTGTCCTCTCTTGTCCTTTCTTGTTCGGGACTGCATTAAAACTATTAGGTTGGAAGGGTTATGCATTTTTTCTTTGGGCTTAGAAGAGGTTTGTCTGAAATATTTGGGAGAGCACAGAAGGGTCTTTAACTTTTCCATGTCCCAGATTTATATTTTATTTCAGCATTTTCTTGCAAGATTTACAGTAAAAACAAAAAAGTTCAATACATCAAAATAGTCAAATATCTAAAATATGTTAGGTCATGACAGTGGTGGGAGAAATATTCAGATCCTTTACTTATGTAAAAGTAATAATGCGTAAGTGTAGCAATACTCTGTTATAAATAAAAGTCCTGAATTACTTGAAATACTTAAGTAAAAGTACAGAAGTATGTTCAGCAAATTTATTTGAAGTACCAAAGGTAAAAGTATTGCAGAATGCCCCCATTCATTGTGTTATTTGTATATTATATACCAGATCAATGTTAATGATGCATTTATGTGTAATTTTAACTACATTATGTTTTGTGGGGCAGTTCAATCTTTAACAGTGCAAAAGCTCCAATGTAAATAAATAAACTTCTGCCTCTAGTCACAGCCTAAAACTTTATTTTCTTAAAACAAGTGAACCAATCTAAGAGCATTTCTTTCTTTTTTTTAAAATATTTTTATTAGGAGGTAAGGCACATTAGAGCAGAACCCAATGTCATAATTACATTGAATATCACATCACGCCTGCATCACAGTTTAAAATGTTGATACAATAGAAACACTGTGCATCAAGAGGAATGAAGAGCAAGGCACAGAGTCCGCCTCCTAGAAAGTTTTCTTTTTTTGTATTTGAGGCCCAACAGGAACATGGGGCAGCAAACAAACAATGTACAAGTAAAAATAATGATTGTGATTAAAAAAAAGAAAATTAATAATGATAAAATAAAAACAACAAAAAACAAATAAATAATAATAATGATAAAGATAAGAAGAAAAGGAAGGAAAGGAGGTTGGGGTCCATCAATCAGGAGGCATAGACTGCAGAGAGTGAAAGAATATTAAAAAGGGAAGCCACTTGTTATAAAATCTGTCAGAATTCCCTTTCAAGGAATATCTGATCTTCTCCAGCTTTAGAAAAGACATGATATCATTGAACCACTGAGTGCTGGAGGGAGCTTTGGTTGACTTCCAGTGACAATCTAAGAGCATTTCAACATGATTTTAATTCAAATGAGCCTGCATAGTTCTTCCTGTATTGAAAGTTTGAGGCATGTTGCTGCACTTGAATTTAGGGAAACGAAACCTGATTTCAGACACACCTGAAACAAGGCTGATATATTCTCACTGCACTGGTGGATGTTTTTAGACCATAAGGAGACCCACTTACAGACTGAAAATGAAGGGGATTTTTGCAGGAAACAAATGCCTCGTCATTTAAAGGGTGATCAAGTAGCTGCAGCTGCAAATGAATGTGCCGGACTGAAAAGTACAATATTTCGCTTTATTTAGTAATTTAGTGGAGTAGAAGTAGAAACAGACATGAAATAGAAATACTCAAACAAAATTGTACATGAATAGACAACAATCTTGCCTCAGGAATTTATTTCAATGTCGCTACTGTAGTAGGACCAATATTTTAATTTTGAGAAACAGTGGATCTTGATGTTGAACATTATCTCTGTAAAGAACGCACCATTATTTTCACCAGCAAACCATCATGTTCGCTTTGTTGTGTTATAACAGAACAACAGTTAAGTGAAAATATTATAGTGCTGAACCCCCCATTCCCTGTTTGCTTATTAGGTCATCTTTTTCGCTCTTTTCCTGCTTTGGCAAAAGACAGCGCACTAAATCTATGACCCCGACTCCTTTTGTCCACAGATGCCACCACCTACGCCCACTTCCTGTTCAACGCGTTCGACATCGACAGAAATGGTTCAATTCGCTTTGAGGACTTTGTCATCGGCCTGTCAGTGTTGCTCAGAGGTTCGGTCACTGAGAAGCTCAACTGGGCTTTTAACCTCTATGATATTAATAAGGATGGCTACATCACCAAGGAGGTATGTGCAGGTTATGGGATTTGCAACTTGTTGACAATGAAAAGTTAAATGAACACAGACAAATGTCATATTTCAGATAACTTCTCCAGTGTTACTTTTTTTTATTGATTGTACTGCATCATGAATGAGAGACCCCATGTTTAAGCTTATCTTGTCCATGTCTGTACAGTCAGTATGTCAGTTTCATTCACATACTGTATAACTTAGATCTTTGTCAAATTTAAATTCCAGCCCCACAAATTAACACATAGTTGCTTTGACTCTTTCTCTTTTCTTCCGTCCTCCTCTCTTCAGGAGATGCTGGCGATTATGAAGTCGATCTACGACATGATGGGGAGGTACACCTACCCCTGTGTGCGAGATGAAGCACCCTATGAACACGTGGACAAGTTCTTCCAGGTTCTGAATGCACACAAATACAAAAAAACACTCAAGTACACTGTGCTACAAGGCCTCTTTTCAATCTCTGCTCAAAGGAAGGTTACAGAGCACCATAAAAACACTCTCACTAATGTGGCCTTCCTCTTTCCTACAGAAAATGGATAAAAACCGAGACGGTGTAGTGACCATTGAAGAGTTCATTGAGACCTGTCAGAAGGTGACTTTTCCCACCCGGTGCCACACACAATCAGATGATACACGCAAACCCTTAGTTACTCAGTAATGCAGATACAGTATTGCACAACAGGTCTAGTACTACTAAGAACTAGATGTCCCCTGATAACAGGCAGTGACTGTGATCACCCACATTGACACGTACAGTAAAGCATTACTCATGTGAGAAATACCTCACTTTCCCATCTCCCTCCTGAATCATATCCACACCCTCCCTCTTATAATAATAATATTTTAAATCAACGCACCTTTAATCCTTTTATCTTCTCTTTTTCGCAACACCTCTTATTCACACATGTGTCATTTTCAAACAAGATTAAACATCATTTCCTTTCTGAACACTTGACGATCATGCGATTGTTCTAGACACGCATATCGTATCCTATTATTGTAAGTAACAACGCTCTGACACTTCTACCCCTTGCTCGTAATTTCCTGATTTATTTTGTTTTATTAATCTCTCTCTTCAACCTGTCGTGGCCCAAACTGCAGCTCAAGTATGTGACACAAACCAAAGCAAAACCAAAACTCAGAGGAGGAAGAAAAGAGCCATTAGTTGTTGCTAGGTTTGGTGGTTAAGGATGTTGACCTCACTTCTCTGTTGCACTGCTTTTCTGCTATATGGACAGGAGGTACAGTCGATGCTTTCAAGTGCTTTAAAGACCCACAGTCTTTAGGATGTGCTGCATGTAAGGCACCCCAAGAACAGGGCATTTATCTGTTTCTGGGTTTTACACCGCTCGTCATTACTGTGGGGCAGACATGTCTGGAGCCAGTGGTAAAACCCAACCTCCCATTCTCAGGGTTATCACTGCAACCACCACTGAGCTGCAGCTGAACCACACTTAACCCAAACCACTGGCGACTGCAGGCGGTTCATAACAACACAATGCAATACTGACAACACCTCAAACTACATATTATGCACATATGCCAAAAGGACAACAGTCTAATTTCATGTTGGAGTGCATTGCATCATTAAATGAAATTGTTTTTTTGTTCGAAGACTGGAAATGTTTTCCACACTGCTGCAGTCGGGCTCAGTGTTCAGGCTCCATCTGTTTTTGTTTTCCGAGGATTTAAGCTTTAAAACCTTGGTTCATGGTATTTGAATTGGCACTGTGAGTCATTGAGATAATTAAAGGAGAAGTTCCCCCCTTCAGTACTTGAATATTTACTCTTTATCTACCCATAAGTGGTGCAGACCACCTGATATCTGACGTTCACTTATACCCACTATGATTTTCTTTATGCCTGCTAGAAAATGAAGCAAATCGTTGTTTGTGTATCAACAGTATCAAATAACAATTTCAGTTAGGGACTATTTAGCTTTTATATGCTTCTTTGGGTTCAGGTAAGCCAGTACCTGACCTTTATCAGTGTGCATTGCTACAGTTCACCCTGATGCCAGTCAAAACTCCATTGACAACATGTTTCTGTGCTGCCTCCCAGACTGAAGCTGAAAAACAAAAACATGTTTTTGCAGCTCTAAAAGCTGAAAACAGCTAATTGATATTTATGGTCTACAGTGGAAGGCTTCACCTGCTAATGTAGTAGATTTTGGCACAACTCTAGACACGCATTGGAAAAAAAACATTGTCCATGTGGAAAATAGAGGATGTAATGAGAAAAGCATTTGGCTTTTGGCACATTCTTGTAATTGTTTTGCAACAAATCTGGAATATCCTGATTTCAAAAGTAGGTGAGGGCTGATTAAACTATGTGGGCTCACTCATGTTGTGTTTGGTTGTCCTGTAACATCACTAGAGCGCTGACTCACATGGGGTTAGTAGATCACAGTTGAATATTTGAGATTATTCTTTCTATGTGTTTCATTGACCCCAAACACAAACACTGCGCAATAGTCTGCTGCAACTTTGCAGCTGTTCTAACATGCCTCAATCTAAAAGGACTAAAAGGGCTTTTTTTTAGTTTTACATTTATTAAGAGTCATACATGAAGTAAAAAACATTATACAGCACCAACAATACACCGCTAAACACAGACTTGTGGGGAAACAACAAGAGTGCCACATAATTAAACATAATGTTTAGCTGATCAGCTATGTTAGAAAACCTGGTTTATTTCAACTGTAAAGGGAGCAAGTTCCAACATCATCTCATGTACAACTGAAAGAAAACGACACAGAAGAAGTTAGTGAAAGAAGTCACAGCAGAGACGAGAGCATCACGGCTAACATCTAAATGCAGATGTGTAATGTCAACTTCAGCTTTGATCCTAAATCATACTGGATCACAATTAATATCACTAAAATATATACTGTTTAAAATTTCAAGTTGTCAATTGAAAGTGATGTTAAACACAAAATCACAAATTCTCTTATAAGCCAGAAAAATCAGGTAAATAATCAGTTACCTTTAATGTACATATAAGTACATGAAAAATAGGTGTATGTATACACTTATCTAAAAGCAGCAATGGCCAACAACATTCAATGTCTCTATACAAGTCAAGTGTTCTGTAGATTGTAAACCAATACAAACAGTGCAAATAATTAAATATTTAAAGGGTAAATTACTTAATACACCTGAAGTGTGTGGTTATGTCCAGTATATATGTATTGTACAGGTTTATAGATGGATGATACACTCATATTAAAACACAGTGCATATTTTCAGTTGTAGGTAATTGTTTTTTTAAAGCTACAGGTTATATTCATACCTCATACATTCATATAATTACTAATATTAATTAAATCACTCCAGTCTGCAAAACTGAACTGGATAACAAGTGTTATGTCTAAAATATTAAACATCAATGTGGACTTTTGTTTACTCTGGAATGTTTTTCTGTATCTTTTTTCCAGGATGAGAACATCATGAACTCCATGCAGCTGTTTGAGAATGTGATATAAAGAATCAGGATGCTCTCCTTTGTTTTCAGTCATTAGTCCATGTGCACAAGTCACACACCCATGCACCTCGAACTCCACACTAAAACATGGCATCCTGGCACATAATGTAGGTATTGTAAAGATACAGGAACTAGACATTTTGCTTAATTTTTTCTTGCCATGCTCCTTTAGCTGTATCTTGCAACTGCTTCTGGATTTAAATGACTGCTACAGACAGAAGAAGAGCTTCCTGGGTAAAATCTCCCGTCTGTCCGGCGTGTTTTTTGTGTCCTTAATGAAGAAACAGAAGAGCTCCTCGTACTTATCGTCAGACTAAAAGAACCAACAAGGTGCAAAGAAGCTTACTGTACAATAATCCACTGACCTGAGCACACAAGGATACTAGCTTTAACACTAATACACTTTCTCTCACACACATACACACACACACACACACACACACACACACACACACACACACACAGTTTTTTCATTCATTCACGTTCATACACACGTACCTGCTGTTTTTTAAAGAGGTTTTAGAGCACTGGATGAAGTGAGCTAAGAGCAGAAAAAAATGGCAGTGACACACAAAAAAAGAGAAACGAACTAAAGCATGTTTGTCATCAAATATGTGATGTGGAATTAGCTTGCACTACAATTTTATGACTGTGTATTATATGCGCCTGCAATAAAGGCACTGTAGATACCTGCATCTGGTGCACCACTGGTGTATGTATATATGTATAGTTAATAGTTATATGCCCTCTGTTGTATTGGTCTCATCTGTGCCGCACTGGGTGATGGAATAGGACCAGAACTGAATATTTGTTTTAAGAAATCTCTCTGTTAATCAGTTTAACATCATGTTTAGTAGCAGTTCACAGAATTTAAATGTATCATTCAGACATTTCTCTTTTTTTGTATTTTGCAAGATTATGTTTAGCTGGTCAGATTGGAAAAGTGAGTCTGTGCAGAACTGCAAAGAAACAAAAGGACTGTTATAAGTGTGTTCTTATGCTGAATTAAGGCTTTATCTTGGTTCTTCAGTATCTACGAGCATGCTGACTCTAAGTGCCACAGTATTATGTACAGTACAGTAGGACCTTTGTGATGTCAGTTCATTAAAGATGCTGTCGACAGCTGCGACTTCTCTTTTCCCCCCCCTTCACTGTATTTCCCTCCTACATTCAGATGATGAAGCAGCAAAACCTGTGGGCAAACATGATGTGAGGTGGCAAGAGAGACTTTAATCAGTCGGAAAACAGTGACACAAGACACTAAAATAATGATGCTCTCTCAGCAAAGGTGAGGTGTGAAATTTGCTTGAACATTCTGTGTGTAGAGATGCAGCACATATCTTCAGTTATGTTACTGTCTCATTGGTTGTGACTGTAATCACTTCAGCCTATTGTTATTTAGATTTAGAGCGGTGAAGTCACACTGGCATTAGCTGATTGGCATTATCTGCTTCATTCATGCCTCACCTCCAATGATTTGTGTGTCAGCTGCTTGGCTACCAGCTGACCTATAATGTCCAATCATATTCCATCTCAGCCTTCATAACCTGACAGTTCACACCATTGCAGTATCACAGCCTGTGTCCGCGGCTCCCTCCCTCTGAGGACATTTACACAATTACATGTAGGCATACATGGAGTGTTTCACTGTTACTTTATACTTCTGCTCCACTATAAGTCCAAGGCAAGTATTGTACCTTTTAGTCCACTGCATTTGTCCGACAGCTTTAGTTACTTGTTTCTTTTCAGATTGCAATTTTTGATACCCTTCCTGTCCAGTGAAAACCACGTATCCCCAACATTTGCTGATTTGGATGGTGAGTGTTTCTGATAAACTAAAGGATTAAATATTCACGTTATCGTGTACCTCTTAAAATAAATGAACAATTTAAAAACCCTCTTGGATTATCTGGAAAATGCATTGTTACAAATCTGAAAACAGACTGTTTTTCTCATGAAAAACCGACTTTGTAGAGACACATGTTTCACACTGGACAGCAACCTACAAACATCTGATTGTATAGAATATGATGCATTGCTGCAGATTAAACTAACTGTATATGAAGTAGCTAAAATGAGCCCAACCTTAAACATACAGCAGTAAAATGCAACGTATAACATTAGTGCAGCATTAATATTCATCCAAATACATCAGATATAAAAGTAAAACATTGTCAGGGAGCATTTTACAGCAGAACGAATACTTTTACATTTGATACTTTAAGTACATTTTGCTAATACTTACATACTTCAGCTTAAATAAAGTTTTGAATACAGGATTTTTACTTGTAATTGAGTTTTGTAAGAGTGTGGTATTTGTACTTTCAGATAAGTAAATGATCTGAATACTTCTTCCACCACCGCTTGCAGCAGAATCCTTGTTGCTGCATAGATTATTTGAGAGTTCACTCAAAGATCAGATTCTTTTCCACTAAATCTATAAACAATTTCTATAAATGGTCGAATCAGTTGACGTAAGTGTCTCCAACTGAGCTTCTGGAGTTTATAGTTTATCACTTTTCTGGCTGAGAACTTCCTGCAGCTGACAACTCTCTCTCACACACACATGCACTTTCACCTCGAACTCCACATGCTAAACGAAACCATATGATATTCAGCCTAATTTTTCTGAATAAGGATATGATAACAATGAACAGCCATTGTGTGGAGGCTGTTTGTATAATAAAGATGTAGCGTAGAGTTAAGGGTCTTGCCTCCAGTAGATGTGAATTATGCTCACTCTTGTTGGGAAATGACATAGTAACTTTAAAATTACAGAAATTGCAATGTTAGTCCAGAATCCATCAATGGAGGTTTAAAGTTTAAAAGTGTTTCCCAACCTTTGAGCAGAGCTGCTGCTCAAATCCAGTGTCTCACTGCTGGTATGTTTGAAAAGAAGTACAATTTTGTTTACACCAAGGTAGCCTTTGTACTGAGATTCCAACAGCACACACAGCACATCTGCACTACAGCGACCTGTAACTGCTTTTATTGCTCCAGGAACCAATATGTTTTATCACAACAACTCAAAACATGTCACTCACAAAGATTTTTAACTCATTATTTTTCTTTTTGAATATGTCTTTGGGAGTTAGTTCAGGCCAAAACAGAGCTGAAAGGAGAGTGAATATTATACATATTCATCAGATGGACCGATGTCAGGGTGCCAAGGGAGCCCCAAAGGCTCCAGGTTATTTGCTTGGTAGTAACTTGTGGTAATTTAAATAACTGCAGTTGTGTTTTGTAATCCTGTATGCACCACTTAAGCGCAACTGAAGTCCTGCTCGCTGATTATAATAACAAACTATGCATTCTGTACAAATGTATTCACATATGTTGTATGGCATGCCCCACTGGGAAGAGGCCCCGGGGAAGACCCAGGACATGCTGGAGGGACTATGTCACTCGGCTGGCCTGGGAACGCCTCGGGGTCCCCCCGGAGGAGCTGGAGGAAGTGTCTGGGGAGATGGAAGTCTGGGCATCCCTGCTTAGACTGCTGCCCCCGCAACCCGGCCCCGGATAAGCAGAAGAAAATGGATGGATGGATGGATGGATGGATATGTTGTATGTTGTTGTATGTCAATGCATCTGTCTATAATCTGGAGGCATACATAATGCACATTCTGTGGAAACAATTCCTCATTTGGGGACAATACTCCTAAAATGATAAAGGCCTTAAAGTGACACTTACCTGATTTCGAGGCCCCTTCTTGCACAGGGTTCCTGGGTTAAATTTGGGTTTTACAGCCTCTATCATTGTGGATTATATTGTGTACATTGTACTTGCATGATGCTTATCCCTAAATACAGCTTGTTTTACATATAAATACATTCATACATTCACCACAAGCTAATTACTAATTACTAACTAGAACAGTAATTATGGGCTTATAGCTCATTTTTTGCCCTAGGGTTATCTTTGCAGGTTTATCTGGTCCTGATCAGGTAGCCAGAGACAGACTCAAAATGAATGCTGATGTTACTCCTTGTGTGCTTGTCACCAGACCACTGTTTGATAACAGTGGTAGGGTTGTAATTTCATAACTACAACCTTAGCATACATTTAAACATATTCCAGTAGATACTCCACAGAATGATGCAAATTAATTCACCTGGCATAACGTTCAGGTTAGGAAGTCCCGGGTAGATGATTTGGTTCAGCAGTCCAGTTGTAACTCATGTGTATTGGTGAACATATTGCATACCAGCATCAAATAAATTTTGTTTTACAAAAATATCAACTCTTGTATGTAACTGTCAAATAATTTAATCTTCTTGATACCACCACATTTAAAGTTTTTCTTTAAAATCGGTAAAAAAAAAAACAAACAAAATTAATAAAAACAAATAACAACCTGACCCCACTGCAAACATTTTGTAACTGTCCGTTTAGCCCTGTTGTGTCAGAATAATTACCTGGTCCCAAATGTATGTCATATGTAGGCCAATAAAGGCAGTGCCAACAACAACCATCAGATGGCAGTGTGGTTGAAACAGAGACGTTTCCACTGTGCCCGAAGGAGAGCAGAAAGACCCCATTATAACATTTTAGTAGACGTTGAGTAAGGGAACTGTACAGCGGCTGAAAAAGCAGGGCAGGTTATGCAAGTAAGGTCGCTATTACAAAAGCTGTTGAAGGCACTGTCATTACGATCTTGACAGAGGAGGGAGGGAGGTGTGCGTCACCGTTAGCCCGCCTCTGACCGGCTGAGCCGCGGTTTCAAGGCGGGGCGAAAGGTATGGAACCTGACGTCACGGTAGATGTGGGCATGCGTGGTGACCAACGTCAACCCCGTGGCTTTATGAAAGGCGAAATCCCTCCATAGGCAGAGCGTGCGGTAGCGGTTTAAAACCCCGTCTGTTGAAGAGAAGGCGCTTGTCTCGGAAGAACCAGGCTTGGAGGCGGCTTCAGCTCTTCATCACAGTACGTCCTCTTTGGGCTTCCTCCGGCTTCAAGTGAAAGCTATCTTTGCCCCCATCGCCTCCCCTGCTCACCGCTTCAACAACACAAACCACGGGGACGAGCCAACGGACGTAACATTAGCCGAGAAGGGAAGTGGGCTCCGTCTTCTCTTTCATCACGCAGGTGAGCACAAAACATGGCATTTGTAGTCCCATGAGACAAACTTGACATACATGTGGGTGTTAGGAAGCAGGACGGTTAGAAACTCCTGCTTGGATGTTACGTCGTCGCGGCCGGAGCTCAAGCTGGCACCGGCGGCGGAGAATGAGTAACGGTAAGATGTAACGTAGCGTTTAGGGTCTCGCCTCCGGTAGCTAGCTAGAGGAATTCGTGTGCCGGCGTGTCCGTGTGTGTGCTAATGCTTCAGTATGACCCTGAAACACAAGGCCCAAATAGTCAGTCCCAGGAGAAATACATTTCATGCAGGAACTATCACTTATCTGTATGCTGTGGAGGCCCGATGTCTCAAGGCTTCCAGATATGAGGGTTTTATTGTGACTTCAAACCTCAAAACGCAATAAAAGAAGACTAAACATGCATCACTACTTCACAGACCCCAAAGGTTATAGCTGGTAAGAAACTACACCTACCACTCTGCACTAACTGGGACACAAGAGCTTATTTGCCCATAAGGATTTATTGGCTCTTGATGATGGGGTTATCCTGGCAACGTGTCGTGGCAGGTGTGTGCTTACAGTACAGTACAGTATCTGTGCTTGGGCAACCATCATAGGCAAACACATTACCAAACAGGTAAAATGTGCCCAATAGATGAGAGTGGAAGAGAACGTAATGTAGTGGTGATGGATGAAGATGCAGCCTTTCTTGGAGTCTGGAGCTGGGGGCCCAGTCTTCGTGAGATCTAAAATAACTCGGCATCAAATCCTGATGCCACAAAGCAGTCTAACTTTTCTGCTCTCAGTCTAATCAATTTGTAGTGAAATTTGCAGATGACACAGCTGTTTGTAGTTCAGTCAGTGTAGGGCTTTTCTGGCCCAATTTCACCTGCCTCCAAGCTATAAAGGTGATGTCAGCAGGTTTTCACACTGGTGTGATGATCATCATTTGGTCATCAATGTCCATAAAACTGAGGAAAGCGTGTGGTATCCAACACCACATGGTCACCATAGCCCTGTTTACATGATCTTGACATTAGATGGGTAACTTCTTTTATATTTATGTTGAGAGTGGTCATAGCTGGCTGACACATGTTGAAAATGTTTGTTCGTATACCTTCCAGCACCTTAATTTTTTCAGAGATTCGGAGTGTGAGTTGTCTGTATTAATGTGATGCTAATTTTCCAAACTTTTTCCTACATTATGGCATTACCAGTGGATTTGTAAACTTAACGGTGAAGCCTGAGGCTTAAGTTCTTAGTCTGGTATAAACTACTGGAAAGATCCCAGACATTTCTGAGTAGTTGACTTGTCGAGAGGCCAGTTTTTATTAGACCCATCTCATGTCATGTTTGTATGCTTGTAATTTATCAAGGTGTTTAGTTGAGAACAGTTTTTGTGTCTTTTTTTGTCAATTAAGTGTCTTTTCATGATGTTTGTTTTTTTTTCAGTAATTCTTTTTTATCCAAGACACATAAAGCAAATTTGAACCTCGAAGTTAGTCTGAAAATCTCTTGGTCAGAAAAGAGATGAGTGCTCAGCAGCGTATTTTTATTTGAAGTCATTTACTCAAGTGGCCATCTTGTATTTCATTTTGAAAATACACTTGTGTGTTAGGCTTAGTGGGTTTTTTTACATCAAGGGTTTTCAAATGCCTGCCATGTGTAAAATGTGGCAGTACAATCTGTGTACACGACTCTATTCTGGCATGCTGAGTATTTTGCATTGCACCTGTGCCTGCAGTTTGCATAGGACTTGCAAATTGTATCTTGCACTATGAGCTGTTGTGTGAGAGCGAGACCAAGCTTTGTCTCCGTCTCAGCTTGATTAATTTCTACTGTTATACAACAAGTACAGCAATGGTAATATCAGTGCTCAGGTCGTATGTGTAGTTATTGCAGTCAACATTGGGCCTTAAATCGAAACAACTATAAGAGCAGGTAATTTTAGCCCTATTGTTTGCAATTATTTTAGGATTTTGTATCCTGCTGAGTCACTCTTAAACCCAAAGCAAAGGACCAGAATGAGTTTAGTCAAGTGTGCATACAAAGATCTTGGTCCACAGTAGCTCACAGTGCACATGTAAGTACAGCTGTGCCAAAACAAACGCAAAAACATTATAATTTGGTTTAAAAGCTGAAAGGGCAATACCTCATAGAAATGGAGCCAAACACAGAAAGGTTTCTTTTTTTTTTTATACAGCACAAGTATCCAGATAACTCGGTAAACCTGAGTAATCTTGGAATGGTCCCAGCCTTCTGGTAAGCCTCCACTCTTTATGCAGACTTGTCACTGTTTTAGATGTGACTGATTGGGATTGGCTAATTTGACAGAGAGGACCTTTGAGTGGTGGAAAAATGCTGAAGGGACAGTTTACATCGCTAGGTGGTGCCAGTGCTGACTGTATAGGTGCTGAAAGTCATGTTGTCCAGCCTCACCTGCTGCTTCTGGTTGGTAAGGAAGTTGATGATGCAATGTCGTGTACCATCTTGTGATCAAAAGTGTTTTGGGCAGGGCCCATCATTTACACCTGTGATGAATGGTTTGTTTGGTGACCAGTGTGATGGTGGAGCATTTGACATAGAGAGCAAAGTCACTGGCTGTTGAGAGCTGTTGTTTTTAGTCATTAAAAGTGCTGTCTTATATCCTCTTATCCTATCCAATCCTATCCTAAGTACAGGTTGAGGGGCAGGTGGGTTGGTTGAATTGGTTTGTGTTATGACTGCAAGCCTCCAAACAACTTGTCCCTGCAATTGCAGGTCTGTCCTCCCTGAGTATGTGTCTTGCATTGAGGGAAATTAAGAACCCAGATGATGAAATTTCAAACAAAGATGCCACACTGCTGTGCTAAGTACAAGAGGAGGAGGAGCAACAACAACAAAAAATTAGATGGTATGTTTATTCTCTGAACCAAACAAGGATATTGGATGGAAAGATGATTCCTTTCAAGCAACAGATGAGGACTATGGATAAAGAGGTGGTGGTGTGCCAGCCAGTTTGATGAAAGGGACACCTTTTATTAAAAATCATCTCACATGCATCACTCCTCTATAGGGCTGCAACTAACAACTATTATTATATTAGTATATTCAATTTAGTATAATCTAAGCAGCAAATTGGGACATTTGAAAAGCTAGAACTAGTGGATGTCTGGCACTTTTGCTTGAAAACTGACATGTGACAATGACTTATCAAAATAGTTGCAGATTAGTTTTCTGTCAGTCACCTAATTGACTTATCAACTAATCATTTAAGCTCTAGTTATGTTTAAAAAGCCATAACTAGTCACAAAACATACATACTGCACACATACTTGGCCAAAAAAGCCAATTCTGTTTCTGAAAATGTCACTGCATTTGGTATTTCCTAACTTCATATTTATTTATTCTCACACACAAGACTACAGTTGAAATGGTTAAATTATGTAATTTTTGCTACAGGGCTAAGAGTGTGTCACCCATCTTTCCTTTATTTTGACTTTTGCCTCATAAGTGTTAGTTTTACACAATTCCTTTTACCTTTTCATTTAAAATAACAGCAGAGTTTCAGGCTAAAACATATAATTACAGGATGCTGTGTGTGTGTGTGTGTGGTTAATTATCGGTTCTACTTCTCTAATCTAGGCACCCTGAAAGTCACTAGGCTACTAACCAGGTGCTGCTTCCTGTTGTCCTTAAATGGGTCAGTGCATGTAGATATGCAGCCATCAATCTGTGAATGAGGCCAATAAATAACTTGTTCTTCTCCATTTGCCTGAAAGGTGCATAACTACCATTGCTTGGTCAAAAGTTTACCAGCAGTTAGGTTCAGCTTGGATAGAAAACCCCAATCATCAAATGCATTGTTTCCTCAAAATTCTTTACCTGACTTAAAGCTACCAGACCCCTTGTTCATCTTACATGTAAGATGGCAAACTGCACAATGCTGGCAATAACCAGTTTAGTGACTGTAAGGATCTTTATTTGAAAACTTTTTTCCAGCCCCTACAGAAGCTCCTCCTTAGTCACTCTGACTTACAGTAAATGAGCAGAGGATCACAGGATGTCGGGCCAGGCAGGAACAGGCACAGTGAGGTGAACTGGGTCACAGAAATGGATTCCTGGCCCTGTTTGCTGAAGGCAGCGTGTGACTAAGATTACACCATAGTGCTGGGTCATGCTGTGCCCTCCCACTGTAGTGCATGTCTGTGTGTGTGGTGGTAGTGATGCTGGGTGGTAAAAGGTAATATTTTAGCTCTGAATGGTATGCCCTGAAATAATATTTACTTTTTATTTCCCTTCGCAGTCTGTTTATTGCAGTCCTGTTTATTTACTGTTTGTTTATGTTACTTTTTCTGCTCAGTAAACTAAAAAAGGACTTTCGTTGTCAGTGGCTACACATCATGGCCTTCTAACCTTCAGTTTGTGTGCGTGACAAAAGAAATAGAGTAAGATAGGGATTAAAAGGCCAAAGGCAGCGTTGCACACCATATGATTCTTGCATAACAAGTACTGAACAGCATAGGCAGCAGTATTAAACTAAACTCCGGTTCATTCATTGCTGTAACAGTATCAAAGAAGGATTTACTGTCATCAGTGCCAGTGAAGTGATGTTTGTGAGCTCCTGCAGATTCGTAAGGGCAAGTTTTCACGATATCAACTCTTTGTGTCAGGATGTATCCTGTGTCAAACTTACAAAAACCCTAAATCACAGAGGAATGTCCTCTGTTGTGTGTTTGGCTGCTGATATAGCAGAAACCAATGACCGTCTATGTTTTAAAATGCGAGAAAACTGTCAGTGATTTTGCCGGGTCACATCTGGTCTGGTATAATGAATTTGTGACTCAATGAACAGTCAATAGATTTTATTCTTTGTACTTTAAAGATTTTCTGAGTGTGAATGGTGATGTGTGGGTGAAAAAGACCATTGGGGGCCACTTATTGATTTATTGGGGATTGCACCTAATATAGTAGTGCAGGTGTCTGTGTGTGTGGGCACTAATAAAGTTCACCAGAATTCATTTATTAATTGAAGTGGAAATGTGTACACATACAAAGGCTGCATGTTAATGTAAAACAAAGCTAAGTGCACAGATCAAAAGTAGTCTGTACACAAAATTCTGAGCTTGTCGACCAATCCACATTGCAGTCAAACTTAGAACCTTACAATGTGTATAAGTGTGCCCAGCACTAAACACAAGACTGCCCTTCAAGCAAATGATGTGCAGCTACATTACACAACACATGTGCATACACTTACACTGCTGACAAAATGTCATGTTGGTTCAAGGTTAGAACTAGCAATATCTTATCACACGGACCAAAAGGCCAATTAAGGCACTGCCACTTTGTTGAATGATCAGCAACAAGGTACAAAATGGCCACCATGAGGTCAAAAGGCAAACGCCACAAAACAAAACATAAAGTAACTGCATTTTTGAACACAAAAACAGTAACACGTGTGACCAGCACAAAAGATGTGTCCAACAGCCACCAACTAGCAAGGAGACCAGCTACAAAGTGGCTGCCACAGACCATGAGTCACACACCAAGACCCAACAACAATGAACTGCCACTACAACACAGAATGGGCTCCATGTGGTCATCAACCATATACAAGCTACACTGATGAATGTAGGACACCAGCAGCACAAACTGACCTGATGAACTGGGAGGCCACACCCACCGTTGTAAGGTCCAGTGATCTGTGGGGTGACTATATCCCAACCACAAAAACGTCACAACACAACTAATATGCTACATTTGAATACATAACAGCAGTAACACCCAAACAACCACACCAAAAAGTGGTCACACTGTAGTCAAGTACTACACACAATTGTTGCCAATTTACACCTAATCTGCAACCCACAGTGACCCAACAATGAGTGGAGTGCAGTTACCACAACACAAAGGTCACAAACCACAAACCACTGCACACAAGCATCCATCACAACCATACAAGACAAAGTGACCAAACAAACAGTAGAGTCATCTCGGACAAAAAGATCACACCAAGTTGTACCCCAACTCCTACCAACCAACCGAGATGGCTAACTAACCTAGCTAGTCTTCAGTGACTTACTGAGCTAGAGGCGACTTAAATCGCTGAACTCCAACTCCAGTACACTAAGGCGTGCCTCCATTCAGGATTACCACCTAAAATAAGAACCTTGCCCAGTGGCTACCTAGTCAGGCTGCTCAAAGCCGAAACTTCAAGCTACTGAAGCAGTTAACCAGCTAAAAGCACAATTAAACAAGCAGTAATGACCACAAATGATTAAACAAGAGATGACCACAAAGGAAACATCACATAGGACTAACAATTAACTTCCAGTAAATTGTATCATGTTGCATTGTGGATTATCAAAAACATAGTCTGCAAATATTTTGATATATCCCAACGTCATTGTTCAAAAAATGTGTGATTGTAAACTTAATAGCTTTAGGTTTTAAATATATGCAGAATTTAAAAACTAATAAAATGAGGTTTTGATGATTTTGTTTAATGTAATCTGAAACAGTGTAATACCTTTCTGTCTTCTTTCCATCTCACGTTGTCTTATCACTGATGTGCAATTAGATCTATCATTCTTTGTAAAAAAAAAAAAAAAAAAAAAATCTAATCAGCCACAGCCCAGATTTTGTGCCTCACTTCCAGATGGTTAAATGTTGTAGCTTTTCCTTAGAGGCAGTCAGTGCAGTTTTGAAAATACTGGAACTGAGCAATGACCCACATCATGAATTTCATAAAATTTTTATCAGCAGCATGACAGATGATGGATGGACTGGTAGCAGCAGACTAAAGAGCATTTCTAATTGACTTACCTACTCATTTCTAGCCTACTGGAAGTGGTCCATTTGAAGTCTGTCTACATCCTCATAAGACGTGGAATTTTTAAAATGCTGTTCACCAGATTGTTTTCGTAAAAATCAGCAACAGTTTTTGGAACAGTTGTAAGTTCAATATCGTTTTGTGTCAGCCTTTTTGTCTTTATTGGACAGATGATGATGAACAAATTGCTGAAATAGCTTAAAGGTCGGTCCTGGGCCATGTCGGTCGATGCAGCTGTTAGTGAATGACTGCTTTTAACAAGCCTATTCCTGTAATCTTTCAAAATAATGTTTAAGTGAAGTAGGGTGAGTGGATACTCATCTTCTGAAATAAATTCACATTAATGTGAAACA
Source organism: Chelmon rostratus (assembly GCF_017976325.1). NCBI lineage: Eukaryota > Metazoa > Chordata > Actinopteri > Chaetodontiformes > Chaetodontidae > Chelmon > Chelmon rostratus. The sequence goes on along the minus strand of NC_055662.1, from coordinate 15,302,470 downwards.
ACCACTCAGCACGGAAGAGACTCGACTGCAACTAGCAGGAATTTTCACTATCGATTAACCTGCTGATTATTTTTTCAATTATTTATTTGTTCAGAAGATGTCAGAAAATAGTAAAAACTACCCATCACAACTTCCCAGAGGCCATGGTGACCTGTTTAAATTCCTAATTTTTTTCTATCCAACCAAGACTTAAAGAAAGAAAACCCACAACAGAGAAAAGCTGATAATTTTCACATTTAAGAACTTGTTCTGTATGTGCTGCTCTCAACAATAAAGTCTGTTGTTCTTTTAAATCTCCCTTAGTCTAAGCTCAGTCCTTGCAGGTTACCTTCTATATACAGGATAGTAATGTTTTATGTGTAGAGCAGTGTGACCTTGCTGCACACTGATAATCTCCATCTAGGCCTCATTCATATCTCTATCTTCTCCTGGCTCTGGGGTCTTTGTGTGAAAGGCCTCGCCCAGTGATGCCTCCTTATCTCTCTGAGCCTTATTTGTTTTGTCCGTACTGTCCTGTCACACTTCATGGGCACCAAAAAACGTGCTCTACACACGTGTGTGTTTGGGTGGTTGTGGCGATCCTGCTGCAGAGTTGGCCATGAAGGTATGCTGAAATATTGAAAATTGAAGAATTGATTAATTGTACATTTATTGCTTTGTTATCTATTATATCTATATCTATTTTATATCATTGTTAACTGAATATCTTCAGGTTTTGTTCAGTTGGCCAGACAAAATAAACATTTTATAGATGAAACAATTCATTCAGTATTCAGAAAAATAATCTGCAGATTGATTGATAATGAAAAGAAACGTTAGTTACAACCCAAGTAGTATGTGTAAGAAACTGCAAATGGAGATCCTTACAACTCATGTACTGTAGTATCTTGCCTCTAAACTGCTACAGTGGTTCTTAAACATTGCACAGACAGCATCTACCCTGCTTAAGGGTGGTAATTGAGTACAATCATAATGTTTCCTCAGTGATGAGACACTGTTAATGAGTTAACTGAGTTGTTTGCTATGAACACACACTTCAACATCTCAAGTTCAGCATTTTTAGCTGAGCATGATGAAACTGCTGAGGGGCTGAAAGGAGGTAATCTGTCTCCAAAGTCACTGTACAAGCAAATGAAACAGGTTGCCCCACTGTGAGCAACAGCTAGAGTTTGGCTTGGTTGGTCTTAAAAGATTTCATCAACTTCAAGCAACAATGGATACCTTTTCTCTTAAATATCCCTGCTGGGCTTCATGAAAAGATTCCTGAGGCTGTGGGTGGTGGAACAACCTTAAAGAAATGTGTACAGTTACAGTGCAGGCCTACTTTGTCTGAGAACAAATGTGAGAAACTGTGTGTGCGTGATTGTGTCTAACCTTCAACGCCCATTCATGCTATGCTGAATGCATGCTGTGTGGGTGTAGGTGTTGCTTTGAGAACGGGCTGGAAATACAGTTAAAGGCTGAATGTCTCTATTCCCCCTGATCTAAATGTGACTGTCTTTCCTGCTGCTTTGGTTGCTTTAGCTGAGAAATGTGTTTGTACAGCGCAGCATGGGAGTCCACCTGCTGCTAAACTGTAAAGTACCAAAGACGGCAGGGTTTTTCTTGGAGGGGGGGGGGCAATTTATAAAAAAAAAAAAAAGGTCACAACACAGTTCAAGTTAATTTTTATCTGAAAGTTGATTAAATTTCCCGTACAATAATGAAAGTCATTAGTCAGTATAAAATCTTACTTGTGCTGTCGGTACAGTTATATCATCACAACTCTTGCTGTTATTTTTGCCAGCTTTTTTTTTTTTTTTGGTTACTGACTCCGTCAAGCCTTCGGCCAGCCTTCCGCCTGTGTCTTACGATCCAGGTGGCAAAACTGAGAGGAAGGGAAAGGCTGTGCACATGAATAGCAGGTTTTAAAGAACAGTGCTCTCCATTTGAAATGAATATCATTTCCCCCATGTGTGCTTTCGTATGCTGAGAGGTTAGGACCGGATTGTAAACCAGCCAGAAGTCCTGAACGATGCACTTTTAGCTGCTACTAAGTACAATATACTTTTATGGTCGTATGCTTTTTTTTTTTTACCATTATGTTTTTGTTTGTGTGTTTTATCAAGATGTGTGTGTGTCTGTCTGTCTGTGTGGACAAGTTACTGAATTGATTTCATTCATTGACAAAAATGAGGAATAAATAATACTGCAACAGAGATCAGTTAAGGAAAACTGTTGTAAATTAAAGAAATAAAATAAATGAACTGTACCCAGCCACAAGAATAAAATAAATGCAACAAGGTAATGTAATATGCATGGAAATGAATCGTGTTCAACTGTTATAAAAACAAAAAACATATTTAAGTGCTTAATAGATGCTGTCGTTTCTGTTTTTAGGTTTTAGCCTTCTATCGTAGCCATTCTGCCTTTTTTTGACCAGCACAAGTGAAGACAAATATTTAATTTAGTTAAGGTGTATTTATGGTAATACAAAGAACACGAAACACTCAGTTTACATGGCTCACTTAAACCAGCGAACTGCTCAAGTGACATAATTGAGTTACAAAACCAGACTGGCTCACACGTGCACTTGCTTTCTTTGTCTAGTGGTTGCATGATTCAGCAAGTAAATTCTAACATCTGTGGTTTCTGTTGTAGGTTGCGTAAAAGATGTTTGGCTAAGAGCTTTGGCTGTTTCCACATGACTGATTAGTATTGATTATTATTGCCTCTGACAGCTGCCAGTGTAATTTGATACAACAAATGAGTGTGAGACAGTTCACACAGACCTCAGCAGGTGATTTTGCTCTTTAGTTTCCTTTTTCTTTTTAAAGGTGTTGGTTTAGTCCCAAATTCTATTCTCTAAACACCCTTTCTGAGAAGGTGACATGTGACAAGTACAATATCTAGATTTAGACTGAGAGACTGTACACCTAAAACCAGTAATATTTGGTATTTGTAGAGCACAAATGCGTACACATGACCAAACACACACAAACGACCAAATACATGATCCCTTCCATGCTTATCCTTGGCGGAGATAGCAAACAAGTCTCTGACATTTTGAAATGTGAAACTGACTCATAAAGCAAGGCAACCTCTTGTCCACTACTTCATAGGTTTGAACCAGTGCTGAAAGGATTTATCAGTTCGTCACCAGAACTTTGATGAACAATTGTGTTAACTTCACTTGTAAATCTTAAATTAAAAATGTTTGAGTTATGGCCCTTTTAAGCAATGTTAATCTGTCAACTTCGGCTATAGGCATTGCAAAGGGAATTTTCTTTCACCACTTTCTGATCTTTTTAAAGACTAAACAAAATACGATGATTTGATAGTGAAAATAATCCTTAGTTGCATCACTATGGTAGGTAGAACATGGCTTTAAATCTTTAACACATACGGTAAATTTATGCTCACAACAGCAGCAAATGTCTGTCTCTGATTCATCGAGCCTCTTCTGAACACCAGTGATGGCGTCTGGCCATCATTGGTACATTATTGTCTGTCCCTGTATTGAAACAAGTACAGACACATTCATATGTAACTCAGTCTCACTTTATATTTCTCCTATAGTGACAAAGCCTGTTGACCCTGTAACTGTGCTGTGAAGCTAAACTCTTATCTCCATTCACCTCTGCTCCACAGGAAGTGGACCAATGTAAACATGACCTTGCAGGCATTTTATCTCCACCCTTCCACCTTCATGGTGAAATACGACTCATCATGTGTACCCCGCCATGTAAAGAGTCACCTGCTACCACTTGCGTGCATGTTCAAGAGCATGGCTGCAAACGTGCATGCCTGAATATATTACTAAAACATTGCTTTGGTTTATATCATGATTTCCTGGTTCAAATAGTTTCACAGCAGTAATGAAATGACTTTTGATGTTTGATTGGCAGGTTTGATAAATTGCTTTTTAAATAGGATGGCAGCTGGCAAAGCTTTGTACAGTAGTTCTGGTTGTAGTGTTCATGGAAAAGCATGGCTGTGGATTTCATTTTGAAGCAAAGTACTTCCAAATTCCAAATGCTAAGCAACTTATTCTCTTATCTCTTGTTCTCATTAGTATTTTTCCAAACAGAGCAGTGCCACATGGCTATTGAAATGAGTCAAAGTTGTCTAATGCACACCAGGTCCTAACTTGTCGACCTTGATATATGGTTTGTCTCATTGAACAGATGATTTTGCCAATTATTGATGTATCATCCCAAGTGTTTCATGTGCTTGTGTCAAATTAGTGTGTGTAATTTGACATCTGGAGGCCATGGAGTTGATGCACACCTATATTACTGAAACACATATATGGCACTAAAGAAGAAACCACCAACACAAACATCTGGTGTGAAGTCCTCCTCCGGTGGAATCCCACACAACGTGGCACGATCCTGCACAAGATCCACAGATCAGGTTACCATGGTTATAGATCCAGGCAGTAACTCAGTCCACCAGCCTGCATATTCTGGGATGAACTAAAATTACCATCACAGTTGTCTTTGTTCCTCCTTGCTCTCCTTTTCTTCAGTGCTTTCTCTGATACACACAAACAAAATTTCCCTGTTTTTTTATGTTTATAAAACTGCAGATTTCCCCTCTGTTACATAATCATATGAACTCAGTTTTACTTCTCTCGCTCTGGTTCACTGTGTCTCTCTTGTTTTCTCTCTCTTTCTCTCTGTGTCTGTCAGAAAACACAGGGATGAGGAGAGTGTTTTTGTCTCTTGGGCAACAGTGGAAAAGGGCATTTGAGGATTTCATGCTACAGTAGCATGGCTCTTCTGGTGCTGGCACATGCCTCATCAGACTGTCAAGCTCGCTTTATTCTGGACGCTGTGTCCTCAACGTGAGGGTGTGTGTGCCAAAAATGACATCATCATGTCTCTTGCATCAAGCTCGAATGCTCTGCAAGTCGTCACGGTGCCTGGTTGTTCACCTCCAAAAAAAATTGCAATATTTCAGCACCAGGCTGCCAAGTTTATGGTTAGCGATTAGCGCTAGTTTCACATTTAACACACCTGACAGATATTTTCTCATTTTGGACCTAAAAGAAAGAAAATAGAGGTTAACTTTGAGGACAGACAGTTTCAAGAGAGATGGACAACTGATTACTTACTGCTTACTTGCTGATTACTTTTGTTGGGTTTAATGTGACAGCTTCCTATAACAATCTCAAGGAGCATTAATCTACTAACATGCAGGGCAGTGTGCTCAGCGGCCACAGGGGAAAATGTGAGTGTCAGAGTGTTAAAACCTAATGTTTGAAAAAAGCTGGTGTTTTTCTGCCATGTGTTGGAGCAGCCCCCCCGCAGTGGGAGAGAAAGGCCTGGCCAGTGACCTTCAGGTAATTTGAGTTTGAGTGCCTGGTTTAAAACTTGTATGATCATCTGATCATTCCTGCCTAGTGGATTTCCATTTAGTGGTGGTGCCGTTTGTAAGGATCTTAACTTGTACAGTGTCATTGTTGTACTTCAACTAAGTAAATGAGAAGCTGGACTCCACTCCACAATTTGTTGATCATGATTGGGAAAGTGGCTTGACTGTAGCATCACAAACAATGCAATGCTCATCTAGAACTCAACTTTCTCTGTATAAGGTTTACCTTGACTGGCTACTCCAGCCACCTGTGATGAGGGCTGGCTTACCCCCCCCCCCTCATTTTTCCCATAATGACAAGCACCCTCTATAGATGGAAGACTTAACTTGCAACTTAATTAACTCTAGCTGCCTTCCTAAAGCTACATTTCACCTAAGAATCTGAATTGGATTCAACACATCAGTAACACTACACTAACTTTTTGCTTGTGATTAAATGCTGTCTGTCAAATTAACTTATGTCTCACCTCCTCCTCCTCATCTTTGACCCTTCTGCCTCTCTCCTCTCTGCCTCTTCCCCCATCTCTTCTTCTCTTTCCTCTCTTCTCTCTTCTTCTTCTACCTCCACCTTTCCCTCTCTCTCTTGCCCCCTCCACACAGATGCTCCCAGCCGCCCAGCTTGACAGGAGTGATGGGATGTGTCAACTAGGTATTACACCTATCCCAACATTTTTACACTGCAAGCAGGGAGACTGGCTGGGTGGGAAGGGATATTTTGGGATAAAATCATTAAAAAAAAGGGAATATGACATAGAAGAAAGGTGGTGACAAGGCACAGTACAGATGATGCTAGGTAGGCATCTAATGACAGTATCTGTTCTTTACAGTAAAGATATCACACTCACACAATCTGAGGAATATATCTAATTGCAAGTCTGTGCATAAAGTATTTTCAAGAGGTGCATCGTTGCCTTTTATAGTCAAAATTTTGGGGTGGGAGTGGTAAATAGGACAGCTACGCGGCTGGACTCGTACTGGGCATTTGTGACTATATGGTCAGTGTTTTAAAGCTATCAGGATACCCATTTTTTACAATTTTCAACAATATTATTGCTTTTATGTCCAGATTAATCTCCAAGCCTATATTGGTAGTTTGTATGGTATAAAACAAGATGCCTATACTCTTTTGCCAGTCTATTGGTTCATAGCTAATGAAGTCAGCAATCGCAGACTGAACTGGTTGTTAATAATGCTAAAGTTATTCTTAATATCTTAACCCTGGCAGTTTGAAAACTGCTCATTTAATAATCACTATAAAAAAACAGTTTCTCGATCAGGCTTGCTATTTTTCGTATGCATGTAAGAAACCTCATCATCATGTTAAGTGTTTTATTTTTTATCGGTATGTATATTTGGTCATGTGGGTCTTTTGGCCAGTACACCTATACGTTAGCATATATTGTAGACACGAGAATCCTACAAGAAACACTCCATATATTTGAGTTTAAAATTCAAAGGCACAGGCAAAAAAGAGTAAATCACCAAATAATGAAAAACAATGTCAAACTCCTACCATCGATCTAAACACACACATAATGAAAATGGGGAAAAGCAAAAAAAGAAACATATTTACCCATACCGCTGTGATATACTATATAACCAATGTTTTATCAAAAAGTACTGAGTTGGTTTGGTAAGCAATTACGTAGGTGGTTTCTAAGTAATGAATGAAATGGCCTTGTTAAATAATGAAACGGTTTGTGTCGGAGTCCAGTAGCACAAAGGAAACAGGATCCTGAGTGGCAACAAGTCTCAACAATTTCTCTCGTCACTTATAAGACTATTTCTTTGGAGGCTAAGGTCAGCATTTGAAGGGATCTCCTCAGTGATTGTGTTGTAACACGACCTCTTGAATTAACCCGTCAGTCGACCCTGATGTTCTAGTGCAGTATTGGTGTGAGATGCAGTTCCAATTACAGTGGAACAGGGTTCATGAACTGGCTAATGCAACTGTCTTAATGACTCAAGACAATACACAACAACAACAGCAACATGTTGTTAAAAGACCAAAGTACTGTAATTTTGAAATGTGAAAACAGTATGAATCCTTACAGTTTCATTAATTCTAGACAGTGGTATCAGAGATGTCACCTGTCATATTATGTTTGTTTGATGGCCAAAACTGTGTGGCTATCTTCTGTACAGAATATTTCTGTTTTATTTTTTTTATATATATATACCACACCATACACCAAACCATTCCATTTGTTTATTTTGATTGTTCAGCTTTACTTAATCAGAAAGTCTCATTGAGATCAAGATCTCTTTCACAAGCAAGACCCGAGATACATAAAAATACATATACACAATATCACAACAAGAATAATTGATTCCACATCTATGTGTATGAAGGGAAATATTTTTGAGCAATTTGGGATCAGAGAAGACCAGATGCAGGACCGCTTGATTGACTCACAGTCAACATGTTATTGTGTCTTTTTATTGGATTTGGCAGGTAGCTGACTGACAGCTCACAACACTGAGATCTTAACTACTTTGTCACACTTTTGATCCTAATACTGTCAGTGAGTGACAGTTAATGATTCATTGAGTAAAAGGCACTGACTAGTAGTTACATGCTACCATCCCTGCCAGGATAAACCGACATTCTCTCTGCCTCGTGCACCTTTTTCATCGATGCTCAACTCTGATCATTCTGTTCCTCTTTTCTATCAAACACTTGTCCATGTTTCACTCTTTTTCTTTTTTTGTTTTCCTTGCATTATCTCACCTCTCTTACTGTTTGCTTTCTGCTCTCTTCTTGTGTCAGATGGTGACCTGTTGGTGATAAGGATTATTAACTGAAGTGTAGGTAGTGGTAGTTGTAGTTCTCTCAAAGGCAACTTATTATTATTTCTCAGTTAATAAGTTAAGGGCCGCAACTAACATGCATTTTCTTGTTTATGCAGTTAAATTAGCAAGGTGAAGAACCCAAAGATATTCACTTTACTACTACAATAGCTCTGCATTGGTAGCCTCTCAGGCTCTCTGATGTGATCAGACCCTCACAATGAAATTAGGATATTAGAACCCTATAAATCAAAATATTCATCTCTCTGTTTATCTGTCTTTTTATCCAAGCAGGTGAGGCAGTCCTGGACGATGTAATCGGACTGAAGGATTCATCTGCAGTGTTCACACCGGAGCAAGACAGTGGAGGGACAGAGAAAGAGGAGGAGGACGACATCGAAGACACAAGGATGGGCGTGGGGAAGAATACCACTTCCAAGTCGCTGGACAGCAGCAGTGAGGGAGGAAAATATGAAGAGGAGATCAAACATGGAGCAGATTTCTACCCTATTCCGGTACATGACTGCATTTAATGGCCTTTCTTTTCACTGTTGGAAAATTTTACCACAGAGACAAAACCACAGATTCGTAATGAACATGCCTAGGCGAAGCTCACATAATGAACAAATAACAAAGACTGGGTTTGGTCAATATGCATGTAGCCTTATAATTACTGTCCCCCTCCCTCCACTCCACCCCCACCCAACAGTCTCTTTCATTCACTCAAGCTCAGATTTGGCATTGCTTTTTGCTTGGAATGTATTTGTGTTACCGGATGGCCCGAGTACACACTCAAGCTGTATACTTTATGGCCAGTTGGTGCGTGCTGCTGCTGCTGCTGCTCAGTCCATCCACTTCCTTTGTTTGTCCTCTTGGCACCAGGCCAGAGCTTCATGTAGGTCAAAAGGCAAACTGAACCAACACTGTGTTTGAACCTGCTGCTGGACTGCAAAAAAACACATGAAATGCAACTCCTGCAAATCAGATTCAAGCTGTATTTGGAGATGGTTTGAAATACAATTCCAATTGGATTTCTACAGATGCATCTCAGTCTGGATGCTCTGACCACTCAAATCAGATTTTAAAGTGTCTTTTGCCTCACTCGCAATGCGACACACAGGAACAAGACAGAAGTGCATCAGAGTCGCTGAGCTGAATCCAACATCTCAATTCATACCAGCCTCCTTCATCGCTGAATTTGTCTGCTGCAACAGAGGAGTTCTGCAGCACGACCCTGAGGTTTATTCTTAGAAAGGATCGCAGGACTGTACAGTAAAAACTACAAATTACTTTGTAACCACACAGTAAAGGCAGAATGATGGCAGTTGAAGGATGAGCGCAAAGCTCAAAAGCTTTGTTGCAGTAACCGAACACAATTCTATATATTTTGTTTTATCTGATACTTAACACTTCAGATTCTAATTCTGTTAACAGTTAATGTGTCCACCCGCAAATCCTGGTATACAAAATACCAGTGGTGCAGCTGTTGTCATGCTCTCCAGATCCCTTAAAAAATGAATAATTCTAATGGGTGTGCCAGCTCTTGTAGCCTCCACTATGTTCTTTATGTTATGCTGCCCACTTATGTTACTTCGAGCTCCAGTGCTTGTCTGGCCCCATGGATCTGTAGAATGTGCTACCTTGAACTAATGAATTTTAATTTAATTTGTATTTTTACAACCAGCTCCCTTCCCCTCCAAAGATTTCACAAATGTCCTTTTGTTTCATTGTTCTTTGTCAGAGGGAATTATTGGCACATTTGTTTTTTATGTTGTCAATTGTTAATTAATAGTGCAGCAAATACTATTTATTTTGGGGTGCAACATTGCTGTTGCTGTCCCGAGTTTGTTTTGTGTGTGTGTGTGTGTGTGTGTGTCCTCGAAACATTCCAAAGTATATCATCTTTAAATGGAAATTTCACACGATGTTCGTCCTTTATAATGACTCCTGCTTTGCTGAATAATATAATTACGGCCAGTACATTCAGGACATACACAGGCAAAGCACATACTCATACACCACACACACTCGTTCACTCCAGAAACACGTGTTTATGCCCAGGTAACCCAGTATTGTGGTTCATTACCTCTCCCCCCCCTCAAGCTGTCGATTTGACCTCACATTTCTATTCTTCCACACAGCATTGCATAGACACACACTTATACAAACGTCCACACTCCTTCACTTTGTCTGTCTTTTCATTTGGTTTTGTCAGCAAGCCAGCAATGTGTCAAAGCTCTGTATGCGCTCTGTGCGTCATCCTCAATCTGTGTGCTTTGGCAAACTGATTACCTTATGTATTGCCTTATAAAAGGAAAAAGGTCAGTGAAAATCTAAATTATGTTTGTTTGTGTGCGTTTGTGTGTAGGTGGTGGTAAATGGAGTGGGTGGTGCCAGTGGAGACCAGGATACTGAGAACACAGAACTGATGGCCATCTACACTAAAGAAAATCAAAGAGCAGAGAAGGTAACTCATAAGGAGAAATGGAGAAGTAAAACACAATCTTCATGTCAACTAACGTGCTAGTTTACTCCCAAATAAGCAGACTGACACATAGTCACACGGTTCAATAAGCTTACTCATAATCTCACTCAGAATCACATTTTCTCTGACTTTTCTTTTCCCTCTTCACCTTTCACCTACATTATTAAAGTTGAAATCCTCAAGATTTTCGTTCTAGTAATTTGGCAACACTGGTTGTCATAGTAGCAAGTGTGGTTTAGTACGACGGCAAATACTGAACAGCATCAACATCATGCAGCACCTGCTTACAGTGCAACCAAACAAAGTCACATTGTTTTATTGAAGAAGCCCTGATCTGATTTCATGCTGCACATGCTGTGAGTGCTTTTCCACACAGCAGCAAGTTTCCAGCAAGTTGGGGGTGTGGAAAAATGTAAACTCATCCTCTGTCTTGTTTATTTGATACAATTTCGATGAATGTTTTCGTATCAATATTAACCTCTGTGACAAACACATTGCTTTTCCTGTGGCTGCTCAAAAACAAAACCGGCAATTACTGAACATATTTACAGTTCAACAATCTGGCTTATATTGTGTTAAATCAAGCAAAAGTTCAAAATGGGGGAAAAACACAGATGAGGTTTGAGTTCATGAAAATATTAGGGATTCTAACTTTTATGTTTAATCTTTTTATGTCTTAGTATTAATTACAAAGCAAGGTAAACTATGGCCTCAAGGAAGTGACCACCATAAACCAAAAGTCCGATATTACTGGTCAGTCATATTTTCAGAAAAGCCTTCATTCATGTGTTAAAAAAAAGGGCCATATCCATGTAGGATTTACGTTTTGACACAATTTACGCTGATTTTTATCATGAATTTAACTAATAAGCAGTTTGTTGGAAAACTCCCTGTCTTGATTCACGGCCTACCTGGTTCCTTGTATTTGAAACAGTAAAACAGACACTCATTTCCACTGTAGGAAGCACAGAAGCGTGCTGATGAAATGGACCTGAAATCTGAGTCATCAAACAATCTCCATGTTATCTTTCCTTTTTTGCTTTTCTGTGCTCTTTTCTCATTGTCACTGACTGCATTTTTCTTTGCTGAGAGAATGAAGTCATGCATTGTTTTCTCTTTCACACAGTTTTTTTTTCTTTTATCATTTCCTTTTTTTCTCATTCATAAAATTCAGCCTTCCTCACGGCTCAAACACACTGAGCAGACATCATTTCAAATGATTATGTGTGACCTGGCAGTTATTTTGCTGTTCTTTTGTATAAATAAATTCTACCAGAATACATTATTCTTTTTAACCCTTTTACACGAAGTCAAGTGTACAGTACAAAGTAAAAATGTTAAGAAAGATATGACGCTATTATTCATTGTGTGTGTGTGTTTAGAGCTCAATGTCTGAGACGTTGGACAGCACAGACAGTGTGGATGCAAGGAGGATGGATATGATCTATACCATTGAAGACACCCCACCCTGGTATCTCTGTGTGTTCTTGGGTTTACAGGTAAGTCTATACACTCAGCTTCTTCCTTTTTTTTTTTTTTTTTTTTTTTTGCTGCATCACTGACTTACAGTGAGTAACCATGTGTCAGTACAACGTGGAAAACGTGCACTTACACGTGTCCTGTATAATCAGGGTTTTGTCATATTATTTACTCTGGTTGTACAGTTTTTTCATCCGACCCATTTATCATTCATGATGCAGCTGGACGCTAGACACAAAAATAGGATCTGCTCACAGTCGTCATCATGATGGTGGTTCAGTGGGTTAATGTCCTCAGTGTGTGAACACAACGTGTTGTGTGACACTGGACTTTTGTCCTCTGTCATCTCCCTCTGTCACAGTCATTAATGAGAGGATCTTACAAATCTCCGAAGCATAAGAAAGAAACCTCAAATTTATATTGTAACATTGGGGAAAAAAAGAAAAATATTGAACACGAATCTACATCAGACATTACATTTTGTAGCAGATTCTGGCTCCATCCTCAGAACAGTCTGGCCGTTAAATTGATTGGCAATCCTGGCACCAGACAAAGGTTGACAGGTAAAGAATAGTTTGAACTGGTCCTGACAAAAAAGAAACTGCATATTGGCTGTTCATCATAATGTTTTATGACTATATGACTTAAAGATTCAACAAATGTAAATTTTAGCACACTGAATTCTCTAATTTAAAACACAAATGTTGTGCAAACATACTGAAATAGTGACTTAATCACAAATAAAACTGCAGTTTTGCTGCAAGTAACAAACCAGATCACTACTAATTTTAGAATTTCATTCTTAAATGATAAAACTAACGAAACTAACTAACTAACTAACTACCAAGGACAGGTGCATGTATTCTCCAACTTCTTTGTTCAGAAAAGGGTTTGCCACAGATGAGCAGGCTTCCCTTTACATTCAGCAGTTCCACCCACACAGGCAGCAGTCCAGTTCAGGTGGAGGAAGGTTAGTGTGGGAGTGAATTTTCCACACATAGCAGCAATTATAATGATTGGCTGATCTTTTTGGAAATGATCTAAATCCACTCTGCTGGGAATGTTAGGGCGTGGTACAGAGTCAGACTGTTGTCTGTTGAGTTATGGCCAATTTAACACATTATCAAGAGTTATGACATTTATCAGGTGTGCTTTATAAAATCAAAATTATTTATGTAGTTATTTTTGTTGTTGTTGTGTTGTCCACTTGTATACCAAATTTGGTGAAGACCATAAAGACAGAAAATGTGTTTTGCAAAAGAAACAAAACAAAACAAAACAAAAGGTTTGAACCAAAGAATTTGAAATGTGAGATGTTGTGTTTTGTGCCAGGAAGGAAATCTCATATATTTGGAAACATCCTTAAAGGTTGTAGCTAAGGTGTTAACAGTCAAAATGTCATGTCATGTCAAGTTTAGTCAAACAATGGAAACACACACACACACACACACACACACACACACACACACACACACACACACACAGCGCACACTGATTCTGTCGCCTCTTGTCTTTGTAGCATTACTTGACATGTTTCAGTGGAACTATCGCGGTGCCGTTCCTGCTTGCTGAGGCGATGTGCGTTGGCTTCGATCAGTGGGCCACCAGTCAGCTCATAGGGACCATCTTCTTCTGTGTAGGGATCACCACCCTGCTACAGACCACACTGGGCTGCAGGTACACACACGCGTGCACACACACACACACACACACACACGTACCACTTAAAGACAAGAGCCGTTGTCAACATGAAGTTCCTCTACTCTATCCTCTTTCTCTTGCCATGTCACTCTGGAGTGTTTTAAGTATGATTTTATTATCATTTAGATTATTACGTGTCCTCTTAGAGCACATCTCATAGATATAAGAAGTAGGCTTGTTATGTTTCTGGCTTTAAAAAGAGATTTTCATGCTACAGCAGATGTCTTGTATTTTCTTTAAGAATATGATGAGATGACATTTTCAGTTCCCTGTGTCGCTCATGTGACTGCAGCTGTCCCATGTGACTGAGACTTTGTCTTTTGTAGAAGTAGAAAGTTAACTTTCAAGAACTAGCTTACATATCTTCTTAATGGAGACAACAGAACAAAAGCTGAAGAGCTTCCAGCAACTAAAAAGGTGTTGTTTGCATGTAAGCCAGAGGAATGAGTGACATGTGTTTGACTTCCAGGTATTTTACACTGTATGGTTGACTAAACACAAGGCCATTTCTTTGTTGGCAGCCTGTTTAAGAGGGAAGTCCCTCTTGTCACGCAACTGACTGACATTCACTCTATCTGTTCTCCTTTGTAAAAATAGTCTGTGAGTGAAAACAGCATGTTTCACATAAATGTGGTATGGTTCAAATAAATAATATAGTGCTAACTTCCATTTCACCAAAAAATAAATTTAATACGTTTATTAAATTAATTCAAGGTCTTCACTACTTATGAGTCAGGACAGACATAGGCGTAAACTGCAACTTATGCAGAGCCGTACAACCGCGAGGCGTTATTTCTAGCTTTTCTTTCATGAAAGAGGACCAGTTCAGTTTTTGTAATAAATCTAATCTTTACATCGTGCCATGGCAGACAAAGCCACATAGTCACAGGTACTCTCTGTTCTGTTGATAAAAACCCCGTGGCCCTCACTGATGTCTCAATAAAATTAGGATGCAAACACTGTCTTATCTACTGCTTACTCAAACATACAATGGGTTCAGAGGAACTTTTTTAATATTGAAAGACATATGTGGTGAAGAAGGCTGTGTATCTATATACCAAAATGACTAATGCTGACAAGTGTTTCTCTGTTCACTCTGTTTTATGTTAAATTAGACCAGACCACAGACCTCTTAATTAGTTAAAGTAGTAGTCAAAATCAGGTCAGCTTCCAGGGCGATGGTTTTTAAGGTAAAAATTCAGTCCCTTTTTCTTCCTTGCCCTCTGACACAAACAACCCCACAGTCTGGCCTTGGCTTCAATATGGATGGCATTTCTGTCACACCAACAGCCTACACCCTCAGTGGCGGTGCTGAGGAGCTGAGGTGACACAGACAGCCACTGTCTTTCTGTGGATTACTATCTCCAGGGAGGAGAGGCAAATGTCAAAGGCACGTTGATAATAAGCATGAAAACATGTCTTCAGTCACCTGATTGGTGGGCAGATACAGTGGTGAATGCACCCAAAATGTGTTGCATTGTTCCAGTTTTTTTTTTTTTTTTTTGGTTTTCTGGAAACAGCACATAGTCAGTCTTCTTTACTTGGATAATTCAAAATCAAAATCCCCTTTATTTTCCTTAATTTTATTTTCCTTCATTAAAATGCATCTGCCCATTATAACCACAAGCATTCTAACTGGAGGCAGATAGTATTTTCATGGTACCTCAGCAGACGTAACAGACTCGCAACATCATTTCTGAACTGTGTTTTTCTTGTGTTTAGGTTGCCTCTGTTCCAGGCCAGCGCTTTCGCCTTCCTCGCCCCAGCCAGAGCTATCCTGTCACTGGACAAATGGAAGTGTAATAATACAGGTAACCCCACTGTCTCTCACTTTTGGCTCAGTCAGTATAGACGCTCCAGTCCGATGTAACATGATAAAAACTGGGTAATTGTATATTTGTTTATGTTGATCCCAACTCCAAACACTGCCAGCATCAGAGCTTGCAAATACAGCAAAGAATCAAATGGGGCCCCAAAAGGGATCAGCTGGTTTATATCTGTGTGCCCCAAATCAATAACTTGAGTTATGACTCACATAGTTTTTAATCTCTCATCTTCTTATCTTTTTCCATGACCAGAAGTTCCGGTATTCAACAGCACAGAGCTCTTCCACACAGAGCACATCTGGCACCCCAGGATACGAGAGGTGAGGCAAACAAAGACAAATGAGACTCAAACAGACCTGAAGGGAGCAGGGGGAGGAAGCTTAAAAAACAGGAGAGGCATTGGTCTAAAACATAGTATGCTCAGTAAACATCGGCATACTGCAAGATGTCATTCAGTCTAACTTGAATAACTCCTTACACAATTGTTTACACAACTGTAGTTGAATAAGGGATGGTTTTTATATTTGAACAGTATAAACTAAGCCAGACTGGGGCATCACTGTCTGTATATGGCTGCAGGGTTTGGTTTCCTGTGACTGGAGCTGTTAATTTGTATTAACCTTTTTCTGTTTGCGTAAGGCAGTTGAGTAATAGTTTTTTATGTGACGTGTGATCGAGACTCGACTCAATCAAATTGAATCAAGTTGTTGAATGGGACATGGATGGGCTGAGGGCAGCAGGAACGTGCAGGTAATAAAAGCTGACAGAAGAGAACACAAAGACAGATAAAGACGGAACAAACAGGATTATCACTAAGGTTTCAAATGGAAACTGGAACACAGGTTAATCTGTCACCTCATCTCCTCCAAACAAAATGTTCCTTAGTTTAATTTTTGAGTCATACATTTGATTTTATATATTATTTGGTGACGGATAAGAAAAATGCTAGTTATGTACAAGCTTTCCTCCAGGAAACTGTTCAGTATGTGACAGACCCGACACATGATGATGATCTTATGATCAGTATAGATGGTTCCAACAGTCACTTCTGTACTGTAGACTTTGCTGTGAAATTTAGTGCCGCTGCTCATTTAGCCTGAAGCTTAATAAACCGAGTATTCATTTTCATAAAATGTAGCTGTTTCTTTAGACATTGGCACTCTTTAATTCAGGCAAGGCTGGGTGTTTCCTTTACCAAATGCTACAGGGAGATATTCATTTAGATTTAAGTGTTTAATTAAACGTTTAGTTACTTCAGTCACCACCGTCTTGTATCCCTCTGAGCCTGCACCTGTACTTCATGGGCTTGAGATGTTTTCAAACTGCAGCAGCGTTTAAGTGGTGGTTCCACATGCTGCCTCTTCTTCTTTGTTTCATTAGCCCTTTTTTTCTCCATAATGTCTTTGTTCTGTCAGATCCAAGGGGCTATCATCGTGTCGTCCCTGGTTGAGGTGTGTATCGGCGCGCTGGGTCTGCCCGGGATCTTACTGAAGTACATCGGACCTCTGACCATCACCCCCACTGTGGCCCTTATCGGCCTATCTGGTTTCCAGGCTGCAGGGGAGAGGGCTGGCAAACACTGGGGCATTGCTATGCTGTAAGTACACACTCAGGTGTCAGCTAAAACATCTTTAAAGTGACCTAAAATCCACTTCTCTATTGTCCCCTTTGTATGTTCAGTATGTTCTGTTGATCATGATTCAGATGGATCTCCATCAGCGTGTGGTAGTACAGCAGGGTAGAAGTGCATTTCCATGTATTTAGGGGAAAGGACTGAATATACTGAGCATGGGCAGCTGTAGTGGTTAATGATGCAGGGGTGGTATGACTGGTTTCTATAAGTGTTTTGCTACTGTTTTTTTTTTTTCCCCCATGGAAACCTGTCACCATTGGAAACCACTGTACCTGACTGACTTCAATCTGTCTATAACCATTGTTTCTCCATTGATAAGGGTATCTTTTTCACAGCCATGTGTTTCTTACATAAAAGGTTTAGATTGCGAAGACACAGAGGATTGACTCTTGGGGGAAGATCCACATCAAGTCTGTGGTATTCATGTGGTCTGACACCAGGTCCTGCTGTGTCATGCCTGTTGACACTGCAGCTGGAGGGCCTCTCCTCTCGCTCCACAGGGACGGAGGCTATGTGCCTGTAATTGCCACTGATATGCTCCTTCAGAGGCAGTTAAGATAATTGATTGGCTCTGAAGCCTCTGGGGCCCTAGTCAGACGCAGATGGGAGGAAATGGAACATGAAAAGAGAACTAGTTTTCTCACGGGAGAATATACAGTGTAGAAAATAATGAACACAACAAGATTGTTTCTTTCCACAGGACCATCTTCTTGGTGCTGCTCTTCTCTCAGTATGCCAGAAACGTTCACTTCCCTCTGCCAGTCTACAAAGCCAAGAAAGGCTGGACTTCCTATAGGCTGCAGGTCTTCAAAATGTTTCCTGTAAGTACCCAACTTCTCATAAAAGTACATACATACCAGAGCTACTGTGAAAATTTGTACAAACTGTGTCTGGGTTCCACTTTTTGATTTGTTTTTCTTAGTGTGTATATATACTGCTCTTTTTTAATGAATTGACCTTGGTTTCTTTATAACTCCCCCCTTCATCCACCACAAACTGTGTTCCCATCTAAGTCACAAATTATTCAACAGATCTAATCTCGGTCTCCCTGGGAAGTTAAGAGGTTTCCCTTTGCCTGCCTTTGTGCACCGTGTAAATCAGTCTTTCCCTGCCCTCTGCTGGTGATATACTGAATAATAAAAATACTCTTAAATTTACATCATTATACTCTACCTGTCTCCTCAAAAAGGCTTCCCATTGCTATTTTGCTTTGTATTGGGCCACATTTAATTAAAAAATGTTAAGTGGACTTGATTTTGTATCAGCCAACATGCCTGCCAACACTGTGTGGTAAATTAAAAAGTCACAGTGACACAGAAGTGTCTCTGTCTTCTTTACTGTGACGTATCTCTGAGTAAATTAAATATTTGGGCAGAGTTTAGTTATGAGATGGATTTGAATCTGATGTCTCATGTCTGATTTGGTCACTCAAGTTCACGTGTTTCTATCAGCGTGTTGTACTCCGCCCACACCTTCCTCACATGTGTTGGAAGACCAAGACAAAATTTTTGCCAGTTGAGATCCAAGCACACACTTCTTACTATGATAGTGCTCTGTTCACTCCTACAACACATAAGCTAACACACAAGTATAGATTTACATGATGGATGTGGTTAGATGGACTCCCTAAATCATATTTGATTGGACAAATTAAATGTAAATGCCCCCAAGTTTAAGAGTTTTTAACATTTTAGAAGAAGAGGACAGTTTTTAATACAGAAATACTCAAACAATATGTTTTTTACATATTTGGCATATAACAAGGGATTACTGAACACATCTGACCCAACTGTCACTAGGATCCAGGATGAGAACAGATACCATGTTTTTTGTTTGCAAATGTGTGATAAGTGTTTTCTTTTCTCTTGGGCCCAGATCATCATGGCCATTCTGGTGTCATGGCTTCTGTGTTTCATTTTCACTGTCACTGACGTTTTCCCGCCGGAGGTAGACAAGTATGGCTTCTACGCCCGCACAGACGCACGTCAAGGAATCCTTGCCATTGCACCGTGGTTTAAGATCCCATATCCCTGTAAGTGTGTTTATGAAGAGGAGGAGGAGGAGGTAGATGCTGTTGGAAAGCATTGTTAATGCCTGGTCTGTTAACATGATCAACCCAGTTGCAGGTAGCCATGTGGGCAGAAAGGTTTCAGTTGCACTGATCAGTCAGGTAACCACACAGGGGCGACTATCTAACCAGACAGAATGAACAATAAACAGATGTTTATTTCCATGTTATGCTTTTTTGTACTTCTACTCCACTAGAATTCAGAGGCAAATATTGTAATCAATATGAACTAGTAAATTATGATGTAGTATTATTATTGGTATTACGATTAAAAGTTAAGCTACCCAGCAGTATATAAAGTAATTAAAATTTACAAACCGCAATGTAAAAGTAATAACTTAATCATTAATGCAACAATAAATATAATTTAATCATACAATATATATGATTCTAAAGTGGGAAATTATGCTTTTACTTTAAGTACTTGATGTATATTTATTTGCTTGTAATTTTGTATTTTTTCTCTAGTAAAATTTTGAATACAGGACTTTCACAGAGTATTTGTTCACTGTTGCATTGCTACTTTTACTTAAGTAAAAGAGCTGAGTACTTATTCCCCCACTGACGTACAACACAAATAATGCACTTGTTGTATGTACAGTGCAGACAGAAAACAGTGAGGCAGTGTGTACATACAGTGGAATTAGTCTGATTAAGTTACATACAATATGATGTATAGATAGTGGGAGAGGCAGATAATATTAGTGTAAATCACTGTAAAAATAAGCAGAAAAAATTTAGAAACTAAACTGGAAAGTATAAAACTTAATCTTTTAAATATGGACCACAGCGAAACCCCTGCTTGAGGCTTTGAGGCAGAAAGTGTCATGTTAAAGATATTTTCTGTGTTTTCACCTCTACAGTCCAGTGGGGCCTTCCTACTGTAACAGCGGCAGGAGTGATCGGCATGATGAGCGCTGTGGTGGCCAGCATCATCGAATCGATTGGAGATTACTACGCCTGTGCACGTCTCTCTTGTGCTCCTCCACCTCCCATCCATGCCATCAATAGGTAACTCTTATTGGTGTTCTTCTTCATTGTTTCTAATATTCCAGTTGGCTTGTGAAGTCTCACACAGACATTTTTCTGTCTTGAAGTTGCTTTAATTAGGTTGTTTTTCCATTGTATCTGTAGGGGCATATTTGTAGAGGGTATTTCCTGTGTGCTGGATGGTCTTTTTGGGACAGGAAATGGTTCCACCTCATCCAGTCCAAATATAGGCGTCCTGGGAATCACGAAGGTAACACACACCTGTATTCCTTGAGTTTCTGTTCTTAGCCTGCCTTTTGTTTTTGACTATATGACTATTTGACCTTTTCTACATTCATTTTACCTGATGTTTATCAGTGCACTACTATACATATGATACATAAATATGACATGATGATCTTTTCACTGCTTTATATCATTTCAATTTGAAGACTTTGAGGTTGGGAGCTGTTGGTTGGTCAAACTTAGCAATTGGAAGAAGCTGCCCTGAGCTCTGGAAAATTGTACTGGGAATTTTTCACAATTTTCTGACATTTATTGACAAAATGATATATTAATATATCATGGTATATTAATGGTATATTAATTCATAATTAAAATAATCGTTAGTGACTCCCCCACATTATACCCACTAGTCCTTCATACAAAGTGTCATTCCATTAAAGTGGAGTTATAAATCAACTGTGAGATTCACACATTACTCTACGTGATGAGCAGGAAACGTCCATCATCATGCTTAACGATAGGCCTTGTTCATTCTTGCTGTTGACATTGACTACCGTATATTATGTACTATTTAACTGTAAATGAGTATGCGCAATAAAATAGATGGTGCATTCTTTTTTTATTGTTAAATCAAATACATGTAGATCTGGAAAAAGTGATACTTCCCGTTATTTTACTTTACCACAGTAAAACTCATCCACTCTCATATGGCGAACCCTCCTCGCAGAGATGGAGGTTCTAGGGGCTGTAGGGACTGAATAGCTTTCCCTTTGCTCTATCTGATCTCTGATTGGTCTTCCAGGTGGGCAGCAGACGTGTGATTCAGTATGGAGCTGCCATGATGCTGCTGCTGGGCCTCGTGGGTAAATTCAGCGCCCTGTTTGCCTCTCTGCCCGACCCCGTCCTGGGAGCCCTGTTCTGCACCCTGTTTGGTATGATCACAGCGGTGGGACTGTCCAACCTGCAGTTTGTTGACCTCAACTCCTCCAGGAACCTCTTCGTTCTGGGTTTCTCCATCTTCTTTGGTCTCATGCTGCCGAGCTACCTCAAGCAGAACCCGCTGGTCACCGGTGAGTAGAGAAACAGAGGAACCTTCTGTATAGTATACAAACCAGGGCTTGGCAATATCACCTGAATACATTAATTGTCATATTTACCTCAGCAACAACTAATGGAAAGATCGCTTTTTAATTAAACTTGTGCACAAGATTTTCTGTCCTTGCAGTGGACCTCTTATTATTTATACTGACCAGTAAACAGGAATAACATGCATGTGTTATGATTCTGAATAACTTAATAAACATATTACGTCATGGTCATACCAACATGACTGAAATTAGAGTGGGTATAGTTTTATAGTGTTAAATTCAGTAAGTTCCAGCCCCAATACAATCTTATTTAGACACATCTTAGTGGCTTACTAAGCTCATGTCTCTTTCTCAGGCATCGTTGAGATTGACCAGGTGTTGAACGTACTCCTCACCACTGCCATGTTTGTTGGAGGCTCTGTCGCCTTCATTTTGGACAATACTATCCCCGGTAAGGTGTTTAATCCACTCCTTTTCACATTTGCCACTCTAAAAATTAATTTCCATTGTGCTATGAAGTTTATGGCTGTATGATTTTGATGACAATGTTAAGGTAGTTTAGTATGCAAGAGATTTATAATTACTTGGCTGTGTCTGCCAAACAGGTATAGGTACACCTGTGAAGGCAGAACACGCTGGGGGCTGTTAGACATCTGGAGGGGGGAGAAAGGTGTCTGGGCTTAACCTGCTGAGCTGCTGTTGTTCTTCTCAGGTTCCCCTGAAGAACGAGGCATCAGGAAGCTGAAACGTGGCGCTGGTCTCAGTGCAGCAGAGCTGGAAGGGATGAGATCGTATGATCTGCCGTTTGGAATGGACTTCATCCGCAGACACCCCATCTTCAAGTACATCCCTATCAGCCCCTCCTTCGCGGGCTACCAATGGGGGAGGCTACGGGAAACCTGCAGGAGCAGAATGGGACATGGGGATGCAGGGAAGGGAGGAGGGGAGGGAGGCGCGACACTGGGGGAGAGTCGGGTATAGCCAACGGGCTGGTGCTACAAATTCTGAAATGTGTCTGAGTTTGGGGAGCAAGGGATGGTATACTAAGGTAAAAGGATGGGAGAGTGGAGGACAGAAGCGGTGCGGGATTCAGGATTGTGTGGAAGAAAATGTGATGCACCAACCCACCCCCGTCAGTATGTGTTTTCTTTAGCTCGTGTCTGTCTGTCCCACTTCCCACTATGCTATTTTAAGCATGCTATAGCAAGTCACAGCATGCTATAAAAGATGTCACCATGCAGAGGTTATTTGGTGTGTCTGCATGTGTGTTCAGTAATCACCAAGAGAAAACAGTTCTGTGCATTTATTTAGTTGCACTTTAATCCAGAGGGAGACAGATGGATGTCAAACGATCAAAGCTTGACGATTCATTGACTCGTAATCACTGCTAACTTTTACTGCCAGTGTCATTTAAAAAATATATATTAGTGGATTTTATTATGCCAGTTGAGGATTATGCAAAATTTCTGCTGTGAATCATTTGCCTCTAGACTTATTATGCAACCGCATTAGAGTTACAAACACACATGCTCACACCAACAGCCTCACCAAACCTAGCTTGAGCGCTACAATGCACGTCAGGGTCATGCCGATTGATGGAAGTGGTTTGTCAGGTGCCCTTAGCCATGCAAAGTGATTGTGAAATTTATTTTTGCACTATCTGCCTCCTGAGTTCAAAAACAGAATGTCCCTCCACAGCTCCCGTCCCCCATTTCTTCAGTAAAGCACCCCAGAGACCCGTTTCCTGCAGCAGCATCGTATCTGCACATCTCATACTAAAAAAACTCACAACCCCATTTGCTATGTTAATGCTAATATTCACAGGAATAACATACCAGTTTACATGCTGTGTCAGTATTATGCAGTAGTTACCAGCAAGACCAGAACTCCACTTTCCCTGAACACACCCCTGTCTCATTTGGCTGTCAGATGGGACTTGACTTGTTTTGCTTTATTCTGGAACAAAATATACTGTTGCGAGATACTCATTTTTATTTGATAACCTTTAACACACATAGGCACTTACACATCGAAGCAAGCTTTTAACATTGCCTCTACTGGCGTGATTAGCGTGCATTTGCAAAAGCTGCATTAATGGCACATAATAGCAAAGACATGTGGCCTTTTCAGACCAACTTTGAAACTTTGTGTACCTCAATACATGGCTTAAAAACAATGAATGACAACAGCAGCATTAAATGTTTTTTATCCCATGACTGCATAGATCTCGGACCCTCTGTGTGGATGTTATCTCACAGTTTTAGAGGTCACTTGCACTCTGCTTTTATCAGTAATATGTATTAATGCAGGATTTACAAAGGCCGCAACATAAAATAATACACCCCTGCCACTGTCCAAACCCACCTTGCTAGCCCTTACATAATTGTACTAAGAAGTCAGGGTGGTGTTTTTGTTTGGATATGGCATATTTGAATGTAATAAAAGGGGTTTGGAGAGTTCAAAAGTCATCCTTTTGTTCTCAGGATTGACTCACAGACGGGCACACAGGCAGTGTGTGTCTTAGCAACAGCCAATCATAACGCTTGCTGATGTCATTAACAATTTTTCACTGATTTAATGGCATTAATGACTTTCCCTTATATTCCTCCTCCTCCTCCCATCCTCAGTCACCAGTACGCCTCCCAATCTCACTCTGCTTCCGGTAGTTAACTGCTGATGGGGTTGTTTGTTTGTTTGCTTGTTTTTGTACTGTTCATGTCTGTTGTAGTTCAGTTCTGTAGCAGCACATCAGGCTGAGTAACAGAACATTTGAGACTATCAGCAGCCTGTTATCAACCCAGATGTGACCCCTGAAGAGCGGGTCTCTAATTTGACCCCACCGTGTGCCTCTGGTGTTTCGATTGAAAAACAGCAATTTAAAAAAAAAAAAACATAGAAGAGTTTGCAACATTATAATCTTTGTAAATGTAAAATGCAACAGCAGCACAATGACAGAAATAACAGCGAAAAGAAAACTACTAACTATTTATCCCTGCTGAGATTTTTACTAAACCAAAATGCTAAAATCTTTTATTTCTTCCTATTCTGTTACTGAATACCAAACTTTAACTATTGACAATTGTCGCCCTTAAGAAATTTGCTAAAGTAGTTTGAAATTTAATCCCAAATGTTCTCACCTTTTCTCTCTTTTGTTAAAACTATTTATTTATTTATGAGAAGAAAGTTGGAGTTTAATGGTTGCTTAAAACAGGTTTATGTGTCTCTTGCACAATGTTAAAACGATATTTATTTGTTTACTTGTCCATCCCCTGTTAAGATTGGTGTGACGGTGACTGGCCGCTACTCATCTGCTCTCTCAGCTGCAGTCGGTGCTTTTAGAAACTCACCTGAGGACAGCAGTTTTTCTAAAGATAGTTTCTAATGTAAGCTGCTTCTATTTCATTCCATTAATGTTGTGTTGTTTTGAAAAACAACAGAAGAACACTTTTAAATGTGGAACTGGAGAGTTGGGTCAGATTTCAGAATGACGGCCTTTTACCACGAGTACAGTTTGCACATGTAATAGTGCCAAGAACATCAGGGTCAGAATAACACCCACTAACCCCAAACCCTGAAATGTCACAAGAATGCTTATCCAGATTTAAAGTAATTTTTTGTTTGATGACCTGAACATAAGTGGCTGAACTGCTTTGTGACTGAATATTTTTGGGCCTTACTCTATGATAGCATGGCTAGCTGTAGCCCCATTTATGACCTCAGCACTCTGTACATTACTCTTGTGTCTTGTGATTCAGTCTCATAGTGATCCCTATAAGCATTTTTTTTTTGTACCTATTATTTAGCGGTGGGTTGCATCTTCGAAGGTATTTTTGTGATCTTACAGAAGTCTGCAGTCAGTCCACAATTATGAAATATTTACCCAAGACAGTACCCAGTGTTTCCACAGACTGTGGGGCTCTGCTCTTCTACATTTCTGAATGTGGGCTACTTTTAGCTAGCCCATAGTACTATGTGACCCAAATGGGAATTTCAGCAAGATATATTCATGTTTTTTATCACATACTTTATTTAGATGTTACCAAAATGAGGGCCCCCCACAGCATTTATGTAGGGGCACAAATTCTTCTTGATGTAGTTGATTCTGTAGTTTCTGTACATCAAAATGATGGATCACAAAATGTTTTACCGTGTCAAAATACTGCAGCTAAAATCTGAAATTCCTAACTGGGTCACAGAATCTAATGGTTCTCAGAATTTGGTGTAACACTGGCAGAGTCTGTGGAAATATTGATCTCACCAAATATGTTATCATTCTGGGTTGTCTATAGATATCTGATGTGACACAGAGAAACACTTAGACTGCTGAGCACACAAGAGGCTAGGCTAGACCACTGATGTGTGCAGAAACTGTCAATTTAAAACCTCACTATCCTCATCTCGGACTGGCATCTGGAGAGCTGTAGATAAGAAGCAGTTTTGTGGGGTTGTTGGCAAAATTAGCCGTGTGTTCTTGGCACACCAGCGCTTACCAGCGCTGTGTGACCTTGCTACAGGAGCAGACGATGATCAGGCAGAGGTCAGAGAGCAGTCACTGCCTCCTGCATCCTCTCTCTTAGAGAGGGAGTAAATGCAGGGTGATTTGGTGGTTTTTGGCATCTCTGGTAGTGAGTCCTTCAGTACATGGCATGCACACACAATAATCACATGCACAGTGTCACCACGTTTTCTGTGTCATATCATGTTCATGCAACCAGCACTTACTTCTCCCATCACATCCTCTCCCCTCTCTCCACACACTCTCTGTTAAACCCCCCAGTCCTGCAGTGAAAATATATTGGTGTCCTTTCATGTTTGGTGTACCTGGTTTTCTCCCTGGGAATTCTTACTGTTGATGTTTCTGGATGCAGGAGAAGACACCGGCTGGCCACCTTACTAAGAGCCTCGGTCATTGAAAGCTCAGTGAACCTGCCTTAACACTTCATGGCAAGGCGAACATTGGACGTCTTTGTGTCTAAAGGCAGCTTCTCCTTGTTTTTAACTTTTACTTTCCAGTTTTTATCATACCTTCTCCCTTATTATAGGAGCCTATATATATCCATATGTATTTCTCACATAGCTTTTACAGAGTTTACCCAGTTATAGTAAAAACACCTTGGATTTCCCAAACCTAGGATCTCTTCATTGATCATCAGGTTAACCAACAGATGGCTCTTAGGAAGGTGGCCATAAGGTGTGTAACACAAAGACATCAATCCCTTTCAGTTATTTTGAAGGGGGTGCTACCTGAAGAATATACTTTTGTGTATTTTGTTTTATCTTTTTCAATGTTTTTGTTTTTTATACATTGTTTTCATGTTTTTGCAGCAAATATTTGTAAGAAACAAATCATAACTTTTAATCTTAAATCATGCTGGAAAGCGCACCAGTTTGTTGTACTTTTTATTTAAAAAGTAAATACATTTTGATCCTGTTTTGAATCTGTGGTTTGGTGGAATCCTTTTTGTTTGTTGGGACCTTTTCATATTGTATTTTTTTACTATAACATTGCTTTTTTTGTCCTTGTTAACACATTACCAGTATAAATGAAAGAGTGAGCTGAGAAACTTTAAATAGATGTAATAACAAAAAAAAACACAAAAAAAATCTATTTAATTGAGTAAAGTTTGCTAAACGTTCTGGAAGAGAAATTGTGTAAACTAATTGTAGCAACAAAATGTTTTATTCTTTGTTCCTAAAACTATTTAATAAGATGTTACAGAATGAATGCAGTCTTTTGTCTTTATTGGTCACCAACTGTGATTGTGACAATAAAAGTGAAATATGTAGCTGGTCAGATTCTCACACGATCTGATTTAACTGTCATAAAAAAAAGCCTAATGGCTTGCCCAAATATTGATGTGCTGCACAGAAAGATCTAAAAATTACTTGTCAGTTTCTTCTATCACAGCAATGAAAATTTGTCACATTTTTCCTCACAGTTACATCACCTTATTTGAAGACATCTATGAAAAAAAAAAAATTAGGCCTGTGTAACCAAGGAAAAAGCATTTTTACCACTATGCTGAAAGCAGTGCAACACTGTTAAAGGACACAAGGCAGGCATGTTGTCTGGAAAACCCATGCTGTTATTGTATCTGTTCAGACTGCAGGTGGGCAGAGGATGCAACCAGCATTTTTAGATTAATTCTAAGTGTATGTTTTGTAAGATTGCCATCAAAAACCAAGCAGGCGCCCAAATTTAGAACAAATGTTGTTAATGAAAGTTATAGGTATAAAATATATAGATAGGAACAGCCTTATCATGCAGTTAAGGATGGATTACAACCCAGGCAACACAGCAACTTCCTCTGAGCCCCAGGTTCTCTGTTTGTCAGTTGGTTTGTGGTAATATAATTAATAATTCTGCAATATGCACTACTAATGCACAATATCAGCTAATACAGTAAGGACCTCGAGATGCGTCCTGCTTTCTTCCTTATCTTGGGTACCTGTATCAAAATCTAGTTTCAGGAAACATTATTTCAGCTGATGATGGACACAATGCAACAGGGTTTGTAGTGGCCCTGCTGCTCATTTTTGTCAGTTGTGCATGCAGCTAGACAACAAGTCACAATAAATTCATATTTGGTACAGTTATCAGTTACTCTGCCAAGTATTTTCTTGATTAATTGTGTAAGTCTATGAAACAATAAAAAAAGTTGTGAAAATGCCCAGCTCTCCAGAGCCCAAATATCAAACCAACTTTCCAAAATTAAACCTCTTTAATGTACCATCATATAACCTATGATAAATCTATATGAGAAGCTGGAGACAGCAAATAATTTGGCATTTTTGACTGAAAAAGGACAAGCGATTAATCAACTACCAAAATAGTTGTTGCTAATTTTTTTATCGACTGTTACCGGTAACTGCAGCAAGACTTTTTATTTTGTTTTTGTTTTTATCAGTATCATAGAATCCCATTTCCAAAAGGTAAAGAAGTGAAACGTTAGGACTGACAAAAATAAAAATACTCAGTAGCAAGTTAGAATGGAGCTGTCAAAATAATCACATAAATCACAGAAGCATGGCATACACAACTAATTATAACACTAAAAATGTTTACTTATATCACAATACACACCATTTGTTTTTACAATTTCTTACATCCGTTCTTTTTTTGAGCCGACAGAGTTTTACGTGGAACCTTTAAAGCTCAGTTTTATCCTCCAAAGTAAATTTGGCTGTCCGCTTAGTAGTACTGACGGCCTTCCTCAGGCTGATGGTGTGCGTGTCCTCGGCTCTCCCATTGTTGTCGTGTTTTCATTCATCTCCGCACGCAGCGCGAACAAAGGGGCGTCAGGGTCGCTCTCTGATTGGCTCCCAGCCGGGCCCCCCGACGCTGCTGTGCCGCGAGCTCCGCCACAACAGATGGACCTCTCGCGCTTTCCTCCTCCTCCCTCTACCGCCGCGACGCACGCGCCCCACTGATTGTATCCAGCGACAGGAGAGCGAGCGAGTTGACCGAGGAGTTTACCGTTAACGGACAGTTCAGCCCCCGTAACGGCAAGAGGAGGACAGAGGGAGGAGGAGGTGGAAGAGGAGAACCGGAGAGCCTGCGCGCCCGGGTTTGGTGAGCCGAAATAGAATCCCCAAAAGTCGGCATGCATCAGACAGGAGCTTCGATGTAGCTAAGTGGGCTGATCACGATGTCTGTGGGTTGATGTGGCGATATAGACTGGGGTGTAGTTTGGTAGCGTGGTTGTTCGTACAAAAAGAAGACTTAATAATGTTTTGACAGCATTAAATACATAACAGCTGCATTCATTTATTTTATAAAATCACGGGCAACACACATAGAGGTTAATAATCTCGAATATCAAGCATGTGTGGCGCATGAGACTAACATGTAATGATAATAGGTTTGCTCCATATCACTTTCTGTGATGGTCCAGCCGAAATCTTGAGCCGAAAATGATGGGAATTCCGTATTTTCCCACATTTGCTCTCTGCCAGGGAGTGTGCATAGCTGTGTATCAGTAAAACAGGTTACATAACAAGCAATAGATAGTTAAGATTCCTCTCAGCACACATAAGGCTGGCTGCACAGAGGCACTGCTTCAGGACAGAGACCCTCTGCCAAAAAGTGAATAGCCTTCCTGATGTTTTGACTTGAAGGTAATGTAGGCTACACTCAGTTCCCAGGATATTAAGTGCACTTAGCTAAAAGTAATGCAGTTCAATTTAAGTCCTGCCTTCACGAAGCTTATAATGGTCCATTTTTGCTGAAACTGTTTCAGAAAGGTGTTGATTAAACTGGTCATTTCCT
The DNA here is from genome assembly GCF_017976325.1 of Chelmon rostratus. Taxonomy (NCBI): domain Eukaryota; kingdom Metazoa; phylum Chordata; class Actinopteri; order Chaetodontiformes; family Chaetodontidae; genus Chelmon; species Chelmon rostratus. The sequence continues at coordinate 15,272,558 of NC_055662.1, read as the reverse complement.
CATGTTTGGTCTACCCACATTGAGGTGGACAAAGTATTAATATCAGTTCAACAGCACCAGGAGCCTCCAGAATGATCATAAAGTTAATTAACACCACTAAATCATATACTGAATGTTATAGGTAGAATACTTGCAGGGCTGTTGTACCAGACTGCCGTAGTTTAAGGTAGGTGGACCTGATAAACTAGCAACTGAGTGTATGCTTAACCTTTAACATGCCAGGGCTGCAACTAACTGTTATCTTCCACACCAGTTGTTTTGTCAATTAAGCATCTGGGCTATTAAATGTCTGATGTTAAAAGCTGCTCATCAGAAGTTCCCCGAGGTCGTGGTGACATCTTAAAATCCTGTTTTGTTTGGTCGACCGCACAGTCGAAAAGATATTCAAGCTACCACCATAGAAGACTGAGAAAACCAGAAAACATTCACATGTCAAAAGCTGTTTTTGCTTGGAAAAATAACGTGAACGATGATTCTTTGATTATCAAAATAGTTGCAGATAAATTTCAACTAACTGTTTCAGCTGGATGAGGCGAGAATAGTTTCAGCTTGATCTGGTGGATCTGGAAGCCATATGTAGATTCAAATAGATCCTTGCAATGGTTTTGACAACCAGTGCCTAACAAGGAGCAGGAGAGACAAACACACACTATTTTTGGCTCAGTGTTGTGGGCTAGTTGCTGGAGCTCAGATGTTTTTGGTGTTGCTATGACAATGGTGACAATAGTGAGGCAGAGCATTAGTAATGTGGAGGCTGGAGGCAGGGGTGGTGGTGGTGAGTTTGAAAGCGGACAGGAGGAGGTTCGGAGCTATTCATAGTCCATTTCAGCTAAAGACTTTGACAGAGGAGGTTCAGAGGCAGCGGGGCAAGAGGGCAGACAACGAGCATGCATGTGTGTCAGTGATAGAGGGGGGGGAGACAAGTCAGGAAGTTGTGGTCATGAGTTTAACTAGCGCAGTTGATGGCTTCTAGTCTTTCACAAGGGAGCGTGAGGGAGACGGGGGAGAAAGCTGAATGGGAAAAACAGACGGCAGAGAGGAAAGAATTTCCTAATCAATAAAATTGGGACAGCTACTAATAAATTGAGCTACTGTGGTACAAAACAGCTGAGAGGATGACGGCAAATGAGACGTAAAGATATGAAGAAAACAGTGATGATGGAGACTGAGGAGTGGCTAATGTCGTAATGAGGCAGAGGGGAATTCAGAAAGTCAGTACAGTCTACATTTTGAGAAGAGCTCTCTGATCTGAATGTGGACTGGTTCAGCGGTGGGTCAGTCTGGCTGCATTTATATGTCTGGCCTCAGAACAGTCTCAGATAGGACTTTATTTAGCCTGAGGGAAATTGTTGTGCAGCAGTTGTAGTGCAACTGTGAAGAGCGCATCAATGACATACAGATAACTTCCACAGAGACAAGGTCATCCGGTCATAATGGACAACAGCTGTGGCTGGTTCTCAGCTGTTTTAGTTACACATCGAGGCATTTTTTACAATTTAATAGGCTTTAATCTTGAGAAGTGATGTAAATACAGACACTGAACATGGCTTGAGAAAAGGTCAATGTATAAGTATGATCTCATTAGTGTATGAAATGTTACCTCTTTATATCTACAGAGGGAGTGGGTCCTCTTCTGCACCGCCATGCTTCTACACAGGCACAGAACAGACAGACCAAACAGTGGCTAGAACTGGAAAATACAAAAATGTTGATATTAATAGTGCAACAATGTTTTGGGGGTAACTGGTCGTGCTTTGAGGTAATATTTACAATCCAGAGTATCTTGGGAAGAGGTCGTGTCCTCAGTTTTTTTACTCCAAACTTTAGGATTTTAATTCAGATATGGTGGGAATTTTTAGGCTAGTTCCATTATTTTTAGATTGCCTATGTTTCAGTTTGAGTATTCAGTATGTATCCACCAAACGACAGCATTTAGACCATGGCGTTGAAAAAAATACAGAAACTATAGAACAGTAAATACAGTGAAACAGCAAAGTGAACAAATAATACAAATATTTTTGAGATTTTATTTTTGGTGTTTCAGAAAGGGGGTTTACGGTTAAGGGATTTTGACTCATGACCTCTGTATTTGTAAAATTCTGGTTATGTTCCTGGAACTGTGTATTGAACCTCAACCTTTGTTGGTATCATATGGCAGTGCTGCATCGACCGGCTGGACAGATTGATTATCTTGTTTGCTTATTCTTCTATCAAAAAAATGTTGCCAATTTGTAATTAGTCTTTTACTCAGACAAAGCTCTGTACAACTGCTTGTGTTTGGACAGGTTTTCTTTCTCTTGTTAATGAAAACCATGTTAATTCCCTTTCATACATACTTTTCATTTTGGAATGATATTTGCACTAGTGAAACAAAACAAAACCCAGCCCTAACCAACTGTACTTTGTCACAGTATTACAATAAAATAAACCCTAGGCAATATCTAGGCTCATATCACAACAACAAAATTGCTCTGAAGTATCTCGCAGCTCTATCCCCTGAGATCTTGAGCTGAAGAAAACCATGAAAATCCCCTGCAAGCTTTTCACCAACAGCAAACACTAAACAGGGTACACACTTAACACAAGAGTCAATAATACTCCAGCGGCAGCTGTAAAGGTTAAATGTCCGATTTGATCTTCATTTCAGGAGGTGACATCAGGAGGGATCAATGTTGTTATCAGATGACAATTAAGTGACTTAAAGTTCATGTTGGTCCTGTGTCTTGCCAGACATTTCCAACGTTGTCTCGGTTTGACCGCCGGCCACATGTCTGTCTCAGACCGCTTGCACCACCTGTTAATGAGTCTATGAGCAGAGCCGCCCTTGACCACGACCGCTGTATTAAAGACTAATGATTTCCATTGTGTAGGTGAATGGTTCACTTTTGAGCGCTTGACATGGCTAATATAGGTGATGAAATATTGATGGGCCTTGGCAGGGGGCTGGGCTGATTGGTGTTTAATATTTAATTTGTGCACAATAACTGAACGCATTTATTTCAGAGATTGACAGACTCAGTTTATTTGTCAGCAGTGTGTGTTTACAGCTGCTACGTTGCTGTGCTTGTCAGGTTTTGTTTGCAAAATGTTTGGATATGTGTCTGATCTGAAAGTTTGGATCAGAGAGGAGGAAAACAGTGGGTCGTATGTGTGGGTCTCATCACTGTTTTCACCCATGCTCTCTGTTTGGCTGTGTGTGGTAATTCATCTGTGCCTCTTGAATTGAGGAAGTTTTGGTCTCTGTAAAGACTAGTGTCAGTTTCCTGTGTGACTGACTGAGTAAAGGAGGAAGTGATTTAACGGAAAGGGAGCACTTCCTTTAAACGCCCCCACTCTTCCCCGTCTGTTCGCTGTCACACTCTTAAGTAAAGATCCTGAAGAAACTGACACCTGAATGACAAAACTGCTGATACCTGAGGATACATACAGAGTCCACTTGCCTAACTTGTCCTTCTCCCTCTCTCCACATCTGCAGCTCCCTCTTTCTGGTGACTCAACAACATCACACAGTCTTCACTACGGTAAGATCACTCACAGACTGACATTTATACCATACGTGTTTAGCAGGTTTGGCTTTCGGGCTTTTAGTTTAATATTTAATTAGTTGATGTAACAAGGTTTCCATCCAGTCATTACTGTTTGTTTTGTTTTTTTTACCAGGCGAATATGTTGAGGCACAACACATTTAAATCTCTCCGGTCATGATGTCCCATGAAAATAATTCCCTTCAAGCACAGTTTGAGTTGAATAAACTTGGCTAAAATTACATTTATACATATGGCTCTATTTAGAAAAGTAATTTTCTTCTATAACCTGCCTGCCTCTCAATTGTCTTCAAGGTCAGTAAGCACAGATAATATTTGACAAGAATTTGTCCCATTTGTCACAGACATTGAAATCTTCCCTGACACGTGGAACCGGTACCAATTTGCTTCATGAAGCTGTTCTAAGGAACAATGGTGCTAAATGCAAGCATCAGCATGCTAACAGTCGTAATTCTAACATGCTGATGTTTAGCAGCTCATAATTAGCAGGGTCGCCATTTTAGCATTTGCATTTAGCACTAAGCACAAAGTATAACTGAGGCAGATGAATGTCATTAGCTTTGCAAGTATCCGTCCAAAAACCAAAGGACAGGACAATTTGAATTTTGACTCGATGATGGCGCCAGTGGAAAGGTCAGGGATCACCAAATTAATTAGGTTACATGTTTTTGTGCCAATCCATCTAGTAGTTACTGAAATATTTCACTGGATAAATGAAGTCTTTGTGGAAAAGTCATTAGCATTCATTCTCCCAACACCATGAATATCTGTACACCCTTTCATAGCAATCCATCCAATAGCTGTGGAGATAATTCACTGAAAACAAAAAATGTCAACTTAATGGTGGTAATAGATAGAAAGTCAGTAGGATTCATCCACTGGGGACCATGAACATCTTGACCAAATTTCACAGTAATCCATTTCAGATACTTGAGTCTCGACTAAAGTAGTGGAGAGACGGACACGCTGACAAGGCCATGCATAGAGCTACACCACTACACAGTTAGTAGGTTTGGAACTTAACTTGCAAACACAGTGGAGTTGTCCCTTAAAACAGTCTTTGTTGGTGTGGGAAAGCATAATATACAGTGAGAAAACAAGATTAATTTCAGTCATCCAGGGAATAAAATGCCCACCCTTGTGCTTCTAGAGTTTGAGATTAATGCTCTTGGGTGAGTTGTGAAACGTCTTCAACTCTTCGCTTATTTGTCCAGTGGATTTCACATGCTGTATGTACAGAGAGATCAGTGCATATCATGCGTGCTGCCAGTAGCTTGCTCAGGGATAAATGTTAAAGCAAATGAAATGATTTGGCTCTGCAGGTGGCCCATGTGTCCTGCACCTGTTCATCTCCTTCCGGAGGCTTCTGTCGTGCCTCCACTGCAGATAGACAAAGACAAACACACACAGTCATTCAGCAAAGAGGGAAGCAAAACTCCATGGGGTGATGGCTGAGAGCCATTTAAAACAGCTGCATGAGTGCGTGCGTGTGTTTTTGAGTGTTTATGTGTAAGAGAGAGACAAAGACATAAGGGGAGAATTAAAGGGGTGGCAGGAAAGAGACAATATATTGTAGGCAAGAGGAGGACGAGAGAGCAGCTGTCTTACACCATCACTCACCAAATGCTTTGATTGTGTAGAGAGACATACTGCAGTGGCGGTTTAACAGCTAACTGAGTTGATCTGTCTCTTGAAGGAAATGCATTGACAGGAAAGTAGATATGATCGGCTGTTGCCGTTGTTTACTCTGCGGAGCCTTACCTCGTCCTCCTCCCCTTCCTGCAATCTTTTTCCTACTCTCCAGGCTGCCCTCTTAATGTCTGATGCTCGCTGCTGGTCATGAGGAGTCATGAGACTGAATCAGATGGATGAAAATGATTAACTCTCTGTGTTGCTTCTTTGTCTCTCAGCTCCTCTCATGCTTACTGAGAATGGATGACACACAATACGGGGTGAAGATCGGAGAGAACAAGTACATCAGCAAGTAAGCATGAAATACCATGCAGTTTCTCAATGGAAATGTAATTGTGCTTTATTGACCTTTGGTATCTCTATGCTGTGTGAAATATGGATTTCAAAGCACCACACTTTTAATTTTAAAGGTTTTAGACTGTTAACTATTTGCAAACTTGTGTGTGCTTTACTTCAGTGCTGACCATTTTCCAAGCATGCATACATTTGTTGATTTATTGATTCACTGATTGATTTAAGTATACAGTACACAATGCACACTAAGCCCTTGACTTAAGGATAACTAAGGACCATGTGGTGCATATCACAAAACACAAATTTGCCTCAAGAGGCTTCACAATCTGAGCATAAAACCCCCTCTGTTCACAGATTTTTTTATTAAGATAAGGAAAAACTCCCCCCCAAAAAAACCCTTTAACCATTTCTTTGAAATAGAAGAAACCTCAGGAAGGGCAACAGGGGGTGGGGGTGCTGTCCCAGGACTGACAGACAGTACATGTTGTGTGTACAGAACCAACCAATTTAGTAAATTGTAAAATTACAGATAGATGGTAGACAAATATAAACAATCGAACAACTTCAAGTGTGACCAGAAAGAGGACAGATTACATCACTCACACAGCATTCACACATATATGAAACAAGTGCACAGAGAGAGAGAGAGACGTGGACAATGTGCACAGAGCAGAGATTGCAAGAGGATAGACTGGATCTCCTGGAGACAGAAGATCCAAAACACCTGGAATGAGGCTCCGACAGCCAGACGAGAGAGAAGTCCCAGGACGTCCATTTGTCGAGTGGACAAAGAAAAGAGGAGAGAGAAAAGAAGGAGGAGGAGAAAATAATGAGAAAGAGAGCACACAGCTGTGCTTGTGGGACACAGACAAACAAATGGTTGGAGAGATGCAGTGGTTTTCAGAAAGTTGACGGTATTCTCAGCCCATAAATGCTCCCAAGAGACTGTAAATCAAAGAGAAGATCACAGTGTGAATCATGATGTGCAGACCCACATCCACAAATTCAAAAAGAGAACATTCCAAGACAAACATTTCTGAAGCCAAATCAAAACATACTGCCCTCAGACAGCCAGAACAATCAGGATACTTTAACCATTTTTTAAAGGCCTCCGTAGGTCACTGTACATGCAGCAATGAAACGCAGAGTGAAATTCATCCTTAACGTCACCAAGATCACAAAAACACAAATGCTGATCTTCAGGAACGCCTTTTTATCTGCCTCCATCAGTTCTCAAGGAGAGGGTACCAGAATGTAATGAAGCCCAAAAGCACCTCCACCTTCCCATTCAGGTTTTGAGGACCATATTTTACCTTTCACGCTGTCAGTACACTATTAGGAATCAAGGTGCAGAGGCCTGAAAATTGTTAGTTGTGTGTCATGTAACATAAAATACATACGTTTTCTTTTACGTATCACAAGAGTTTGGTAGCCCTACTATTATGCTAATGAAGCCAATGCTATCGCCTAGTCCCCAGTTAACACTGTGTAAAGGATATGAATGTGGCAGTTACTTGCACATTTTTAATGCCACCTTTAGCTAAGTGGAAGCACAGTCTGTGTTGTTTAGAACGTAGATCACTTGAACATTTGTACAACAGTCACTGCTTAATTGCAACTAATGATGGTGTAAATGACAGTTTTATGGTCACTGTGGTGATTTTTTTTTATTATTATTATAGCCTCTTTTACTCAGGTAGTAGCAAGATCTCTTTTGCGAGAGAGACCTGAGTGCAGCAGGAGAAACAGAACAGAGATGAGACACAAAGACACAGCCCGTCACTCACACAACATACAAACAGAAACTTCAAGATTTTACAATTTCAGTATCTGGCTGGACAGGAGGAAATCAATCTGACCACATCACAACGGTCAGCAGGAATGTGAAGAATACATGACTCGTAGTTAGTGGGCTAGAAACATGTGAAATAAGCAGCATGCTCCTTTAAAAAGCATTTCCTCCTCAATGATTCAACATCTCTGTCTCCAGGGTAACAGTCCTCTCGCATCTTAAGACGTACAACCTCTACTATGAAGGACAGAATCTACAGCTCAGACACAGAGAGGTGAGTATCCATTTAAAGAGAAGCGTCTGAATGTCTCCACTGTCTTGCTGTCGCCCTTTTTAGTTTTTCTTTAATTGTCCATTTGTGTATTTATATATATGTGTGTGTGTGTGGTTGTGTGTGTGTGTGTGCATTGATAACAGTTTCTCTCTCCCCGCAGGAGGAGGGGGAGCTGATCTTCGAGGGCTTGCTGAATATCTTCTGGGGCCTGCGACGACCAATCAGGCTTCAGATGCAGGATGACCACGAGCGAATCCGACCACCCCCCTCCTCTACATCCTGGCACTCAGGTTGCAATCTGGACAGTCAAGGGTAAGAGGTCCAGACAGATCAGTTACACCTCACTGACCGGAAATGGCGATAAACAGTAGGCCAGTGGGGGCGGATATAGATTGTGTCTAGTTTGTCTGATGGAAAATGAAATTAAATTTGTATCATCACTTTTTGTCGATGTACGGTGGTACTACTTGATATTGCAGATTTCATTCCATGTAACAACTGTGTGATGGTTTCTACAGTTTGCTAAATTCTTTGATGTGTAACAGAGACCTTTCACACCTCTAGCTCAGTTTTAGATTTTGCCTCCAGCTACCACAGATCAGTTTATGTCAATAGGTTTGACTTTAGAGCTCGGCTTCTCAGCTCTGTAATCCCATTCATCAGAAGAGGCTATGCTCCAGGGATGATAGAGCTCACAGGCACGCAGCTGGGCTTTCAGGGACAAAATTACTTTGAAGTAACTAAATCACCTCTACAACCACTGCTGAAAACTTGCTTGTTGTTTGGCCAGATGGCGGTTTGCAAGTTTTCAAAGCAACGTAGTGATATTTCTGGTGCATCAGTCCAAAATTACTTAAAAAATCGAAGGAAATACCCCCACAAATCATGGCAGCATATGTCAAACACAGAAAAACTACAACAACAAACAGGAACAGCTGTCACAAGTTGAAACTAACCAAAAGGGATATAACATACATAAGGTATGTGGTGTATAGGTGGCGTACAGAATGCTGCTATTTGGCAGTAAGTCTAATAATAAAACCTACCTCTGTGTCAGTGGTAGTTAGGTAAACTCCTTGTTTTTACACTCTTGACATTATTACTAACTGTATTATCCTGTACTATAACTCCCCACACTTTTGTCTCAAAAGCAATAGAGTGTTTTTCATGCTTAAGCAATGTCCTTGAATGTAATAACAGTTTTAATCTACAAATCAGTTCAAAATGAATCTTCACAGTCTCTTCATCTCTTCTTACTCCTCTACTTTCTCTTGTTTCTTTTTTGAAGTTCCCCTAACAGCACAGATGGTCAACAGGCGACACAGCAAAGCCCGCCCACAGTGGAAGTGACGCCGCCTGACAGCCAACCAGAGAACAACGGCATGATGGAAGAACAGACAGAAGGTGAGTGGCTGTAAGGACTGTATGAATACGGTAACACCCTGTGTATTACTCCCAGTGAACAACAGCATATGGTAACGCCAAAACAGCTGTCTCACATCTTTTATTCGTGTTGTCTTATTCAGTTGCCAAGATGAAAAAAGAAACATCGCATTAGGTCAAGATCAAATTAACTTAGCTCTAAAAACACCGTGGACCAAATCTCTAATTAACTCTTAGCTGCTTTATATAAGCATACCATCACTGTTGGGAAGACACCTCTCATCTCCAAAAAGGCAAGTGAGGAAGGGATTAAAGCCTTATTCTTAGTTTGCCTACAGTTTGTTTTAGAGTTTTTTCAACCCTTAGAGGAGAAGACTGCACAACTGAAATTTTAGTTGAAATGAAAACATAAAACGTGTCCACATCAGGAGTACAAGGTTTGCATCCAACACAAGTGATACAAAATAGAACGAGAAGTGAGCTCTCATATGTGTTTCCTCCTGTCTTTACCTGAACCTTACCTGAATACTCATTTGGTTTGATGTCATGATGTCAGTGTGTTTATACTCACTCAAATTTTAAAAGGAAGGAAAAGCCATTATTGTAAGTCAACATTTTCAGTGTTCTTGTTAAAGAATAAAAACTGATAATCTGCGGTAATGATTGTTGGTCGGACAGAGGACAGTGAGAGCACCGCTCAGCTCCTCAGGACAAAGAGTGATGCTGGGGTCTTAAGGCGGGGCCAGCGACGGTCGCCGAGCGACCAGAGGAAAATTCGACGCCATCGCTTCTCCATCAACGGACACTTCTACAACCATAAGGTGGCACCAGCCCCAAGTGTTTGTCATATACACATACAGTTACAGTAAAAAGGAAGCTGAATTCATGTTTTCATGCTTGTTTTTTTTTCTCAGACAGCAGTGTTTACTCCTGCTTACGGCTCCGTGACTAATGTTCGCATCAACAGCTGCATGACGACGCCCCAGGTGCTCCGAGTTCTCCTCAACAAGTTTAAAATTGAAAACAGCCCGGATGATTTTGCTATCTACCTTGTCCATGCAAGTGGAGGTGAGTGTGAATTATTCCATTTATTTCTTCTTTGTCGACAAATGGAAATCAGGCCACGACAATGGAGTGTATGTGTGATTTGTTCTGCTCGCTCTATTAATCAGCACCTTTGTGGATGTGTCGATGTTTCAGAGCGTGTGAAGCTGAAACGAAGTGACTATCCTCTGGTGCTGAGAGTAATGCAGGGTCCATGTGAGCAGGTCTGCAAGATCTTCCTCATGGAAGAAGACCTGGGAGAAGAAGTCACATATGATGTAAATCCCTGCATTTATTGTAATATTTTCTTGAAAGGAGTTTGAGATACAGAGATGTGACTCCCGCCTATAAATGAATATGTCTTACATCATTTGTGTGCCAGTGTGCAGCAACAAAATCCCTGCATCTGTATTGCCAGCATCTTTTTTTATTTACTTCACAATCTGTCTCTCTTTTGGACTCCATCACTGTATTTCTCTTCCTTTCCACCAGGTGGCACAGTATATCAAGTTTGAAATGCCCGTCCTGCAGAGTTTCATCACCAAACTGAAGGAGGAGGAGGACAGAGAGGTGCAGAAACTCAGGAGAAGGTACAAAAAACACTGTGTATAATCTACTTCAACTTCTGCCTTTTTTTGTTTTGCCTCAGTCAACATGTTTATCAGCTGTCACAAAAGCTTACAAGCATACAAAATATGTCTTACAGGAGTCAACATAGTATTGTGGTTATTATCAAATGTATCTTTGCCAACATAAACATTTATTCTGTCTCTATTTGCATTTATGTGCTTGTACTTGTAGGTATACGTACCTGCGATGTATAATTGAGAAGCAGCTCAGTTGTCTTCCAGAGGGAGCGACGTGTATGTGATCTGCTTATCAAACCGTCAAAACATTCCCAGAGTACCACGTCCACCACCCAGCAGCGTTAAGAGAGTGACCGAGAATCAGCTGACAAAAACCCAATCTACGCGTTTCAGCGATTATCCTGCTCCACTGACTTCCTGCCTCTGTGTGGGGTCTTTTTCAAATCATCCAATCAGACAAGACTTAAACCTTCTAGACTGAGTGCACCAACTCAGCAGTAGACCAGAGAGTGGTGACGGGTCTGCAACATTGTAAAGAGTCTTGATTTAGACCAGATCACTTTATCTCCCTCTGCTTTCTTTCTGTTTCTCCTTGTCATCACATACATACAGACATAGAGAAAAAGACATTCTTCTGCTCCTCAGTATTTTTAACCTTGTTGCAGTGCAGTGCTTCACAGAGTGATCCTGAAATGAGACATCCTGTCTACTGGCCAACCTCCAGATTGTAAGATGATACACAAAATCAATTTAAAGCACAATAATATGGTCTTAGTAAAGTGCCTGTTAAAATGTCTCCAAGCACAAAGACACATCAGAACATTCTGCGGGTTTTTAGTGGGAAGTACAGAACAACAGGTGAGCGTCAACAGACCACACAGTTTCAGTCACGTGAACCAAACAGACCAAGAGCAAAGCACAGTCCCAGGTAGCACTGCATGCCTTTAAGATAAGACTTTATTCATTCCCAGCCGGGGAAATTCGAGTGTTACAGGCAGCAGGCAGTAGCAGGGGGAATAACACGGTATGTTCCTCGCTGTTTGAGAATTTGTTAAATGTTAAATTTAATCGACCCTTTCCATTTCATGGCAGCTGAGATGTTCACTGCAGGGATTATTGAGGATAGATAATCTGTTTATGTTGTGACCATCAGTCGGCTGGTGGTCTGATGGTGACAGCTGAAACGGCTCTGCCACCAATATTCTCGTCAACCTCTCTGCAAGTAATGAACAGAAAACAAACCACAAAAGATCGAACTATTCCTTTAAATATATAAAAAAAATGCATCCTGAAATAATTTAACAAGTATGGGCTCCTTTTGTTTTCTGGTGTATTGTCCTCACTTGCATTACTGCCTTATGTAAGATGCAAGAAGAGGCGATGTTGAGATTTGAAGCACACACTGTTTGATAGGAGAACACTGTTCAGCATCATCCTTCACACAGTGACTCCAGGCAGGGACCAGACTGGCTGCACAAAGGTTATTTTACATCCAACAGTTTAACACAAGAAGCACAACACAAGACTGTGAATTACGCCGATTATCTTTGATGGAAGAATGTTGTAAATGTGTGAATGAGCATTTAAAAGCAGCACAGTTTGTCTCCACATGTACAGTGCTTCGCATACGCCTGCTTTTGTCCGTGTGCGTATCCCGTCCGTTCAATATTTCAAAAAACGTAAAAAGTGTGCGTGTGTGATCCTGAGAGTGTGCATGTTGTATTTTTAGTGACTCTTAAGACTTGCCTGCTTTTGTATTGTGTCTTTTACAAAATGATGAAGGAACTTTAGTCTTTAAGATGTTAAGATCTCATGCCACTACTTGGAAAATGTTGGATTTTTTTTCTTACAATGATTGTTATTTAATTAAAAAAAGGTGAATCCTTCTGTCTTGTTCGGGTCAATGAGTGAAACAGTAGCATGTTATATAATGATGTTTAAATCTTGTTGTATAATTTAACATATAACATTACCTAGTCGAAGCTTCGGGAGAGCTCGTTAAGTGCTCTGGTTTATTCACGGCCACACACACATGCGCGCGCACACACAGGTATTTATGTGTGATGTCTGAGGTACAGCGGCTTACTGCACACTCAGCCAATGAGCAGGCGTGAGAAAGAGTGATCCACTGATTGAGGTTGTCTGGAGGATAACAAGCTGGCCTTGAAACATACTTACTTACTTACTTACTGTCAGAAGAGTCTGAGCTGCGTACACACACACACACACACTCTCTGGTCTTTACTGTCAGAAGAGGAGCATCATCTGAACCGTCGCACTGCAAACAGCCACTCAACAGGTGAGATTGTTTATTCTAAATTCAGCACCTTTGAACAAAGTTCCTTGTTTTCCTGGATTATTTTAATGAGTAAATTTCTCTTCTTGTGGATGTGATGTTATTTAGTATCTCATCTGCCACACAAATTAGGCTCTATCTCCAGAAAGCACAATAATGCTCTGCCAGGTGGAATCAAAGTGCTCCAAACTGCATCAAATTCACAATGAAGACATGTTTTATCTGTGTGTGCCTGAGCTGCAGTCGCTGTAATCTGAGAGTCACTGGATTATTGTCAAACCAAGTGACCCAGCACAATTATAGCTCAACTCATCTTTTAAGAGGACACAGATTAGTCTGCTTACCGTTTGTTGACGGCCAAGCTAATGATGTCATGCTGCTCACTGGATAATGTCAGCAGTGGAAGGAGTATTCAGATTGTTGTAAAACCACACTTTAAAAATACTCCATTGCAGGAGAAAGTCTTGCATTTAGAATTTCAATTCAGTAAAAATAAAGAAGTAAGAAAAGTATTCGCAAGACATTATACTGTTATTGTACTATTATTGTTCAAGGTGGAGACAGTTTTAACTGCTTCATATTCTGATGGGTACTTGATAATAATAATTCATCATTTTTTATAAACTGATCTTATATTTTGTCTGTTAAACCTCAATCTGAAAAGCAACTAAAGCCATTAAATAAATGTCGTGGAGTAAAAAGCACAATACTTCCTTGTGAAATGTCGTGCACCAGCGTTTAATTAATGAGGCTTGACTTAAACATTGTGTACCTAACTTTCTAAAACAAAATGTAACAAATAAATCCATTAGTATAATGTGTGTATATTACATTTTCTGCATATATATACAGCACTGTATATTTTAATATATTATTGTGTGTTGTGTATTTCTTATTTATACTTACTTTTTGTATTCTGAATACTGTAGTGCACATGTCATGGCTGCCAGTGTTAAACTACTGGATATATGGATTTCTTCTGCACAAATATTTGCAAAATGTTCTAATATAGTCAAAGATATTACAATGCATATATTGCATAAAGCTTTTTAATGTCATCACATTTCATTCAACTCGTTCTTTATTTGTTTTTCTGACCTCTCAGCTTGTCCCTTGTGAATTTCTCACTGGGGATCAGTAAAGCCTCCTCTTATTCTCCTCCTGACATTTATTTAATGCTGACAAACAGTCGTCTGTCAGTGCTGTGATCATTAATGCAGCAGGTCCACAGATCTAGAGGCAGATCTACCACAATCTAATGAAAGGATGCTGGAGATTATGAAAGCTATCTGATCCCAGGTCAGCTGCACTGCTGAATTGTGCTTGTGTAAAATGCGTTTCTCAAAGCTGGATTAAGAGCCGTGATCTGCTCTGCTCTTTATTTATCAGCAAAGTAAAAATAACGCACAGCAGGACTAAAGCTGCAATGAGAACATCTCATCAGTCTGTTTATGAGTGCTGTGCCTTCGAGAACCAGTACAACTAAGTACATGTACTTCAGTTCTGTGCTTAAGTACTACTTGGGGCTACTTATATTACTATTAGTATTTCCAATTTGTGCTACATCTGCGAGGTCAATATATTGCTTTTTACTCCACTGCAGTAATTTTGCAGCTATTGTTCCTCATTACAGTTTTTTACATATTAGAAATATATAAACAGCTAAAAAAAATGCATTTTTTAATTAATTAAACTACGCAGCAGTGTATAAATTAGTAAAAAAAAAATTGCTTCACCTCAACCAGCATTTCAAATTCTGATAATGAAACAATATTTTGAACCAGTTCTGCAATATGTTTAACAATATTACACTCTTAAAGTTTCAGTGTTGCATTATTAATACTTTTACCTTGGACAGTATATTTTGTTGATAATAGTTAATTGATACTTGGTCCTAGTTTACTTAGTGATATTTAGAAAGTTAATTGTGTTTATATGGACTTAACATTTAACATACTGCTTTATGATGTCTTGCTCTTTGTATTTGTTTTATTGACAGTTTACTCTGTTTATGTAGGCTATATCTATATTTTATTTTTATTTTATTATTTTTAACAGTGATTATAGTTTTCAACCTCATGCAGATGTTTTTAATGCTGCTTATGTCCTGTGATTGTCTTCAGTGACATATAAATTAACTTTTCTTAGTAACAGACTATAGCTAAAGTTGTTATAATTTTTCCTTCACGTCAAGAGCTGAGCAGTCCACAGTCGGCTGATCATTTCAGTGCATGCAAGTCTTCAGGTATTCATGGCTCCTCATAACCTTTCCTTTGTCTTATTTTGGCAGGATAAAGAATGATGTCGGGCCTGCAGAAACTCCCTCTCAGTGTGACCCTCTGCATGCTACTCCTCGCCACGCTGTTGCCCAGCTCTGAGGCCCGCCGTGGTTTTGGAGGTGGTGGCTTTAGCCGGGGCGGAGGAGGCCGAGGCCGGGGCTGGGGTGGTGGCGGCGGCCAGGCCTATAGACCCGTCCAGAGCAGTGGACCCAGTGCAGGCAAAATAGCCGGGGCAGCTGCAGCTGGCGCCATAGGAGGATCAATGATTGGCTCTGCCCTGAGCCGCCCTGGGTACGGGTATGGTGGAGGATATGGAGGATATGGAGGATATGGAGGGGGATTTGGAGGAGGGTATGGAGGATACGGAGGGGGTTATGGCTACCCACGATACGGAGGTGGTGGTGGCTACGGCCCCAGGCCTGGCTATGAGCAAGAGGGCTCTGGAGATATGGAGTACTACACCGGAGCATCCAGCGGCCCCATCTACAACAGTATCATTGTTGTCATCGGCTCCCTGATGTCCCTGCTGATAGGCCACTGGGTGGCCGTCATGTAGAGCTGGAGACAGAACTGTGATCCCCCAAACAGACACAGGTCCAAGCCCTGCCTAAAAATGACCCACAACCTGACAGAGGACAGAACTAGAAGAGGAATTTGACCCATTTAACCTCTACAACATGTCAGTGTGCTACCATGCTTCACTGTGCAGGCATACTGATGAGCAAAGAGAGCCTTCCTGTAGATATTTGTCAGGGTTGTGTGATAATTTGACTCGATGGAAAAACTAAAACGGCACCGTTTTCCACACTCCCACATCTCCTTTTAATGTGGTCAGTCTTTTTATACTGTCGATGATTGTGGTGGAGAAGGGTTAATGTGTTTTCTGGTAAGCAATCTGTGAGTTGTGAGTTTAAGAGCAGCTATATACTTCTACTATATTCTAATGCCATTTCTCATTGTATTTTGTCATAAGTTAATCTTTTAGACTGTTTTCTCATTCTGTTTTGCATTCTGTCTGCTGTGCACATTGTAGACTTATATGTAGCCTTTTATGTAAAAAAGCAAAATATTTTTCCATGTTTAAAATTGTTATATAAATAAAAGAACTTAGAACAAACATCTTTGTTGAATTTCATTGTCAACGTTCAGATGATACCTGCTAAAATAATGAATTACTACTACTACTAGGTAGACATGTTTAGATTGTAATTGACCACTAAAATACATGCAACCAATTGAATGTAGGAGGCCTGACAGGTAAATGAGAGTAGCCAGCCAACTCTGTAAGGCTGCACACTGGTGCTTTGAGCTAAATGCTAATGTCAGCATGCTAACACGCTGATGTACGTGAGTACATGAGGTGTGTGTTGTAGCATGCTAACATTTGCCTATTAACATTAAACAACTGATGATGTTTAATGACGATGGTAGAAAGATGAAAAGGCAGGAGATCAAAGTTATTACAATTTATCCTGAGGGGAACATGACTGTCACATTCCAAATTCACATTCCATCCAACAGCTGTCAGAAAAACTATAAACTTCAACCTCATGGTGGCCTCAAGAGGAAAAGGCAGGAGATCACCAAAGTCATGAGGGTTTATCCTCTGGGGATCTTGACTGTCGGTGCAAAATTTAATGGCAATCCATCGACAGTTTTTGAGATATTTTAGTCGTAAGTAATCAAAGTCAAAGTCAAAGTCAAAGTCAGCTTTATTGTCAATTCTGCAGTATGTACAGGACAAACAGAGAATCGGGCGGCAGCGGGGTGTATTTCAGTGTCCAGCCAGGGAGTGAGTGTGTGTGTGCGTGTGTGTGTTGGGGGGGGGGAGTTATAGTCCAGGTTGAGTGTTTGTGTAGAGGAGGGGGAGGGCAGGGAGAGAGTTCAGCATCCTGACAGCCTGGTGGACGAAG
Organism: Chelmon rostratus; assembly: GCF_017976325.1. Taxonomy (NCBI): domain Eukaryota; kingdom Metazoa; phylum Chordata; class Actinopteri; order Chaetodontiformes; family Chaetodontidae; genus Chelmon; species Chelmon rostratus. The sequence goes on along the minus strand of NC_055662.1, from coordinate 15,255,459 downwards.
CTGTCCCGCAGTCTGCTGGTCTTGGCCCGCAGACTCTGCAGTCTCCTCCCTGATGGCAGCAGGTTGAAGAGGCTGTGTGACGGGTGGGTGGGGTCTCTCGCAATGCAGAGGGCTTTGCGAGTGAGGCGGGAGGTGTAGAGGTCGTGGAGGGAGGGGAGAGAAGCACCGACGATCTTCTCAGCTGCTCTCACGATGCGCTGGAGGTTCTTCCTGCAGGACGTGGAGCAGGCGCCATACCACACGGTGATGCTGCTGGTCAGGACGCTCTCAATGGTGCCTCTGTAGAAGGTGTGCATGATGGGGGCCGGGGCTCTAGCTTTCCTCAGTTTGCGGAGGAAGTAGAGGCGCTGGTTCGCTTTCTTGGCCAGCGATGTGGTGTTGGTGGTCCAGGAGAAGTCCTCAGTGACGTGCACACCCAGGAATTTGGTGCTGCTTACCCTCTCGACCGTAGCACCATTGATGATAAGGGGGGCATACTGGGGACGTCTTCTCCTGAAGTCCACAACAATCTCCTTCGTCTTCTCCACATTCAGAGAGAGATTGTTGTGTTCACACCACGAGGCCAGGCGGCTCACCTCGCTCCTGTAGTCCGCCTCGTCGTCGTTGCTGATGAGACCCACCACAGTTGTGTCATCGGCGAACTTGACGAGGAGGTTGGAGCTGTGGGACGGTGTGCAGTCGTGGGTCAGCAGGGTGAAGAGGAGGGGGCTCAGCACACATAATGGACGGACCAACAGACATGCCAACACAGTGCTAACATGACCAAAAAATGCAGCTGCTGGCTGGTTGGTCAACCTCAGTTTTATGAAACTCTTGGACATGCACACTTGATTAATTCATTAAAGAGCGACAAAGTCCGCATATGGAGGAGGTTGAGGTGAATAACTGGGTCCAACCCAGGAGACAAACCCATGTCTATGTTCCTCTTACATCATATCAGTTTTCTACATGTGTTCATTTTGCTATACCATTGCTGTTGTAACACTGCATCACTGACTATCTATTGTTTGTGTTAGCGTTATGCTACAGTTCACTTAAAAGCAAATGCAGCCATGAGTTCATTTCAGTTACCTTCATTATGTTGAACATTGTAAGCTGATCGTCGCTTTGGTCGTACTCAGCTTTGCTCTTTGTTCAGACCTATCATGCAGGACAGTTGTTTCCTGATTTGAAGTGGTGTGTTAGGATTACTTACCTTTTGTAGAGAAATAGTCACAGTCAATGGACTATAGTCATTAGTCAGGGGGAAATCAAGATGTCTGCAGAGTCTGCCTAGCTACCACCTTCCTTGACATTTGTGCCAGACTATTCAACAGCGAGATGTTTCAAAATATGAAGAAATGAATCTCTAGACACGACCATGTTGGCTAAAGGACATGACTGGAAACAATATGAAACCCTCTGAGCAACATGCAGCATACAGAAAACAAAAATCCAGTTATTTAATTTCCATCAGTACCTCACTGTGTAGTTTACATGCCAGCTCCATTAAGATGAACAGGGTTGGCGGTTTGTGCTCAGACTGTCAATGCATTTAATCATCGTAATGGAAACTCAAGGTGTTGTGCCGGATGACTCAGCCTGTCAGCTGACATTTAACAAGCCTGCAGAGTTGAATCACATCTCAGCCGATCCGATCACAGCAGGGGCTCACGTGTTTGCTTTGCTCTCCATCCTATAGCCAAGCAGCAAACGTCTGCAAAACCTGATGTTGATGCAATGTGTCTTCAAATAAATGCAACATACCACAGTGATCATGCTTCAGTCCAGGCTCAGACCTGAAACACAGAGAAGTGTTGCCACAGCCCCTTTGTTGTTATTCATTACACAAATTGTTGCCACAGAAGACTTGATATCTTTACTTTTAGTGTTAGTACCACTCTGCAAAGAAGGTCTTTTTAGTCCATTTAGTTTGTTGGTTTGTTTGTCTGCAGGATTACAGGAAGGGTGCAGCATGGGCCAAAGAAGAGCCCATTACATCTTGGAGTGAATCCAGCAGAAGCAGATACACAAATTATTTTCCTCTTTCATCAACATTGTAAGATAGGGCCTCTGGCCATGGTGGAATAAATGCCAAACATCTCAGAATCCAGTAGATGGTAGTCAAATTCAAGAGTGACAAAACTCAGCCAGGTGTAGAAATAGCTGGAAGCAGACGAGGACGGTGGTTTCATGGGAGAACTGGTACACCTGTAAAATCCCTTCTTCTTTAAACTGGGGTGTGGCGATTGAAATGTAAACACACACACATCATGCAACTTATTATATTCTGACTCATATCCAAATGTGAACTGTCAGAAACTCCAGAGATATTTCTTTTAAAAATGTTTGAACTTTGAGGAAAAGCAACAATATTGACGGTGAAGTTTGCGCTGACTCGTGAGTGGACTGTTGGAGGTCTGTGCTCTCTATGTGCACTTTTAGTTTTGTGCAGGTTTGTTGGGAACGAGGGTGAAAAATAGCCACATATTAAGAATTCAAATAAGCACGAATATTAAAATTGTGTTGTTAAATGTTTTGGCTTGTGACCCTGAAACAAAAACACAGTTTATGGCACAAATAAGTCAAATTATCGATTTTCACAGAAAAAAAGATTAAGGAAAGAATACAATATAAATTGTAGCAGAACTTTTCAAAAATCTTATACTTATGTAAGTGACCTGAATACTTCTTCCACCATCATCCGCATGTTGCTAAAATAGAGGATAACAATTGCATTATTGCAACCACTCAAGATCACAAGTTAATTATCTCGTTATCTCAAAATAATAGTGTTATTTATCATGATAAAAGGATATTTAAGTTTTAAAAATGGTCATTTTCTTAAGATAATTATGCTACTGTCTGAACAGAAATTGTCATATAAGGACCACAAAATAATTCATTTGTGATCTCAAGACAGCGGGATAAAATAAAATCATTGCAACTTATAATCATTATAAAATAATACAAAATAAAATAAAAATAATTATTTAGTTATGTTATTGAAACAATGACTGTTGTGGTTTAGCTTCCATAGTTAGACATTAACAAAGATTTTAAAAAGTGCAGAGCTGTTATGAAATTTCATTTAATTGAAAGCTTTCGTAAGCAATCATGATACTATCACCAGTTAGCAGGTGTTTTAGGAGCTTTGCAAAACCTTCCCAGTCGTTTGTTGCTCCAACTTGTTTGAAATGTGTTGCTGCATCAAATTCAGAATAAACAGATATTTACAAAAATCAATTAAGCTGATAAGGTAAATATATTGTCTTTGTACTGTTTTCAATTGAGAATATGTCAAAAAGGATTAACGAATTATCACTTCCTGTTATATTTATGTTTTCACTGTGGTTGTTGGGGTAATATGATGATATCAGCAAACTGATCTCCACAAAAGCTTTTCATATCATACTCGTTTTCAGTCGTCCACACCTGATTCTAGAAGTAATAAATAACAAATGTCCACAAATGTAAATCAGTAAAGTTAAGAAGTTTATTTGATAAGACGGGCAGAAAGTGCGAATCGATTCTCAGTAGAAGCTCCAGCAGCAGAGTAAATGTGATCTCTCACAGTAAAAGGCATTCATGTCTTTACATGGACATTTTCAAATACATTCAAAGGCAGACACAAGGTAATGAACGCTACATATAACAACACATTAAAGATACACTGTGGGGTTTTGGGGGAGAGATTATTGTACAATAACAAGTGGTCATCGTTTAGTGGTTGCCAGTGAGAAGTGAATGTCCTGCTTTCAGATCCAACCATTGTGACAGCACTTTAAACTGCCGTCTCAAATAATGAGCTGAGGTAGAAAATGTGTTTGTGTTTAGTCTCAGAAATGTTGTATTTGAACGTCACAATTAAAACTCCAGAGAGTACCTTTAAATTGTTAAGTCATCAGCTCCTCTAATGAGAAAACGTACTATAAATATTATGCAGTGTACTGTACATATGTTGATATGCGGACTTAGCAACCATAAGCTCAACTGATAATGCAAGATAAAGCTCAGTAGGTTTAAGAGATGAATTGGTACATCAGGTTAATGAATCTTACACTTTAAGAGCACTTCTGCAGTCACAAGCTACCCCACAGGGTCGAGACAGAGGCAAAACACTGGATAGAAGGGAGGCGAGTATATAGAACATCAGAAAATACACAGTACAAAACAATGGCAGCGCACATGTAAACACGTTAGGACAACATAAACATTAAGAAAAAGAACAATGTACTTTGTACTGATTCCAAAGTAATTTGAGAATTAGGATAACAGCATGGATATTGTATGTCTGCTTAGTGAGTCTGTTTAACCAAATAAAATACATACCAGCAGATAAACTACTCAGTTTCAGCATTTCCATGGACCTTACTGTCTATCATAAATGTCCATTTATGTTTTAAGCTGCGAAGAAATTAGCAGATATGATCCATTATAAATACTCATAGTCATGCTCATAGTTTAAAACCTCAGTGTAAAGCACTGATTTGTAATAGTAGATTTATACAATAAAGTATTGATTGATAGTTTTGGATTACTGTTCATTGTTTTCCAACTCTTTGAACTGTTCTTGAAAAACTAACGACTGTTTTCATTATCAATTAATCTGCCAATTATTTTTACAATTAACTGATAATTGTTTAGTCTGTAAAATGTCAAAAAATTGAAATATTCATTACAATTTCTCACAGTAAGAGTGACGCCTTCAGATTGCTTCTTTCTTCCAACCAGCAAAGAAAAGCAGCAAATCCTTGGATTTGAGAAGCTGGACCCTCATATGTTCGACATGTTTGCTCGAAAAATGACTGAAACAATTATCAAGATTAATTTCCTTTTGATGGACTAATGGATTAATTGAATGATCGTTGCAGTTCAACCGCTAACAATGGCGTCCCTGCCGTTAATACTTGATACTCATATCACACTTAAAGCACATGTAGGCCCACATTGTTGCGAGGCAGTTTATACAGATCATCACCATGACAGAGCCTGAACCATCCCCACAGGTGCGAGCCAACACTCTCAGGTACATTTTCCTCTGCGACAAAAAAGACGAAAGGCCATTCCTTGAATAAATAAATAAATAAACATGTGTTTTTCTGAAACACAAACACAGAACGATGAGTGAGTGGTAGGGCCACTCCTTTCCTCTATGGCTATCTAAATTGAATCAATATGGACATTAATGGGCCAGTTTCCTTACCACCATCAAAAGCTTGGAGTACTGAACTACAGTTAATGGACTATTTGTCTTTCACAAGAGAAACAGGGGAAGTGCAATTTGCTGCAACACTATAGCTTTCTAACCTTTCTCCTTCCAGTCCTTACATACATAGTTCAAACATGCAATACAGTGTATGTGCCAGCTGTGTGGTGCCAGTCAAATGATGTGTGAAGATGCAGTGCCTAAATATGAAGAAAACAGAAAACGCAAAGTGGAAATCCACACAAGATGTCCTACAGGGTCCTACAAAGGTACCTGTAGGACATAAGGTCTCCCTTATCAATTTCCTGCAATCTAATGCAGGCCTCAATGCAGCATTAGCATGTTGCTATTCAGTAGCATCAGTATAGTACTGGTGACCACAGCTAAAAGCCCCCGCGAGCCCATCTCCAGTCCCTGAACGCCCCCTGTCACTTTCATCAGGTACTTTTCAGAGTAAACCATGTACAGGTCCAAGCATCTCCTGACCTTCAGCTGCTTGATCAGTGCTGGGTAGCCGATCTCCACAATGCTGACTGTGTCATCATCATCATCATCATCATCATCATCAGTAACAGTTTTTTCGAGAGCCTGTGAAGCTGGAGGCACAGGGCTGGCTTCAGTCTGATTTTGAAGCTGGGCGGTTGAAGGTGCAGAGGTTGTGGTGTTACCTGCTGCAGTGCTGTTGCTCTCTGTTGCGTTGCTGCGAGTGTCTGGGGCTGAGGTGACAGCAGTAGTTGTAGTTTTGGTAGTGGCAGCTGGTTTGATGTTTGGCTGTTGATTCTCCGCAGGCAGAAGGTCTTTTCTCTTTATGCACTCATCCATGAAGTTATCATAGTTTTTAGGGGGTTGGCTGTAGCTGTAGTCTCTGCCGTAGTCATTGGTGTCAGTAGACTTGGTACCATATTTCCTGTACATGTAGTGGTTGTAGTAATACTCCTCCTGGGGGCTGTGGAAGTGGAAGTGAGGACGGGGGAACCTTCCTAACCCGTAGCCCAGGGCCATTCCCGCCATAGCCCCTCCAGCTGCTGCCATCATCGCACTGCGTCCAAACTGTCTTGATTTGTCTTCGGGATACACGCCCATTGACTGAACTGACTGAGCAAAGGGAGATCCGCCACGATAACCATAGCCTCCATAACCAAAGCTGCCACCATAGCGAGGACTTAGGATTTGGTTTTTTGGGTTTTGGTTGATGTAGCCACCACCATAACTTCCATAACCCCCATAACCCCCATTACCTCCATAACCCCCATAACCAGCATAACGTCCATGACCACCATAACGTCCATGACCACCGTAACCGCCATAACCCCCATGGCCACCATAACCACCATGGCCACCATAACCGCCATACCCTCCTCCATATGGTGAGCCCTGTGCTGGATACTGGGGGTAACTACCCGGATACCCAGGTCTGCCTGATTGCGGAGGGTAGCCTCCTTGATTGGGTTGTCCAGGCTGTCTGGGGTATCCACCCTGAGAGGTGGAGCCCTGATTACTTTTGTGGCCTGTATTAGTGTTAGTGTGGGTGCTGCCTCGGCTGGATGGGGAGGTCTTCTTTGAGCTGAAGCTTTTTCCAAAGCCTCCTCCTCCTTTCTTGGCCAGTGAGAAATGGGTATAAAACAGAAGAAGTGACAGACACAGCACAGACCATGAATTCATCTTCACTCTGTAGGGTTAGAAAGAAAAGGGGAAAAAAGAAAATATGAGATAACAATACCTGAATTGTATAATTTTATCCCCTCGCCTGATTTGATAAGAGTTGTCTGTCTTTCTGGAAAACAGTCAAATCCTTGAGTTGCACCAAACAGTAACTTTGACATACAAGACAACATGCAGCTAATTTCACTGAGCTGAGCCTACTGGCAGCAGTCAGTCCTGATTATTATAGCTGCTGTGTGGCTTGTCATAGCCATGTTTTCTGTTATCTTGTCCTACTAACTCAAGCTAGTAGAAGCAGAAGAAGTTCAGTGCCTATAACAATGTGAGGATATAAAATTATGAATTATTAATTAATACATTGCATGAAAAAAATCTCATAATAACAATCAGTATCTCAAAATTAGGCCTAAAATCTAGGAGTAACTAAGAGAAAAGACATCAGTTTTCACAGTTTTAGAAGATAATACCACAAAGGCAATACCTGATTAAGGGACAAGCGAGTTTACAATATATAACATTATTATATAAATTTGTCTACTGTCAGAGTCTTTACACCATGGTAGCAATATAATTCTGGACCAAGAAAAACAGAAACTCCACATTTAGCTTAAAAAATGACTGAAATTATTAAATTAAATGCTAATTCATTTTCTGTCACTGGATTCATCATTTACTCTAATGATCATTACAGCTCCAGATTTTATCCATGTAGTCCACCCCGACCTGATTTAATTCACTTTATATATCCTCCTTCCTTTGAGGCTATGAAAGATATCGGCGTGCTGCTATAACACTATATCACAAAATGGAACGACCTTAACGACTTAATAACTTTGAATTATGAATGGAAACGCAGTCAACCAGTGGCCGCAAGGAAACCACAGGTGTTTCCACAGCACCACCGTGGCTAATCTTAGCCTGTGAGCTGCTGTGTGTAAACCCTCTCTCATAAAAGATACACCGAAATATGGCCGTTAGCGTTTGGCTAAAACAAAATTATGGTTTTATCATTGAATGTAGGCTGCATCCAATTAAACTGCTATAATCGAGACATGATGTTTACATGCGCAAATTATTATGCATTTTGAACAAGAGCATTCAGCACTAATTTGCTGTATTTCATGTTGTCTTAATTGCCCATTTGGCTAAATAGTCTGCATACGTCATGTCAGAAGTATAGTCCCTACTGGATCTACTGGCCACACTGGAGATCAGTTTTACTTTGTAATTTCTTACAGGGAATGTCTTCATTTACTTATTTGTCTAATTCTCTCTCTCTCTCTCTGCCACAACCGCTAGTTGTTGGTGTGATGGAAATGGGAAGTGTACCTGGTGTACCGGGTCCTTAATGATTCATCAACTGCTTAGCTATGGGTTGGAAATTGACTGCGGATGTTCTGCATTTAGTGTGTGTGTATGTGCATTTTGCATTGAATTAATAGTCAATTAATAAGTTGTCATGAACACAGTTGCGCTCATCTGACAGAGATTATACAGGCCAGAACAGAACCATGGACAGATGATGCGACCGTGCCACACCTCAGATCTCACTGATTTTGGCTGGAAACGAGGCCTCTGGAGCAGGGATGTCTTATGTTGTTTGAAGCCTGTTGCCTCTCCTCCAGGGACCAAGATGCGAGGAGAGGAGGCGAGGGAAGGAATCGAGGAATAACAAACTGATGAATGAGAGGACGGGATCCACCGACCAGACTAACACACGACCAATAGCAAAAGGTGACGTGAGATGGGACGTCATAAATGAAATTGTTGGCTTGGTCCTCTTTGAGATGAGAAACGTACAGAAGTAGAGAAAGGGTGTGGCGCTGAGGACAGGACACGTGACTCGCGGTCTAGTTATGGTTTTAGGATGGACACGGTGACGCATGAAACATGGCAGTTAGCTCTGAAGAAACTGATCCAGGTACAGGTTGTTTACTTATATTGTGGACAGTCAATACTACCGACCTTGCATTGACAGCATCACTTCAATGTGGCCTATCCGCTTCCACTGCCCTTTAGTCGGTCTAAAGATGGTTCAGCAGGTTCATGTAACTATGGAGTATAATGTAAACACTGGAACAAGAGCTACGGTGTTACTGGAGGCGGAAATGGCGGCGTGAGGTGAACACATTTAACGCCCCAAACCAGCATTCGAATGATGAGGGTGCGGTTGGTTTAAAGACAGGACTAGCCTTACCTTGACTGATGCCTGTTCGGGGATTCCTTCCGTCTTATTTAGTTTTGGCTTCCCGGGTCGACTTTTCCACTTGAGAGCGGATGTCGCTCCAACGTCTCCAGTTTGGAAACTGAGGATGCCCGTGGCGGAACGCGGCGCGAGGGCTGAGGGTCGCATAGAAACAGAGGGCGGGGCGGAGACCACATTTCCCAGCATCCTCGACCATGTGACCATGCCGAGTTCATACTGAAAATCGCCGCACATTAATTACTAGTAGAGATCTGCAGTTACATGCAGGGATTAGAGATTGGTACATGTGGTGGAAATTAAGTAGGCCTACATTTATACTGCACCTAATTACAACTATCAAGTATTTTACTTCCATTTAATCCAGACTATACACTGCAGGACACAGTGTATTTGTGGTGTACTAGTGTACTTCTCTCTCCACCACCTTTATTTGAATGCAAAACTAGTTGCTTTGTAGATACAAAACATATGACATTTAAAAACATGACACAAAATTATAGATTAAAATAGCCGCCAGTAACGATACAGATTAAAAATTAAACTGTGTATCTAATACATTAGAATTAGTATAATGTATAATGAGCACTTTAACTTGAGGTAATTACGTGCTGATAATACTTGCTTTTATGCAGGACGTTTACTAGTAACATACTTTTTTAAATTGTGGTTTTATGGCAATATTGTTCCTATAAATTAAAGCTCTGAATAGCCCACTTCTTCCACCACTAAAATACAATAATATCTGACAAAAATGGAGAACACAGTGACAAAACCATACATGCCAGATTTGATGTAAAGAGAGGTGTAAACTTCCTTTTTCAGTTTATTTGATGTTTCTATCTACTGACATTTAAAAGACTGCTTTTAGGTCATACATTAGCTCCCACCTTTTGTGTGTGTGTGTGTGTGTGTGTGTGTGTGTGTGTGTGTGTTTGTTTGTTTTTGTCATCAAAAAAACATCAGATACTAATGTAATTGTAGTAAGAAAGATTTTCAACTTTTCTAACCCTATGATGTATATTCAAATTGTTTGTTATATATATAAATTGCAAAGAAATATGTTATCAACCCCAAAGGCAAAGACTTTTGCATTATGACATACTGAATATTTCAATCTACACTTTTCCACCATATAAGCAGTGATCCTCATAAAAATGATTACAGTATTTCAAAGGTTGGAGCCACTTGCTGTTAAACTCGAAAGCTCTCAGTTGCTTGTTGGCAGTATACTGCTTTTTGTGGTAAAAGCAGAGAGTGCAAAGAGTTTTAATAAAGGCTCTGGGAGAAGAAATAAGCAGCTGTCTCGAATACAGATGGCCCCATCTGCTGGCCATTACAGGTAAGAATAAAAAGCAGTCATGAGACTAAAAAAAAACTTAATTAGTTTATATATCAAACCAAAGAAGCCACTAATGAATTAGCTGTATAATGTGGTTATGTTGGCTCCCTTACATTAATAATGCTACATTTTCAGATTTTCACCAACACAATAGTGATATTTTAATACAGAAATCTATTTTAATCAATTGGATTTCACTTATACAGGTATTGTCCACTAAGAAAGATAGGAGACAACTTTTAATGGTTTCATGAATTTAATTGTGTTAATTCTGGTTTTTCATCACACAAACACTCATTTGTTATGTTACAGTGTAGCAAAAATATAATGTAGACAAATAATGACCAGTGCAACTTTTAGTTTGATGATTAGAAAAATCTTTAAATCCACAAACATCTTCATCCACTCTCAGTAACCATAGATTTAGCTGATAATGCAAGATAACATTCAGTAAAACTTTGGAGAAGAACTCCAATTTAAAATCAGGTCATCAGTCTTGCACTTAAAGAGCACTTATGCAATCACAAGCTATCCCAGAGAGGGAAGAGAAAGGAGCAAGAAGAAGAGGGAGGCAGGTATTTTTTAAAAAAAATAACCCAAAATATACAACATACTGCACAAGGCAAGGGCAGTATCCAGTACATGCGATTTTTGTTTACCATCCCAATCAACAGTCAGTGGTACAAGAAGTACTCAGAGTTTTAAAAAAATGTAAAAATACCACTGTATAAAAATATTCCATTATGAGTAAAAGTTCTGACTTCAAAATGTTACTTAGCTAAAAGTACATACGTCAACAAAATGTACTTTAGTATCAAAAGTACTCATTATGCAAAAATGTGTCATTATAGAATATCATTGTCATGTCTCGTCAGATCTGTTAAGTGTTTTTGTTCACGACTGTCCTGTCTTGTCTTACACTTTCTGTTTTATTGTAAAACCTAACTCTCCTCTCGTTTCAGGCCCCTTGACTTCCCAGTGTGTTTCCCGCCTGTCTGATTGTCTACCCCACCCCACACTAATTGTCTCCACCTGTTCATTGTTACCTCGTGTATATATAGTCCGCATCTCCCTTTGTCCTGTGCCAGATTGTCTTGTGCTATGTCCTTGTACCAAGCCTGGATTTATCTAGCTCTCTTGATCCTTGTCTTCCTGTTTGTGCCTTGTATTTTGTTCGTAAGTCATTGTTGATTGAGTATTTTTCTAGTCTAGTCTTGATTCCTTTGTTACTTTGTTTCATAGCCATTTGAGCCCTTTTTGAGTTTTGATTCTTACATTCTAAATTATCCCTAGCATCCTTTGTTGTACTTTGTTGCCATACGTTGTATGTGCTGTAGTCATTTATCCTGAGCGCCTTTTGTTAATAAATTATCTCTTTATTTTGAAACTTCACTGATTGTGTCTGAGTCTTGCATTTGAGTCCTGAAACCTCGTGCCTCCCGGCCGTGTCAATCATATTCTGTTTTTATCCCTAACAAATACATGTCAGAGCATTTTAATGTTGTTCGTCTATGTGGAGCCATTTTTATAATTTGTATACTCCTGGGCAGATCAGCAGTATAGCACTGCATCATACCACATATAAGTACAATATATCCCTCTGAAATGTAGCGAAGAAGAAGTATAAAGTAACTTAAAATGGGAATCCTCAAGGAAAGGATAGGTATGCCACACTATTGTACGTGAGTAATTGTATGTACAGCAGTTTCTTTGTATTTATTAAACATGAGCAATTTAAGGATTGTTAGGACAACAACATGCATACTTTCGAATAGTTTTATCCAAATAAAATAAGTACCAACAGAGGTCATAATCAGCCTTAAATATGGTTGATTTGATTTTTGAATTTCAATGAACTGCATGATCACAAGATGAAAGTGCAGTTATATTTAATACAGGGTGAAAATGGTAAAACAAAAAAAGATCCACTACAAATACTCAGGTATGCCAGAACTGCTCTGTCTAACGTCTGTATTCAGTATAATATTCACTCTTTTCCTCTTTGGATTGTCCTTAAATCAGACAGCCCTCCAACATCAGCACCCCTTGAGTTAATACAAGTCCTGTATCACACTTAAAGCAAATCTCTTATTGCCAAGCTGTTTATTTACACAGATCGTCACCACAACAGAGCCTGCACCAGCCCCAAAGTGAAAACCAATCCCCTCAGCCAGTGACACTGGCCTGCTTGCTTGAATAATTAAAACAAGTCTACAGCTATGCTTCTGGCTCTGTGAGGCTATACTTGGGCACAGCCTTGAGCTAAATGCTAATGTCATAAGTATGCTAACACACTCACAATATTTACCATGTTCATCTGTTTTAGTTTAGCATGTTAGCGTAGGAAAATGTGCTATTTAGTACAAAAGCACAAAGCTCAGCTGAGGCTGATACGAATGCCATTAGTTTTATCAGAAACCATCATTGTCATAAACCAAAGTATTCGACAGAAATGACCTGATGATGGCATGAAAAGTCAGAGGATCACCAAAGCTGTTAGAACTGATTCACAATCATTACCCAAAACTCATCAAGATATGTTATTAAAAACCAAAAATGTCTCTGGAGACCACAAACTTTTATGCAAATCCATCCTCTAGTTGTTTTTCAGTCTGGACACTTTCATACCTAGAGCCACGCTGCTGAATTACTTCATTTCTTGAACTCATTCTTTGCTGTACACCTCAATTCTGTAGTAACACTTCTCATTCACAACTGCTAATGAAGGCGTCAGCGCAGCAGTATTGGCATGTTGCTATTCAGTAGCATCAGTATAGTACTGGTGACCACAGCTAAAAGCCCCTGCGAGCCCATTTCCAGTCCCCACACCCCGTCGCTGATGCTTCGTTCTGTATTTTTCTTCAGGTACTTTTCAGAGTAAACCATGTACAGGTCCAAGCATCTCCTGACCTTCAGCTGCTTGATCAGTGCTGGGTAGCCGATCTCCACAATGCTGACTGTGTCATCATCATCATCATCATCAGTAACAGTTTTTCCGAGAGTCTGTGAAGCTGGAGGCACAGGGCTGGCTTCAGTCTGATTTTGAAGCTGGGCGGTTGAAGGTGCAGAGGTCGTGGTGTTACCTGCTGCAGTGCTGTTGCTCTCTGTTGCGTTGCTGCGAGTGTCTGGGGCTGAGGTGACAGCAGTAGTTGTAGTTTTGGTAGTGGCAGCTGGTTTGATGTTTGGCTGTTGATTCTCCGCAGGCAGAAGGTCTTTTCTCTTTATGCACTCATCCATGAAGTTATCATAGTTTTTAGGAGGTTGGCTGTAGCTGTAGTCTCTGCCGTAGTCATTGGTGTCAGTAGACTTGATACCATATTTCCTGTACATGTAGTGGTTGTAGTAATACTCCTCCTGGGGGCTGTGGAAGTGGAAGTGAGGACGGGGGAACCTTCCTAACCCGTAGCCCAGGGCCATTCCCGCCATAGCCCCTCCAGCTGCTGCCATCATCGCACTGCCTCCAAACTGCCTTGATTTGTCTTTGGGATACACGCCCATTGACTGAACTGACTGAGAAAAGGGAGACCCGCCCCCAACACCGTAACCCCCATATCCAAAGCTGCCACCATAGTGAGGGCTTGGGATTTTGTTGTTTGGGTTGTAGTTAATGTATCCACCTGGATAGCCTCCATAACTGCCATAACCACCATGACCCCCTCCATATGGGTAGCCCTGTGCTGGGTGACCTCCACCTGGATAGCCCCAGGCTTGGTTAGGGTAGCCCCCTGGTTGCTGTGGGTAACCTCTTTGGTTGGGGTTGGGGTAACTCCCTGGATGCTGGGGGTAACCTCCTTGGTTGGGGTTAAGGTAGCTTCCTGGATGCTGGGGGTAACCTCCTTGGTTGGGTTTAGGATAACCCCCTGGTTGCTGGGGGTAACCTCCTTGGTTGGGGTTAGGATAACCCCCTGGTTGCTGGGGGTAGCCTCCTTGGTTGGGGTTAGGGTAACCCCCTGGTTGCTGGGGGTAGCCTCCTTGGTTGGGGTTAGGGTAACCCCCTGGTTGCTGGGGGTAACCTCCTTGGTTGGGGTTAGGGTAACCCCCTGGTTGCTGGGGGTAACCTCCTTGGTTAGGGTAGCTCCCTGGTCTATCTGGTTGACGTGGGTAACTCCCTTGGTTGGGTTGTTTGGGTGGTTTAGATTGTTTGGGGGTGATTTTGGGAGTCTTCTTAAAAAGATTTAATTTACTACCAAACCCTCCTCCTTTTTTGGCCAGTGAGAAATGAACCAAGAGAAGCGACAGACACAACACAGCTATCACAGTCGGCTTCATCTTTGCACTGCAGAGGGGAGGCAGGGAAATAAACAGGAAGAGAGCAACAGTAGAAATTATGAGAGAGAAATTATCAATTGCATTATTTTACAATTAAAAAGTCTTGTCTCTTTCCAGAGAGAGGAAGCATCACTACATTACATTGCAGTATGTTTGTAGCCTTGATACGTTTTTGAACCGCACCTGTTTTGTCCCATGACCAGGACATGGGACAGCTGACTGTGTCATGCTACAAAGCGATCGTCTGCCAAAAAACTCTCTAACGCCCAGTCTATAGGACCACAGCTGCTTTTATCTGAACTGAACAGTCTGAATGTGCAAATATACCAGCTGTATGTTCATGGTCATAGCAAAGGTGTGTCTTTGTGAAACTTTAACGTTTCTTGCAACCTAATAATCACAACTGTGGCCAATGAAATGTTTAAAGCGTAATCGGACATGACACTTCGTGACACTATTTTAGGAAATACTTTACTGTTGTTTCCAGTGTTTGTATGTGTTTAATTTGTATAATGTCCATGTTTAAGCCTATGTTTTGAGACTAGACTACATGATTTTTGGAAGGGTTACACATAAAATTATTTCTTTTGCAATTATGACTTTGCATTATTTGACTTCCATTATTATAACTGCTAGGTTGTAACCAATCCACTAATTTTAACCGCTTTGAAGATGTTTAAAATAGACGGCAATCAGTTTTTGAGGGACGATAACTTCAGGGCACACCACCCCCTGTCAGGCTTAAAATAGCCCGGACCTCTCAGACTGTCAGCTTACTGCAGGCGGCCATGTCTTGCTCTACACACTTGTTTGTCGTTAACGTTGTTTTAAGGATTCTGTACCTTTTATAAAAGCGTTCACGACCGTCAAGAAAAAACAATAATCGCACGGTACTGGTATGCCACGTGATTTTTCCACTTGCTAATCGTAAATGGCTGCACTAAATCGTCCAACATGATATGCAAATGTAACCCTGCTTTGTTCTCTGGAAACAAACCAAAAAGCATTTTTAACAAGACAGGCGCATTCAATAATAGGTCGCAATTAACTTCTATGCAAAAAAAAAACAAAACAAAACAAAACAAAACTTAGAGACAAATGTCATCAGTGTACACACACCTTAAAAACCGGAAGATTCATGAGCTAATGATTACATACTGCTGACCTTGTAACTTAGGTGTCCACTTCGGTAAAGTTGGAAAGCTTCAAACTTCCCAGATCAATAGGCGAGACGCTGTTAAGGACAAACGTCGTAGTAAGATAACTTCAACCTCACTTCCATCAACATGAAGGGTAAGACAAGCCGGACAAATGACACTGAGCAGTCTCCTGTGAGACGAGCGCGCAGGGACCGTCTGCAAAGTGCAACACAGAGATACTGCAAACGTATTCAGTAGCTTTTGTTTTATATGGGAAATTACAATGAGGAATATTCAATACTACTACTACTTGTAACAACAACAACAACAACAACAACAACAACAACAATAATAATAATAATAGAAGATGCAATAAAATAGAGGTGTGTCCCAGTAAGTACAGGCACGCCTGTCGTGTCTTCATCACACCCAGAGTCAGGGTCCTGCATGCAGCCGCTGGAAATGGCCTCAGTGATGTCATCCCTGTCATCAACACGGGAACCTTTAGGAAACACTCCCTGAACGTTAGTTGTTTGCTGAGAAGGGGACAAGCCACTAACTGTAGTCTAGTTTTTAGGGATAGCCTAATTATTAGTTATTTAATTTATGAACAGTTGCCCCCCAAAATGGTGCTTTGTAATGTGTAATGTGTAATTGGTGATACCAATTACATTATTAGATATGATTGTTTTTTTCTTTTAATGTAAAAATTACTACATTAGATATTTTACTAACTTTTACCAATCTTTACTGTTGTAGTAGCACTGCTAATTATTTCACCTTTAATTAAACAACAAATTGATATTTTTTATTTTTATTCAGACTTTCGTTGTGATAGACACAAATTATAGCTGGTCTGCTACATGTCATTCTGCTTTTTCAACTAAAATGAGGTTTTTGAATGCGGGAAAATTAATGTCAGGTCCCTCGCTTTGTAATGTCAAAGTTGAAATAAAGTATGAGATGTATCAGCATTTGATTCCCACAGTGTGATCTGAGTGTGAAAGCACTATTCGACCAAAGTGATTGTAGTTGCTGAGTAATGCAACCATACCCTGTTAATTTAGCTTAGGTTAAATGCCTAAAATTCACACAAAAATGTATGTTCTGATAACCGCATTTGATTGCTAAGTTTCAGGAGAGAAACTTCAGAGGTGGATGCGTTATTTGACAGAGCTGATTTTCATAACTTTTCCTCCAGAGACCTAGGAGTTGGATGTTTTGGGCAACTGTTGCTTGTCAGCGTGAGTTTCATACATTTGACGCTCACCTGGACTGGCATTTCTTCAAGATTGAAAAGGACACCGCTGCTAAACACTGCATCCACCCCGTAACTTTGTCTCTGGAGAACTGGGCATTAGATAGTTTACACAGTGCATATTATGGGCTGTTTTCTATGGCGGCCCTGACAGCTCAAAGCACTCCAGCTTGAGTCACATGCAACTTATGCTAGTAGACAAAACACAAGCGAATTAAGAAAACGTCTTCAATTTGACAACACATACCCAGCATTTAGAAAACATGCAGCAAATCCAGAAGCGCTGCAAAACTGAAAACAACCAAATACCACACAAAAACTGTTCAAACTGGAGACATTGATTACAAGTGTTCTGAACATTTACTTAAAAACAGTACTTGAGTATATATTCCACTTCTAGGTTTTGATGAGAATGTAGAGTATCAGTGAGGCAGCAAATATCAACCAACACAGCAGTTTCTCTTTTCAAGACAGAAGATTTCTGTGTGTTTACTGCTGCACAGATAAAAGTGTTTGACACAGTTGGTCAACAAGAGAATAACTGCTGCCGAAGAAATATTCAGACTTTTTAAAGTAACTAGTGGTGGAAGAATTTACATCCTTTACTTCAGTTAAAGTACTAACACACTACTGCGAAAACACTCCTCTATAAGCAGAGGTCCTGCATTCAAAACCTCACTTAAATAAAAATATAAGTATTATCAGCAAAATGTACTTAAAGTACATAATGTAAAAGTACTTATTCTGCAGTAAAAGGCTCACTGCCTAACAATAGGTATGTCTATGTGTTGTCAGACATTACAGTGTGTTCAGTCAGTCACAGTCAGTCACAGTGTATCTCGGGAGTCATTTTTTGACAGTGAGTGCACAGTGGAGGCTGTTAAACTGATGGCGAGATGTGCATGATTTATTGTCCTGTGGATCAAAACATTTGCCAAATGTCACAAATAATTTTTCAAAAGATCCGTCTTGTGGTTTTTGTCAGTGGTTCTAGTGTGCAGTCAGTTCAAAGGACTAAGAGATGGATGTAGACACAGTTTGATGGACGGGAAACAAGAGTGAATGCTGAAATGCTGAAGGTTACTCATTACTCTTTATGGCATCAGTAATTAAAGTCAAACATACGATTTTATGGGGCTGACAGGGACCATTAAACAATCTGCATATTTGGGATCTTAATAATTCCAGGTTTTACAGCTTTGGTTTAATAGGGAATGCTAAATTGCAAAATGTAGGCCTGTGCAAGCTAAAATTAAGCCCTACTGTTTCATCATCTGCCATCCCTCCTCACTTTTCCATCCATAGATGTAAGTTTACAGCAAATCTGAACAGGCACCAAAGTGGACAATAGTACAAAACTACTTTGACCAACACCAAAACAAGACATTTATATTCAAAGATGGCTCAAAAGAACCAGAGACAGGGCTTCTTCATCCCTCAGGGTGAGCTCGCAGTGAAACAGAGAGCATCAGATCATCTTTCAGTATACACACCTGAATCACCTTCAATATTGTTAGCATCACAAAAAATAACCATTGCAGTATTGTAATTATCTCTGATAGCTTGTGAGTGCTTTCAAGCACCAAGTCTGGAGAGCTGCCATGCAGGTAGAATATTGTATATGACATATTCCATGTGCTACTCAGGCTTCATTATAGGGGACTGAATATTTCCTTCCTTTGGCCTCCTGGGGTGGACGGAAATGAAAAGGTAAGTTAATTGACATACAAGTGCCATTAAGTAAAACAGAGGTTAGAACCAAAGGACTATGTGTGCAAAACCTGGCAGGAACAATGGGACTTAAGTGACACAGGAAGACATCTTTATAGTATTTAAAAAACATGTTGGTTGTTAGTTGCATACAGATCAGAAACCTAAAGAAAGAGATGGCCATTACCTGTCTGAGAATAGGACATACAGGTCTAAATCTCACACTCCATAGAATAGGTAAGCATTGTAATAAGCCAGAAACTGTCAAGTATGATGGATAAAGAAGGTAGCTAATATCAGCTAGAATCTGCGAGTAAAGACATCATAGAAAGTACGCAATCTTCTAATTCATTACTTCGGAGCAACGGGAATAATTTAAGTTTTTAGTGGTAACGCCCCTATACGTTGGTTTGGCAACTGCTGTTGAAGAAGAAGAAGAAGAAGAAGGAGGAGGAGGAGGAGGAGGAGGAGGAGGAGCAGAAGAAGAAGAAGAAGAAGAAGAAGAAGAAGCAGCAGCAGCAGCAGCAGCAGCGCGTTGTAGACTGTAAGCGTCAGCTGCATGGGTGTATTGAATTCGCTGGAAGACGATATTGTAGCCGTACCGCTTCCCTTGTGATTAAACAACAATGCCTCCAGTTGAGTATTTGAGAGAGTTTGTCAACGAGTGACTAACTGCTGCTGCTGCTGAGGAAATACTCAGAGCTTTTGAAACAACTATCGTCGAGCTCGAAGAAGAGCTCAGTCGTCAGCGCAGACTGCTGGACAACGCCTGGAAACCTGAAATAAAGTTACACAGGATAGGTGTGTCAAACTTAATTATTTTAATTACACAAAGCAGAGGAACTCGATTTCTACATCGTCACAATGTAGTGTTGTTGTTGTTGTTGTTGTTGCTCGCATCATTGCCTTGTCTGTGTCCCTCTAGAGCCCCCACAGCCGCATGTCTGTACGGAGGAGGAGGTTCTCTCAGACCAGCAGCTCTGTGACCAGGACAGGAACTGCAGTCTGGACCAAGAGGAGCCAGAACCTCCACAGAGTAAAGAGGAACAGGAGGAACTGTGCAGCAGTCAGGAGGGAGAGCAGCTTGTACTGAAACAAACTGGTGCCCTCATGTTGACTCCTGCTTGTGAGGAAAGTGACCACCAGCTTCTCTCTCACAGCTCTAATGTAGCTGAGAGCCAAGATCAGAAAGGAGGCGAGCCTGGAGACTCAGGGTCACCAGATGCAGAGCCAAAACAAAACAGCCAACAAGAAAAAAAGCATAAGTCACATTAGCAACATATACAACCCTGCCATGTTAAAGACTGAGTGGAACACTCACACTGGCAAAAAGTCTTTTAAATGTCACATTTGTGGAAAAGATTTTCAGTATATGTCAAAATTGCAGAGGCACATGAGAAGCCACACAGGTGAGAGGCCATATTCTTGCAACTACTGTGGGAAAAGATATAGTCAGAAATCAGTATTAACCAGTCATCTGAGAAAGCACACAGGCGAGAAGTCACATTTATGCAACACTTGTAGGAAAACATTCAGTCAGACAGCAGACTTCAAAAATCACGGAAGAGTCCACACAGATGAGAAGCCACGTTCTTGCAAAAGTGTGGGGATGAGTTCAGATTGAGCAGCATTTTGTTGGTTCCTGAGCCGACGTAGTAATACACTTTTTACGTGGTGAACCTTGCTCCATCCTTGCTTGTGAATGACTGATGCTCCTTTCTCAGTGGTTGTTGGTTTCTCCAGATGTGTTTATGAAGCATCTCAGAATCAGTTTCAGTTTAAAGTTTAACAGGCAAAGTCCATGTACCTCAAGTAGTATTTGATAGTCGTTTTAAGTTCTTTGCCTTAAGTTCTTATATTGAAAAGATCCCCATAGATTTCTTTAAACTGCTGCCATGAATGTGTCTGAATCTAAAGACACATTTTGAAAGATTCTTCCTCGGGTTGTATTATGCAGATTATTCCTTATTATCAAGTGCAATTGGGAGCTGAGCAGTGTTAAGTCTCAAATTATTAGATGTGGACTAGTTTAAAGCCCCAACAACGCCGATGTTCTTCTGTGAACAAAGTTAACATGTTTAAATGATTGTGTGCACTTAAACCTAATGAATATGCAAATTTGCACTTGGTTTTGGACAAATTAGTTTAGGTATATATTCCTGTTTACAGATGGTGCCACCTGCTGGCCATGAGGAAACATACATTTAACCTGTCTAAAAAAAATGCCATTAACGTATAGTATATGGTGGTGGTTACAGTGGTTTCCTTACAGTAAGAAAGTTAAATGTTCATGTTTGTTTCAGCAGGACATGTCAATGGTGATGTTTTCACAGAATAATTAAATAATTGGATTTTACAGGTATGGTCAACAAAGAGACATGTCACATGTGTAAAGGGTTTCATGACTTTAATCATGTGAATTATTTTTTTCATCACTCCTCAACACTCATTTGCCATGGTAAAGTGATGCATACGTTTAATGCAGGGTAAGATCTGAATCTGAAAACAGGACACATCTTGGTGGCATTGATGTACTAAACCATTCGTGACAGCAGCGGGTAATAATAGCCTCTAGACAGGTACAGCACTCACACACACTGTAATGCTGATGAATGAAAAGGAAACAAACACTGAAGAGGTGACAGAAGGAAGGTTATTCAGGACAAGAATATCTGTGGACGCAGAAAAATGTATCGTGTTCAACCGCTGGGGAGAGAAATTCACAACATCTTTCAGGCTGGTGAGTCTCAGAGGCACAGCAGTGACATGAAACCAGTCCAGTCATTCCCATTACTTCATAGCTGTGCAATCCTTTAATCATGTCGACACCAGTCATCAAGTGCACCAAGTCAGAAAACCTTGCAGCAGATCAACTCAACAAGTCTAATGAGCAACACATCAACATGACATCTTTCTCATCAGAGGACAATGTTCTTAAAAAGCACCAACTGACATACATGTTGCATAAATCAGTTCACATCTACTCAGAATGATGGGGGGTTTTCTAGCAGAACCCCTTTCAAAGTGTTTATTGTTTTAGCAATTAATTCCTTTTGAGTCCAGTGCTGATTGAAAAGGTGATTGCTTTTTCATCAGTTACAGCACTGGTAATTACAAGGAAAGGATTCATTGATACTTGGATCAAATTAGGGAAGGAAAAAGGAGACATTCCACCGGTGAAAGGGGCAATTGGGCACTTCAAACATACTGAGGTGAATGTGCAAAGCTAAATACAAAAAAAGGACAATGGTATAACATAGAAAATCACTTCTCTGATGAAAAATGCAAACACAATCGCCCTTCAACCATAGGCACATATGTAAAACCAATTATATAAATCTTCATTAGCAACCTCTTTGCTTAAAAAATAACCTTTTATTTATAGAATCCACCTCTGGGAGGTGCCCATATCAATGACGAAAAATGGTGTGGAGACAAAAAAACTTTCATTCAGCTGGAATGAAGTCAGTTACGGTGGGTGGGAGGGTTAGAAAATCTTTAGCATTGCTAAACACGCACAAAACTGTATATACAGTAGACATTTATGTGGTGAACGACCAATATCAGCTTTTAGGATAATTCATTTCTGAGATTTTAATAAGGTACGATAGTTAAGCAAATCAGTCGTAATGCTATATATTTACTTCTCTTAGCGCCACAATACCAAAAATAACATTAATCTCACTTGTGGCTTTGGGATTGGAGCTTCTTCCCCATGTTAATAATATATCTTTATGGAAAAAAATCAAGTATTTTCTCTTTTCAGTTTAAAGAGGTCATAGCATCATAGTGTTAAAACACAATACATACACTGTATATGCAAATAAAATCTGCAGTTTTATTTACAGATTGTTCATTCGGTGGTTTACCAGTGGAGACAGGCAGCACTGGGTCACCGCTGGGTTTAAGGAGGGACCTCTCTCTCTCTTAATAATATACCAGTCTTCGTTTGCTAATTAAAGCAGCAAGCAACTACGCGGCGTCCACCCTGTTCAGAGGCAGGGCCAGTCCAAATCTGCGGTTCCACCATCTGACAAAACGAGATTATGACAAAGACAGAACCTTTTGCAATTTATTGAACGCAGGTTCAGGATGTGCCATCTTTTGGTGTCTGCCTCAGCACATCAGCTTGGTCCTGTTTACTGAGCAAAGATGAAGGCAGGACAACAACTGAACCAAAAAAGTTCAACAAACTATTTCTGAAAAATTGATGACTCCTCTCTTATCCTGAACATGAGCAAAAAGGTATCCAAATAAAACAAAATAAAACTGCTAACGGAGACAAAAATATACAGGATATTTACAAATTTACAGGAGGAGGAGAAGACTGTTTAGACTAGGATATGCCATGGGCGGTTTGGGCTTCATTTCCAGGACATTAGGTCAAAGAAATCATACTATTTGTGGTCTGCAAGTCCAGTGAAATTTCAGGCTGGTCTGTCAAGCTCTGACAGAGAGTTACAGAGAATGGAGTGCAAAAATGTGAAAGCAGAAGGTCAACGGTATGAAGAAGCAGCTGCTGAGACGATGCAGAGCAGACAGCAGACCTTTCCGAGGACACAGGGCTGTGTAAATCCATCCTGCTCTTCTTCACACACCGTTGGCACTCATCTTGCTCTTCTGGGACACCTCTGTTGCTGCCTTAGCCTGTGAAAGCAGTCACAGAACTTGGTTTAACTTCAACATCCAGTAACTCCCACTGAAAATGTATGAAACAGCCACATTAAGTAACATCAAACTAATCCATTTTTAATATTAATTTATACTTAAGTGAAAGAAATGTGAAAGAGGGGGACAGGATGATACAAAGGTCATCAGTCAGACATGAAGCATGATCGTCATGGTCACATGAGTATGTGTCTCAGACTACTGAAACACCAGGACTTTCCATGCTAGCTCTGTCAGTGCGCTAGTGACCTATAATGCAGTGCATGGATTTTCCTTGGAGTTGTTGTGTTTCTGTACACGTTAAAAAAAAGAAAGATCAGAGGGACATTTTGAAGTGCTGCCTCATTAATAAGGTGACTGTATTCAACAACAGTTGAATAATCTTGCAGTAAAGGAGTTTCAATCTGTCTAAATTATTGGGCTGTCTAACTAAAACAACAACACACTGACGTCGGTAATGAAGACTTAAGAAAATGCTGGAACTCTTAAGCCTGGGAAGACAGCAACACCCTCCCCCCATAGGACACACTGTCCACGTTTCTTTAGAGATGCGTGGATGTGTACATAAGTAATTAAACTTTCAGTTTAATGGAGCTGACATTTAAACAACAGCTACATACCAGACTATATAACCCAGTGGTCTTAAAACAAAGAGCCAGAGAATAAATGAGCGAGAAAGACTGAGTGAAAGAGGGAGAGACTCTACAATTGCACTTAAAAAACTGGCACACAGGGGCTTTAAAATGTGTTTTGATGTCATGTAGTATTTCTTTAAATGACTGGTTGGTTAAAAAGAAAACACTTGGATGCCAGTGTGACAGTGATGGGTCTATATTTATCAGCTATTTTTAAACTTCACACAGATTATCTTGAGATGTTCAGTTCCAACTTTGCCAGCAGCTTTCTACATTCATGCTAAACTTCTTACTACTTCTATACATCTAAACAAAACAGATTTCCAACCAGCCTCAACACTTTCTCTACTGTATTCAAGCATTTTCCATGATGCAGAATAACTGCTTTTCCAGAATAGCAACTGCGTCCCACTGTGAGAGATTAGCATGTCATGTGAGAAAGATCAAAGCCAGGAAGAACTAACTGGATTATGAAACCCTGTGTGGCACTGAATCCCAAACTGGATTCTGTGGATTCCACAGGACCAAGGAACAAAGGGTGCTTACCTGAAGGACTTCAGCAGGAGTCAGAGGTTTGTTTGACACCACAGGAGCTTTGTCTCTCATCTCCTCCACCTACAGCCCACAGATAAAAAGAAAAGACACGATACAAAAATGATGGAGGTGGTGGTGATGGAAAGTTCCAAGGTGTAAAAATGTGTAGAGACACTGGTTGATGGATTTTGTTACCTTTGGACAGAGCCAGGCTAGCCAATCTTGTGCTAAGTGCTAAGCTAAGCGAATCAGCTGCTGACTGTAGCTTTTTGTTTACTGTACAGACATGAGAACAGTATTGATCTTTTAGAAAATAAGAAGAAAGCACAATTTCCCTAAATGTTGTATTCCTTTTAGAGGCTGGAAAGTTTTCTTAATCCATAAATGAAGATCAGTACTTAATCCTTTAATTTGGCCAAAAATCATAAAAGTTGCAGGCACTGTCTATTTGCTTGGTCACTCTGGTACATGTCCAAAGATAAACACTGTCTCATTCTGTGTTCTGTGTTATTGCTCTGATGCTGGACTATGCACACATTAATCTGGTTTACATACTGTCATGTTTGTTTGATAATGCAGCTTTTATGACTCGACAATGATTAGAAAAACAGTTGCACGGCTACTCCAGTGTAACAAGTACAGCTACTGCTTTGGTAGAAATCTATCCTTAACTGGAGTGATCACCCAATCTCCTCAAATCAATTCATCGATACAGCTTATCTGATCTCATGCTGCTGCTGCGTGTTATGTGGCTGTGTTTTAGGAGTGCACTGACCGGTCTGTCTTTGATGATGAGAGCAGGGTCCGACAGCATGTCAGTACTGGCTGAGGTCGGGTTTGCTTCTGTATTCTCCACTGGAGGAGGAGCAGCTTTCTGCAAAAATAACATCACAACATCTGATAAGAAGACTACGTCCCACAAAAGAATACCTGCTCTGCTTTCTTGTTCAGTGGCTGTATTTGTTTAAGTCCCTCTCCAGTCAAACATGTGTTTTGCTTATTGTTACTTTAATCAAAAGATCAACTAATTACACATGTTCAAATTTGCAACTTCTATTTGTCATAAATAAAGTATTTATAAAGTATAGTTTGGGTTTTGGACTGTTTGTCACACATCTTAAGACTCCACATCTGGCTCTGGGAAGTTATGACGGCCGTTTTTTACTGCTTATCAACTGATATCAATTGATTAATGAAAATAATCATTTGTTACAGTCCAGGTGTCTAATAAATAAGCAGACCCAGAAACATCATAAACAGTTTGTGCTTCCCATAAGGAGAGCAAAGAATGTACCCAACATAAGTGAGATGCACACAAGCTATTTAAACAGCTGAAATATTAAACAGGGTACAACTTTCTCTAATATGTATATTCGAATGAATAAACACTTGTGCAGCCTGTAGGATTCTAAGTAGACTGTAAAGGTCAAACCTCTAGTTTGGGAACGGGTGGGATGACTGGGGGTTTTGGTTTGAGGTCAGTCAGATACATGGCTCTGGAGAGCAGCAGCAGTGATGGAGGAACGTTCTCCTTCAGGTGCAGGTCCAGCCACTACATGGAGAAGAACAGTTATTATAACATAGGGAACAATAACAAAACATGAAAAGAGTTTTTCATTAAATTTTGCACCAACTTTGTTCCAGTCTGTTTATTGTGTTCAAACAACAAACTTGGAATGACTACAAGTATAACAGTCCGTCCTTCCTTTCAACCTCTAACTTATTGCAATCTCACCCACAAGATTTTTTATAACATCTCACCCTTCAATCTCTGGTTATGTCAACATGGGGAATCATACATTTGTGAAACCATTTAGTTTCTGTCAAGCAACAAGCTAACATCCAGCTGCTCACCTGCTGCAGCTGCAGCCGTAGCTGGTCGGTGGTGAGACCCAGAGACCTCATGCCTCGACTACGACACGCTGCCTGTAGCTCTGACACACTCATAGCTGCTACACCCTCTGCTGCAATCATCTGTGAAGAAACGGGAGAGGGAAATCAAAAAACTGATCATCATGCCAACAATCCCTCAACCACAAAAGTAACAGGTCCCGGTCCCCTGTCTTACCTCATCGTCTGACTTGATGGTTCTGAGTTGCATCATCAGCTGAAAACGTAGCAAGTTGTTTGTGCCGATGGGCTGAAGCTCCAACAGTTTACATAGAGCCACCAGCTGGGGGCGCTCCAGGTGCTCCAGCGTCAGCTCGTCCTCAAATAGCTTTGAAAACCGGACGATGTCCTTCGTTGTGGGCTGTTCACCTGTGCCTCGAACCTGACAAGGACAGAGAAAAACCAGGCTGAGCAAATATCATCTAATTCTAGACCAGAGCAAGTACAAATCTTATAACTCACAAACCATCGATTCTATCTACTTTAAAATGAATACAACACTCAAACTGAAGGTCTCAGCTCTGAGGTTTTCATCTCACTAATGCTGCCAATTCTAATCTCAACTATGCTTCAGCATGTTCACAGGCTCTTATCACGCTTAGCTGGCAGTCAAACCTTAAAACAGAACAGTACAGAAGAATCAGTACAGCATTAATATGATGAACTTTGCATGGGCAGCCAGTGCCTTCTGGGACACACAGCTCTAATTTACCTTCTGAACATATGTGGAAAAGCGCTGCGTCTCATCTTCTGTCTGAGCTTTTGCTTTGTTCCTTCGAGCCATCTCAGCGATGGTCTCTTGGAGGAACTTGGCCAGTTCTAGCTTAGCTGCCAGACCCTTCTTCTGCTTCTCCTCCTGCATGAAGGAGAGGGAGGGGATGCGGGTTAGTTTAAAAAATAGACTTCAAATACAGCCACAGTTTGATGTATTAAAATAGAGTTAATACACTCGTCACTGATTGGCTTCTCCGCTCCACTGAGTTGACCTTCTCGCATCCTCTATTACACACTGTACTAGAATCTGCTATCACAACAAACTCGTTTTCTTTTTGCTTCTTATGTTTTGTCACTTTTTCAGAGGCTGGGCACCTCTGTGCTGTCCAGGAGAACAAGAGCATATCTGTGAATCACTCAACCGTGCTCTACAACAACAACCAGGGAATATCAGAGTTGACAGGGCAACTGGACCAAGTGCAGAAACCTGCTGCTTTTCTTTTACAGGAGATTGAAAGTTAACAAAAAGGAATGTCATATTATGGGTGTATCATTGTTCTTCTTTTGTGAAGCTTTTTAAAGCACTTTGCACGTTCGAAGAGCATGTGCACACTGTTTATACAGTGCCCAAAGTAAATTGCCTAGATAAGATAAAGTCAGTTGTCTGCATGGCCACAGGTCCCTAATCCAGCAGCCACAGCCATATCTGAAAAGTTACATAATCATAATGAACCCTGTCATGAGGTCATTCGGGCGATTGGGTGTGTGTATCTGTGTGTACATGAACACATGCCTTTTTGGACTCTGTCTCGAAGGTGGAGGGCAACATCTCTGGGAAGAGTTTGAGGAAGACTGGAAGAAGGAACTCCATGAAAGGAACGATGATGAACACCATGAAGGGCACCAGACGGAACAGGTCAGCGCAGGTCCTCATCAGCTATAAACACAAAGAAAAACAATGCTCGTTGTTGGATGTGGATGGTAACGTGGGTCAGTACTCATGTCAGGGCAGCACTGTCAGTGTCTAAGTCTGGAGGTGTGTGCACGTGTCAGATCCATTACATGTTCGCTGAAGCTCTGCAAGTCCCCTTCTAAAATTAAACTAACACAGCATGTGCACAGTTTGGGTCAGGAAGGGTGCATGCACCTATTGCAATGTGTGTACACCAAGCATACATACAGAGACATACAGTAGCAGTATGTTCCATTTTTAATGATTAATCATTATCTTTTCTACATGATGCAACAGAGGGCTTATCTGGAATTTCCATAGATATGTTAAAGGAAGAGCTCCTAATATAACAGAAAAACCTCTCAACATTTCCAACAACAATTCCTGCAAGTATTAAAAATTTTTAACAATATTATATTTTCTGGAGTTCACTGAAGACGAGCTCAGCTGCTCACATCATGTGATAGATGTTTCATAACTTGCATAATGGAACCTGAAACTGACTGACTGACTACACATCTCAGCAGTCTAAGCAAGTAAAATTATTGAAAATTTCACAATTACTGCCACTGGAACTGCTCAGTTTTGTGGACATGCAAACAGTGGAAGGAAAGTAAAGCAACTAGAAAAATAAACAAACAAAAACAGCCAGCAGGTTCAATAAATAGCATGTCAGCTGAGAGATGTCAGCAGAGCAAATTTGGATTAAAATAAATAAATATTTAAAACTAAAGCCGGGCTGATAACATCAGCTGATCATCACAGATATTATTAGTATGAATGTGAAGGTCGATCAATAAGTTGTGGGACATTCCAGAGGTAGCAAATATGTTCCAAGGAATTTCAGAAATAGTGTCTCTAGCATATATTTTGTCCACCAAAGAGCACTGTCAAATATTAATATTGGCATGTAAAATCCAGTTGTGTTGAGCTTTAAGAAAGAAAAGTAGGGCTTATATGGATGATATGACACTGCTAACTTCAACAGTGCCATGTACAAGGAGGTTGTTAGATAAAGTCAATCAGAATCTCAAGTGGGCTAGTATGAAGATTAAGCCTAGTAAGTCAAGGAGTATTTCAATATACAGAGGGAAAGTAAGTGATAGAAAGTTTGCTATAGATGGTGAGGAAATCCCAACAATTAGGGAGAAATCAGTTAAGAGTCTAGGACGGTGGTACAATGTGGACCTGAATGATGTTGAACAGGTTGTGCAATTTAGAAAGGATGTTGCAGAAGGGCTGGAGAGAATAGATAAATCAGGGCTCCCAGGAAAACTGAGGTTGTGGTGCTTGCAGTTTGGCTTGTATCCTAGGTTAATGTGGCCAATGTCAGTATATGAAGTCCCATTATCTGTAGCAGAGAGAATGGAAAGGCTAGTTAGCTCTTATATTAGAAAATGGTTGGGTGCTCCCAGGTGCTTAAGCAATGTAGCTTTGTATGGGAAAGGAATGCTTCAGCTGCCAGTATCCAGTCTAACAGAGGAGTTTAAATGCACTAAGGTTAGGACAGAACTTTTATTATCTGGGAGTAAGGACATGTTAGTTAGCAATGTGGTTCCGAATCCTTCTGGGGGAAGGAAATGGAACCCAAGGGCAGCAGTGCAGGAGGCAGAGGCAGCTCTTAGGCATGCAGAAATAGTAGGAAATGTTCAATTTGGCCGGGGAGGCTTGGGGCTTGGCCCAGGCAAACCAGTGTGGAATAAAGCAGGTCTAAAGGAGAAAAGAAAGCTTGTAGTGGAACAGGTGCGTAGGCAGGAGGAGTTGTTAAGAGGGGCAAAAGCAGTTGGTCAAGCCAAACAGGGACAATGGTTGAATTGGGAAGGTGTTGAGAAGAGGAAACTTAGTTGGAGGGACCTGTGGAATATGGAGGAAGGCCGTATTAAATTTCTGATAGGGGCGACATACGATGTGTTGCCAACCCCGCAGAACCTAAGTCTCTGGGTACAGGGCGATCAATCGTGCCCACTCTGCTCAGGTACAGCAAGTTTAAAGCACATTTTGTCAGGTTGTAGAATTAGCTTATCACAAGGCCGGTATACATGGCGGCATAATCAGGTGCTGAGAAGCTTAGCCGCAGGCATTGAGGAGAGAAGGAAGCAGGTGAATTCTGGAAGTTCTAGAAAGGAGAGGTTAGATGTGCAGTTTGTTCGAGAGGGGGAGAAAAATAGAGCTGCTAAGTCAGGGAGAAAGCAGGGAGGTGGCTGCCTGGTAGGGGCTGATGATTGGCAAATGCAGGTCGACTTGGGAGGACAGCTAGTTGTGCCCCAGGAAATAGTTTATAGTAATCTGAGGCCAGACATTGTCTTATGGTCCATGAGTAAAAAGACTGTGTATTTTATTGAGTTAACAGTCCCTTGGGAAAATTCAGTGGAGGCAGCTTATGAAAGGAAGAAGACTAAGTATGCAGATTTAAAGACAGAATCTGAGCAGAGGGGATGGAAGACCAGGGTCTGTCCGGTTGAAGTGGGGTGTAGAGGTTTTGTTGCAGGGTCAGCTGTTTCACTGTTGAGGGAGCTGGGAGTGCATGGGCAAAATTTAAGAAAGACAGTGAGGGAGATGTCAGATGAGGCTGCTAGGTCTAGTCAGTGGATATGGATCAGGAGAAATAATAGTAGTTGGGGGGTGAAATAGGGACAGTGGGGGGGCAGGCAGAGGACATGCATGCCTAACCCGGCAAGAGAAGAGGTTAAAGTCTGAACAAGACACCTCTCCTCTGCTCTGCTTTCCCCGCCCCATCTTCTCGCTCTGCCAATAGGAAGAGAACCAGGAAGTTTAGATAAGGTGGGGGTGTGGCCAGCTAGAGTCTCTCTTTGGGACCATGCGGCCTGTTCAGGTGAGTTTGCGTGGTAAGACACAGAGTTGGCTTGTTTTTTGATCTTTTTGGTTGTTTTCCTGTTTTGTCTGCTTCTTGAAGGAAATGTTAGGGTTTGTTTTCCTGCTCTGTTTGCTTTTTGAAGGAAATGGTAGGGTTTGCTGCTTCTTGAAGGAAATGTTAGAAGAGGCTGTTAAATCTAGTCTGTGGTTTAGGCCTCCACCTTCAGCACCTTCTAAATTTTCTATCCCCTACCCGAACCAGGGTTTGTATTCCCACCCCGCTTTTTCTTGGTGCAGTTGGTGAGAGGCAGGGGTAGATGATGGTAGTGTGGCAATCGGCAGTTACATGTGGCATCTAGGCCTGTGGTAGCATTGTAGCAGCTAACAATAGCTAAAGCAGTGAGAGTATGATAGTATCTTAGCAGTTAGTATTGGTAGCTAGCAATTAACATTAACAGTATAGGTGAATCTAGCGTTATTGTCTTCTTCTGTTCCTCTTAGCAGGTAGCGGTTAGCACATAACATTAGCTAAATGGTAGCATCGGAACTGTATTGTCTTCTTCTGTTCTTCCTAGCGGTTAGCAGTAGCATTAGCAATAGTTAAATGGTAGCATCGGTACTGGCCACTACCTGGAGCATCTCTGGGTCAGTTGAACGTGGCGGTGCTGTTTGGATTGTGTAGGAGCAGTGTGAACTGGCACTAGGGGGGGTGACTCTGGGACGCCGGAGTTCACTGCCTAACCTCCTGGAGGTGTAGTGGGACTAAGTAGGCGAAACACTGTTGAAGGGAGGTTTCCACCTGATGACCCCCAGAGACGTGTTAGGAATCACTGCTCTTTGGCAGGTATAGAGGCAGATTAGAGCTCCAAGGTTCTTCACTGAGAATGAATCCTCTTTTTGAGCACAAGTATCTTGTGTTTAAATTAACAGCAACGTTTTCCAGGTGTGCCATGCCTCTGAAGTGCTGCTCTTAACTTGAATATAGCATTTTAGCATCAGTATTTTGCTATTGTTGGTAGTGAGCCTGTCTGTTTCCTGCCCAAACCTTTATGTATTGTGCAGCTGTATTATAGACAAAAATAGAAATACATTTTTAATTATTATCTAAAATGTAAGAAAATTTAAATATAAGTCAGTCAGTTTAGACTCGCTCAGTGGACAGTCAATATTCAAGAGTATTCATACATCATGAGGAATATTCATTATTCAATTTTTGGTCAAATTAAAAAAAAAAAAACAATCAAAAACATAATAGTTTCTGGCATCCTAAAATGTCTTGTTCTATTCTACCATCAGTCCAAAACCCAATGATATTTAGTTTACTATCAACCAGGTTAAGAAAATCAGCAAATCCTCAGAATAGAGAAGCTGCAGCTCAGTCACGCTCTGCATTTTTGTTTGAAAAATGTCCTAAACTATTACTCAATGATCAAACCATCTTCTGATTAACTTAACAAATAATTGATTAATTGACTGATTCTTTTCAACTCCAGTCATAACACTTACAGCTTTGCACAGTTGCACAGCTTAAAACTGCTTAACATTTACAGGATGGACAGGTCTTTCTAACCACTGCACCACACAACCGTATACCTGCAATCACTCACATGTTACGACTCTGGAAACACACGGTACACATTGCTGACATGTAGGTGTGAGAGAGTCAAACAACCCCTTAAGTCATAAATGTATGAATCACAGGCCTACTGATAACGACCCAGAAGGTGAGTGACAGAGGAGGAGAACCAGGATGAGTGTTTTTTGTGCCAAGTCTTTTGTAATGACAGAGAAGAAACCAGACGACTGTACCAGACAGACATGCTGCTGCCTGAGGGCAGTACGACTAGATCAATACAGACAACTAGAGGCAAAGAAAAGTAGAACAAACATTTCAAATTAATTTGGGACACAAGTGGGGAGAGACAGTTTGTTGGTGTTCAGCACAAACCAAAACTGTAATATCTCATTAAAAACTACCACATACAGCCTAATGTGAAATAGCATTGTGTCAAGCGCACGGTTACCTTCAGGTACATTACCAGTAAAAAACTAAAAGAAGAGGCTTTGTTGCTTTATGTGACTGAAATAAGACTGAGACTGTGTTTTGTAGTTAACTGCTTGATGATTTAAGAGCCACACTCCTGGGTTAAATATCTAATTTCTAATAATTTCTTTTTGGTTGAATTAGTATAAAAAAAACTTGAGTTGCATTTTAGTAAGGGTATTATTACATCAAAATTGGCTGTTAATATGCACAAATCTCCACTATAGCACTGCTATTTTCATCATTAACTCATGTGTTGATTATTCTCTCAAACCAAACGTGATGTCTAGAGGTTGCTGGTTTTCTCCAAGCACAACAACCATTTTAGCCATGCTGGTAGCACAGCTCTGGGAATGGCAATGACTGTCTATGTACAGTTACTTTCAGGTACATTTCGATTCCACTAAAGAGAAAAGGCACACAATTGAAGACAAAGTCCATTATATGCTTGATATATGATGATTTAAAAGCTAAAAAAAATATCCTACATTTCTGATGTGTTATTTTGGTAAGATGGCTGTGTGTTTTAGGAAAGGAGCAATGTTGTTGTTGTTGATGTATGCTATGCAATTTTATGTCAAAACAGTTACGTTCTTATCTGATATACATTTCACCACTGCAAGTTTATTTTTGGTGCTTTCAGTCCATGTGGGATGGGCTTGTGTAAATGCATGATACAATAACTAACTGGAAATTTTCTAGATCCCTGTGCCTGACATTGCAGGGGTTTACAGTTGAAGATAAATAAATCCTGTAACATTAGACAGACTGTAAAATGCTATACCATATAATGTACATTTAGCGTCTCTTACCCTTCTCCTCTCCCTGCGTGTGAGCAGTTGTCCATGCAGCAGTCTCCACACCATCCTGCCTGCAATGTTGATGTCAATGCCAAGTAACCGGAAGCCATTGTAGTAATGCTTCAACTCATCAACAATCCTCTGATACAGAGACTTTTTCAAGACTGCCCTCTCCTGCACCGGAGGGACGGCAGCCGCTGTGGTGGCAGTGGACGTCGGAGTGGAAGTTGATAGAGGTTGGGACTGGGGTGCAGCAGCCACAGAGTCCTTTTTTGCCCCCGGAGTAGCATCCTGGGCAGCGGCTGATGAGGCCTTAGAGTCCTCTTGCTTTATGTCTTGGAGCCAAACACCTGAGCTATGTAGCGAGCGGGCGAGCAGGGCGGAGTTATGGCCACGGCTGAGAGCGTGGCCTCTGTAACAGTGGGGGTAACCGTAACGGGAGTGCCTGAGTGTGAGCAAGGACGAGACGTGACGGGGAGCGTCTATGTGGAGATAGGCTTTGGAAGACAGAGAGGAGCAGCTGTGCCGCTTGGATAATAAATATGAACCCCTGTTGACAGAGACGAGAAAAACTGGTTAGTCGTTACATAACACTATGCAAGGAGCCGCTGTTAGAAAAAGTAAGGAATGTGATGACCAATGGATTTCTAAGACATGTCTACCCTCTAACTGCAACAATTAATCAATTAATGAGTTACTTAATGGCCAACTATCTGATAATCAATTAATTGTTTAAGCAATTTCTTCAGCCTAAATACAAAAGATTCTCTGGTTGCAGCTTTGCCAATGTGTGGATGTATATAGTCCAAAATTCAATATCTTCAGGTTTTGGACTGCTGGATGGGGAGATATAAGATATAAAACACAGAAAAGCAGCAATTCCTTACATTTAAGAAATTGACACCAGCATATGTTTCACAATTTTGCTTGATAAATGACAAAGTATTAATCTAATAGTAAAATTGCTGTTGATTAATTTTCTGTCAGTCGGCTAATCAATTAATTATTTCAGCACTACACCACACACAAAACATCCAAATGCATTGTCTATACAAATCTTTGCTTGGCCCTTCTTGGTCAGCATATAACTCAGCAACCAATCATAAAGAAACAAAACTATGGCTGTCTATCAAACATTGT
Source organism: Chelmon rostratus (assembly GCF_017976325.1). Classification (NCBI taxonomy): domain Eukaryota; kingdom Metazoa; phylum Chordata; class Actinopteri; order Chaetodontiformes; family Chaetodontidae; genus Chelmon; species Chelmon rostratus. Next base: position 15,220,497 of record NC_055662.1, on the reverse strand, counting down.
TGTCTGCACGTTAGGTAGCTTTAAGCAAAACTACCACGTCTACTGTGTTGCTTTAATGATTAACTAGCTGAGTACGTCAAGTACCACCTTTGTTCAGTATGAGCATCCGTAAATCCGTAATTCACAAGTTCGTAAAGCAAAAACAATGCTCACAGACAGCAACTGTCAGACCTAGTATCTCCAACATGTATCTCAATCCTGTTGAGACAGACTGCAGTTCACACCTAGCATCAGAATACACCTCAGCTGTGTCACTCATGGCCACTTGTAGTCACTTCCCTCACTCCACAGTCACTGCTACTAAAAAATAAAATAAAAATGCATTGATGCCATTAGACGAGACACTTTGATGACCATTTGCATTCTGGGAAGCATTTGCGTTCATGCCACACAATGTATGAGGTCACAGCATGCCACTGACCACATCTTAGCTGAATCTCTGTGTCCGTCAACACAGCGTTTGACCTGAAATGTCACATCTTTCCTTTTCCTTTTCCACTTGACCTAAAGTAGTTTTGGTGTCATGAACCCTGCTCATTTAACACACTGTCAGGGACACAACATATTTCAAAGAATAATGTACACACTCAAACTCATCAAAAATAACTAAGTTTTGATATTCATTTTATTAAATACAACTTTCTCTGTATCTGTTAAAGGGATACAAAGGCATCAGGGCAGCCTTTGCCCCCGCTGGCCCACCCTCTACCCTTGTCCTCTACTCTGGTTGCCCAGTTTCTGATCTTGCATCATCAATAGAAACCACTGTACTTGTGTTTACTTCTTGTGTGAGACTGGAGTCATATGGGATACAGTGAACAGGCTTCACTGGAGCAAACACTACATAAACAGACACTGTTATTTTGACTCTCCTTTAAAACAGCAGAGGCTACACTCAAGAGCTTGTAATTACTGGCATGGAAGTTTGTGAAGAGAACCAGTTTTGCATTTACTCAGCCTTAGAGTCCTACAGCCTGTTTTGAATCACCAGAGTTTGTGTTTAAGAAACTTACACAATTGTATCCACGTGCCCCTTCCTTACCTTGATCTTGTGACTGCAAAGAGCACCTGATGACTAAAGACGGCCATTGCATGGGCAGATTACAGTATTCTGTTAGAGAGAGAGAGAGAGAGAGAGAGAGAGAGAGAGCATGCACGGGTCTAAATACAATTCACTGCTATGGTAGACCAACAAGCTGACTGGAAAAATACAAAAAGCAGAATACGTCTGATCACTCATTCACACACACACACACGCCTGCTGAACACACAGACGACAAACGTCATGCCTAGAAAGTTAGCCAACTGTGTATGACACAATTTTAATGTGAGAGAGCTAACATTAGCACGAGCACAACAGGACAGCACGTTGGCTCAATATTATGTAACAACGCAAACGTAACACATCTTAGCACTCACTACTTATCTAGCAGATATCACGTAACATTACGGTCCAGGTAACGCTTAACTGCTTAATTATGCAATATAATAAACAAATGCGATATAACAATGTTAGAAATTTGGAAAAACGATCATATACATTACATAAACCTTCCAAAGTAGCGTTAGGTTATCAGTTATTACGGGCACTGTTGAATGGTGGACGTAACTTAATGCTAAACTCAGGAGAAAATCCACCACATTTTGATCATTTCTGACTAGCGCTAGCTACCGATGTAACGCCCAAATCAAATATCACACATATTCCAAAATAATACCACTCTCGACCCTTTAAAGCTTACCGGCACTTTTGACTCACATTAGCAACATGCTAGCAAATTCACCAGTACTAGCTAGAACCCTCCGCTAGCCTAGCCGGTTAGCTAGCGAGCTTGCTGCTTGGTAAGCTAGCTAGTGAAATGGCAGTCCGCAGATGACGCAGATGACGAGCCCACTAACCTCCAGCGTCAATGACCGAGCTATGGCTGCCGCTGCTGACTGGGCGTTGTAAGGCTTCTCGGTGAGATGTAAATAATATAATCCATCCAAAACAATCGGTAGCGGTAACGGGATCGACGAAAGTGACTTCTGATGAGGTGATAGACCCATTTATGGTGGGTGTATGCTTTTAAAATCGCTTCAAGATGCGTCGTTTTTCCGCTCCCGACCGTCTCTTCGGCGTGTGCAGCCTTCGCAGGCAGCTGCACTGAAAGGTCATACTGTACATGCGTGAATGTTGTGTGCGTACCAACCAAAGATCGTACGTTTTGAAAGATGAATTACTTGGTGGTTTAAAAACGGTCCCATTTTTCTGTTGTTATTTTGCCTCACAGCATGTTAATGTTTAAAAGAAATAAGAAAGAGAAGAAATAAAGAGCAGAAATTATATATTAATAAATAAAGAAAAAATAAGAGAAAAAACTATAATCCCTACGCAATTATTATCTTGACACGTTTCCTTTTCTTAAAGCAAAATTATTGGGTTTGCATATAAAAGATGCGATTTCATGTACCCTGTACTAATAACTGACAAGTCTCTTCCTTACTCATATAACAAAAGAATCATATATTCCACTCTTATTGGTCTTCGGTTTTGTTATTTGAACTAGACAATCATATATTCTGTTTTCCTCAAAATCCATTACAGAATAAATGTGAGGCAAAGAAAAAAAATGGTATAAAGAATCCATCTTAATTTATACCCAGACTGTAGTGCATCATTTAGTAGTTGTTTACAATTATTTGAAATCTGAAAGCCGGTGGGTCATCATGTAGACTGGCTTTGCAAGACATGCAATTACTCTTCAGTGTTGGGATCCTGAATACAGATAACCACTATGTAAAATGTATGAAATAGACACCAGTTTTACCTCTACGCGGCTTCCAACTACTCTCAGCTCATTTTCCCCAAACGTCCTTAATTAATACTATCCAAAAAGGTAACATAATAGACTACAAAAAGCTTGGTACCAGCAAAAAGAGGAAGAGTGAGAGGTCAAGTATTTTTCTCCTCCTCCCAGCTGCAGATCAGGCGAGGAGATGCATAACAGCCAATCAGAGACGCCGGAGCAAAAGTGACGACAGCCTCTGCATCGCGCTGTGGTCAGGGGAGAAAAAACAATTATTTGTATTATTGTTATTATTCTTTTCACAACCTTCATCTTGAAATACCACGATGATACTATTAAAAACATTTTCAACTGTTTATTGTTTTTTTTTCTTTACACATCATCAACACAACATTCTTCTCCTCTAATGAAGTATGACACATGACCTCTTTCATTTTAGTGTAGGTGTGACTATTATTACTGGCCGATTTGATCCACCACTCCTTTTTTTTTTCACCCACACTCTTTCTCATTAAAGCGTACGCTGCCAGAAGTGAACTACACATCCCGGAGTGCTCCTGAAAACCCCTCCAGTCTGGTTCTATGTGATTTGGCGCTGAGCTGTAGACTGAGCAAGCCTAGACTAGAACCTGGACGCTTTTGTTGAACCAGAGGAAGAGGGAGCTAGAGATTATTATGAAGAGGACTGCACACCGGAGGGGGGCGAGAATTGAACAAATCTGTCTCCAGCGGGGTTTTCAGTAACTGTTCCAGCCCCTACATTAAGGAAGAGCCAAGCATTGGGATTGGGCAGCGACCAGATAGCGTAACAACCCCCTCCTCCTCTCTGTTGAGAATTGCGTTAAAACGGAAAGGAAAGGCCTGGGCTTTATCCACAGTACAGGATTTTTTTGATTTTTTTTCTTATAGATTAAACGAGGAAACGTTGCTGGCTGGCGTATGTGTTTAGAATGGGACACGCTGAAGGTATTGACTTTTTTTTTTCATTTCCCTGCATCTCTCGACTCGGCATCAAAATCTGTGCTGCTCCTTTGCTCTCCTCTTTAGCGATAAGCGTGTTTTCCAAAGCTGCTGCTGCTGTTGGTGCATGTTGTTGTCTCCCCCTCTGTCTCCACACGGACCGTTTTTGGTCATAGTTATCTTATTTTCAGGCACATTTCTCCAAACCGCCAGTGATGGAGGTATAATCACGCCAGACAATTTGATTTAAAGGGGCAAAGGCAGCCATATTGGCAATGGAATGTTAGCCTAGCCAACACTAGCTTTCTCTTTCATCTTGTTCCATGTGTGGTGCTCATAAACGGATAAACAATACCTGGAAACGTTTAGTCGTGTGTGCCACAATGTAAAGGCTCCTATTCCCGTGTCGTGTTTGTTTTTCTAACGGCTGAAACGGTTCACATCTTTTCAAAGACAATCCATTTGATGCCAGGTAGCTTTAGGCTAACATCGCATAAAGCTATAAGCTCATTCAGTGAAACATTTTGGTCTGCGTAGTCTTTCTGAATACAACCACACATTTTTAACCAAGTATTTATGTTTACCACAGCAGATAGAAACCCCACAATAACACCACAGGTCGATATATGGAGCTAGTGACCGTTAGTTGACACCTTGTGGATGTTTACATCACCGCTGTCCATCTTTGGCAATGCTGGGCAGCGCGAGTCTCCTCACAAATTCAGCCACAATCAGAGTATTCAGCGTGAACATACGAGCCTCCACATATTAACCTGATGAATGAATCACGATAGACATTACGAGTGTCAAGTATAAGAGGGCAAGCCAGACAGCGTAGCTGTTCTTTGTTTTGTTTGTGTTAGCAGGCCACCATGTGTTTGTGTTGATGAAATAAAAACTCCAAATGATCTATAGCTTGTGAAAACCACCACCACACGGATGATTAATGGCTATGAAAGAGGAGCCTGCAAAACTCCTCAGGTAGAAGCAGAAGCTGCTTGGAGTTTGTTTCGTGTTTTGAGAGCAAGTTTCAGATAAGTGATGGTGATTTTGACTGTGGATTAGCCCTGTTTTTGGACAGAGTTTGACCACACACGTCCACTTATTGTCCACTGGCATCCAACATTTAGACAGCTCACTGAGGTTTTCACAACTTCAGTTTACAATCATTTTTCATTAATGATTAATCTGCAGATTATTTTAGTGCATCAATTAGTCATTGGGGCTATTAAAAAGGGGAGAAATGACCGATCCCAGATTCCCCAGAGCCGAAGTCAACATAATGTAATTGGTAGTTTTGTCTGACCAACAGCCCGAAACTCAAAGATATTCAGTTTGCTATTAGTTAAGACTGAAAAGTCAACAAATATTCACATGTGAGGTGCAGGAACCAATAAATCTTTGCTTGAAACACTACTGAAGTGGTTATCCACTACTTAACATTTCAGCAGGTTAGATTTGGACGAAACTGTGAGTACTCTCAGGAAGGTGCAACATAAATGATTTTCTTCTCCACACACACAAATTGTTTGCAAATATGCACCATTAAAGCACAATGTATTTTTAAAAGATTAGCTTTGAACTGTTTACCACTATAGATTCAGACAGAGTAGAGGAATATGACATTCAGCAAAGGTACTCAGCTGGATTCACACTGGAGATGTTGCATTTACATGTTACACATGCATGCGTCCTAACCACAAGGCCAACAGGATCCTCTGGTTCTACAGTTTCACTTTATCTTGAGGCCCCGTCTTAGCTGTAAATGTTTCCTGGGTCAAAATCTACTTCCTTCCTAAATACATTTGTTTGATAAAATTACCACAAACCAACTGACACATCCGGGCAACCAGGGGCAGGTAGTGTCCCAGAATAGGAGCTCTGGTACGTTTCTGGGCCTCTGGGCAAAATATTATGAAGCTGCCTTGTGTGGTCTGCAGTATGCACTGACCTGATGGGCACTTTACACAAAAGATACATACATAAATAATGCATAGACAGTGGCAGAAACTGGGGGGGTGGGGGGTCAGCAAGGGACCAAAAAGTGTCATGCAGAGACTAGATGTGTAATAGGTAATGTCAGTCTGGTGCTACATGTTTTATAATTTCTTAGAGTTTTGTAAAGGATAAATGAGATAATCTTGAACAAGGTATTTGGATAATTTGAAAACACAGTATGTAGTTGTCTTAGTGATAATGATATAATTGGAGCCTACCTATAAAAACACATTTGTATAGGCAAGCTTTTGTATAGATCTCCATTCCGGGCTTTGTGGGATTTTTTTTGTTTTTTGCTTTTTTGTTGTCTGGTCTGTCTCTCGTTGTGCTGTGTTTTATTTTGTAATGTTTTTTTTTACCTTATCTGTTTATTCATTTTTATCTTTTCATGTGTGAAGCACTTTATAACTGTGTTTTAGGAAGTGCTATTTAAGTAAAGCATTACTTACTTATCTCCATCGCATTTAATTTCATATCTCTGTCAACAGGTCCAGTCAAAGAAAAAGACAGTTAAGGATGCAGGAGCCCAACAATGGATTTCTCCTTCTCTTTCATGCAAGGGATCATGGGAAATACAATTCAGCAACCCCCTCAGCTCATTGACTCAGCCAACATCAGACAGGAAGGCACCTGCGACACCGGTAGTGACCCGGGCGAGGATGGTGGACCCTCCTACGATGCTGCCCTGGATGCAGAGTTTTCCTACCCGCCGTCGGCCTCGGAGGACATGTCGCAGGTCTCCAATGGCTACCCGCCCGGTCTGGGCATGTACGAGCCGCAGGCCAAGTTCTCCATGTACTCGCAGTTCCCCAACGGCTCGGCGAATGGCTACGGGGCCATACGGAGCTACGGAGAGCATGGTCTCATGCCAGGGGAGGGGACAGTCCTGAGAGGTCCAGGCCTCCATGAGAGACCTTTGTCTCCTGTGTCTCCCCCTCTGCCCACACATCATCCACACCTCCACCACCATCACCATCACCCCCATCACCACCACACGCACCACTTCCACTCAAACCCACCTCACATACAAACCCACTCGCACCCACAGAGTCCTCCGCTGCCCCCACTGCCCTCCCAGCACCACTTGTCCCAGACGCCTCACATCATGACCCACACTCTTCCACCTCCTCCCCCATTACACCTGCCCTCCTCCAGTCCTCCTCCTTCCCTTGTGGACAGTACCCCCTCTTCCCAACCCTCTCATACCCCGTCCAGCACCCCTGGTGGGGTGCTGAAGAAAACCAGCTCTCCCGAGATCAAGCTGAAGATCATAAAGACGTATCAGAACGGAAAAGAGCTGTTTGAATCTGCGCTGTGTGGAGACCTGCTGCAAGAACTGCAGGTAATGCATGCATGTTTAAGTTAGTCTAACACACACAAACACACAGGTCTGTATTTACCACTGAAGACACTGTGGTCAGAAATGTTCTTCGTTATGGAAAAAAAAAACATTTATACTTGACCTTAAAGCTGAAATGATTAGTTGCATAATCAGTTAGTCAATCACCAAATACTTAATCTGCAACAGTCTTTGTCACTCTTTGTGCTCAAATAAGGAGCGGCTAATAGCCGACTGACCTTACCTCAACCCTCACCCTATCCTATCACTGCATCTCATTTGTTATGCCTCTCTTAACACATAATTTGCATCAGAAAATTATACAATAAATTAATTTATCATTTCAAGTTTATTCATCCCAGACCAAATAAACATGAACTAACTACAGATACATCTGAGGCATTGTACAGAGACATCAACTTTATTCCCAAACTGTTGAAAGGGGGAACTAAAAGTACAATTTACCTGCATACACTACTGCAATTAACAATTATTTATTTGTTGATTAAACAAATGCTTTATCTTGTAATCGGTTAATTGTAAAATGCCAGAAAATAATGAAAAATGCAGATAAGAAGTTTCCGGAGTCTTCAAGTAGTGTGCTTTCTCCAAATAATAGCTCTTCACCCAAAAACACTGCTTATTTGTATGCAAGATCATAAAAAAGCAGGAATTCTTCATGTTTTAGAGGCTGTTACCTGCATTTTTGGTTTTAATTGTTGATCCATTATCAAAATTGTTGCTGATTAATTTGTCCTTCGGTTAAAACGACTGTATGTTTTGGCTCTAAATACAAACAACAGCATAGAACATTACACAGTGGTGTATATTGAACCACAGCAAAATGACATCGCACACTAAAGTCTAATCTCTCCAGTTACTATTCATATAGAATTGTTACCCCGTTGGGAGTCTTGGTTTACTTTTAATCGTCTTCTCAACAGCAGGTAGGAAGTGGATATCTGAGGAAGTTTTGATGACAGCAGACAGAGAGAGTCATTTCTGATTTAAGTTTATAGAAAAAAAGCAAAAAAAAAGACCACAAAAAGTTAACTGATGTCCCTTGTCTATTTTCTTCAGAAGGAGTCTCAGAAGAATGAGGCTGCTCAGATACAGCGCAGACATGAGAGGAAGAAGGAGAAGAGGAAAAAGAGTGCAAGGCTGCAACTACAGGTCCAGGAACAGAGCCTGGACCAGAGCCAAACACAGCCAGGTACTACAGGCCAGACAGAGGACATCCGGATCCAGCCCGAGCCGATAGAAACACCCCCAGCGCAGACAGAGAAGCCTCCGAAGACCGTTATCAAAACTGAACCAAAGACGCCTAAGGCAAGAGTACAACTGTTCTCTCTCCACAGCAGTTTGGACTCTTTGCACACGGATGACTGCAGATTGTGCTAAACGTATTTGTCCATGTTCACGTTTAGGTTCCGAAGGTCCATCATCACCCGTCAGTGATCCAGGAGACGGGCTTCTGTAAGGAGTTTGTGATAGGAGATCTTGTGTGGTCCAAAGTGGGCACCTACCCCTGGTGGCCCTGCATGGTCTCCTCTGACCCGCAGATGAAGGTCCACACTCGCATCAACACAAGAGGTACGAGCACACGCGCACCAAAAATTAGTCTTAACACTCACGCCTCTTTTCTTTCACAAATGTATGTATGTGGAAGGACACAAACACCACAGCTTGTTTTCCTTTCACTGCCTCTTTGCAGGTCACAGAGAGTATCACGTCCAGTTCTTCGGTAGTGTCGCTGAGCGAGCGTGGATCCATGAGAAGAGGATAGTCATGTACCAGGGGAAGCAACAGTTTGAAGAGCTTCAGGCTGAGACTCTGCGCAAGGCCACAAACCCTGTAGAGAAACACAAAGTGCGTATGAATGCATCTAAGAAATAATGTCAGACTGATGAAATATAAAGACTATGGAAATTGAGTCTGGCTTTATATGTTTTATGATTTAGTCAACCAAAGATTTATGTTAAAAACTGAATTTGTTTGAAATGTATGCAGTAAAGAATTTCATGCAGCTAGGAGTCAAGTTTTTTGTAGTAAAGAGGTATATATTACCTCTTGTATATATCATATACAAGAGGTGTAGACAAAGATTATATTATTGGTAGAAGTAGAACCTGAATCATATACTAGACTTTTAAGACTGATGCAAAGCTGTAGGAGTGACTATGATATCTGCTATTACTATACATAACATATATACTGTTTATATATAGACATATAGTGGAGTATGATGAAGAACCCCTCAAATGCAGCTGTCAGTTTGTGACCAGAGGTATTTTACAGTTCAACATTAAACTTCATCCTTTAATTCTCAGACACTAGCCAGCTCGATGCATTGTATCATCAAATTATCGAAATTATCCCATGTACGTTTTTTGAATTACAGAGTCTTTTTTTTAAACCATCATGGATGCTAGTACGAGTACCTGTCTAGGTAAGGCAGTGTTGATAAGTTTAGAAATAACATTCACCATTTGTTTTGTATCTTTTTGATGCTTTCTTCTCCAGCTTCTGAAGCCTATTCCTCAGCGCGAGCGTTCTCAGTGGGAGGTGGGCGTGGGCCATGCTGAGGATGCTTTCGTGATGACACGGCAGGAACGAATTGACAATTACACCTTCATCTATGTTGACCCAGACCCTAATGATGCCCCGCCCACCAAGAAGCCCAACATTAGAGCTGAGAAACGAAACCGGCGCTCCAGCGGCTCGGTCAGTAAGAAGGAAGATGGAGGGGTGAAGTCACCAGACAGAGAGCAGCCACCGCGAAGGCAGCTGCCACGCAGACAGTGTAGCGTTTCAAACACAGATGACAACACGAACTCCCAGACCTCAAATGAGGAGAAGAACCAGAGGGGGGACCAGCGTAAGATCAGCTCCCCGAACCAGAACACTGGTTGTGATGCACGAGCACGGCAGGACTCGCCGCCGCCAGTTAGGGCCTGGAAAACAGCAGCCGCCAGAAAGCTGCTGCCTCTCTCCATCACCATGAAGAGGCTGAACGTGGAGATTACAAAGTGTGACTGGCCTCTCCTGCAAAAAAAAGCAGCATCGTCTCCGAAAAAAGACAAAGAAGAAGAGAAGGAGGAGAGAGTGGAGAGAGAGGCCAGGCAGCCTGACCTGGGATACTGCTCCCCTGAGGTTGGTGTGAGTCAGTCGGACAGAAAAATGTTTACATGACACAGTTATCGTGTAAGGATATTTCAAATTTTGATACTTTCAACAGGACAGCAGAGCTAAACCTGAGCCCAGTCCTGAGGAGGAGGAAGACGGGGACGAAGGGGAGGAAGAAGGGGAGGAGAGGAGAGGTTCCCCCGCCAGCCGAAGGAGTGAGGAGGGAGGAATGCAGCAGACCTCCTCTCCTGGATCACACCACAGTAGTCCACATGGTTGGTAAAACACAGACCTGCAGGGTGTTTAGTTCTGATGAATATTTGACGTCTGAGTACGAGATGCAGCTCAATATTCTTCTGTGTTTTCAGGTTCTCAGGAGAGGAAGCTGCAGCGGCGCTCAGTCAGGAGCAGGTCTGAGTCAGAGAGAGGCAGCGATCCCGTCCCGAAGAAGAAAACCAAAAAGGAACAGGTATCAGTCCTTCCCAGATAACCCGGGGTTCGCACCAAAAACAGCAGAATTGTAATGTTCAGATTGATTTTAACTCGGTATGTTTCCGATATACAGTTTTCCTTTTTCTTCTACACTGTCAGCTATCACATAAAGGCAAAATTGGCCCAAATATTAAAAAACTAAATCCAAGAAGTGTTGTTTAGGACATATTGCTTCAGTTAATAATATTTTCTTGTTCTGTTTACTTGTCAGGTAAACAGTGGAATTACTGTTTACACAGTAATATACCAGGAATGTGTGCTTGAATGTATAGAACATTGTATTGCATTGCAGCAAAGTTGACCTAGATTCAACTTTTTATTCCTCTCTATCAGTACACCAGTTGAATGAATTAATCAAAGTTGCCACAGAGATAACCTAAGCTTCCGTGTTTAACATCCCACAGGCGGAGATGGCTCCTGAGACCACACTGAGGACGGGTTCGCAGAAAGGTAGGAGATCGTTCTTTCATGCCTTCTGTGAACCTCTGTGGTGGAAACCCCTTTAACTTAAGGGAAGTGAAATCTCTCTTCTTTTTTGTTGCTACCCCTATGTGATCCTCTAGGAGCCAGTGAGATCTCTGATGCCTGCAAGCCCCTGAAGAAACGAAGCAGAGCGTCAACAGATGTGGAGATGGCTTCTTCGCAGTACAGAGACACCTCTGATTCTGACTCTAGAGGCCTTAATGACCCACAGGTAGGCTTAGAAAACATCTAGAGAAATACCCACAAGCATGAAGAGAAAAATACTGTGTTTCCTGCACACAGAATATGTATAAACATACATCCAGAGGCAAAAGTTGGAATATACTCACAGCATTTACCTTACTTGCAGAGATGTTTACATTGCATAATTCAAAATTTAAAAGACCAGAAATCATCAGTGTCTGTTTAACGTCAGTTAGTTGAGTTATTTATGAATTTATTTAGCAATGTGCAGGACTGTTGCTATTTTTTTTGCTCATTACAACCTAATAACTCAAGCTGAAACAGTCGATGAATCAACAGAAAATAAATCTGCAGTGGTTTTGATTTATTCTTTAAGGTGTTTTATAAGCAGAAATGACACAAACAAGAGTAGTCAAACACATTTGGATTAATTTGTGCTTTATAAGATTGAAAAAACACAAAACACGTCAACACACTTGCCCTTTCTTTTTATCTCACAGGGTTTATTTGGGAAGAGTCTTGATAGTCCAGCAGCAGCAGATGCAGATGCTTCAGATACTCAGTCTGTGGACTCCGGCTTGTCTCGTCAAGACAGCAGCACCGGCAAGAGAGACACCGTCTGCCAGGTCAGCGCTGCTCATGATCCCTCTCTGCTACACTCACTTTTCTAAAAGCTTACAGGCATTGAGTTATATGATGCTCTAACCAACGTTGTGTTTATGTGTAGATCTGTGAGGTGTATGGAGAGGGTTTGGTGGTGTGTGAAGGTGACTGTAACAGACAGTTTCACCTGGAGTGTCTTGGTCTGTCATCGCTACCTGAAGGCAGATTCACATGCTCGGAATGTAGAAATGGTGAGCGAATCAGAATACAGGTCCCCTACCACATCAGTTGTGTTTGGCTCATCACTATCACAGGCTCTCTGTCGTTCTTTTTCTAGGCAATCATCCTTGTTTTAGCTGTAAAACAGTGGGCCGGGAGGTGACACGCTGCTCTGTGTCTGGATGTGGTTGTTACTACCACGAGGATTGTGTCCGTAAGCTCCCGGGTGCCACCAGCAGTACAGGCGGAGGCTTCTGCTGCCCCCAGCACAGCTGCTCTACCTGCTGCCTGGAGAGAGACCTGCAACGAGCCAGTAAAGGTAAAATGGCTCCTGCTTTGTTTTTCAGCTTCTCTGATTTCCTGTTTGAGTCTGCAGTAGAAGCTTCTGCTACGTCAGCAGAGTGTTATGAAAAACGAAACTGTCATGTTCCACTATGTTTTCTAGCTGATGATATTGACCAGTACAAAAAAGCTGAAATAATGAGCTCAAGGGTCAAGACTGCACTTCCCTGTTAGTAAAAGAGAAGTGCAAGAGGAAGAAATAAGCCATCATGTGTTTTTCTTGAGGGAAATTAGCCACAGGAAGAGAGGACAACCAAAATGCTGCCACGTTACCTTGACTGAAATCTTGTGCTGCATTTCCTGCAGAATGTTTGATGACAGAATCTTGCCAAGAACATCCAGGTCCACCTTAAAGTAAAAGTGCTCTGTTTGGTTTGAGGTGAGAGGCACCTGGAGGCTGTTATGAAGTACTCACCTTGTTCCTGGAAATGTCTTTATTTTATGGTGCATTATCCTGCTGGAAATATTCCCTCCAGGAGAGGGAAGAGATGCACTGTGTTTTGGTATCTTGTGGTTTAAAAATTACCCTCAGATGCTAAAGTGCCAAAGAACGGCATGGAAATGCTTTGGAAAACCTTTATCACACTGTGACACCATCAAGTACAATTTGTATCTTTGACACCAGGCAGGATTAATGCTATTTGTGTCTGATTGAAGCCATACTGTAAGTACTACAACTCAACATCAACTCAAGTTATGAGATGCTCTCTCACCTCGCTGTCTTCCAGCGTTGCATCTTGCATGATATGAAGAACAAAATCGGCTTTGCACATTGTTCCCATAAACTGTAAAAAACAATAAATAATGTTCCTGGCTATTTGTGCGTCAATGCCTAGAACTTTAATACTTGTCATGGCATTGCATGAAAAGTGGCAAAAATTAGCGCGTCCAGCCGGGTGTCGTGTTTCCATCACTGCCGATCGGCGCTGCAGCTGATAAATACTGGTGACTACTGCAGAGTCATGCGACCCGGGAATGAATGACGATAGTGCCCTTTTCCACTCAAGACAAAAGCCAGATGTTAGTGGTTGTTGGTGAGTTTTACGTCCAGTGTGATGGGGGAATTCGGTTGGGAACCACTGGTCTAAAACATCAAGTGTGAATGTTCAGTGTTGACACAGAAAAAAATTACATTTCAACAGCTGAAGACAGAAGTCTTCATTGTCTTAGATGCCAAAAAAAGTACCAAGTGTTTGTGTTTTTTTACTTTTGATTTCCGTTAATTACAGCTGGAACCCATAAAGGAATCTGACCTAATTTATTATAAAAACTTTTTTTTACAGCTCTCTGTGTGTCCTGTACTGTATCACAACTACATGACTCATGTGATGGATTGAGCAGTTCACAAAAACTTTGTACATGTAAAGAGGTCACTGAATCCTCTCCCCCTCCCCTTTGCTTCCCACCCAGGTCGTCTGATGCGTTGTATCCGCTGTCCGGTGGCCTATCACACCGGAGACAGCTGCGTGGCGGCAGGCAGCGTCGTCCTCACCCACCACATCATGATCTGCAGTAGCCACGGCAGCGCCAAGAGAAACGGCCTCCTCACGTCCCCTGTCAACGTGGGCTGGTGCTTCCTGTGTGCCAGAGGTAAGCTCTCACAGCAGCACATGCTAACAGCCTTCCTCTCCTGCAGCTGTGATCCACCAGTGACCCTGAACAGACAGAGCAGACTGATGTGGACGTTCTTAATTACACCACACTTGATGATTTTACTTCCACTGGCTGATTTCAGTCCTGTGACAAAAGATCAGTCATCTTACTTGCACTTCATATTGGAGCTCCAACAGGACCTGATCAGCCTTCATGATTGTAGTTCTTGCATCTTTTTTTGTTTTTGTTTGTCTTTTTTTTTTTTTTGGAGTAAAATCATTTTGCTGTGGTAACATCTCATGAGTGAAAACTAAAAACTCACATACGTTGTTGAGATATTTTGTGTTTTGCTAGTTTATCTTTTAATATTACGTGTTTCATGTTTGGCATTGTTGTTCATGAATAGCAGTGCTGTGAAATGCAATGTTTGTTTTCCATCACAATACTAATACTATGAATGATCCAGGCTGTTACACTGCACTCCACTTAAAAGAATCCCATCTGTCCCGGATGGCGATGAGTTTAGATCTGATGTTTTTTTTGCCTGTTGAAGTTGAGTGCATTGTTTGGCCTCTTTGTGTTGGGACAAACCTTGTTTTACTTGTTTCTTCTGTGTGTGTGTGTGTGCATGTGTGTGAGAGAGACTGTGCGTGTGTGTTTGTTCTTTGTCTTCTTTTTGTGAATTTTGGGTAATTTTCGAGTTTGACTGCGGCTTACCCCCCGTCTCTTCCTGTGTGTCTTGTGTAGGGCTGTTAGTGCAAGACCTTACTGACACCATATTAAGTTCATATGCCTATAAGTCCCACTACCTTCTGACTGAGTCAAATCGTGCTGAGTTGAAATTACCTATGATTCCCTCTCCTTCGTCAGCTACCAAAAAGAATGTTGGGAAAGGTAACTGCACAGTTTTTCTCTTTCTCCTTTGTCCCACTGGTCTGTGTTTGTGTTGTGCCTGCTCCTGTCCTGATTTAGTTTCCCCTTTGTACGCATCTTTCATTTCAACGCCTTGAGGTGCAAAATTAATTAACTGGTTTCACATGCAGTTAATATGAATGCAGAGTGGCGCAAAGTAACCTCAGCCAAGTTCCCTGACACATTAACAGATGACAATGGGCCTCATGCAAGAACAGTTGGTATTATTATCCCAAATCTCTATTTTCAGGGGGAATATGAGGGGGTTGGATTTATCGAATTAAACCTGTTGTAAATTTCCCTTTTTCACAGACATTTTGACACATCGCAGTGGGAAAAGCACAGGCATAGATAACAAAATTAATTCAGTTTAGCTGCTTCAGTTTCAGGGTCCTGGTATTGTGCATGCTGGCTCACTGTAACACTGTCATGACTCCCTGGGACACCTGAATAGAACAGCCATCATTAATGTTGTTAGTAAAACCTGTGCTTTTCCTACTATGACAAGTTAAAAGGATCGTTGCTCTTGAATGTCACCTTTTCACTGGATCATCATTAGCATGCAAGCAACTTTCACGCAAAAACAAAAGCTTAATGTCCTGCTGTCAGAAAGGTCGAATGAGGTGTGGCATTGGAAGTGGTGGGCTTAGAACTTTTATCACAGTATATCTGTTCCCAAGGTCAAGAATTAACCTCCACATTTAAGAGGGAATGGTTTAAACTAGTAAATGTCTCACTACAGCAAAGTGGTCCATGACTTAAGAGAAGGTGACATCACGGAGACGGATGATATATTATCATTCAATGCCATTCAGTAAATAATTTGGTCTATGTAGTAAATTGTTTTTGTTGAGGGATTTTATTTTTGTTGATTTCGGCTTCATTTTTAAACTCCAAATTAATTTTGATTAAGACATGATGATTCTGAAAGTGTTTTTTTCTTCCTGTGGCGAAAGACCGACTATCTGTTCATCTGGACGGCTCGTGAATTTTGTTCATGCCTTAAAAGCAAAAAATTCTAACTACAAGAAAAGTTCTCTTAAATCACTTGTTCTACTGAAGAACAAATCTGTTCGTACTGTGGTTCTTGCACGAGGCCCGTTGTGCGATTGGTTCGTGCTGTGCATGAACAGTCAATCTGGATGTATATCTCTGCAGTAAAGATGCTCTAAATGGAAAATATAATTGGTTATCAAACCTCCTCTACTGAAACTGCTGTATGATGCCCTGATGCAGGATGCTCTGGATTAGTTCAGGTTCTGTCTGTGGCTTGTGGATCTTATCGCTGCTGGTGGCGCACTGCTTCTCTGCTTCAGCACTCTGGGCTTGTTTTTGATTTGAAAGGCCTTGTCCAGACTCACCTCTTTTATGCTGACTGCAGCTGAGTTTTATTTTTTGAAATTTTCTGATGAAATGAAATTTTTGCTCACCCCATTGTCTTGAGCTTTGACCTGCCTTGGATGGAATATAATCCCAATCAGGCATAGATTTGAGTACAATAAAGCAATTATAGGTTACCAAGTGCGAGAATAGGGAAATTACTCGCTTTAAAGTTGTGATGCTTTATTGAAGAAAGAAAAACATTTTGCAAATTGCAATGTTATGAAAATATATGATTCCATACAAGCTGGTCTCTTCAGGATACAACATGTGTGATGGGAAAAGTTTGCTTTACTGGCAGGACTGCATGCCTGCTTTTTGCCAATAATTTGTTTGAGTATAACCCTGATTAACTGTTAACTTGCTGGCTGGTTTTATTCCTGTGCTGCCGCATGTCTTTCCCATAGACTGGTCTTGGTACAGTGCTCTGAATCTGATTACCAGACATGCTGTAACTGCTGCAATAAAACTTGTAACTGACCTGAGAACCCCATACCATGTTCAGCTTTTCACATAGTGTGGCTCTCACAAGAGCCTTCACTCAAGCAAAAAGCTCCTGGCCTTAGTTTTTAAATTTCAGAATACTGACCAGATATTATTATGGGAGTTGTTTTCCCTACAAGGACATGGTTTCACTATTTATCACACTACATTTTGAAAAATTATGCCTTGGTGCTTTATTCATTGGCTTTATAGTATTTATACTTCCCTTGGGCTTGTCTGCAAATAAGATTCAGAGTTTGACCAGGTTTAAAGGTGCATCACCTAATCATACACTCCTCCTCTCTTTGCATATCAATTTCCCACAACGCATGCAAACACACAAACACAAACACACACGTACATATACATACACACCCAAACATGTGTACATCCATACAAATGTAGGAGGCAAGTTGCTGTGCTGCGACTCTTGCCCGGCTTCCTTCCACCCGGAGTGTCTGGAGATGGAGATGCCGGAGGGGGCGTGGTCCTGCAGTGATTGCAGGGCAGGGAAGAAACCTCACTACAAACAAATTGTCTGGGTCAAACTGGGCAACTACAGGTACGCAGAGAGCACCGATTATAGACTGCTGAGGCTTGTGCCACTGTCAGTTTATGGTATGGTTACATTTGAAGGATAAGTCTGCTGATGAGCCTTTGTGCCACACAGCTCCATTGTTGTCCAAAAACTATTAAAAACACATAACTGAGCTACACTGTTTCACTGGCTGACACGTCCCTGTGTTACAATGAATAGGCATATACATACACCATCCTTCTGCTGTAAATACTTACCTGAGCACCACATGTGGATCAATAAATAGCTGAAAATAGTTCCAGACAAATTAATGCTTCTCTCTTGTTTGAGTAAATTTTGCCAAAAATGACAGTGCTGAGCTGTTTTAAGACATTATTAAGCTTTTTTTTTGTGGAACTATATATTTGTGACCCATTTTCAAGAGTTATGACTTCAATAGGAACAAATAGGCTGAGAATCACAGGCAGGTTGAGACTAATGTATTGTTGGTTTTGGTATTTTCATAGCATTAGTTGACGTCAATAGGTTCAGTGAAACAAATCTGCTTTGCACCTGACACTGAAACAGGATGTGACATTATACATGCAGGTATTCAGGAAACGTTAAGCAGAGCACAGCAGTGGTGTTTTCTTGTCTCACACTGACTGAGCCATGCTCTTTAATATTTGTGCAGGAGTTTCTAGTCTGCATGCACCGTACTATATTAAAACGTGGTAGTGGGACACATATGATGTCTTTTCCATTTAAGAAGAATGATTATGTGCCAAAAACAGCTCTTTATTGGTCATAGTTTCATAGAAATGATATCTGAGATGTAATTTTGCAAGAGCTTGAGGAACAATTTATGCCACCAGAAACAAATTGTCATAAAACAAAGATGAGTAAGTTATAGGTAATAAGTAAGTTTTGAACACTATTGTGCAGGTGTGACACTACCCCGGGGCTGTAATAACTTCAGATTATACGTTGTATCACTTGTTTTTACAACACTCATCTTTTCTCCTCATTGAAGAATGTCCCTGTCCTGTTCCCTTGCAGGTGGTGGCCAGCAGAGATTTGCAACCCTCGCTTGGTGCCATCAAACATTCAGAGCCTTCGCCACGATATCGGTGACTTCCCTGTCTTCTTCTTTGGCTCCCACGACTACTACTGGATCAACCAGGGCCGCGTCTTCCCCTATGTGGAGAATGACAAGAACTTTGTCACGGGTCAGATCAACATCAACAAAACCTTCAAGAAAGGTAATTTCTACCCTAGAAAGTTTCCTTCTATTTTCGAGACAAATCTGTTGCGATTTCATCCTTTAAAGCTGTAGGAAGGATGAGTTTCAGAGATACTGTTGGTGTGTTTTAGCTCTGGAAGAAGCAGCTCGGCGGTTTCAGGAGCTAAAGGCACAGAGGGAGAGCAGGGAGGCTCTAGAGCAGGAACGTAACTCTCGCAAACCTCCACCCTACAAATTCATCAAGGTAATGTGATGTAATGTGAAAATATTGAATTTCTATTCAATCAATCTTGAGTGTTTTTACTTATTCTGATGGTGCTGTGTTTTCCTGTGACAGTCCAACAAACCGGTAGGGAAAGTGCAGGTGCACGTAGCTGACTTGTCAGAAATCCAGCGATGCAACTGCAGACCAACAGATGAGCATCCTTGCAGCATCAACTCCCAGTGTCTCAACCGCATGCTGCAGTACGAGTGTCATCCACAGGTCTGTGTGCGTGTTTGTTTTGGTCCGTTTGTCTCTCGTATCTTGAGCAATAAAAACTGCAAGACTGTCATATCAAATTGCATCTCTTAACTTTCTTACATGTTGTTGTTGTTGCTGTCAGGTGTGTCCTGCAGGAGACAGCTGTGAGAACCAGGGTTTCTCCAAGCGGCTGTATGCAGAGACAGAAGTTGTAAAGACAGACGGCCGTGGTTGGGGCCTCAGGACCAACCAGGCCCTCAGGAAGGTGGGTGTGAAGTTAACCAATTCTAAATCATGGATAGCTAGATTATAAAGCTTTTGTCTTAACCGGCTTCCTATAATATGATCACTTATACAAAGCAGACATTTAAAAGTCAAATTTTAGTAGTCAAATATTAAAATCAACCTCTAATGTCAAATTGAATACCAAATCGTGCCAAGACTCCCTGCAACTGCAGGTTGTTCATCTGGGGCTTCTTGGCACAGGCTACAGGTCACAATTTCCTTCAGAGTGTTATATTGGATAAGCAGTCAAGATTTGCATAGTAGATAAGTGACAGTAGAAAGTGACAGAAAGAGAGATGCATCACTGAATCTTCTGTGCTAACTTTCCAGACACACAAATGCATAAAACATCGCCATTGTCTTTCTCTGGGTGATCTGGTTATTTAAAGTTGGCAATGACCTTGTTCCTACAGTCAAATACCTGTCGACCTAATGATCAGACTGTCAATTCAAACGGTTCAATGGTTCTGGAACCAGTGAACAGTTGATTACTGCCCTTCACATCAATTGTCATTTTAAATGAGATTGACTGTGTGTTCCTAAAACACTGTAAAAATTTGCTTTGTTGTTTGCTCCAGGGTGACTTTGTGTGTGAGTATGTGGGAGAGGTCATCGACTCCGAGGAGTGCCAGCAGCGAATCAAACGCGCCCATGAAAATCACGTGACCAACTTCTACATGCTCACCCTCACCAAGGTAAAAAACAGTGACATGATCAGAGACACTGAAACATTGGTCAGTAGCGAGAACTCCACCAAGCGTTTCTTGGACCCTCATGTCTTAATGTCCGTCCCTCTTCATCGTAGGATCGTGTGATAGACGCCGGCCCGAAAGGAAACTCGGCTCGGTTTATGAACCACAGCTGCAGCCCAAACTGTGAAACACAGAAGTGGACGGTAAACGGAGACGTTCGCATTGGACTCTTTGCCCTCTGCGACATCGAGCCAGGTGAGTTCACATATACTCTGTTACATGCCAACATATGTGTTACATGCACTCAGATCAAGCTGGATGATGTGACTCTTGTCCCCGGTGTTCCTGCAGACACAGAGCTGACCTTCAACTACAACCTGCACTGTGTGGGCAACAGGAGGACGTCCTGTCACTGTGGATCAGACAACTGCTCTGGATTCCTTGGGGTGCAGCCATCGGTGAGGACATTAACCTCTCCTCATCAGCCTGAATCCAGTCCTAGAGCGACCCTGGCTTTTGGAAGCTGTGTCTGATGGCATTTTAATCTGCTTGTAATGTGTCCT
Source organism: Chelmon rostratus (assembly GCF_017976325.1). NCBI lineage: Eukaryota > Metazoa > Chordata > Actinopteri > Chaetodontiformes > Chaetodontidae > Chelmon > Chelmon rostratus. The sequence continues at coordinate 15,199,832 of NC_055662.1, read as the reverse complement.
CCAGAGCGCTGTGGTGATGGAGAAAGAGGAGAAGGCCAGGAACGCCAAACTGAAGCCGAAGAAGCGGAAGCTGCGGCCGGAGGGCAAACACACGCACGAGTACTTCTGTTTCCGCTGCGGAGAGGGAGGCGAGCTGGTGATGTGTGACAGAAAGGACTGTCCGAAGGCGTACCACCTGCTGTGTCTCAACCTCACCAAGCCACCATACGGTAATGACTAATTGAGCCTGTGTGCGGCTTTGTGAATCCACTAAATCTATAGATGCAGAGTGTCGAAATCTCACAGATACTTTTCATCGACATTTCAGCAGCATAAAGTACCTGCTGTGATGCTCTCAGATGGCATGTGTAAAAATACTCCTTTATCAGTATATTAGTATCAATCCTGACACTGTTTTCCAGTGACAGTGAAGTCATAGCTAGTTAAAGGCAAACTTTCGAGATATTGATATCCTGGCAAAGAAATTGTCTGAAAAAATAATAATTATCTCTCCAAGATTTGTCTGGAGACCTCGGTGGGTTTAAAACCACTGCTCTTTCTGTGTCTGCCTGCAGGACGTTGGGAATGTCCGTGGCACGACTGCAGCGTTTGTGGTGCCCCGGCCTCGTCCCTCTGTGATTTCTGCCCTCGCTCGTTCTGCCGGGACCACGAGTCGGGGGCGCTGACCCCCTCCTCCCTCGAAGGCCGCCCCTGTTGCTCCAGTCACAACCCTGTCAGCCCCCTGGGCTCCAACTCCAGCTCAACCCAGTCGCGCCGCTCCGCCCTGAGCCCCGTCAGGGTCAAGGAGGAGCCGGAGCCGGAGCCGGGCCAGCCGGCTGCAGAGTGACGCCACAGCTCCCCTCAATACCTCATTCCCTGTAAAGTGCGCTCCTGTTGGCCTGCTTGGCTCCGATCCACCTCTGATCTGAAGCGGCGCGCTATGAAAGGGAATACAGTGCTTTTTGACCAGTGCGACGGCTCCTGATTCAGAGATGAGACACACAGACGAACACCTTGATGCCATTTGTGGCGACTGGAGCGTCAGCAGGGGAAGCGTCCAGGCATCATCATGCACCGTTTTCCCTCCTCTCTTGCCATGAAACACCACCACGAACGCCCTCTACAGCTCGCCTGCGCCCACCGGAGGGCCCAGACCACCACCACCTCATTTGTTTTTCTGTTATTTTTACAGCTGTGGAAATTTTAAGTGTTGTCACGTCGTCAGTTACCGGCACTTTGAAGAACACTTTGAAGTGGAGGGAGAGGTAAGAGATAAGAGGAGGAGGAGATGTAAAGCTGAACCTCTCCACCACCACGCTCCTCCTCTCCTTGTTTACCTGCTGTAAGCTGTGGTCGGCATGTCATACACAGGATGGCTGTACGGAGACGAGCCCTCCTCTGCAGCCAATCGTCACTCCCGATATGATCTGTCGTCACATTTATCTCTTCTTCTTCTTCTTCTTATTGGAGGACGGGATTGGGGGGAATGACCGATTTTGTGCAATTTTTTCAGGACCACACTACATTCCAACCTTCCTTAGACATGGTTTTAATATACTTATGGGTATAGATGAATATAATTATATACAGTATCTATGTTTGTTAATGTTTACAGACAGATTCTCTCACTTCATCTCGGTGAGTGGTGTATTATGTTTGTTTGTTTAGGTGTTAAGCATTACGCAGACCTCCTTGTGAAAATAGTCCTATTAAGGTGAAATATAACGGTATATAGTGTAATGGTATGACATTACAGAAGTACTTGTGATTTTCATATTGCCAGTCTCACTCGCCATTGTGTACATAATTGGCTCATACTATTGTAAAGTACTTAAAGATCCGGAGGGACGGAGCCTCGCCTCTCTGGTTGTTCCTGGAAGAAGGAAGCGCTTTTTTAAACCACAAGACAGATCCTTTTTATTTTCTTTTTCGATAAAGTTCTGTTCCCACATTTCCTCCAAGCAGTTACTGTTATTTGTATTGTAGATGGAGGGGCTCAGCTTGTGATCACTGGTGCTGTCTTAAAGTATTGTTAATCAGCCTTAAGTTTGATTCTGGCTGTAGTAACTACTGCCCAGACGCAGTTCATTTTAGCAACGTCGTGTACTGTGACCACTTCGATGCTTGTTTTGGGTTTTTTTTTTTTTGTTTTTTTTTCTTCAATTTTTTTTGTTTGTTTTGTTTTGTTTTGCCAAACTCTTTTCTGAAAAGCACTTTTACACAGCTTGTCGTGACACAATTTAGCTAGGTCATACATATACAGAAATGTATATAAAAAGAACATAAGACAAGTGTTTCAAAATGGATACCTCTTCTTCTTGTAGTAACGTCGGAATTTAAACTGTGTTGTAACTTTTTTCCTCTCGGTCAGAAACGTGGAGAGTGCTGGGCGCGGTTCTTTTTTCTCTTTTTTTTGAGGAAAGTGGCCTAAATGCTGTTTTGTTTTTTTGGCACAAGTAAGGAATGACTGCCAGCCCGGCTTTGTACAAAAGAGTCCTCGGTGTCCTCGAGAGGCACTTCTTCATTTTCCACCTGGAGAACATCCTCAAGGCTGGGCTTTATATAAAGACGTAATGGTATAACAACAGTCCAGTTCAGTATAATGTACAAATACAAACTTCTGTACAGTGTTTTTAATCTCTCATCTGTCAAATCCAAATTTTTTGTATTTATTGCACCACATTTTATACCAATTTCTTTTTCAAACACCAGTGCAGTAATTTGTCTCCCTCTCCCCCACGGTGAAAGTGAAATAGACTATTTAAAAAAACATGGGGAGTTTTACATAATATATCTGTATCTAGTTATTGCATACGTTTTAGTTTTGTTTTGCTTTTGTAAACATTCGGTGTAATGATTCCACATTTGGTAACAGCCGCTGCTCATCGACCTGTATTGTGACTCACTGTATTTGGTGTTAAAAGCAGTGTGAAGCAGTTCAATATTGGAATGTAAAGTTTCGTTTTCAGAGCAGTTTTTGTGCTTTTTTTTGTTTTTTGTTTTTTTTTGTTAAAGCCTGGACTCAAGTGATCATCACAGCAGTTCATGTGTATCCATGCCTCAGCCTTTTGCTCATGATCCGACCCCAGTGCACCAGTCACATGACTGTTTGTGTTTTCTGTTTTTTTGTCTGGGTTTAAACTCGAGCCACAGGATGAAACAGTGCCAATGTTTCTACATCTTGTCAGTTCATTTGGGGTTTCTTTGAATAGATAGAGTAGATACAGTGAATCATAAAGAAAAAAGACTAAAGAATGAAAAAAGAATGGGAGCCACTGGATGCAGAAGAGGGAGACAATTCCAGACATGATTTAAAACATAGAAAAATACTCTGTTTGGAATAATAGTTTGTATCTGATATGGCTTATCCTCATTAATGTTCTAAAACAAATCTGTGAATATGCAAATATGTTCATTTCAGAAGTTAACTGAAAAGCTAATTCTTTGTGTATGTGCATGGAGGCTCCACATCACTCTTGTGTAAGTTGCATATTGGATGACGATTGGTTTCCAAGCAAGTTGTGATGTCACAAAATCATCTAGCACACATGTCTTAAACTCAGATTCAAAGTGAGCGCAGAAATGAATCATTACATTAAGTTAAAAACTGCATTATAGTGTCAAGGTTAGAATGAGCGAAGAATGTTTGAGTGGAGGTGGGCTTTAATTGACTAAATATATGCACATAATGCGTAAATACACAAAGCAGACACTTAATCAGATAAAGACCGCAGAAAAAGGCTTGGACCTGGAAAGATGGGTCTATTTTTTCCGTTGTTCAGCCATTAAATGCCTGTATTTGTGCACAAATTTAGCATTTTCAGTGTTCTCATTTTTCTGCATTCAACAGCTCCTCCTCTTGTCTCTTTTTGTTATTATTGACCCTTCTTGGAAGTTAAATTTGCTGACTTTCTAAGCACTGCTCCCAAATTTGCCAAACTCATCACAGATGCATTTTTGTTCCGTAGTTAATTGTAGGAATAGGGCCACTTCAGTACACTTTCAATATCAGGTAGGTGCATCATGAAGGCACTTTTACTTACATACTCAAAATGGTCTGTGTGTCTAAACTTGAATTTTCTTTATTTTTTTATTTATTAATGTGTTATTTTTTTTTACACAGGATTCATACATGTGATAATCAGACCACAGGCATCCTTGACTTTAGTATTTGTGGCTTCGGAGAAAAATGTCTCATGAATTGTAATTATACTATAACTGGTCTTACAGCCTTTTTTTTTTCTTTTCAACGTGACTGTTCAGCTGAAATGCATGCTTCCAACATTAGACACTGGTTTAATTAATCCACTCCTGTATTCAGTTGGAGAGTCTTTAAATGCCAATGTTTTTGTTTTTATTTGTAGTGTTTTTTTTTTTTTTTTACCATATTGCACAGAAATTGTGCAAAACCAGCCTTTATTGTTTTGCACCTGCAGATCGCATGATCATGAATTACTTTGTGCCAGTTTGTCCTCTTCTGCCCTTCGCTGCTGATACAGCAGCAGTATTACATATGCCTAATTTACATGTCCCAGCGTGCATCATTTCATTTACTGAAAATACTGATCTGATGTGTATGTTTATGTTTTTTTTTTTAAGAGACAGCATGTTTGTTCTCAGTTAAGTGACCCTTAAATACGCCTGAGGAAGATTTTTTTTTTTTTTTAGTGTCCAGGAATTTGCTAATTATTATTTTTCAAATACACTTAAATTTAGAATTGACCACCAAAGGGTATGTTTCAGTTCACTGTGATGTCTTTTTGGTTTTTGTGCAATGTTGCCAACTGTCATTAAGTTTTTAATTAACATGCTGTCAGACGAGAAACAGTGTTGGAATAAATAAATAAATCCACTTTCATAAGCACTCTTCATCTCTTTTTACTTGTAGTAAAATTACTTACAGTAACTCTAACTGGGGTCATATCTATCTCTCTTGGTGTTGCTTAAATTGAAACGTGGATGAACACAAAATACCATGTTGATTACTGTTCAACCTGTGTTACTGCATATTGTTGAAGAACTTGTAAATAGTTTGCATTGAACTTGCATAGAATCATGTTACTGTGGCGTGCTCTTTTTGGCTGTACAATTCTGCTTCTAAATGTGTGTGACTGTTGGGACAACACTCTTTTTGTACATGACTGTCTTTTTATTTGAGAATATTGATTCTGTCCTTTTTCATTCTAAAGTTGAGTTTGAAGAGTTCAGACATGCCTGAAGTTTGACTTTAATAAAGCTGTACTCTGTCTCAGTGAAAAGCTCTCGCTGTACATGATTTCTTAATGGTTTGAAAACGAAAGAGATATAGATCAGTCTTCTTGTTTAAGAGGTTGTAAAAGCAAGATTATGATTTTTATGATTGATACTTTGAAATAAGAGTACTAATAAAATGAAAAAACAAAAAAGTGTGTCAAAGGTGAGAGATTTGAAAATACAGACCAGGGTAAAAGGTAAACGTACTGACATTCCATTAATTTCTACCATGAAGTAACAGTCTCAGCATGCTCACATATACATGGGAGTCAGAAGTAAAGCAGCTTAAAGCTATAACACTTGTGAAATTAGAGAAACTGTAAAAAGTCATGCTTAAGTGATTCAATGTGAAAATAAAAATTAAAGCAAACTTCACCGATTTAACCTCTAGGTGGCAACCTGTGACGTGACGTGGCGTCTTGCATCCATGTGTCAAGGCGGAAAAATCAACAATACCATTTCCGGTTTAGAGAGCATGCCAGAGCTCAGAACTCTGAACCACAGAGCTTTTCTGCAATGTTCATATTGGCTTAGAATTCAGTCCTATGAAAATATATAACTAAGTTTCATTTAATCAGCGATCAACAATTTCATGCTGTTACGTTGCATTTCATCTTCAGCCAAACTGGGGGTGAAATGACATTTCGCAACATCATGTAGTGTTAAAAACTTTCAGTTTCAGCTACTGATGAAAACAACGTTGATTTCTGATTAATAGTCGTTTAGGACGACGTACGCCTAACCATTCACCTTTATTTTGAAAATCCTAAACCAGAAGTAGCTGCAGTGTGACCGTTACCTTCACAGAGCGCTCATCTCCTCAGTGGCATCTCCGTTTCTCTCAAGTCCTCAAATGCACGACTTCCACCGTCGGCAGGATCAGAGGATGTCGAGGCCTGATTCACGTTGGCGTTTCATGTTAATGTGAGGATAAAGAGATAAATAAAAAAAACCCGACCCGCCCGTTTAAGGTTAGTAATCGACCTGGGATTCCCTGTTTGACAACACGGAAATGGGCCAGATGTCTTCTTTGACAGATGTTGCTAGCTAGCTTAGCTCAGTCAGCTAACATCTTGTTTCTCCAATACAGGCACTTAATGTTAGCTTGTTTGCCTTGTTTTGTGTATTGACAGAAGCTGTCGAGCCCATCAAGCTTAACACAAATGTTATATCCAATTAAATCACGAAATAGAAGTGGAGGGCACAGGTGCAGCATGTTGGCCTTTATATCAGGTGTTAGACAGGACAGGGGCTACATAGAGTAAAAGCTGGAAGATAATCAACATGATCATTACCAATATTCCACCAGATACATAATCAGAGTAAAGGTGATGGAGAAGCATTGCAAAAAGGTGTTTATTTTGAAGTTTTTCCTTCTTTTTATAGGCAAGTAAATACTTAGAGACAAGGGTCAGTAACCTCTGTTAATGTGAGCAGATATTTGTACTATTTACTGCATGTTCACATCAAAGTGAGGTATATAGTAATTAGATTAACTGTTTTGCCACTTGCATACCCATAATCTCTCATATCCCATCTTTTTTTTCTCTAGTCCCAGTTAAGTTAAATGAGCTGAGTGATGATGTTTGCTGTTGACTGAAGTCCACTCCAAGAAACAAAATGAAGAGGAGGCTGCTTCGTGGTTTCCTGTCGGAGATTTCCGTCCGGATGGCGCTGTTGGTTGTGTTCCTGTAAGTGTGTCCACCTTTGAATCATTTGCATCATTGCTTTATGGATCCATATACAGGCATTGTTTGAATGACGAGCAAGCAAACAGAAATGTGGCCCTTTTTTGTGTTTGTGCAGTGTGACAGAGCAGCTTCCTCCTTTCTACCGTGAGATCCAGTCAGAGGAGATGTGGTTGTATAAATTCCATCGTGTGGAGAGAGATCATGTGCCCACATCTCTTATGTTTGTAAGTAATATGTCTGCATGCCTCTCAAATTAAAATGGAACATAATAAATCTTGTAATTCAGTTATTCTGCTCATAACTTCAAGCCTAACAAGTGTCAGTATAGAGAATTCAAACTCACTCCCCTCCTCCTACTGTGTTTAAAAGACCACGCCAGTGTTTCTTTTAAGCCCATTATTCACCATTAGTTTTCCAAAGCTATCATAAAGTTTTAGATTAAGGCCCTACCCTCCACACAACCACTGCAAATATGGTGGACATAAATGCTTATAGTATTGCTGTAGGTTTGAACTTACTCAAACAAGTAAATCTCTGCAAGCTAATTTTCATTCTGTAGCCAAATAAACAAACCAGTGTCTGCCTGAAAATCTATATAAACTAGTGTGTGCTTCCCAAAAATTGAGATATTTTGCAGAATTTTTAAGAGTAAGTAGTCTGAAACAGGCTCAAAGACTGTCATAGTCCCCTTTAATGGAAACACAATGAAGCAATCAAAGGAAAACTATCAATCTATGTACATGCTTACAGACAGACATTAATTTGGCTATAAGTGGATTAGAGTTGTTACATTCTCCTCTTTTTTCTTCTCACATCAGAGCGTGGCGGTTTTCACCCCACTGATTGTAATCCTGGTTTTCACCTTCCTGAAGAAGTCAGAGCGAGGAGATCTGAAGGAGGCCACCCTGGGTGAGTACACTGCATACAGATATTAATTTTTTCATATTAAAACAAAAATATCAGCCAGTTTTTTTTTTAGTTGACTTGTCTGTTTCCTTCTGTCATCCAGCTGTGACTTTGACTCTGGTGCTGAACGGAGTTTTCACCAACGTCATCAAACTTGTTGTTGGCAGGTAAACATGGTTCACAACATAGCAGATGTAAATGAAACCCAGTGTCACGGCGCACAAAAGACCAAATCTGTCCTCTCTGTCTTTGTCCCTGCCTCAGGCCACGGCCAGACTTCTTCTATCGCTGTTTCCCAGACGGTCAGATGAACCTGGAGTTGCGCTGCAGCGGCGACCCAGATGTCATCATGGAGGGCAGGAAGAGCTTTCCCAGCGGACACTCCTCCTGTAAGGGCCTTTTATGGTTGATTTGGCCTCAGTAGCTGGTACATCAGTAGTCAAAAAGGAAGGACAACAAAAGCACTAAGTGGGACAGGAGGGCGTATGATATATCTGAAAATAGATATATATAAGTGTATTTTAGCCCCCAAGCTCTTATTTCGTTGTATAAGCAAGATAGTGTCCCATGTTACTCTAAAACCTCTTGACTTTGTCTTCAGTGGGAAAAGGTACAATCAGTATTCATTCCTGGGCCAAATGACTGCAGCAGTCATGAGTATTTATCGGCTCCAGCTCTGACGGTAGTGATGGAAACATGACACCTGGCTGGACATGCCAATTTTCCCCCTTCCAGGGTGATGCCATGATGTGCATTGAAGTTCTGGATGCTGGCGTGCAAACAGCCATGAAACACGAAATGCTTGGACGTTGGTCAGCCATAACATTGTCACTGACCTCCAAGCTACTTTCTACTGTTCTCTGTTTTCCAGCAGATTCATAATGGCGAACATGACAAAAACAGACGGTCTACTGGCAATGGGAAAGGAGTCAGTCGCCTATTATTAGTGGGTTTAACTCCAAAACCTGCATAAACACACAAATCTTGGTGTTAAATGGTATAAGCAGTGCCTCTCCATGTCCCCGCCCTTCCTCTCTTTGTTGTTTTCTGTTTGAGTTCTCTCTGTTTCTATATAAAGCTTCCTCTGGCTCTGATCACCTCTTCTCCTTGATCCCAGTTGCCTTTGCAGGTTTGGGTTTCACAGCGCTGTACATCGGAGGAAAGCTGCGCTGCTTCAATGCAGCGGGCCAAGGCAGAGCGTGGCGGCTGTGTGCCTTCCTCACCCCTTTACTCACTGCGACAGTGATTGCCCTCTCCAGAACCTGCGACTACAAACACCACTGGCAAGGTGAGAGTCACAGAAATGCTTTGAATGGCACAATGCATCATGTAAACAACGTAGCCATTTGCATGGCATTGGTTATCGGTTTAAGGGTTATTTCCTTAAGTCAACTGACAACAGCCTATATAGCAGTACCAGTTTTTCTGTCCCTGTGTTTCTGGCAGGAAGATGGTCTCCACATTCATAATTCTGCCTACAAAACTGTAATTTACCATCCTTTTGCATAGATTGCTTTACTTTTATGTCAGCAATCACTTTGAAACAATGACTCTGATGGTGGATATTTTATATAGTTACATTTTCTGATTTATTGATTTCTGTTTTGGTATCAAGTTTGAGAAGTTTTTTCACAATGGAAAAACAATTTGAAAAATCACTTGCTTTCAGTTCAGCTCAGTTCAGTTTGTCCAAATTGTCTGGACACTTCTCTGTTGCAGGCTTCTTTATCTTTAAAACATTAATGTAATCAGGAAGTAAAAAAAATCTATTCTCTCCTTCATGTAGATGTATTAGTGGGCTCTCTGCTGGGTCTCGCCTTCGCCTGGCTGTGTTACAGGCAGCACTACCCTCCACTTCAGGACCCCGACTGCCACAGACCTCTGCGTCACAGAGAGACTGTTCCTGCCGCACAAGAGCGCAAGCTGGCCAACTCCAACTACATCCTGCCCCTGTAGAACAGCAGCAACCGGATCATTTACTAGTGTCATTTATTCTGGGTTACATGGTAATCCTCCTCATTCTGGTTTTCACACCTTTAGGGCTGGGCAGTATTAACAGTATTTATTGTACATCATTGTAACTGTGAGAATTGTGAGAATTTTCTTTTCATATGGTAAAATATGACACAGGGTTTATTTTCTAAGCTAAAATGATACATTTCTTCTGAATGGTTTCTGAGAACACATGAGAGTTTCTGTAAGTAACAACTCCAGTTCACCAGTCCAACATGGTGGACTTCAACTACACAAACAACTTTAATTGTGGCTTTCTAAACCTTAACCGATATTATTACATACGGCATTTATCAATATCGGAGGGCCTGGTGAAAATCATGACATTTATTAGTATCCATCCATATGGCCCAGCCCTACACACCCTGTGTATTGTGCCTATAGATCACATGACTTTTAATACTCACAACAGCTGAGCAGGTCTACTACACAAGCACTGCACTAACAGTCCACTGCCCAACAATCACTGGCTCAGCTGCTGTGAAACATCATGTCGGGTCACTATTTTGTGATTCTTTTGTAAACTTTTTCAACAAGCTGGGGAGGAAAAAACAGGAAAAAATTCCAGTATTGGATGTTTGTGCATGGAAGTTCATCCCTGACCTTTTGGAAACAATATATGGTGAAGAGGATCAGAGCTCAGCAACTGTTAGGGGATAAATCAGTTAATTAGCAATTTGAAGTGAAAAAGTAGGATTTTATTTGTAAATCATTAACAATTAATCTAGAATATAAGATATTAGCTAATGAAAAAAATCATCAGACAGAGATAAGGTTGTAAGCCCCAAATAATCAGCGAGAGGACCTTTGAGCTTAGATCATCTGCACCATATAGTATTTGATTTGACAGAGGAAAACTGGGGGAGTAAGAGGTGTTTATGTGGGCTGTTCATATTTAAATGTAGGGGTGGGCGATTTGGATAAAATCCTCTATCACAGTATATTTAATGTTATAATTGATCTGGAAAATCAAAAATCAATGAGAAAATTGTGCATTTGTTGGGGACTATTTTAAGTCGTGGATTAACACACATTCAGCGCCCAAGTTGTTCTGGAAGAACAATGGAGGTCTACTGCACAAAAGAGTAATACATACACACAATACACATATTTCATTGCTGGTTTAGGTCTTTTCATGGGATTTGTTAAGTACAGAATGTCACCAGATGTATCCTTTACAGGGATACTCACCACAGTGTTAACTGCACAGCAAAATCTCTGACATTTGATTGATTGATGTTGTCCCACAGTATGCGTCAACATATGGCCCACTCCTGTCTGAAAGCACCTCTTTGATTGCCTTCATGTGTAAAGCGGGTTACTGAAAACCACTTCCCATATCTTTGATGCTCACAGCTCTGCTCTACTGCCTCTGTCTTGAGTGCTTTAAATCGCTCTGTCTTCCTTTATTATATTTTGAATGTTTCCATTCACAGATTGTTTGATTAATGTCTGGACAGGGTTTCTATGTCCAATCCTCAGCATATCGCCTGATGTAGCAGTTCCACTCATCTCTTCTCACGGTTTTTGCTGTAGTTTATTTGTGACAAACACAAATGATAACTGCATCTCCGCAGCACATCTGCTAATATCGCAACAAGTTAATATGACTGTAAAAAAAGTAGGAGATAAATGTTTTCCTAGGTCAGTGGTCTCAGGCTTACTGTAGGTCTGGTTTTCATTAGTGCACCCTCTCCTGGTTCCTCTGCCGACCTGTCTGAGGTGTGAATGTTCACCAGAGGCGGTAGATGTGGTGCACAGGGGTTGGTTGTGGGAGTGACAGTAGAACCAGATCTTTCTGATGAACCTGAGTGAGATCAGACTCTCCAGGTGATGGTGCTAGCCTCCCAGTGCTCCTGCTGGTCAGGATTTCTATCCTGTTAATAGTTTTATTGGCACGTAAAGTTTGGTGGAAGAGTTTTTTGTTTTGTTTTTTCCTGGCAATCTTCATGAACTTTCATTTAAGACTGTACTTCTGGTTTAAATTTAGTTCTGTATTATGTTTTTGTTAATGCTTGTATGGCTGGTTTTCAGTTGGAAAGAACATGTCGGCTTTTACGTAGATGTGACTTGAAACATGAGAAACAACAAAACCTCTTATGTTTCTGTTTGCGTGTGAAACCAGCCAAAGTTGTGCAGGGTCAAAGCACTTCTGCTCGTTGCTGTGGATCATCTTTAATTAGCTGGATCACAGTAGTTTCAGACCAAACTTGGCAGAAAGAATGAATGAATTTGTGCCTTTGTTTACTACATTACCTTATTACTCTTAGTTAATGGAGCATATACTGCATCTTACAGTGTATGCTCTCTGCCATGTTGTGGATGCGACGTTATTTTCAATCTTTACCCTTTTTTTTTTTGCTTTTATTTTTTTGTTTTACAATGTGTAGGATTCAGTTGGAAAGATCCTACATGATGTTATGTAACGTGGCATGCTTTACCTCAGAAAAAATAATCTTTGATTACTTTCCATTAATTTTGTTGCTGATTTAGTCAAATGTGAAGATTTCTGGGTGGAAACATGTAAGATTTACAACTGAGAGAGTAGCCAAGAGGAGGAAAAACTTTTTACAAAACTTTGAGACAAATACTATCTTGATTTACTCAGTCTTACAGGTATTTATGAGATGATGTACAGGTCTAAGTGTATTTAATTTGGGGGCATGTAGGAGTTTACTTGAATTTTGAATATTTGTTTGTTTACCTTTAATGTGATAATGTTATTTCATGAAAATACTGTAGGAATCATTTGTGGGCACATGGGTTTCTGGGGGATCTGGTAGACAAAAAAAAATGCTCATTAGACTGCTGCATTTTGAAAAATCCTGCATGTTTCACAGCTAAAGAGCAACATATTTTCATTACTTTCCTTCCAAATCAAAAAATTTCCATCCATTTCTATTAATTTATGTGATTTTAGGTATGTGTATACTGTATCAAGTTGATGATCATGTCTGGTCTCCTTCAGATCTACTGTCATGATGCGGGATTATACTAAAACTTGCCTGTTTGCTTTATTTATGTCATGCTCATCATAATTTGCCTTGGCTTGTAGGACCACATAGCAGCCGCTCATGCTGATACAGTATCCAGATTGTACATGTTGTGATGCTTTTAATCTTTTGGTGACACTAAATGATGTTTCTAAATAATCTTGCAATACAGACTGTCCTTTGCTTATTTTCTTTTGAGTCAACCTTTTTTGAGTATGTGTGATGATTGCAGGAACCTGTTTAGACAATATGAAATTTACAGTAAACAATACAATGAAAGCAATTAATAACAGAATGCAGCAAAAAGCTCATTAGAAATGGCTGGGTACCTATAGTAATAGTGATACTAATAATATTAATATATAATATATCAATCTATTAGTCGATTTAGTATTAATAATCTAAGTACAAAGTAACCAGTAAAGCACAAACGTTGTCTCGTGTTTTTTGTGTGTGTTGTTTGTTTCAATATGGCGGGCGTGGCTTCGAGCGTATGACGTAGGTCAATCCCCTCGCAATGATTGGTTGGATGTGACGTGTAGATTTGGCGCCACATTTCCAACAAGGAACACAGTGCCGCAGCAGAAAAGCTTCGTGTTTGACAGCAAACCAAAATAACCCGCTCTTCATGCCACTTTAGCATTATTTTATCGGGTTTGTCTCGTCTTTTTAACCAACATTTTTGAACATGTTCATCACGGACATCAGAAAGGAATTTTATGAAGTTGTTGCCAACCAGGTAAGTTGTTTGAGCTAACTAACATTAGGTTAGCTGACTTGAAGCATTAAGGACTGTTTGCTAACGTTACATAGCAGATATGCACGTTAACGTGAGTTATCAATATTGAGACGCAATGTATTTATTTTATATGGTATACTAACGTAAACATGGCCTGTCGTACGTTGTCTTGCTTTCAGAGAGTCGCACTCCTGGTAGCATCCGACATCGACGCTCTCTGCGCCTGTAAGATACTGCAGGTAAGACAATCAGCTAACAGCTAACTGTTAGCAAACATTAGCTGCTCTGTTCAGCTGTGCAGGCTGACATTTTTCATCAGGAAGATCCTTTGGCCACACATACAGATCCCCTCAAATGAATATATTACGTACCCTGCTCTATTAGTAGCCACCAGCTTAATATTTTGTTTGACTTCATTGATTAGTAGCTCTTTTTCGCTCCTTATTTACGCTACATTTAACTAGAGTAAGTTAGTTATTTGTAGTACTCCGGCATTTCCTTCCTTGTATAGTGTATGTTATGAACAATAACTGACTAGAGGATCCGTTGTAGCTTATTACCATGAAAGTATAGTAAGTAAATACTCCCAGTTGTACCTCTTACGCTGGAAAAACCGAAATCTAAGATAAAATATCTTAAATCAAGACAATATGAGCTTGTTTTTTGTCTGACAACATGTCTTCATTGTCTTAATAAGATATTATAAGTTGTTACTGAGATTTTATGACTGGTTCTGAGTAACTTAATGCTTGACAACTAGAATTTTCAGAATGGAATGATGATGTAAAAGCTGCCATGTTTATGTCACGTTGATGCACATTTCTGAGATCAAATTAATGTCCCGATACATAAATGCTGATTAGTCTTTATACGTTCAGATTTGTATTAAGTTTAATTTTCAGTGGCACAGTTGCTCAACATTCAGTGGTCCTGTGTCTTGATTTGTCAGTGAGATGCTATTGATGAGTTAGTAAATTAGATAACAACAGCTGAATCTTTTCGTCTCATTAATAGGCGCTGTTCCACTGTGACCAGGTCCAGTACACACTTGTGCCAGTTACAGGCTGGCAGGACCTTGGCACTGCCTTCCTTGAGCACAAAGAGCAGGTATGATCAAGTCAGATGTGACTACAGACAGAAGGATAAACAAGGAAGATCAGTTGAGGTTTGCCACACTGCCACTGTAAATTGAATGCATTATTTTGGTGTATGGTGTGTTTTGTAGTTCCGGTACTTTGTTCTCATCAACTGTGGAGCAAATGTTGACCTTCTTGAGATGCTGCAGCCGGATGATGACTCCATCTTCTTCATCTGTGACACTCACCGGCCTGTAGATGTGGTCAATGTCTACAATGACACCCAGGTGATGGACAATGATCAGTTCAGCTCAAATCACTGATAATGAAGGAAGCAAACTCGGACAACACATCAAATGGTTAACTATGAGCTTGCTTCAGCATTTGTATTTATCATTGTGCGTTGGTTGGTGGTAAGTTTGCAAGTGACATCAAAATATTAAACCACATCTCTTTGAAAACTGCTACATGCATACAGTTATGAAATTTAACATTGTGTAAACTCATGTCATCTCATCCACAGATAAAGCTACTAATCAAACAGGATGATGACCTTGGGGTGCCCTCATATGACGATATCTTTCGAGATGAAGATGATGAGGAAGGAGATGACTCTGGAAATGAGAGTGATGAAGGCTCAGAGCCATCAGGGAAACGGAGGAGATTTGATGAAGTTCGTATTGAACAGAATGAGAATACACCACTGAAATGAATCAGATCAGTGTTGGCTTGACTCTAATGATGGTGTGCCCGTGGTCATTTCGTTTCAGGGGACAGTTGAGAGGAGAATTGAAAGACAGCGAGCGAGGAGGGAGTGGGAGGCACGAAGGTGAGGTGTTTTTGAAGAGGCGTAAGAATGGTGTTTGTCAGAAAGACATTTCTAAATTGACGCAAATGTTTCACTCGTGTCTTAGGAGGGAAATCTTGTTTGACTATGAGCAGTATGAATTTCATGGGACTTCTGTGAGTAGACACCTTTTTTTATTTTCCTTATTCTGTTTTCCTTTTGGGTTCTGGAAACTGAAGATGAAGATGGATTTGATGATATGCATGTCTTAAACTTTCTTTGAGAATTTTATGCTGTATGTTGACTTTAATTTCACATATTCTGTTATTCCTGACTGAATTCCTGATTGCAAATGTTTTAATCTGTCAGGCTGCAATGATGTTTTTTGAGCTGGCGTGGGTGTTGACTAAAGACACCAAAGACATGCTCTGGTAAGCTATCTGATAACATTTTTTTTTAGTGACAAACATTGTGGAAATGCACAGTGCACTGTACAGATTATTAGATCGATTATTAGACTGATTTTTTTTCTTTGCAGGTGGGCTGTCATTGGGCTGACAGACCAGTGGGTTCATGATAAAATCACACAGTGAGATTGTCTTCAATATTTCAAAATATTATTCTCAAAAACATGAATTGATTCCCTTAGAACAGCTGTAGAACAGTCAATCATAGGTATTTGGTTCTTTACTGGTGACAAGATTTATTTACTATGTGTTTGCATCAAGTTGTTTATCCACCCTGAATTATTCTTGTCTGTCTGGTATTTTGTTAGTATGAAGTATGTAACAGACATAGCCACGATGCAGCGACACGTTTCCCGGCATAACCACCGCAATGAGGATGAGGAGAACTCTCTCTCCATCGACTGTATGAGGATTTCTTTTGAATATGAGTATCCTTAATTCGTCTGGCACGTTGGAAGGAATCACTTGTACAAACTTTGTGGCTCTTTTTCTGCGAGTTTTCCTTAACCCTCTGCCTTAGCCTCCGTCTAACCCTCTACCAGCACTGGTCCCTGTATGAGAGCATCTGTAATTCCTGTTATACGTCATGTAACTTCAAGCTTTGGACGTTAAATGGTCAAAAGAAACTCCAGGAGTTCCTTGCTGACATGGGGTAAGTGCCTAGAAACCTATGCTATGTGTGTTTTCTGTGAAAGTACAAATTTTATTAAATTTGTTATTCCATGTGAGCATGTGATGGGAAATTGATTCCTTAATTGTTTTAATGGCTGATATATAACAGGTTACCTCTTAAGCAAGTGAGGCAGAAATTCAACTCCATGGACATGTCGATCAAAGAGAACCTCAGGGACGTCATTGAGGAGTCTTCGAATAAATACGGGTATGAATATAGAAACAACCCAAAGAAGACAAGGCTTCACATGCTGTTTCACTTATATTCATTTATTGACAGACAGCCTTGTCTTTTTTTTCCTCCCTCCATCAGTATGAAGGACATTCGCATCCAGACGTTTGGTGTTCACTTTGGCTTTAAGAACCGCTTCCTGGCCAGTGACATGGTGCATGCTACTACCGCCTTGCTGGAGAGCACTGAGAAAGATGAGAGTGACAGTGACAACTTCATCAAGGCTCTGGACTCTCTTTCCAGGTGTGTAGCAGAAACTTAATGTTAGCTAGTTCACTGGTCAAAATCCTGACACTCTCACATTTTCTCACATTTTGATAAGATGTCTAGGACTCGTGGTTTAAAGCTAAAAAATGTCAGTTGAGCATCAGATTACAAAAACATTAACGTCAAATTTATTTTCTGTCCTCTTGGTCTCTTTTTCTGTGTAGGAGTAACCTCGATCGTCTACATTCAGGCATTGACCTGGCTAAGAAGAAGCTGATAGCCATCCAGCAGACTGTGGCCAGCTGCATCTGTACCAACCTCATCCTGTCTCAAGGACCCTTCCTCTACTGCTACCTCATGGAGGTATGAGTGTCTTTATGGCCTGCAGGTGTGAGTGGCTGCTTCTTAACAGCATATCATGCTCAGCTCAATACTCCCCCCCTCCTGCTCTTTCACATGTAGGGAACACCTGATGTGAAGCTCTTTTCTAAACCCATGGCCTTGACTCTGCTGTGCAAGTACCTCTTGAAGGCTTTTGTCCATTCCGTGAGTATCTTGTTGTGAAAGAAGCTTTTACATGCCCTGAAAACATGCTGCCGTTGGTTTTACTCTTTCACTTGTTTTTGTCGGGTAGACGAGGAATAAGCGCTGCAAACTACTCCCCCTCATCATGGCTGCTCCCAGGGACGTGGAGAAGGGAACTGTCATTGTTGTGGGAATCCCACCTGAGTCTGAAACATCTGATAAAAAGAAGTAAGACCTCACTTTTGTAGATATGTGGGATATTACTTAGTAGAGCTTAGCTAGGAATAAACTTAAAAAGTAAGAGTAAATGTTTCTCCAGTCTGTAAAACAATGTAAGTTAAATATTTACTGATCTACATTGATTTTTTTAAATCATTAGCTTATGCTTCATTTCTGGTATAGTTTTTGCAAATGACTCTGCAGTCCTGCCAATGAGTACATGTTCTTGCTTGTGATGCTTTGAAAGAAAATTATGCCGTTGTCCATATCTTGTTGATCTTGCTCTTTGCCAACTTAATCTGTATTACTATTGACACTGATACTGAAAATATTCTGTTCCCTTTCTTTTGACTTAAGTAATTGCAAGACAAAATTACTAATACATTTGTTTGCCAAAGGTATAAAGAAGTGATGGGTCTGTTTGAGTAGAATCCAGAGTGCTGTCTTCAGAGGGCTTGTTTTGCAACAGTCCAAAACCCAAAGATATTCAGTTTACAATGATATAAATTAGATACATGTCTTTACATAGGACAAGTTGACAGCAGAGGTCTGTTGGTGTTTCTGCTTGAAAAATGTTGGCTGTTTGTCTGTCAATGGACGGCTTTATACAGATACAAAACCAGTTATGTGTGTTTTGTGTTAGAGCAAAAATTACCCCATTTCCTCACCTTATCCTTTTCTCTGTGCTCTATAAGTTTCTTTGGTCGAGCATTTGAGAAAGCAGCAGAGAGCACCAGCTCCAGAACTCTTCATGACCACTTCGACACTTCAAGTAAGTATTATTGTCGTTTACTTTTCCTTAGGGGAGTTGGTAATGTCTTCATCAGACACTAGGTGGCAGCCTTGTCTTCATGTCTGGTACAGCTTCAATTCTCAAAAGTCATGAATCAGACAGGTGAGCACACTTAGCATGAAACAAATGGGAGTAGTTGTTACATGCATTAGTTGAGGTTCTTGTCACTTTCTGCAATGTAATTTCACATCAACCGTGTTTCATATGAAGAACACGATTTGTGGAGCATTTCTACACCTTTATTTATCCCAAACCACTTCATGTCCTGTGATACATGATATTTGGTTTGTTCAGAAATAGACATTTTATATTATTATTAATTCTTTTCTGTGTTTCTGCCTTTGCAGTCATTGAGCTGAAGACAGAGGACAGGAGCAAGTTTCTGGATGCACTCATCACCCTCCTGTCATGAGAGGAAATGTGAGCACGAGTTTTGAGATTGAGTTCTTGCTTTGTCTCTCGAACACTGAGTGCTGCCGCTGTTCATGTCTTTGTTAGATGTGACTGAAACTAATCAGTCACAGCAGACGTGCAGTGTCACCTGTACGAGAACTTTATCCAGGTTTTAAAATTTTTATTGGTTTTGTGTGTGTATATTGTACAGTCTTTTTGTAAATGTGTGGGAGTCTTATTTTTGCTTTTAATTTCATGTAACATTCGGCTTTTATTCCTGTCTATGTATGTGAGTGCGTCATCACATTTTTACATTTTAAACATGTTTAATAAATCATAGTAAGTTACTTAAATTCTCTGTTTGCCTGTAGTCGTGAGAAGCAGCATGTTGCAGTTATTGTTTCAGTTGTTTTTGAGACATACAAGAGTGTCTTTCTATACATTCCATTACCGGTTTCACTTCCCTCGGCAGGGTAGATGCTTGCTGTCAGAGAGTAAAATCACAGATTAATTTCAAAAACTTAAGATCATGCTCATGTTCATAACCTGACCACTATATAGTGGCCGGGCTAGAAAATGTCTTGAGGGTAAGGAAAAACATAAAGAGACAGCAATGTGAAGAGAGTGTGACTGGGTTTACATGAGACAATGTGATTGTCCAATTTTAGTTGGAACTGACATCTTTTTAAATGTTGCTGTAACAAGGTGAGGCAACAATATCTCCTGCCCTTTAGCAGATGTGTCTTGCATATCTTCAGCTGACAGGAATAACAAAAAAGAAGTACTGAATCTTATTTCCTCAACATTAAGAGATGAGGTTGCAAAAACTGATTTTAGTACCTCAACTGCGCCGGTATCAGTGGTATCTGCTCCCACATATGTGAAGTCTGTAGTCCTCTTATGTAAGGTGACATTGACAAAGAAACTATAGCTGATACCCATTGTGCTTGATAAGGTCTGTATTGGCACCAATGCTGATCCAGCATGTCTGATTGGTGCATCCTATTTCAGGCAGTTATCTCAGCAGCTGCACTAATAAAACAAAACAAAAAAGGGCTTTCAATTGTAACAATTGTCTCTCTGCTCAGTCTGTGAAGGTGACAATGTGATTTAAAAAAAAACAGCAGTTTTAAACTTCTGTAAGTTTTAAAAACCAAAACTAACACAATGTAGAAACACCTATTTGCAGCCCTCATGACAGGCGGCAGAGCGGTGAGCAGCCCCCCCAGTTTGCAAAACTTTCATAGCAGGCCAAAAGACTCAAGTATTTGATAAGGAAAAGCCAAATCATGGAAGCATTTTAATTTCTCTTGATTTTTTTTATGGTCCCGGGAGCTCATGTGAAGAACATGAGCAGAAAGATAACAAGGGCCTAGTCTATCAGTCAAATGGAAGTTTAATTTTCTCTTGTGTCATAAAACAAAAACTTGGCAAAGATTTGGCTCTTGGCAATCAGTCTTTTCACCTTAATCCAATCTTCTGATTTGCGGATGTACATCTTGTGGCTCCACAGAAAGTAAAACAGCGTTGTAATTCTCGTTAGGTTTAATGAACTCAGCATCTTCTCCTGAGCTCAGCCGGCTCTTATAGGGCAAAGGTGAAAGCTGTGACCTTGGCCCACATTGGAGAGTCTAGAATCTAGGCCAGGCCTCCTGGTGGTGATTTGTTGCTGGCCCAGAGAGTGACTGGAAACGTGGGGCCTGAGCTGCTCTCTGCGGTGTAATTAAGATCCTTATCACACTTGGATCAGGATGAGATCATGGCCTGCAGAGGGGAAGACTGTTTGGGTGGTTTGCACAGGAAAGTCCGGACTGACTGGCAGCAGTGGGACTGAAACGTGCCATGATCTGCATCGAGCTGCAGGATGGGACGTTGGTGGAAACGGTCTTATTGTTACCAGAACAAGTTGTGTGCATCATCATCATCCCTTAATTGTGCATGAGCGGACGACCCTGATTCCCGAGAAGTTGGGACGCCGTGCAAAGGATAAAACGGAATGCAGTCATTTACAAAGAAACTGTTTCCTGACAACGGTTCCGCAAAGTGTTCTGAGCCCATGTACTAACATCCTTTATCCAATCAACCTGTTTACCTGTGGAATGATCCAAACAGGTGTTTTTGGTGCTACTGTTCGTGGTGGAGTGCGGAGGATGAATTGAGGAGTCTCAGCCTGTGGACAGAAGCTGCTCTGCAGTCCGGTGGTACGGCAGCAGATTCTTCTGTATCACTGTTTCCTCTGGGTCAACTATTTGAAAACAATTTACGTCTATCTTGATACTGTTTACAGTGGCAGCGGGTGATGTTATCCAGGATGCCCCCTGAGGAAGCCGTTAGCAGAAATAGCGAAAGCTTATAGAAGACACATTTATATCATTAACAGGGCGGAGAGTTTATTTTTAGGGACGTAATTATCATAAACTGATCATAAATGGGTCTTCAGTGACCTCTCGGTTTCTTTTTTTTCTCTTTGTCTTCCTGCTTTTTGTTTCTGGTGAGTTTTTAACATGTTTTGTTCGATTACATGATCTTCATCAGCAGATGGAGCTGCCCAGTTTAATGGAATTGCAGCTGTTAAAATTATCTTTTTTTTCTGCCTTCATGTTGGCTAAAAACTACAGCTGAGGAAACCACACTGTTTTTGAGTGTTCTCAGCTGCTAAGCCAACATGGAAGAGACGTCCTTAAACCGAGATGATGTAACTGTGCGACAGTGGCCAGAAGTGGCAGTTACATCACACAATTTGGCATGATGTGCTTCGTTTTTGTTTTACTTTTGGGATAAAACAACTGAAAAGCTTTTCTGACGCGCTAAAATGTCGTCTAAATAAGAGTCATAGAGTCAGTCGCAGTAATATCTACAGGACCAGATGTTTGGAATCAGGTGTCATATTGTTGTTTTTCTTCTTTCCTTCATTAATGGCTATTTTAGCATCAGTAAAAACAATATTATTTAGACATGAAAAACTTAGCTTTAGTCAGTCTGTCTCTCAGTGTTCTGTGGCAGCCGTGTTTCTGCAGTCTGCTCAGTGGTTAAATTGAATAGATTTAAACTGTTTTGTCACTCCACAGTATGTTTAGCTGATATTCTTTGATCCAACTCTATCACTGCTATCCGTAGACTAACCTTCTATTTTTATTTAGAAGTTTTAAGAGTAGCATTGCTAAACCAACACACCTGTTAATTTCAGCTTGTTATAGGCATCACTGTGCACTTGACCCTGAAACAGGAACTTTTTCCTGTTTAAATCTGTAAAAGGTTTGATGCTAAGCTTTCAGTTTCTTTACCAGTGACTGATGATTTCTTAGTTGTCAGGCTGGTTGAACCATTGCACATTTTTTGGTAAATGCTTCATACGCAATAATATCTATTTATCTAAAGGCTTTTCTACAAGCTGAAAGCATGTAGTCACTTTCAAAAATATACAGCAGTCCTCTCAGACTGTGCTTAATCAAGCTTTTGTAGCAAGTGATCTCTTGAACAGTGGTGTATCTAAAGTTTGCTAGTCGTAGCCACCATAAGCTACTGGTCACAGCAGACCAAGTGAGGATGCAGCAGCAAAAGCCCATGTGGTCCAGCCTGAACAGCTGTTATCATCAATCATCTGACACTTACCTGGTCAATGAGCAGAGACAGTAGTAACATCAGTGAGAGACCCACCTGTTCAACCCATCATTTGGCCTTCTCCCCTTCAGCTATCAATCACTTTGCTCTCCATCCCCCCTCTTGCACCTCTGGTGAAGTGGGGCCACTGCCCTTTCCGCCGCTTTGCATCAGAGGAATGTGGCATGCAACCGACCCGACACACACACATACATACTGAGGGAAACATGCCCCCAAAGGTCGGATTGTACAGCCGATGTGTAGATGTGCAGAGCAGCATTTTTGAAGATCTCACACTCAAACAGTCGCTCTGCTTTACCTCCTCAGAGGCGAGCTGCTGAGTGGATCTTTAGTGGATGCCATGATGTTGTGATGGAGTGGTGATTATTTATGGAATATGTGAAAAAAAAATGCCCAAATCCTAAATCACAATTTTGGATTTTTAGATAATTCAAAATCAAAATAAAAACTCTGTGTCGTATGAAATGATGACAATGTTTCTAAATTGCCTCAAACACATCTTTTACACTTGTCTGCCAATATCAATATATCTGTAATGCTGACTGATCCATTGGCCTCATCGATTTATCAGCAGTGGTGGAGGAAGTACTCTGATCTTTTTGTAAATAAAAATGAAAGTAGCAATGTTGAAAACTGTGTTACATGTTATGAACATTAAACTAAAGTAACAAAAGTAAAAGAACTCATGTGGAATCGCCCGTTTAAAAATCTATTAATATTATTGAATTATAATTGTTGCTGCATTAATTTTTTGACCGCTTTAATGGTGCAGCCAGTAAAGGTGGAGTTCTTTTTAATTAGTGTGTTTTTTGCAGCCAGAAGACATTTATTGTGCTAATCAATGAGCTCAGCTGTCACTGATTTGGAATTTTCTCCACTGTTAAGAGTGGTCAGTGGACTTTGTCACCGGTCTTGTAACCTTTGCTGTGAAAATGTGCTGTCTGGAACAGTTTCTGCTGTTTTATCCCTCGTGCCTCTCTAACAATCCCAGATTCCAGATAGGATTAGCTTTACTGGACAGCCAGAGACAAAGAACTACAGCTGACTGTGTCTGCCTGCTGCCTGTCTCCCCATCATGCTGTGAGAGGATGCTCACACACACACACACACACACAAGCTAAGTGTATGGTAAACTTCACAAACTTACATCTCACTAACATTGTCAGAAATAATAAAAATGTCCTCACTTCAAACCTGTATTTTCTGCCCTGCTGCTGGTAGCTTCATGTCAGCCTGTCATCCCACAGATGCCCTTAATGATCCCTAACCCCCGTGACCTTTAACCCCTCGAGCCCTCTCACAGTCGGAGCGTTACTCACTGATTCAGTCTCCTTTTTTCCATTGTTTTTAAGTGCTTTCAGGCAAAAGAGATTAGTATTGCCTGGAAAGCATTTGCATGAATTTCATACTGATTCTGAATTCTGGGGCTGAATCAGCTTAACTCAGACAAATAAATGTAATGATTAAACATTCAGTATATACTTTTTATATAATTTATTTCATTTTTATTCATTCATTTTTATATTCTTAAATAGCATATTAAATGTTCCAATGTTCTGTACCTTGTCACCCATATGAATTAATAATAAGTTCCCTTGTTGTTAATGTTTCCCCTTGTTTCTAGTCTTTATGCTAAGCTAACCATTCCGCTGTCTGTATGTTTACTGTACAAGCATGTCAGGTGTCAATCTTCTCATCTAACTCTGCAAGAAAGCAAATAAGTGCATTTCACAAAATATTGAACTACTCCCTGACGAATCTCCTTATTTGGTGTATATCCTCTGACAAAGTTGCCTACCTTTAATCCATCAGACCAGATTAACCTGCCTATGGGCCTCAATAACCACCCATGCTGGAATATTATGTAGCTGTGTGATAATTTGATCAAACACAAACTGATTCACAGCTCCGATTCCAAAAAAAGTTGGCATATATATGCTTATTCTGAATTTGATGCAGCAACAGCAGACTGGGAAAGTTGTGGAACCTGTTTGATCATTTCACAGATAAACAGGTTGATTGGTAACAGGTGATAGTATCATGATTGGGTATGAAAGGAGCATCCTGTAAAGTTGTTTACAAGCAAGGATGGAGCGAGGTTTACCACTTTGTGAACACATGATTGGATAAAATATATTACTAGACGGGCTCAGGAATACTTCGTGAAAACCGTTGTCAGGAAACACAGTTTACAACTGATTGCATTCTGCTTTTTTTAAAATGTTTTATACTGTGTCCCAGCTTTGTTGGAATTGGGGTTGTAGGAACTCGCACCACGTAAACACAGAATTTGTTGAAAAAGTGAAGACTGTGTAACTAGATTTTAATGTTGGGACCCTCTTTAAGACCTCAAGATAAAGTAATAAAGCAGCATGTTCCCATATTTCAAAACAAAATTGCAATTAATGAATTACCATAAACCAACTCTCACTCACGGGGCCTTTAGGGTTACTGGGGGTCTTGGTATTTGACCACTTCGGTAATCCAGCATTATGAACTGTCAGCGACGTGCCTTGGATGAGCAGACAGCATGTTTGTCTGTAAATATGTTTGTCACAGTGGGGTAAACCCCAGCTGGCATGTCATTCACATTAACTTCAGGTTTACACAGACAGCGAGGTGCCGGGGAGGAGAACTGGAGGAGGCCAGGCTGAAACACAACAGCTTCATTTTGCAGTCGGGTGTCTTTTCTTTCGCTCTCAGTGGTAGGTGGCCCAGTCATGCTGGACTCCTTTTAGTGGATGACATGCACTACAACTTTCATTCTTGAAAATACACTGCGGTCCCATGCACAAAGACAGAGGAAAGAGCTCAGACAGAGAAAAGGGGAAAAAACACTCTAACATGGGTTTGTTTTGTAGTAAATGTAACCTTTTGTGTCTCCAACAGTTCTGAGAATATCAGGCAAGAGTTTTCCTCCAAGGTGCGGTTAGAGGAGAAACCATACCTGATCCTGTTTGTGTGTGTGTGTGTGTGTGTGTGTGTGTAGACACACTGTTTGTTTACTTAGCCACTGAGTTTCACATCCTATGTTAATAGAAGAGTCCAAATCATCATTAGAGGCAGTGGCCGAAAGCACCACCACCTGTGCCACTGTGCTTAAACTGATTGCAAAAAGGTTGCATTAACATCGGTGTGGTGTGTTGCTGCGGCCCTCCATGCTAGAGGGGTGTTTTTTTTCTCTCATCTCAGAAGGGAGAGACCGACATCACTTACATTTTTCTAACCATGCCAAATCAGAAATGTCTCCTGATCCCACCCAGACATTCCTCATGCTGCCAGGCCTCCTCTTCATCTCAGCAGAGGGCCGTCATTCACCACTTAGTCTGCTCTGGCGTACCTGCGTGTCCGTGTGTGTGACGTCAACACATGCTGTTACATGTCTGCCCATGTATATATTTAAAATGCCCTCCTTATGATGATATACTGTATGGAAACATGATCTCACTCAGACAGGCACGAAAGGAGTCGCGACTCCCTGTTTTGAGTGTCTCATATTTTTGAGATAAAACCTTCACGCTGCACCCTGTTTATCACCGTGTTAAGAAAACACTTCATCTGTTGCTGTAAAACTGTTGTTGGCTTGTCTCAAATTGCACATCAATACTTTAAATATTTGAATATTTGGCAGCACTTTTTATAAATATTAAGGTTATGTAGAGTGTGTGAGCCTCTGGTTGTGTCAGTATTAGTATTAGTGACCTTGATTTGAAAGCAATATTCCCCTTAGACCCTTACTATTCAATTTTTAACAAGCTGTGAACGCAACACTAACATACCGTCACCTTTTAAGTGGATATGACAAAGCAAGCAGTTGCTTATTTACACTTCCAACAGTTATGGAGCAACATTATCATTTGTTCATTCGGAGCTGTGTTTGTGGCCACCTGGCAAATGTAAGTCCACTCTGTGTTAGCTCTGTTTTTGGTCTCCACCAACTCCTTTTCAGTGATAACAGCTGCCTGCTACGGCTGGATGGCATTTGAGAGCAGTGAAGTTGTGGGACGGACAGCTAAAAAATTACCTAAACTTCTCTTTAAAACTCAGTAAAGCCAATGGAAGCAGCAGATCTGAGTGACAATTCTCCGCTGCTTCATTATTATCCTAGAGACCCTTTCCACATTGTAATTTGATACATTGATATATTAAAATATATCTATTATAGCTGCTTCAAGGTTGTAAAAAATCGTCTTTGCCACAATGACTGACAGCATCACATATATACCGCCAGCGCGGTTTAAGAGATTTTAACTTCCCCTGAAGTAAAATACTGTTTGATTATAGTTCCCATCTGCTAGTTTCACCACTTTATTAATGCTTTTATCACATTCATTTTGAATCAAATACTCAAATCCAAGTTGCCATCTTGTCTAAATGCTCACTATTGCCTTTTATGGCAAAAATTACGCATTAAGCATCATTTTATAGCCATTTGATATATTTGAAAACTTTGAGAACTTGACTAGAAGTGTGGAATGACGGGAGGGTCGGTGGGTGGTTTAAATCTCTGTACGTCTGAAAACCATGTGTGCCTATTTCCTGAGTTTTTTGGTGTGAAGTGGTTATTATGTGACAAAAGATGACATTTATGTCACATGTTGCTGAAGTCCTATGAAAACCATGTATCTCCAAAATGAGCTAAGAAAACAGCAGAGTTCAGTAGATCAGTTCAGAATGGTTTATTTGGCAACCCGTAAAGGAACATTTAAGCCGTAGCTTAATTTGGAAAAGAAATGGAGATACATGCTTTGCACTGGACAGCGACTAGCATACACATTGAATCAAACTGTCCAAACAGACTGATGTGATGACCAAACAAATGAAGGTTAGAAGTAAATGGTTCTCATGTACTGACATATGAGTTCCCTTGTACCTGTTTGTATCTATGGGAGCGCTTTAACCAAACCACCAAACTCCATGCACACAGACACACACACACTCCGCCCCTCCTCCTTTTCCACACCCTCCATGTTCCTTCCTGTTTCCTGTTTCGCTGTCCGCTGCACAGGAAGCCTGGTCGTGCTACTGGGCTGTGACAAAAACTTGTGAGTCACCAAGTCGCAAACATTGCGGACATGCGAGAGAAAAGAGCGCTTTTTTGTTTTTCTGATCTCCATCTCTTACCTTTAACTAGGCTTTGCTGCGTTTCTCAAGCACATAGCTCCTGGGGTCTTTAACCCTGCATACAAAGGCACATTTGTCCTCCACGTTTAACCACCTGCTGACTCTTGGCTTTGCTATCTGTGAGTAATCTCCATCCAGCTGGGACATCTGTAGACTGTGTGCACCTGCTGACTCTGATGTAAGTCTGAGTCAGTGAGTAACAACATTAATCAAGTCTCCTTTATTTTGTGACTCATGTGCACTGCTACATTCATGGTTTCTTTGAGGAATCTACATTATTATATTAAAACTTCAAACTGACAAACTTCCCATAACTTGACCATGCAGCCGGTTATTGGCTGGTGTGGGGAGCTCGGGGTTGAGGTTCGTGACCCGTAGCAAACGCCGGGGATTCAGCTTCGATGAGATCATGCCTGGTCGGTCGAGGAAAGTGGCTTTTCGACTCGTCTGACCAGAGGGCAGATTCAGAGTTCAAAGTTCGTGTCATGAGAAACAACGCCCATTGCATGGCCCTCACTGGCAGAAGCACTAATCTGAATTCAGTGCGCAACGTGACCGGCATCTGACATGACCTTAACCATGTGGTCCTCGCTCCACCGGGCTGACAGAGGTCAAGTTTAGAGGTCAAAATGGTTCTCTGAGTGTTATGTCATCTATCTCTATCAGACATACCAACAAGCAGCATCTCTGACATTTATTCCTCATTTGTTTAGATTGATGTTTTCGCTCCCTTGGACCTGAGGCACTGTTTGTGTTTCCAACGTGCAACATTTCTGGCAAGACTCAGCGTTTGCTCTTAAACTCAAACAAAATGAAACCAATGTGTTTCTGCTGTCACAGCTCTTTTTGCAGTGACCATTACAGGCTTTAAGTAAATCCCTGCTTCATCTTCCAGACTGCTGTGCATGCTGTGTGTATGTGTGCGTCCACGCTTGCTGGAATGTCTGCTGGCCAGGCCTTTTATTAGGCTCATCCATACCACCACATTATAGGCTCCCGTAGCCAGGCAACTGCAGGTTCTGGCTGGTTACCATGGCGAGCGCCCATTGAGTGACGTCGCTGGCCCTATTTGCCTCTCTCCTCATTGGAATGAGGGCCTTTTTAAAGGTGCACCCCCCCATTTCTACATACACACACATACTCACTTAACCCCTTGCTCACACACTCCCCCACACACACCCTGAGCTTCGTCACCCTCTGTGTGGTGACAAGAGGAGTGGAACTAACAATCCGACAAAAACATCTCACTGAGGAAGACCAGACTGGACCTTCCAGGGAGTGTCTTTGTGTAGAAAAACCCATACAGGCCCCAACGCCTACTGTCGGCAACTGTGAGTGCTGGGTAATGCTGACAAAGCCACATGGTATTCTTATCTTGGTAACATTACCTCTGAATATACACATGCATTAAACTCTATTACAACAATCTGACAAGTTTGAAAATCTGTCTCTCGGCTGCACTGAAGCCCAGCAGACTGGTGAATATAGTTTATGTCATAATAGTTAAGCATGAAAGCAATGATATACACTTCATTTTTATCATCATTTATTTCCTTGTTTAATATTTTATTTGTTTGTTCATGTCAAATGTTAGAAAACGTTCAAACATATTTAATTTCCCAGAGCGTAAGTTAACATATTCAGGTTGTTTGTTTGCCCAAGAGTCCAAAACCCAAAGATATTCAGTTTAATATCAAATAAAACTAATAAACTAGCAGCTAATTACAACTGAGAAGTCGGACCCAGTAAAATAACATAGAAGAATGACTTTAGTGATTATTAAAATTGTTAAAGATTAATCAACTAATGATTCATCGACTTATTGTCCCAGGTTTACATGATCAATATTTCTTGATCTTGGAAATATTCAATATGTATTTTAGAATTATGATATAATTTGACACAACAAGCCATGCTTCACTAGTTGTTGTTTTCAGTCCTTCCCTCCAAAATGGCACAATCATCAGCGCTCATCTGGATTTCATGAGTTGAGATTGTTTCGTCAAACTACTGTTTCCGAGGTTGAGAGTGACCTTTATTCGGCCGTTTCAAATGAAAAGTCTGAAAAGTGGATCAAATCAGCTACTGAGCGTGAATGTCAGCTGATCCATCACCATGAGAAAACTCCATCCGCTGATGAAGACTGTGTGATATGGTTGAAAGCTCAGGAAAAACTGATTGTACTGTAAGTGGACCCTCAATTGCGATTGTTTTGTCAAGTCATGACAATGACTTCGCAATAACATCCAATTTTATTTCAATATTGTGTTCTATGTGTGGTTAATCAACTCTAAAATACTGTAACCGGGCAGGAGTATTTGTTTTCTTAGCCTACTGTGGAACAAAAGCAACACTTTATCAAAGGTTGTCTTGTGGAGTGCAGCGATCACACATTCCCCTGACTGTATGCAAACGTTCTGCATGGCCACATTTGCAACTTTTAAGAGAGCATATGACCTGCTAAGATTCTTAAGTGACCAGCAAAACAAGTATGGATTAGGTTTTGTAATCCAGTCACAGTTTAATTCAGAGGTCTCATAGACTGAAATGTCTTTTGTTATTGTGTTTTTCTATTGTTGCCACAAGTTAAACAGTCCTGTACCTTTAACACCACTGGTACAATATTTCAGTGCATCATCCCCGGTGTTTGGATAAATGCGCTGCCCATGAAGCAGCTGCGGATAAACTAATTGCTTCAAAGTGATGGTGTGTAATCTTTTGTCGTGTATCTTAGCACCGCCCTGATGGAGGGAGATGGGGTTGTGACGACTAATGAATGGAGTGACTTGCGGGAAGACGATTCCAGCAACTTCTCCATAGC
Source organism: Chelmon rostratus (assembly GCF_017976325.1). Classification (NCBI taxonomy): domain Eukaryota; kingdom Metazoa; phylum Chordata; class Actinopteri; order Chaetodontiformes; family Chaetodontidae; genus Chelmon; species Chelmon rostratus. The sequence goes on along the minus strand of NC_055662.1, from coordinate 15,169,321 downwards.
TCTGATTTGAACGCTTTTCATTGACCGCGGACGAGAAGGGGTGGGGGTGGTCTGAAAAGGGGTGGTGGTGGTGGTGGTGGGGGTAGTGGAGTATTGTGAGCTGAACAGCAGAGCCCCACTCTAGCTGAATGGGTATTGTCATCTGGATTTCTATGGCTAACCAAAATACTTTCTCCCGCCGTGGGGGTTTATGGATTCATGGTGGGAACTGCATGCATTACGCACAGCCGCGGAGGGCTCTCCTGCCCCTGCAGACCATCGCGACTCAGTGCTTTTGTTTAAGAACACACTCTAACTAAAGGTTTCAGACAATATATTCAGTTTAATCTTAATAAAATGAAACAATATTGCATCTTCATATACACGAATAATGAATCATTACATCAAACGTCAACAAACCAACAGAAAACAAGGTTTATTCCTCGAATGTTTTTTTTTTTTTTTTTTAAGAAAAGACTTCCTGCGGTGACAATGATGAAAAACACGTTGCAGGTGTTCACTGCAGCCGAAATAACGGACTGTAACATTTCATGTTGTGACCTGTGGGTCCCATGAGGCTCTCCGGACACTACGGGTCCAAGATTACACCGCAAACTTCAAAGTCGCCGACATCAACTTCTGAACAACACAAAAGCCTGTCCGAGATTTATTAGGGCTTTCACATGTCTACACCTTTCTTCTTCTCTCTTTATTGCTATTAGACATTGTTGCAGTCCTCAACATGTCGGCGTAGCTCCGCTAAAGGAAATGGGTCGTTGAATGTGTGGGAGTGCAATAATTCTCAGTTACTGTACAAGTTTGTGCTGACCATGCACATCAAGGCAAAAGAGCATATATATGTTCGATGGCAAGAGTTCCTCTGGAAAAGGAAAACTTTGCGGTTACAACGGTAAACAATTCAAAATACTAAGAATTTCGAAGACTTAACAAAAGCAGGTACCTAACAAAGATACTCCTTTTTGTCGTGAGCTACCGCTTGTAGTTGATAGTCTTTTTTTAATCTCCTGTAGATACAAAAAGGATTTGTGAATTAGTGGTCCGAGCGTATTGAAGGGCCAGTGTAAAACAGTGAGAGGTGCTTCCATTGATTTTCAAAGTTCAGATTTCTCGGAAAAAAAAACAGCAGGTGCAAAGACAATGTCCGTCAAAAAACAGTTTTTCAAAAGCTGCAGGTCACTTTTACGCACCGCTCGCTACGAGCCACATTGCTACACATAATTCCTCTTGTCATAGTCCCCGTTCTGCGTGGCTCTCTTGGTCGGCGAGTATTTTACCGAGTATCCTGAGTTCCCGCTGGAGGGACAGGAACAGCACAGCAGCGCTCCTCCGATCAACAGCAGTGCTGAGGCCGCCCAGCCGATGTAGAGCGCAGCGCCGATCTCTCTCTTCTTGGATGCGGGCACCTGCGGGTTGTAGAAGTCCGATATGATGTTGTTGGCCATCCAACAGAGAGGCACCAGCACAAACAGACCGCTGATGATGTAGATCACCCCTCCGGCGTTCACCACCCGGGCTTTGACATACTCAGCGCGGATGCAGTTGGTGCACTGCGCCCCTGCAATGACAACCATGAGCCCCAGCACGCCCATCACAGAGGAGATGATGGTGAGCGCTCTGGCCGCCTGCAGGTCGTGGCTGAGGGCGAGGACGGAGTCGTGCACCTTGCACTGCATCTGGCCAGTACTCTGGACCACGCACGACATCCACAAGCCGTCCCAGATTGTCTGAGCCACCACGATGTTGGCTTCGATGAAAGCCGTCACCTTCCACATGGGCAGCCCGCACGAAACCATCACCAGGAGCGAGCCAATTACGCACAGCGATAGACCCAGGATCTCCAGTCCGGCCGACACCATTTTCGCTCTTTACGTTCAATCAAGTATGCCTGAAGCTTTTAAAACTCTCCCCTAATTTCTCTTCCCGAGAGCAAGGTGTATTTCTGCTCTTCAGGCTACGTCTTCGTTCTCGCCTCGATGTGCAGGAGCGTCAATCGTTAGTTGCGCATCACTCACCACATTTACTCGGAGATGTAAGAGACAGCAGGTCTGAGTCTCTTTGTTAGAGGGGATGTGAAAACAACTGGAATCACAGTAGCACCAGATCACGAATATCTGCAGGGTGGGGGTAAGACCTCGAGGAGAAACTTTCCACCAATCAGCTGTGGCCGCATCTTCAAGGGACCAATGACAACGCAGGGAAGTTGTGAGGCTGAATAAAGCGGTCCAGCGCGTATTGTGCGTTTGAACAGTTATTTACAATGAATAGAGGGGGGCAGGAGAGGGGGTGAGGGCGCGCGGGGGGTGTTTAAGGCGCAGCTGAAATGCAGTGGTTGGATGAATCAGGGCACTTGTTATTGATTTTTCTGACATGGACGCTAATGCCACTTGTCTGTGGTATATATATAGCCTAAAATGGCCATTTCACACCCTTTGTGATATGTATGAGGTTTTTAATCGCATTGGTCTTAAAATGTCAGAACAGAAGAAAGAAAATAAAAGAAAGTCTCATATTCATTTTAAAAGCACTAACTTTCAATTTGAAACAGCAGCCTCCCCTCAGGGTTAAGAGACACTGATCAGCTATTTCTGTTTCCGTGGTCTCTACAGAAACAGGTATCGGGTTATCTGTTGATTGTTTCCTTTGACTGGAACGATTTACTACTACACATTAAAATCACGAAATCTTTTGGGTTGCCCAAAATAGTCTTTATTTAATCCTTGAAATCAAGTTACTCCTGCTTTTAATGAATTGTTGTTTTGTTTTTATATGTTATGTATTTCTACCATGTTGTTGTGTATGTTTTTGTTGTTTTACCTTTTTTGGATGTGGTGGGGGTTATTTAGCACCCAGAATAAAGAATAAATTGTGTTGTCAGAATCCTTATTGTAAACAAGAGATTTGTTGAAATTTACACCAAATATCCTGTCAAGTTCCCTTGATTGTGCTTTTATACAGGTCTATATACATTTCGACAGGAAATCTACACAAATCTGTCTCCAAGACACTATAAAATACATTTAGACCAGGAAGAAGTCTAGACTTAAATGTAAAAAATACTTTGCTAAAAGTAAAAGCGTTGCATTCAAATTATTATTCACATTCCACTGAAGTATCTAAAAATGAATGTGAGACTAACTGATTTTAAATGCTTTATTTTGAGTAGCTACTGTATATTTATCCATAGCCTATATGACATTTTCAAAAGCTTATCATAGGCTGCGTTTCATATGCAAAATCTCAATCTGTGAGTGTGACTGTCAAATAAATAAAGTGGAATATTGTCCTCTGAAAGTAGTGAACTAGAATAAATAAATGGAAATATAATAATATATGGAGATACGAGGACCTAAAGTTGTACAAAATGTGTTAATATTCAAGAAGAGTTTACGTTCCACCACAGGACAGCAGATTCTAAAATAGGACAGCTATTCAGTTGATTTTAATGGTTTATGGTAACTTTTTGGTCATAATAATGTATTCTGAAATGTAGGAAAACATATTTCAATCTATAATCAAGATACAATTTCTCTAAGCCAAATATAGTTTGGTGCTGAAGCGGACAATAAATATCATTTCAGACGTACAGTTAACATTTTCCACGAAGTCATGAGTGGACGGACAGAAGAACCTGTTACCGGGCGAACTGTTACGAAACTGTAACACACAGGCAGCCATGTTGGATCTGACGAGGAATGACGCTTTTCGGGTCAGCTGTCCTGACCGTTGAGCCGTAATGGCGTCAGTGGCGCAGCAGGATAGCCGTTAATGAAAAGCTTCAGGGACGAGGGCGGACTCACGGGGACGGTTTCCGGGTTTCCCTTCCTGGGCTGGGACAGCGGCAAGAGGCAAAAAGCTCCTGTAGATTAACGATTTTTTAAAGTTACGCGCAGGTAAGGCAATTGCTCAGTGGTTTGTTGTTTTTCGTTTGTTATTTTTACGAAGTGTTTGAATGAGACGGAGCAGGGTGAAGAAGACACACCCGAGAGTCGGCTGAAGCCTAACTTAAGTTAGCTGGCAACATGACACCAGCCGCGGTAACAACTGTTGCTAAAGTTTGACATGTAACGTTAACAAAGGTTCAGAGCTGTTTTACACTCACATTCGGTTTTGTAAAGAAACGAGTTTTAAAGAGGAAATCGAAGTTTAAGAAGCTCCTTAACCAAGCAGCGTAACTACAAATTATAGTGTCATTGTCCCTGTTGATGTTTGGTAAACTCAGTCAGTGTCTGACAGACTGGGTGTGGTGGACATCCAACTCCACCAGAGGCCTTCACACACGTCTCAGACTCCCCCTGCCAGTGACTGAAGCATTGTTTTATATTCTTCAATATTTGACACAACTGTCCAAGTCAACATTTCCTCCACCTCGGATTTTCTAAACAGTGATGATAGCTCAGTACCATTTTTGAAAACACTCAGTGCTTGGACTTATATGTTGTCCCATTGTCCCAGTTCATACTGAGTAACTGCAGGGAAATGCTCTACACTTCAGAGGGTTTACATATTCCTTAATCAGTACCATAAAAAATCTGCATCAGACCATTCGAATAATTGATTTTTACAAATTTCCTGTAAATCCCTCTTGTGTAACATTCCTGTTCTCTGAAATCGCTCTCTCACATCCGATTATTCCTTGTCCTTTGAGTGTAAAGCACATTTGCGTCAAAATAAATTTTGTGTTTAGACAACTTTACAATAACAGTGGGAAACAAAAACATAGTCTCATTATGTGTCTGTCTAAGATGTGGCTTAGGGCCACTATTGAAAAATTATCATTCATCTTTGCTTGTGTTTTTGGCTCAGTGAAAACATGCATATTTCACTTCCTTTCTTGCTGATTGTTGAACACTATGGGCACGATGGTAGACTGTGTAAACTGTGATCTTGGGCTGGCAGCTGCTCTGTACTTTAGAAACAACTTGGGTTTTTTACTCTGCTGAACACAGATCAGTTTGCTATCAGAAAGACAACATCTCTAGCACTGAAAGACGTCTCAGGCCTCTGATCCAGCACCTTCACCGCTCTCTGACCTTTCCCCTTCCTCTCACCTTATTTCATAAACACTGGCGAGTCCAGGAGTGTCAGGGAAGACATCTGTCTGACACTATAAACTACAAGGGGATGTTTCCTCCCGTTTTACACTGTGGTGTGAATGGAAAAACAAATCTTGATTCACACTGACAGACTCAAGTTACTCACTTTGTTCTTTAGACTTTGTGGAAAAACTGGGTGAAGAAACACACGTTAGAAACATCTTTGATCCGTGCAAGTAACAGATTTATTGTGGTAGCAGGAAAACAGTTATGTTAGATGTTTGATGTATTGTCTCCCACTGTATCCTGCAGCCAGTCAAGTAAAATAAATGTAGCCGTTAGTGATGACCAGAATTTAGGGCTGCAACTGGTGCTTATTTCACAATTGAATAATCTGTTGTAGGGTTGGATGGTATTGATAATGTCCTCTATGGTATATTTAATTTTACTTCATAAGAGATTTTGTTTTTCTCTAAATTCAACCGAATGTATTTATAATTCATTTATAGATAAAATGACTGGATATAGGAATGTCTGCTTCTCGCGGATACAGCCAGTTAAATACTGGGCAAATCAAGGTAGATCATCACATGGGTGCAAAATGTTTGTAAACCCAAAATTGCTGTAAAGCAGTCTTTCTCATTTTTCTCACTGATTTTCAGCATTGCTCACAATGCTGTTATTAAGAGGCATTAAAGCAAAGTTGGTGTTCAAAATCTCTTTCTGTAGACACATTTTCTTTGTCTTGGAATGTTGTCTTATTGTCCAACCCATATATTTCAACTATCTTTTAGAATAATTGTTTTGCATGATAAATTATCACAACAATGTGAAAAAATGTACATCACAATTTCCCTGAGCACAAGGGGACATCTTCAGATTCCTTTTGTTTGCATTTAATTTCCAATTGACTGACAGTGTCCTATCTGAGTAAATAATAATCAAGGCTACAGTTGGGATTTGTGTTGTGATCCAACGCTTGTTAGTCAAGCTGTCATTTATTAATTTGGTTATTTATTAATTTGTAATATACTTGCATTTGTGTGCCCATTCACCACATGTAATCAAACAGAATCAACGGCCAGAAACGGGCATGGAGATTAAAAAAAATTCCCTTTTAACTGTACCCACAGTGTTAGTTTCACAGTTAATCATTAGTGTAGAGCTTCCTTTCTTCACCAGATCTTCATCATACTGTACAGCAGCTGTGTGACTAACATAGTGCTAGGATAACATTTGTTGCTGTTTGGCTCCCACTTGTTTTTAGTCATTTCCTATGCTGTCCCCATCATCATAAATGGTCCATCCTGTGCTTTAAACTCTGTGTGTATGTTTTAAACACAGGCGCGCTGGTTTCCTCATGGTTGAAAGGCTTTCTCTTTCCACTTATTGTGCCTTTTTTCCTCTCCCTGGGCTCATATTAAAAAGTGTTTCTAAAACCACAGCTTAAAGACCAGTATCATATCTTTATTACTGTTGCCCACCACCACTACCTTTGGCCCCCAGGGGCTACTTAATTGCAGTCAAGCCCCTCTGTCCATGTGTGTTGTTTGTCTGTGTATGTCTTGATGTGTGTGTCTTTGCATTGGCCAAACATCACTTTATTATGCTCAGTAGCTCTGGGGTCCCTGATGCTGTGATCATTTGCCAGTGAATTACCATTTGTGTTGTTGTGCCACTGAGTTCACTAAATCTCCATGGTGTGAAATTATTGTTTCAATTTCTCCAATGAGAGCAGAAAGTCCTTAATCCACAGAGAGTGGGTGTGCGGACCCTTGACACTGCCTGTCAGGAAGGTGAATAGTTCTAGTAGCACTGCTGCCCCTTCATGGCTTCAGTCCAGCCAATAAATCAACTGTAAATGCATTACATGCCAAGAACTTTGGCTTTACTAAGGTGGCATTTTTCCCTTTTGGCCCAAACTGTTTAATCTCCCCCACGTCTAGCCTGTTGATAGCTGTGTGTGTGTGTGTGTAAGCAGCTCAGCAGCCTGGCCGATTAAATGGCCATTATTAAGAGAGTATTATTGAAGTGTGCCTCCTGCCTGTCTGTCCTGTAGTGTTGTCTTTGTGATATTACAACTGCGATCTTGGAACGGTTTAATTAATCTGCCGCTGCACTAATGCTGGTTCCCACAGAGCCTGTTGAGGAATAACACTCGGGGTGTGTGTATGTGTGAGATACACAGGGATACGCCTGTGTGGGCCGCTACATTAACTTAGATATTCAATAACAATGAAAGCACATTTCTTAATGGGCTTTGTTGTGGTTTTTGGGATGAAACTAATGATTAAGCCACACTTGTGTTGTGGCTCCAGGAACAACAAATTATTTCCATTGAAACATTGGAAGTAATAAACAACGAATCATTTGGTTGTGAAAAGTGTCCATCACACTTTCCCGGAGACCAAGTGGATATATTGAAATGCCCTGTTTTGGCCAACCATCCCAAGTCCAAAATTATTCATTTTACTGTCATAGAAGAACAAGAAAACCAGCATTTGAGGGCTTAGAACCCATAAAGATTTGGCATTTTTCTTTAGAAATGACTTTAACAATTAATAGATTATTAAAATAGTTTCAGATCGTTTTTGGTTCCAGCTTGAATTTAAATTAGTGTCATAGCTCTATTTAGCATTTCCATAACTACATTATAACTTATGTTTGGCGTTCATTCTCAAAGTTGGTGCCTATTTTTTCCCCTTTTTTCAATTTTGAATCTCCAGACAAGGCCTCATAATTCATCTATTGGTCTGACTGGGTTAACCTTTTGACCTCAATGGCCCTAACGTGGCACTCCGGCACCCTGAATGATTGGTGTCTCCTCTTGCTGTCCCGACATGTGGTCGGTCCTGAATGTGGTCAGGGGTGAGGCACGTGTTTTCCCTTCTGTCCCAGCTGAGCTGCCCTGTATAGGAAAGGCTTCAGGAACCAGGGGGATAAACGGCTATTGTTCTCCCTGTGGGCTTGGTGAAACCACCCTGTCAGTGTGAGAGATCTTTGCCCACTTTCATGTAGATACAGAGGTCCACAACTACCGTCTAATAGATCAAAAGCGTGAAATGGTTCCCCAAGTGTCCACAAATTTGTGTGTTTCACATGCCAATGGAGAAAGGTCAGTTCAGGTTCCCATGCCACCTCTTTTCCCCCAACTCACATTACATAACCAGAGTGCATCTCTGTTTGGCAGCGCACGGCGGCCTGCCTCTTTCTAATGCTTATCACACTCCACCTGTCAAGGGCCAGTGTGTTGGTGATAAAACGGAGCCTGTTCTTCCTGCTCAGTCATTATGCGGCTAATTTATCAAGCGGACTTGTTGCTCTGTCGTCTGCTCAGGGTCATACAGTGGGGCAGGAGCACAGGCTACACAAGACTATAGCAGTTTAATGGGAGTCTGGGTAAGCTTGTTTTCATTCCGTGTGATAATGTTAAAGAACAGTGAAGTCGTCAGCCTGAATGAAAGTTCCAGCGTGGACTCAATGTACAGAGCTGTTCGAGTCGCAATACGCAACATAAATGCCCTGAGGTGGAATTATGTTTTGTTATTCCTCCTTGAAACAATGACCCACGCTAAGTTAATGCTAATGAATATTTGTGATGTAAAGATAACTTTGCGTCTATTGCCTGTCTAGTTGTAATCTTTTGACTATATGGTTGTCTTGTGAAGTCTAATTTATGGTGGACAATACAATGATACATACCAAGAGATTTTTCCATCAGTGTGATGAAGCACCGTGATTCCTCAGGTACTAAATTTGCCTCAAATTCCTCAAACTCAAATTCTTTTTTTGTTGTTTTATCCATAAAGTCTCATAAGAAAGTTATTAAATCTTATTTTATCTTGATATGCATCAATAGCATGATCTAAAATAACATATACGGCCATAGGGGATTTTATCCTAACTACCCACCCCTAGTCTAAATTATACAAAGACCTATGTCTAGCACTTCTGGTAAGGATCTGACTTAAAGTTTAGCTTCAGAAAGAGAGCTTTAGCAATTCAAAGCAAATCCCTATGATAGCAATAAGTGTAAAAGAAAAGAAAAAAACTGCTGCAAACAACATATCAGACTTAACAAATTCCTTACATCAAACCTAAACAGATCTATTTACAACAGAGCAATTGAAATAAAGTACAAAAACATCACATTTATCAAAGCTGACGCTGTAAAAGATGCTGCCAGGAGAGTGTGAGAGCCACAAAAGGAAATGGGATTGAACTGAATTGAGGAAGAAAAGCTAATCCTACCTTATGTATGTGTGTGTCAGAAAGTAATATTGGTTGGTTGCACAAAAGAATACATTTTCCTTATTATTATTACCACGATTGACTTTATGGATGCTTATGGGTTGGTTCTATAAAAACATCACTTAAAGAGTAAGAGAAAATATTGACTGAAATCTTTACAGCAATCTTAACCACGTCTGCCCTGTTTTTCAGTGATTTATCTGATATCATTCACCACCATATCTGTTCTTTTTTCCACCAGCAGGCTCGTCAGGCATCCAGTCAACAGTTGCAATGTCTCAATCTGGAGAGAAAGGCAAGGTGAGTCAATTTCAGCAGTTTTAACTCTACACTACAGTTTGACTTATCGACAATACAGGAGGGGTTCTAATAAGGCAGTGGTGATTAAGAGTCATGGTATTTGTAATCTCATGCACACATGCTTGCACAGGCAGAGAGGATATCCTGTATAAATGTGTTTCATGGCTAGGCTTTATTGCCTGTTGGAATTTCTCAATAATATGCGGCATCATCAATCTCACTCTTACACACTCTCACATGCACCTTTACACATACGCCTCATAAAATGATGAAACATCTTTGGGAGGAGTCTGTTAGCTGATTTACTGACTGAAGTGCGAGTAGTAAAAAGCAGGAAATCACACAACACTAAAATGATATAAGTGCAACCTCCTTTAATTTGAGTCATTACATATTTCAATGACTAATTCAGTTTTTGCTCATTAATCCCAGTTTCTGACCCTAGTTTTTAACACTTTTGAACACTCCACAGTTCCCAGATGCAACAGGTTATGTAGGGTTTGCCAACCTCCCAAACCAAGTGCACCGAAAATCAGTGAAAAAGGGGTTTGAATTTACCCTAATGGTTGTAGGTGAGTGATCACTTTTTTCTTTTAATGTAGACTGTATTATTTCTATTATTTCTTTAGAGAAATGAGCCTTATTTTCCATTGTCTTTGTTTTTCAGGGGAGTCTGGTTTGGGAAAATCAACACTTATAAACAGCCTGTTTCTCACTGATCTCTACCCTGAACGCTACATCCCTGGTGCCGCAGGTATACTCACCAGTACAACACACACACTCACACATACAAACACACACACACACACATGCATACACATGCACAAATATACACACTGTAATAAAGAGAAATGTCTGCTGCAATGTCTCCTGCAGAGCATTATTTCAAGAGGAATGTTGAGAATGCCTTAGTCTCAAAATATGACCCTGCCCTTCTTATGACTTGACTTAGGTTTGGACTTGTTCTGGCTTGAAAACAATTACCCCGGCCCTCCCTGGTCAGTTTGTGCAGATAAGAAAAAGCACAGCCCTTTCAGATGACAAAACCCATGATTTCATTTTTTAAGGCGTATGCACCTTCTTGAAGCCTGCGGTTGTGGCTTGTGCAAGCACGCAGCTCAGGCAGGAATTTTGGATATTAATGACATGAATCAATCCACCACTGAAATGTCTCCTCTGTTTTACCAACCATCAATTATTCTTGTCCTTCACCTCCACAGAGAAGATTGAGAGGACGGTGCAGATCGAGGCATCAACTGTGGAGATCGAAGAGAGAGGAGTGAAGCTTCGCCTCACCGTGGTCGACACCCCTGGATATGGCGACGCCATCAACAGCCAGGACTGGTGTGTTTATGTGCTGTGAAGGAGTAGGGAGTGATAACAGCTTGGGACATGTTTCCTGTCCGGCATGCTCTCTCATCCTGCCCTCCTGTCCTCAGCAACTCCCTTTCTCAAGTTTCATCCAAAACTCCCAAATTTCTGACCTCTCCTCCCTCTGCATTCCCTCCGTCTACAGTTCCTCGTGCGTGCGTGCGTGCGTGCGTGCGTGTGTGTGTCTTTGTGTCTTTGCTTGTGGTGTCAGTGTAGCCTCCCTGTCTAAAATCTATTTCCTGTTGAGTGTCCTGGCATAACCATATTTATACAGTGCTGTGCACAACTGCAAAAGAGGTGAAATAACAGGAAAAACTTCCCCATTGCTTTCTCTCTGCAGAATTTGTCCATCATAATTCTAATAATTAGATTATTAATGTTTCCATGTAAATGAATAAAGCCACATTCAGTGCATTGTAGGCTGAACAGAAATTAGTTAAGTCAGGTGTACTTGTAGGGTTGAAGTTATCCAAATAAATGAATCCACCCATCCTACCATAAAACTGGGGGTACAGAAGTTTACATCAGTGCTACAGGATATCTCCTGACATATAAAACCACACTACTGAGTCATTGGTGGAGTCCAAAACAATATTTGGCTCACTGTTTCAGCAAGAGAGTGAAGATCCTCTCATACTTGATTGCCTTCAAAATGATGCATCTAATGTCCTTGTCTGGAAACAGACAGTGTCAGTCCCAGTGTTGATGGTAAAATAATGTTTACCAACATATATTTGGCGGGATTAAGGAGGCTTATGTGTGTGCTTCTGTGTCTCTGATGTCAGCTTCAAGACCATCATCCAGTACATTGACAATCAGTTTGAGCGATACCTCCACGATGAGAGCGGGCTGAACCGAAGACACATAGTGGACAACAGGGTGCACTGCTGCTTCTACTTCATATCTCCATTTGGACACGGGTAAACAAACACACACACCATAAGTGAGCTGAAGGTGATGTTATCTCTACCCAGCTGTGGTTAACTCAGATCTATTCCAGTACACAACACTACCTGTATCTGGTTTCCTTTCTAAAACATTCCCTAAAATCATTTATTATTTGACCTAATTTTGTTGTTGTTGAGACCTTTGAAACGCATAAGTTCACCACACTGTGACACCCGCCAGCACACAGTGGTTACTGTCTTTGGCTTGTTAGCCTACACTTCCATTGAGCAGAAAAAATGCAGTGATTGTTGTGCTCCTGTTAGGGCGAAAAGGGGTGAATTTTGTCTGAACTGTAGTTCCTTATCTTATTTAAGGTACATAATCCAGTGTTTTCACCTCTGATTTCTCTCCTGTCTGACTCTTTTTATTCATTTATTTATTTTACACTCAAAACTGTGTCCTCCTCCATATCCACCATCCTTTGCCCACTGTGTCCCAATTGTTCTTTTTTTATCATCTTTTTCTTTGCTAGTCTCAAGCCTCTGGATGTGGAGTTTATGAAGGCCATCCACAGCAAAGTCAACATAGTCCCAGTTATTGCCAAGGCTGACACACTGACCCTGAGAGAGAGGGATCGCCTGAAGAGAAGGGTGGGTTTGATGTCTACACACACACACACACACACACACACACACACACACACACACACACACACAGTTTTGATCTATATCTGTCCACTGTTTTGTATATCCAGTCTATGCAATCATCTTTCCCCTAGATTTGATTCTTGGCACAAGGAGAAAGCTAGAATGTGTGAGATTTTGAAGTGTGTTATGTGTTTATTTTTGTCCGATCCACAGTTGTGAGGTTTGGTCATTAGAAAGCGGATTGAATAATACACTAATCAAGACAAATCACTTATCCATCTTTACTGGCAGCCTGGCGTGTCAGACATCCGCGTGTTCATGTGAGAAAGCACACGTGTACCGTACTTCCCAGTGTAGTTGCAGTGATGTGCGTCTTACATCTTGTGTTTTTGATGATACTGCCAGATTGTTCAAAAGTACAGGGAGGGACGACATAGGAGAGGAAACAGTAGGAGGGACAAACATAGGAAGAGTGTTGCATATAATATAGAGGCAGCACATCTCATCAGGTCTCAACCCTTCCCACATACTTCCTGCTGGAAGTGACCCAAGTGTGTGCCTGCCTGCACGCTCCTCAGCTTCCTGCTGTCCAGAGGGGAAAAGACACCACAGTGCAACACATACACCTAACTGTATGTGTTCAGCTGATAACCTCTCATGCAAGATGAGTTAATAGGATTTTCCTGCTTCTGTGTTACTCTGTTCTCCCCTTCTCACCTCTCCTCTACTTAAAACTGCATCACTATTCTTTTGGATATTATTTGTTTGTAGCAGCATGTAAAAAGCACCTAAAACATTGAAATTCAAACAAATGCCTGTTTAGCACTGTGTGTATTGCCGTGTTTGATTGGTGTTTTCATCTGGATTCAGAATAGCAGCATTTCATTCAGCATTTGTTGATTTTCTGTTGTCTGTTCTCATAAAGAGAATATCTCTAGTTTCTGGATTGTAATCTACAATCAAGGTGATAAAAACAAGTAGAGATGCCACCATAGGCTCTGGGAACTTGTGTTGGGCATTTTTTGTTTTACCATTTGATCGAGAAAGGAATCGGCAGACTAGCTCATAATGGAAAATAATCATTACTTGCAGTCCAAGTTCTGGAACAAATGCGGGCAGTGTATGGGCTGTTGTTGCTAATTACTTTTCTCAGCTCAGCCCACTTCACTCTGTTTTTAATTGTAAGTTAGCCTGTCTCCCCACCTGCCCGTGCATGCCCAGACCTCCCACCTGCCTCTCATTCAGGTCTCAGAGCCGGTGGTCTGGCAGGACGTCAGGCTGACCAGAGACCAGCTCAGCTCTTTTCTCTCCAGCAGTGAGTCTTCTTTGTTCAGAGCTCCCACAGTCGGATTGCTTGAAATTGATGATGCAGCATCTTAGGAAGACTGAGTCACAGCTTCAGGACACACACAGGGTTTCTTACTTACTTTTGTAAGACACATTTATTGCATTAGGACAAAAGGAGAACTCAGGAACTGTAACTTTATTGTCAGTGACTGCTCTTATTCTCCTTTTCGCTTGTGTGCAAGTTGCTCCCCCACCATCAAAGCTCAAATTCCTCCACTTCTTGTCCTTAAGGGACCTACCAGTCGAATTGTGCTCTGTAGGGTTGTTTTGTGTTGTGACCTTCCTCAAACCTTCTGAGTGTTCCTCTGGCACTTAAGATGAACAAAACCATGCTTCCTGCCACCACGGACCCCCGCCCCAAACTATAGAAAACCCCCAAGCTTGTTGGCTTTTTGATTTCTTGATTGCAGTTTTAACACAACTCCTGTTTAATTATGGTCATGTTTTGCTTTTCATTCAGTTCACTGTTCGACATCATATATTCTAAAAGCGTAGCCAATAGCGGTGGAGAGAGAAATGACAAAAAGTGGGGCAGCGGAAATATTATAACAGTATCACTCTGATCTGACCTCGTTGCTACTTAACTGTCCACAACACTATCTGTCCAGAAGAGTTTGTCCAGAAGAGTTTGTTCACATGCTCCGCTAAGTGTTCCCTTAACAGACATTTCCCACTGTATGCTAGGGACCAATTAGCTGCTGCACTAAACAAAATACAAACTCACGCACACACAAACACTACCCACATCTGTACCTTTGCTTATTCTAGCAATGAATATAAATGTTTATTTCTGAACTATATCTATACATATATCTTTTTCATACTGGTAAAAGACAAATTTCAAATTAGCTTGACTGTGTCTCATGATAGTGAGTTCCTGGACGAGCCATTACTGTCAGGAAATACAGAGGGCTAATTGAGCTACCGTCCCCACATTTAGAAATGGCATCGAGTCTCCAAGGAGGGCATATTATTTCCTGTTTGGTCACATTTTGGGCAAACACAACTTTTATCTTCATCTCAGCTTTTAAAAATAAGTCTGCTGCAGTAGTGCTTCTGTGCAGTTTCAGTGTATTTCAAATCTAAATGGTGGATTTTATTCTGCAGAACTGTCTTTTAATATGATTATTCCTTCTTGAGAAGTTGTTTTGCTTTATCAGGCAAGATGATTAAGAGACACCTTTTGAAAGCAACTCAGTTCCTTGAATATTTCACCATGATTGTCATTATTCCAGAAACATACAGAAATATACATTATTTCTGAAATAATTGAGAATTATACGGTATTTCTGAATGTTCTTTTTACATGTAAATGTTTGTTCAAACAAATACCAGGATAGGGAGCACAGCACGCAGCAGGATGAATCACTTCTCACAGCTGTTCTTTTGCATTCCAAAAATATTCAGTCCAACCTATGACTGAAACTACACAACTCTATGAGGGCATGCCCTCATCTCCGAGAGTGCGGTTTGAAGAGAAAAAATACACACAAAAAGAAATTAACGAGAAAACAAACAAAAACAATAGAACCCAATTAAAATGGTCTTCCTGGTATTTAACATGTCATTAAACAGGTTTCTTATGACATTTTCAAATTATTCTATGGCTTTTACAAAAAACAAAACAGGATGACATCTGAGCCTATTGTGAATGCGCTCTCAGATTTCCTGCCTTTCCTGATTTATCACAGTAATCTGGTTTCATGTGTGCATGTTAAAGTGATCATTGTAAAGTGTAAGTGTCACAGTCATGCTCATTCATCTCTGTAAGTGTGTCTCAGGAGAACAAATGTATCTGGCTCGCGTATTTGTTGGTTTGATCAGATTAGCTGAAGTGGCTCTTAGGTGTACGTGCCTGAGTCCTGCCGTACAGTCCAGTGCAGTGTAGCGGGGCACCAGGCCGTCCTTTGAGGTCAGAGCGCCAGCAGCCAAGAACCTGCCGGAAAGCCGAGTGCTGGAGGATGATTGATAACCCCCAGCGTTTCTCCCACAGTATTTATTCGTTTGTTTTTTGCAGGGCACTTTCTCACCGTTTAGAGCCATTTGTCTCTGAGTAAATGGGACCCCCCCCCCCTTCTCTCAAGGCAAGGCTCGTCCAGTCCTTTCTCCTATTATTAGGGGGAAACAGCTTGTACAGAACAATTTAAGTTTCCTGCAATATGTCAAGACTGTTCCACTGACAAGACACAACCTGCTGCCCTGCACAGCTCAGGCTCACGGACAAAGTTAACAAACCTCCCATCGTTCAGCTTTCATCCCCTTCGTTCTGCTTGCCTCTCGGCCAGTCCTTCCTCTCCTGGCAGTGCCTCACTCAGCTGCCTCATACTTTCTTCCTCTCTCTCTCTTTGTGTCCTTTTTTTTTTTTTAATTTGCTCTAATGCCAATTTCCTTCACCGGGGTCGTTGTGGTCTCTAGCTCATAAGTTGCCCCGAGGAGGGTATATTGAGAGACTGATCCTCTCAGTCTGGGACCCTACAGTCATATCCTGTGCAGGGCTTTAGTCTCAAACTGCTTCAGTGGTTGTTTTCTGTTTGAACATAGAGGACGGTGCATGGCTGGTTTAGACTGGAATCCCATTGGAAGCACAACAGTAAAAATGCCTACTTTGGTTTGAACAGAAGAGTGCCTTTTATGTGTGTGTGTGCTTTGTTTCCACGTGATTCTATAGCTATAGCAATTAATCAATAATGAACTGTCGATGAATTGCTAAATCAAAGGACTGAGAAAACAATCTGCAGAGTGATCGCTAATGAAAAAAAATGTTAGTTGCATCCTTACTTGAGTTCAATTTGAAAAGTAAGGATAAAAATGTGTCCAAATATTAGTATAAACTTAAGGTCAGTGTGCAGCTGGTTGCTGTTCAAGTGAGTCTAGAACAGAAAAAAAAACCTGTGGAGATATGAAATCCTCTGAGGGTTCATCTCTGGATTTCATCTTTTTTTATTCATCCATTTTTCGTCATAAGGCAGTTTAAACTGAAGGCTCTTGTGTCTTGAGGCTTAGACCATTCAGGTGCTGGAGGTAAACTCAGGCATCCAAGATGTCGTCCGACGCACCAAAACGTTTTAAAATACATTTTATGAACTTCTCGTTTTGATTTCTTCATTACAAACTCAGTTTTCCGATGTGAGAATCAGGATGCAGCAAACACGGAAGACTAAAACTAATCTCAGGTTTGCATGAATGTGAAATAACGCTGAGCATGCTGTTTTGCCACATGCCTCAATCCCAATCTATGTGATATCTCTCTGAGACTAAAGGTCAGCAATGGCCAGAGAGAACCCAGCTCCTCCTCTGTTCTCGCACAGGGCAGCAGACAATAGTTCAGCCCTTTTTCTTCCCGCCACTCCCCTCTGTTTTTATCTCTTCTAGCCTTTTCCCCACATCCCTTCACCCACTCATCTTCCTCATCTCCGCTCCTTTCTTCTCTCAGCCAGTATCTTGGCCTTTCCTGCCCATCTCTGCTCATAGCCTCCCATGAAGAATCCTCCCTCCTACATTTGTCCCCTCAGCTGCTATATTTCACCCCTGGCTGAGGCACTGTCACAGTTTTCCCTTCATTGTCTGCCTCACTGTCGTCTCCCCCAGCCGCCCCACTATAGTCCCGCTGTGTGAACCAGCTTTACAGCCCCGCTGGGACACATTATCAGTGCCGGACTGCTCGCACTGGCCAGTATTCTCACTAGGTTTTCTTAAAAGGCAATAACAGAGAGTCAACAGTTTTAACATAGAAGGTAAACTTCAATCGATCAAGCTAGAAAAGGAAATTATGAGGCAGGTATAGGCATTTGAATAATGATGTTAATGATCTCATGTTCAGCTCCATTTTAAATATTCTTTCTTCGAGAATGTCTAGGCTTACAGCCCATGAGTGATGGCTTAGCGCTGATTACTTCATTCCTACCTTACTACTCCTGTGTGTGTTTGTGTGTTAGTGTATGACCCCCTGGTCAGCTTGTGCCCGCTGCTCTTCCTGCCTGTGTTTCAAACACGCGGACATATTTATTTTTCTGCCCTCCAGCGGTCATTGTGCCAGGGCATGATCCACGTCCCTGCAGATTTTAAAACAATAAATATGCCTTTTTCTCCTTATGGAGCGAGCAGCTCTATTACACATAATCATCTGTTCTCAAGTGAAGAAAGTACAAGCCGACTGCAGTGTGAAAACAGCAGGTTTCCTTGTCCGAGGGCCAACCTGAAAAGTTTCCGGACTTTGCCGTGCTGCTAATGAGTCACCTTTTGCCATTTAGACCCTTGTGATTAACAGACCAAGTTGCAAAACCTGATGTGTGGTTGAAATCTTAAACTCGCACCGTCCCCTTCTAAATCCCACTAAGATACAAAATTACATGAATAGCTCAATTGTTCCTCCTCATGCTCTTTGATCAGAGTGAGAGGTGGGTGGTCTTAACTATACTAATACTTAACCCAGACAATAGGAGTGTGGGTGGGTGGGTGTGTGTGTGTGGGTGTGTGCGCGCTGGAGTGCAAGTGTTTTGATCACCGTAACTCTATGATGCCTGCCCGTTGCCATGGTTGTGGTGACTTCCTCTGTACTTTCCATCAGTACCTACCGTTAGAACAAACCCAGCTGTTCTGGTCCAGTCTGTTCCAGTCTGGACCGTCCACTCAGTCTCAGACTCTGACTGAACATATCTGGAATGTTTTTCTGTGTATGCATGCAAGTGTCTTTAATCCTGTGAACAGAGGTTTTGTTTTCCTGGCACTGCTACGTGTCAGTCTGTGCTGCATTGGCTTTTTGAAGGAAATGGTATTTGAACAGTCAGAGAGTTTTGCTCTTTTGAAGGTTTGAAGGTCGTCCTCCATCTCCGGTGATCCACTGGCCTCCTAGAGCTGCAAAGCTGCACACACGCAACACACACACTTTTTTCCTACTCCTGACGCCAGATTATACCAGGTCACAAAGTGAGGCAACAGTTAGCTGTGTGTGTGTGTGTGTGTGTGTGTGTGTGAGAGAGTGAGAGAGAGAGGCTGGTATGAGGCCTAAATCTGTCCGACTCCCCTAGATCAGGTATTGTTGGGGCTCCCTTACCCCCTCAGACTCCCTGCAGGCAGAAGAGAGACGGCTAGTTGAAAGGCGTTTCCTGGCAAGAGAGAAGCATTTGTTCTCATGTGTCTTAAGGTTGACAAATTAAGTTTGGAAAGTACAGAATAGTTGTGGGCATCTACTTCTGTTTGTCTTCTAATCTTATAATTCAGGTGTGTCATATGTGTCCGAAATATTCATTGCAGTGACACGCAGCTCCTCTTCTCTCTGTGTAAATATTTATATCTTGACAGATTACGCAAGGCCCACACTGATGCCTCATGTGAGAGGCAGGCTAAATCATAGCTTTTTTGAGTCTGTCTTGTTGTGATTTGTTGGCAGAAGAAGATGGAGCAACCTTCTTCTTCACTCTATATGAATAATGCCGTCTGCAGTCCGCACTTGAAACTTCAAAGGCTTTCTACCACTCTAGACTTTGATTTACAACTGGAGATGCTGGTGCTCAACACAGTTTTTTTTTTCTTTTCTCAAATAGTAGGTTGGGCCTTTATTTTATGTGGAATGAGTCCACATGTCTGCTTGTTCATAACTCATATTTTACCTGTTTGTTTTGGCTGGACAGTTTGAATTCATCAGACCCACTGGTGCTTCATTTCACAGGTTTGCTGTGATCTGAAACAGACTGAACTGAAACTTTAGCTACAGTAGTTCTGCAGATGCAAACAGCGAATATGAAGTTCACTTTATCAGCATAAGGATTTTCATTTTCTAATGTTAAACAAAATAATAATGTAAATTGATTTCCTCCTTGCTGACCGAATTTCTGAGATAAAAACATGAATCAATCAAAGTTTCCCAAAGAATATTTGATTAGCCGACGTGATAAGCCATTCAGACGTACCTGACTTATCTCTTATTTTGATAAATTTACTTAGTAGATGGTGGCTTAAACGTTGCCTGTGCCTATTAAATAGATGGTGTTTATTATGTGAAATGTTTTGCAAGGTTCATTTTTTTATTACATGAAGGTGTATTCATTTTTTATGATGTTAGCTGGGGCTCTTTGTTTCAGGTGAGGTGGCGGACTTCCTCTATAAAGCACTGTGGAAATCCTGGCAATACAGTAACTGGAGCTGTGTGTGTGTGTGACTGCAGATTATTTGCCACGCATGCTTGTATACAGCATTTAGGAAATCAATTAGACGAAAATGTAAACAAGGAAATGGACATAACACCATGTGCAGCACAAGTGTGTCACTGGAACAGTGTTGGATTTTGAAGGTTATGAAATGAAACTTGCTTCTCCAACTGCTAGTTTGGGCAGTTTAACCCCTTTCATGCAAAAGGTTCACAGTGTTTGTTAACTTTTATTACCATTAAATACTTCTGGTTCACCTATGTGCTTACGTATCTCCTGAAGGTAGCTCTTTCCTCTGAAAAGCAGCGATATCTGGGTAAATGAAAAAGATTTAGAGAAGGTGCAAAGCAAGCAGTTTTATTCACCGAGATGTAGACACACAGTTGGACCTGCAGGAATCTCATATGGGACAGAGAGCACTAAGAAAAAGGGATTTAAGGCTCACCATGGCCAGGATTTTCCTTTAATAAACTCTGCAGTCTTGGAAAAAGAGGGCCCCTGTCCCTCAAGGTGTTTTCTCAGTATGAAACAAGGTTTAAAAGCGACTGAAAGCTGATCAGATATGCTACTTCTAATGGCAGTGATGCACCGTTTCATTCCCATGGCCGCTCCGCAGAAGCTGGCAGGCAGCTGTAAGGTTACATAAACATTACGTAAAAGGGCTGCTGCTCTGGTCCCTCTGAGTTCCCGATCCCTGCTCTTCTCAAGCAGTGTTGATTAGTGTGGTGATGCAGTTTGATTGTTTTGTTTTGTAGATTTTTTTTTCCTCTCTCTGCATTGTGGATTTCCCAAGAATGCTCTGCTACATGTTTGCACTTCCAAGTATTGTTCCCTGTTAGAGTTCTAGTTTGATAGATACAAACACCATGCCAGGCCAGAGGAGGCTCTGCTCCGTCCACAACAATCAAACTGGATAATTGCGAGTGTGTGCTTGCGCATGCGGTCACCTGTTGAATGCCAGGACTGCACCACAATCCGCTCTTTTGTTTCTTTGGTCTTTTCCTCTGCAAGCTATTTGTTTTCTTTCAGTGTTGTTTGTCCAGGAATCACTCGTCATCGCTTAGCAGGTGTTTGACTCATTCATATTTTTGTGGGTTTAGCTCCCCCTGAACAAATGATGAAAATATTATTCCCTCGTCATGTTGACGTGATGAAACGGTTGATCCCTGTAATGATGAGTTTGCGCCCTGTTTCATCATGATTGGAGGTTTTGGTCATACCTGCTGTGCCATTGCACAAAAACTGCTTAGCCATGTCTCCCACGACTTCACTCTGTGTAATTATATCTATGTATAGACCTGCGGGTCTGCTATATTTGGGCTACCCATAACCGCAACTGTGTGTTTAATACTGCCATTCCTAGAACTGTATGAGCATGACTTTATGCTGGAAATACATGTCTGGCATGATTCACCTGCAACTTGTCTCATTTCTGACCCATTTTCTAACTGGACAGCATCGGCCTCCGCCCTCGCACTTATCATAAGCGGCCCAACATGATGGAATATTTCCACACACAATGCTCCATATTCAACGATGTGAGCCAGAAACATAAGGCGGTAAATCTTGGGCTTCCTTTTCTAATTAATTCTGGAGCAGAGTCTTGTGTGGCATTGTTTGCCCAATGCCCTGACAGCATTGAGTGGACCTGCAATGGCCAACCATAACAGCACAGGGAGGGGTGGGGTGAGGGGGGGCGTATTATAGCCGGACAGGATGGTCATAAAATCAAAATGGCTCCCAGTGCCAACATCTCCGTGCCAACGAAAACACACAACTGGGAGGAGGAGGAGAGACTGGTGTAAGGCCTACACTGTGTACAGTAAATCAGCAGGAGACAACAGGGATTTGGAGCAGGCGGTGATTTTGACATTTGGTGATCCCTGAGAGGTCTTGATTATAGGTGTCAGGCTGTGCTAAGCACATGTTACAGAGCAGAATAAGTCAGGTAAACAGCCATTTTGCAGCGTTTGGCTTAGCAAGGTCTGGAAACAGATGATGGCAGACAATGGACTCATGTTCCTGCGATGACCAGATATTGTTTAGAGATATTTAATGGTAGTTTGCATTCATAAAATATGTCAAGCTGTCTTCATTTGGTTGCTCAGTTTCACTCAGTGACCTTTCGGTTTAATTTTCCCCATTTTATCGCACTTTTATCTGAATTCGTTTCTATCCAATCTACTCGTGTGTCTGGATTTGTTGTTTTCATTTTTTCCTGCCATTGTGTCATGCGTGTTTATTTTCCCACTGAGTGCAGAGTTTCCCAAAATTCTTTACACTTTGCGCCACCAGAATGATGTTTATCCAGCCTCCATGTTTGACGGATCTGTGAATCATGTGTGTGAGTAAATGAAGGAACAAGAGGCTCTGGTCCTGTGTCACGCTCTCCTCTGAGTCCTGCAAAGCCTGTTTGTTTTTAGATCTGCCCCACAACAATACCCGTCGCTCCCCGCACACACACTATCTCGCACACACTGCGCACAGAGCTCACTGAGAAAACAAGCGACAGCCATAACAACGGCTCAAACAGGAGCTGCACTCTGTAGGAAAACCTGTGCTCACTTCCCAGGCTCCTGGCTGACTGACCACTGTCCTATTATACACTACAGTACATGAAAGTCCCCAAAAAGTCAGGAAAACAACACTTGACATTTTTTGGCTCCATTACATAAGACTACATTGTCGATTTGAAAATTCTGCTCTCGGGAAAACAAAAGAAAAATGCAGCTTTGATGTTTGGAATAATAAATACTGACATCTGTCCCCGAGGTAGCAGGGAAGAAAGCTCCTTTGTTTTAACTTGTTTCTTCACCGGTCGGCCTGTGAAGAAAGGAGGGTGAGAACATTGTTTCTGACTCTTTCAGAACTTACACACACACACACGCACAGGCCGTTATTATTTTTCACCTGTCTACCCTTTCTGTCTCACCCCTCTTTTCCTCCACAGGGGGCTTTAATTAAATGTGTTGCTGCAACAACAGGTACCCGCTCCTAACCTCCTATTAGTCTATAGAGCTTTCTTACTTTCTGTTTATGGGTCAGAGCGACAGTTGTTATTTTGTCCATGTGACTCACAGGTTACAGTGAATGCACACATTTTATATATATTGTGTATATATATTCAGAGTATGTAAGTCTGTGCCTTGCTAGAATCCACTTCTGCAGTAACGGCTGGAGCTGTCTTTGACATTAGTGTATAAAGCACAACACGCTGCACTGATGCTTTGTGTTGTGTACTTTACACAACATGAAGGATCAATGCAAAATTAAAAGGTAAAGTTTTACAAACTGAGACATTTTTATGGAAAGATATTTGGATGGAAAAGTTTTATAGTTTTTCTGTTTTACTGTTTGTGGATGAAGTTTCTTTCTAGATCTTTGGTTTCTGGACTGTTTGAGTCCAGATTGATAATAGAAAGTCACACTGACCCTCTGATAGTGTCTGCAGCAACACCTCCGCGAGGTTCAAGAGTCGAGTTTTCTCTATGCAGTGGGACATGTCCAGAGGTCTCGATGTGGTCACGGCCCTGCCGGCTCACCCTGTGTTTCTCCTGTTTCCACCCGTCAGATCCTGGATGAGATCGCGGAGCACGGGATCAAAATTTATCAGCTACCTGACGCCGACTCTGACGAGGATGAGGAGTTCAAGGAGCAGACCAGAGTCCTGAAGGTGAGAGAGGGACCCACAGCTGAGGTCAGCTGTTACAGAACTACGTCAGCTTCTACGTCTGCTGGTCTAGTGACAGATACCATTCTCTTCCTGTTCATCCTTGCTTCCCCTCACCTCAGCCCCGTCTCTCTGATACCTTTATTTTCCATATCTCCTTCCTTTCACTTTGTTTCTCTGTCGTCATTCACCGACCTTTATCTTCCTTTCCCAGGCGAGCATCCCTTTTGCTGTGATTGGCTCCAACCAGCTGATTGAGGTGAAGGGGAAGAAGATCCGTGGTCGTCTTTACCCCTGGGGAGTTGTTGAAGTGGAGAACCCTGAACACAATGACTTCCTCAAGTTACGTACAATGCTTGTGTGAGTCTCCCTGCTAACAAAACTTCTTAATTCATAGGATTTTCATCAGGAAAGTCTCAAAAACCTCCCTTCTAATCTTCCTCGTTTATCTGGTTGGAAAAGTCCACTAGAGGAAAAGTTTACAGTGAATCTTTGCTGCCTCCCAGTGTGTGAAGAAATTATTGCATGTTTGTTTGTTGCAGAACCCACATGCAAGACCTCCAGGAAGTAACTCAGGATCTGCATTATGAGAACTTCCGCTCAGAGAGACTGAAGAGAGCGGGCAGGTGAGACACCAGTTCATCTCACTTAAACGGCAGGTCAGCTCCTCTATTTCAAACAAGTATTATTATTATTAATGTGTTTTGTTTCTCTGCAGGGCTGTGGATGAGGATGTGTTGGATAAGGACCAGATCCTGCTACAGAAAGAGGCCGAGGTAAGAACACACACACACTGCTGCATGTAGACTGTCTCATCCTCATCCAGTAACAAGCAGGTAGCTGTAAATACAGGTATGAAGCTCAGGAAAACAGGTTAAAGGGCAGAATTGGAATTTTTTCAAGTTCATATAAGTACAAAACTCACATGCTATATGTATGTATAAAGATTTATTGGTCTCTGATCATCCCTCTCTCCTTTCCGGCTGTGAAGTGTTCCCTTCTTAATGCAACTCTACTGTACGAAATCAGGCATAGGAGCAAACATGAAGCATAATTTAAATATTCTCAACACAGTTAATACATCATACTGAAGCAAACTTCTGCACTGCATGTTGTTAAAGTGGCAGAACCACGCAGGAGGAAAGTGGATCTCTGTAACCTGTAGTTATAAATTTGGACGTGTGTTTTGGCAGGTGAAGCACTGAATTTTAAGAGGGTTCATCACCTGAACATTTCATATTGAAAAGTAGTACCATCCGGCAGAATATTTAGAAAGGTGAAATATGGCTGCATGACTTGGGAAATGACTGGCACCAATGGAGGGTGCAAGCAGGTATTTGGATTAAATATGAGAAACTGCTTGACTGATCCTTTAAATCCCTGATGAACTGTATCTGTGAATTAACGGGACTAACACAGACTGCTGAAGCCTTATATTACCGTCACTTTGCCACTTAACTTAACCACTGGATCAGTGTACATACAGACATGTGAGTACTGTATTAAGACACACTTGAAAAAATCCAGAGCTGCCCTTTAAAGACACAAGGATCTGATCACCATGTGCTCTGAGTACCGTATGTAGTGAAGTCTCACCCTGACCGTGCAGATCATCTGCCATGTCATCTTTGTTGTACATATTGTGTAATAACATTTGCATGACAGTAACAGTGTGGTCCTGGTTAAACTAGCTGCAAGACCTCAAGGTCAAACCAGGAAACCCATCAGTTGTTCAGTGTGACAGTATTTTGTTTTAATTTTAATCCCACTATCTTCCATATGTGTTGTTTACCTTTTGGGCCACGGAACCTGCATCAAGCCATAACCTGTTTCCTGATTGCTCTTGATTGGCCTGTTTGTGTTGCTGCTGCAGTGCAGCGTAGTGAGCGGTTTGGTTGCAATCAGAGCTGTTTGTAAACAATGTGCCCAGGCAGGATATGCCATCACTTCCTGCCTGGATGTCCTGGCCCAGTTTTATGGTGGGAATGACCTCAGTATTGTGAGAAGACTGAAACACAAAGCTGGACAGGGGTCTACTTGTTTACATGTTGTCAGGGTTTTGGATGGGAGGAAACATTACAGTAAGTAATGTTATTTTACTTAGACTTATTCATGACAAGTTACCACTTTTTTTTGTATGTCCCTACTTTCTTTGAATATTTTCTTATTATTATCTCACAGAAACACAATAAATATTAAAATGAAGTATAAAATTTGTATTTATATTACAATCCTTTCCAGGCGACATTTTTGGAAATTACAAGAGCCATACAATAAAGCATTGATTACATATTAAATCTATGTTGATGTTTAAAGTAATATGTGGATATCTTAAATCTAAATATTGGTGGTCAAAGCAGCAATAAAATAGGTGAGATGTCAGCCTTTAGAGACAGGCTTTAGAGCCCTGGACATAAATGTAGATATCCAGATTAAATGTATTTGTTTCCCAAACACATAAGACCAGAGGAGAGAGAAAAGGCTGCAGAGCTTTGACAGCTGATGAATCATTTGAAGTTCCCTCCTCAGCCACAAGGAGGCGATAGACGCTTAAGAGTGCTACAGGAGAGTTTATCATTCAACAGTGTGACCCATGAGAGTTTTAAAATGTAAGCTTTGCATCCTCATTATCTGTGGGTTGGTTTTTTTTTTAAATCATCGAGTCATGCCTGTTGTTACCATTAAAATGGATTTGCCTTTTATTAATTTATTGTTTCACATCGATTTTATGCGTCATTAATTTTTAAATACTTTCTTTAAATGCTATTGCAACCGCTGTGCTTACATGAATATACATTATATTATCACACATTAAACATATTGATTTACTCTTCATTTCATGAAATGAGTTGCACCTTGTGATGGTAAAGAAAATGTCAAGGTGTGACAACTGCAGACTGTTCAGGTGGTAGTCCACAAGATGCTTTTTTTATTCTGCTCATGCCTTACGGTGCACAATGTTCATTGTCATACCTTGCTATAGGGTCATTTTGTTGTTTGTCTCTAAAGATTGCACTTGCTTTCTTAGTGTCATTGTGGTTTGCCTTAAGATGTGATTGGACAACATGTTATATATACTGTGTGTGTATATATAATTATTGTTGCTGTGCAGTGAAAACATGGATGTCCCGTTTTGGTCATTAGATGAACTTTAATGTGTTGGGAAAATTGTCCTATTTCATAAGCTAAAGAAACATTTAACCCATTTGATTATTGGAAAAATGTATTGTCACAAAGCTGAAAACAGGCATGTGTTGCTGAAGCAGACATTTTGCAGACGTGTGGTTTTCACAGAAGCAGAGTTACTTAGAAAAGACATATTTGCTGTCGCCTTTCGGTTTTACTTTTAAACGCGCATTAGGTCTGAAACTGTATACTTCTGTCTTTTTTTCCCCTTGTATTTTTAGAGTGACTCTTCTCTTAAAAACTCTGAACATCAGTAGATCTCTTGTTTACTCAAGTCACCTTCTGTTTTTCTCTCTCTGAGTATGATGCTTTCTCTGCTGCCAGAGGCATCAAACACTTCACACTTCACACATGGAAAGATCGACCCACTACTGAATGCTCTAGAAATATTAACGTTTGCTGAACTGTGTCTCAACTGTGTTGCTTGAAGCTGGTCCAAGTTCAGCAAACACTGTGTTGAGCAACGAAAAGGGAAACATTTTAGACCGTAATTGTCCACAGATTGTTTTGAGACACGTCAGTCGATTAAGTGAGGAGCAAAATGATAATATATATCCATGTGAACTGCTTTAAGCAGGTCTTTCATTGTGACTTGATTGTTCTTGTCTCTGCAGCTGAGACGCATGCAGGAGATGATCGCTCAGATGCAGGCACAGATGAAGATGAAATCAGACGAGTGAAGGAGTCGGAGCAGAAGCTGATCCAGGTATCCGGGATCACATCATCTTAATCTGTGCACCACTTCTACTTTTTCCCTCCAAACATCCATCCATCAGCTGTTCAGGAGCTCACCACTGATGTGTTTTGTTTTGTTTTTTTTCCTTCATCATCTTGTCAAGACTCTTCTTACAATCCACATACGAATCTCGCTGATCGTCCTGTTATGTGGGTATGAGTTTGCTGAGTGGGACTGAGCAAAATTGAAAAAGTGTGAACATAAAAATGTTTCAATACTGGATGATTATCATTGACATATCTGTTATTTAGCCTTTGATCTTAATTGTGGTCCACAGAGCTGCCAGTGACAATGGTACTAAGATGTTTTGCCATCACACTAACATGTTTACATAATTTTATGTAGGAGTTGTGCATTTTTGTTCAAGTCCAAGCTTCAGATGGCACCATTTTCCATTTACTTTGCTGAAAAAAAAAAACAAAACAAAAACTGTTCTGATTCTCATGTTTTCTATCACCTTTACCTCTGGATGGTTTCAGACCTTTAGTGCCTTCAGAGCTTTAATCTGATAATGCAATAACCCTAATTATTACCACAGTGAAAAAGCTTGGTTATGAAATGAGGTAAACTGTCTGTGTCAACAACAAGAAATTCTCTTTTTTTTGGGTTTTCCATGCGCAGTATTTGCCTTTAATTGTGTTAAACTAGAAACCTAATTTGTAGCCGACACTATAAACCTAAATCTAGGTGTTTGTTTGGCTTTTCGGCTGAAAAAGCTACTCAATGCAAATAGTCAACCTAAAAGCACTTGGTTATAAAGAGAAATAACCAGACTTCAGGATCACTTCATAGTTGAATAAATG
The DNA here is from genome assembly GCF_017976325.1 of Chelmon rostratus. NCBI lineage: Eukaryota > Metazoa > Chordata > Actinopteri > Chaetodontiformes > Chaetodontidae > Chelmon > Chelmon rostratus. The sequence continues at coordinate 15,140,943 of NC_055662.1, read as the reverse complement.
TGCCATGTTGTTAATATTTTTGTATTTATCATCAAGAGCTGCATGACCTGAATGTCAGTGCCTAACTACAGACTGAAACTAATCAATCTGTCCAGTCCAGTAACGTAATATGTATCCATATTTGCTTCAGTGATGTCATTGAATGTGAGAAATGGTGTGTTGGTACACTACATGTGCAGTCTTTCATCATACCGTGTTTGGGCTTTCCCATTTAAAAATCCAGTGCTATAACATTTAACTGTTTAAACTCCCTCCAGCCGTCTGTGAGCAGCAGACTAAACAACCTTTTCTCCTAACTGTGCTGTCATTCATGTGCCACTGGCATTATTTGTTCCTGTCTTTTGCTCTCATATGCAGACGTGTCAGACTGTTGAACTTATAAAGGCAAACATAATTATTAGTTCTTAACCATATGTCAGTAAAGACTTGTGTTTTAGGCGTCAACTTTTTGTATTGCTCTCTGAAATAAAATTTGTTTAGAGAAAGAAGAAGTGGACATTTGTTGATTCTGGGTTTAGTTTTTAGTGACGTGTTTCTTTAACATTTTTAGTCTTTATTAGAGTTAGAAATGAAGATGGAAAACAAAAGTACGTCTGTTAGTCCTCGTGCCTCGTGATCTAGCTACTGCTACTGAATTAAAAAAACAAAACCAACAAAACCATTTATCTGTTTTTCATAATAACTTCCCATTTATTAGTAGTAAACAGAAGAAAATGAGCCGGTGCCTCCAGTGTGACACATGATCAGTGACTTGTTCATATGATGCATGAGTGCCTTTGTTTCTAGTGTTTTTGACTTTACATTTAGAAATGCTGGAATACGTATTTATCATTTAAATGTTAACATTTTTACACCAAACTTACAAATGAGTGAGATAGTTGAAGGAGTCCTGTGAGTGCTGCAGCCTGCTCCTTCCTGGCAACACAGTTCAAGTAAAGAGGTTTTTATTGATGTTCAGTCTCGTTGGACAGATACTCATTTTAGTGAGTTTGGTTTGGACCCTGATCCCCCTCATGGCACCCTGCACGGACCCCTGCTTGTAGATAACTCTGCAGTGTGACTGGCTGGGTCTGCGGAGGAGGAGGGGCTTCCATCTGACAGCCCAGCCCGCCCTCCTGCTGTCTGTTCGGGGTTTGGAGGCGAGGCGAGGGGCCGGTTTCTGTGAGCCGTCGCTTCGGTAAAATCGAGGGAGGAGAGCGGCCAACATGACGACCAACATCAGGTACAAAAGCCGGATCCCGGTGAAAACAGGTGAGCGTGGTTTCTGGGTTTCTATCCACAGCCGTCTGATTGTTGAGGATCAATGCAATGATCGCTCCATGTTTCTGTCTCCCTGGGCGTCGCTCTGCATCCCTGCACCTGCGCCTCCTCCTCATCCATCCTGTGATGGGCAATAGAGGATAGCACGGAGGTAAGAGGCATCCTTTTCATGCATTTTGTTTTTTTTTACTTGCTGGAATGCTTTTTCAGTACAGTGCGTTGTGTTTAGGTGCCGGTTGCAGGCGCGCACTGGGCGGCTTGCTGTGCAGCAGCAATATGTACGTTCATATCTCTCAGTTTGGCCTTTTTATCTCTCGACGTGCGCGTTTGCCTGTCAGTTTTTGTAAAGGCGTGATGCTCTGAGGGCAGCCATGCCATCACAGGCCGAGCTGCGATCAGCAGACAGACGGGCGGAGGGGGGCTGGGTTTCATTTTTAGACGCATATGTGGAGCAGGCCGGCGTCACGAGAGGCGAGCGGCCAACATGGTTCTCCAAAGGCAGCATCCTCCCCCTGCATCCTCTCCTCCGCTGCCTTGCAGAATTGTTAGCGATCATCGGGGCTCGAGTCGAACGATCGACTGACCGAATTGTCAGCGTTACATCAGGTGGACTCACAGTTACAGCCGCGGCTGCTGGCTGCCTTCAGTGAACCCTCTCTGACCATTGTTCGCCTCAGAAACACAGCTGCCACACGAGCCTGCAGGGGAGGTCGCATCTCTGATGACCCTGGGCTTTCCTCCTCCTCCCCCTCTTCCTCTTGGCATATAGTGGCTGATCACAGGGGAAGGGTATGTGCATGTGCTGACTGTGCTTGGATGATTCAGACAACCTGACTGTCAGTAGATTTATAATAATCCACCATAAATCTGGATAACAATGACAAAGAGGAGAATAATTTACTGTTTAGTCAAGCAGAAAAAATAATAGATACAACACATGGACACTTATAGCATATTGTTCATGTATATACCATATACCCATTTATTCTACAGCTGCCAGTTCATTAGGTACGGCTAGCTAAAACTCAAGCAGTCTAATGCAACAGTCCTGCAATAAATTCAGCCTTCATGAAGGTTGTTATGTTCAGTTTTCCTGCAACTGTTTTTTTAATGCAGCACTTCGTGGTACTGTTAAATTTAATTGAGAAATACTGAGCACCACAAGCTACAGCCTCTCAAATGGGCAAACAATCAACAAACAGTGAACATTATTATTATTATTATTTTTAATATTAGTATTACAGGACTGTTATAACCGTGACAACTATCTAGATTCACATAACTGCTCCTCAGCCTTTACTCACGTTTTCAACTTTGCACCTGAGAGCCAATACTTACGTTGGTGAAGGAAGTGTTGAGATCTTATTTACTTCAGTAAAAGTAGTAAAAACACAGGAAAAAACAAAACCAGCTCTCATGTATAAGTCCTGCATTCATCATGATACTTATGTAACAGTTCAGAAGTATTTACAGCAAAATGTACTTAAAAAAAGGAGAAGTGCTCGTGCAGAAGAGAAACATTCACAGTGTTTTATTTTATTGTTTAAGTATTTTTTAGGCATTTTAGACTTTTTTTTTCAGAAAGCATACAGTAGAGAGACGGCATGCACCATGGACTCACCGCATTGTATATTATATTATTGAATCATTATGACGGGTAAGTCAAAGTGAAAGCAGCAGTCAAACAAATGTGGGGTCAAAAGTACAATATCTGAAACGTGGTGGTGTAGAAGTATAAAGTATCACAAAGTATAAAAGGTGCATGAAAATTATATTGAACTACAAACCTGACGGAGTAAGCTGTAATATAAGATGCTTATACAGTAGCGCAAGTAAGATCTAATTGTAAATGAAGGACATTTTTAAGAGTTTGTCTCTTCACTCTGTAGTATATATTTTTTTTGTTCCCATGTTCAAATCTGTCCAGTGTTTAGTCACCTCGTCCATAAACTGCTCAGGTTGCAGATTTGCCCTCATCCAGAAACTCACAGTTGGACCAAATCCAGTCATTGAAATGATTATGATAACGTGGCATTACGACCACAGCAAACACACACACACACACACACACACACACAAGCTTATGAGTAGATGCTGGAAAACCTGGATTAGTACGATTGCTGCAGAGTGGTGTGCTCGCAGATGTAGCTTTTCCACTGTGTGCAGAAACAGTGAAAGTGATCTGAAATGACAGTCAAAGCAGCTGTTGCCCTCCTTTTGTATAAATATCATCCACTTGTGTAGTGATTCACTCCTCTGCCGCATTTGGATTACTATACAGTTTTTACACCTTGTGAGTTCTTAACTCCCACGTCTCCACTGCATCTGACCCTGTTGGACACTTTGAGAAAAATATCTCATCCAGGCTGCGGAGGAGGCGCAGAAAAAAAACTAATGGTGCTCAGTGTGACTGACTGAGTGCTGACATCAGAACTTAAATCAATATTTTCACAACATTCCCCTCCCCGCTCCTCTTCCTCTTTCCACATCCCGCTCCCTCACATCGGCCCAAACTACTTCTTCCTTCGCTACGATATTACGTTGCCAGGCAACTGTCTTTTTTCGCTCTGTTTTCATCACTTCTCTGATGCGAAGGAGTGGACGACACCATCTGACCTACCCACAATCATGTGGGGTGATTATTCTGCGTGTGGGTGGATTTTCACTGAACATTTGTTCATCACAGATCAGAAACTGAGAGAGAAAATCGCAGTCACAGTTTTTATTGAACAGTTAGCAGGGATACGTCACCCCGATGTAGTGAAGCACACAAGGCTCAAACCACCGTCAGGTCGACATCAAAATCGATCCCGGAGGAGCCACAAATACAAGTTTGTCCTCTGACTGGAGCCTCAGCAGAGCAGCATGCAGCACAGCCACAGATATAGTTAATAGTTACTTAATAATACACCTTTGCACTTTCTTTGACTACGAGTCACTGTAACTTAAGCTGAATAAGTCACTGTAGCCACAAGTGACAAACGATAAAGACGTGCTACAATGCAACAGTAGCACAGCAATAAAAGAGCTGCTGGTCACGCAAGACAAAGTAACCGCTAAGTGCATTAAACTGAGAAAGAGTCTGTTTTGTATCCCATGAATTCGATTTGTTGTTTGTATAAATATGTTATTTTTTATCTTCTGCTTGTTCATCTGTCCTGGAAGAAGGATCCATCCTCTGTTGTTCTGTTCTGTTATTTTTTTTGGTGGTGTTTTTTCCACTCTGCACTGAGCATCTATGAAGAAATTGTGTTGTATGTTGTACAGGCTGCAGAGTCCTCTGGTACAAATGTGTGAGAAACAAATTGTGCTTGAAAACAAAAGCCTGGCTTGCAACTGAAAATCAAGCGTTCTGATATAACAAAGATTTAAGGTTACCTCTTTCTAATAAGGCACCCTTTATGAAGGGTTTGTCATCAGTTGCTTTATGAATTGTTAATAAACCATTTAACAATGCTTTATTGATTGGTTCCAGGTCATTAATAAGAAAAAAGTTTGGGTTGCCAGGTTGTGGAATGTTTCTGGCTGGTGTTGATCCTCCTCCAGTGGGAGTTTCTTTGTCTTTTTAATCCAACTGACCTCTGACCTTCTGGAAAACTGTGCAGAGCATTTAGACAAAAATCCTTTTTAACCAACATATTAACACTCACAATTTAAGACTCTGAATAGTTGTAAAAAAAAAACAAACTTTATTAACCTTTATTACTAACTTTCATAATTACAGATGAATTACTACTTGCGAAACCTGTTATTGTTACTGACTTATTAATATTTCTAACTGCAGATTTGATGGTAGCCCAAAAGTGGCCTGTTACAACTCTTTCTGAAGCGTGCACTGTTGATAAGGGGTACCAATTCAAAGGTAACTTTGAGGAAATACCCCTTGTTGTGTCTGAGATGTCACGACTGTCAAAATGAGGCAGCGCGGCGGTCACTTTACTTCCTGGAGCGGCGAACAGATGTTGGGTCAGATGCATTAGCGGCCGCGCTCATGTGCCCCTTCGCTTCAGATACACTCAGCTCTCCTCTCCACCTCTCGCTTCGCTCTTCCTGCATTACTCAACCCTCCCCACACTGACACTCTCGCTGCCACAGATGGGACCCTCACCGGCTCCCGGTGAGGACCAGCTGCAGACCAGCAATAGACATATCTCAGGGGGTTGGGTGGGGTGTTGAAACTGGGATTTGAACCCCCTGTGGTTCAGGCTTTCTAGCTGAAAACTGTAAGAAGAGAAGGAGAGAGAGGCTGATCCAATAAGTCTTGATCTTCTTTGATTAACTATTTACTGAATTAATTTCCAGGCTTGGTCCTTTAAGTAGCTTTAAGGTTAGTAAAATGTATTTTGTTCCACGCTGTCAGACAGCGTCACATTTTCTGTCTCTGCTTGTTCCAAACTCTTCACGGAATCTGTGTGATGTTTGCAGAGGACGGTCTCGTTATGGTTTCCTCACTTTCTGACATTTGTGGTATTTGTTTTGAAAATTTGGCATCTTCACTTAGAATTTCAAAGAAAGTTCTGTTGGTTTGAACAATGTTTGACTGCTCAGCATCAGTTTTGGACAAGATACAAGATAGACGCAGTAAAGAACGTTTGACTGCAGAGTCTCCAGACATGCTAGAGGATCTGCAAGGCTGGTACCTTGAGCTAAATGCTTCTGACCTCATGGTGGCGCTAGATGTGAAGTCAGGAGATCATCAGAGTCATTACAATTCATCCTGAGGGGAAGATGATCATGCCAAGTTTCATAGCAATGCATCCGGTAGTTGTTGAGACATTTTTACTCAAAGTTAGAATTTCAACCTCGTGGTGGCGCTAGAGGAAAATTCACAAGCATCAGTAGGATTATTCTTCTGAGGACCATGCACACCTGTACAAAATTTCATGGCAATCCATGTAAAAGTTGAGGCATTTCAGTATCTTGGCTAATAACACTAAATATGCACAGCTAGATTTGACCTGTCTGTGTGATCCTGCAGTATGTAACATAGCACGTGACACAATAACCTAGTTTACTGAATGTCATGTAGGATAAAGCAGCTTCTGGCACCTTTGTGTGTGAGCGAGCTTCTGCTTCTACAAGTTGTCTTTGCAGTGTTTGTCCTCTGTTACAGTTGGTGTCCTCGTTCAGGTGCTCAAGGAGTTTCTGCCCTGCGGTGTGTTCACATGCACATGCTCTGGTTATGTCACGCTGCAAACATGCATGTAATGCCCGTGATCCTGTCGAGCGTATGTTGCGCTTGTGTTTGTCTTGTACCTGAAGCAGCTCCTCTCTTCTTCCTGGGCTTTTACACATAACGCCGCAGTGCTCGACGCGTCTCGACTCTGCATTTCAGGAAGCTTTCAGAAGTAACCTGCGGGCTGACCCAGATAGCAAAGTTTGTCGACAAAATCTTTTCAAGCACTTTGTCGGCCTCGCTATGTTCGGGATTACAAGTTCTTTGGAAATAGGGATCAGGAGTCTGAGCAGTAATCTAGTGAAGATTATTTCATAACTGGTCTCTGTGTATTATGTCTGAATTGTACCTTACACAGTTTTTTTAATTGAAAACACTGAAATGTTACATTCAATTCCAATTAAAGCTTAACATTGGTTTATTCCCTGCTTTTGTTGAGCAATTTAGCAGTTTATTCTTATCCTGAAACAACATCTGATAAAATAAACCCGACTCAAGGTCAAGGTGCATTTGTTGGGGACTATTTTCTGCTGCGGCGCGATACACATTTAGGGCACTACAGTGAATATTTCCAGCTGCAGGCCAGTATATGTGGGACTGATTCAAAATAAACCACAGTTTGTGTGTTCATGGTATAAAGGAATGTGTCACAGTGCATCAGTGTGGCTCATTGGTGTGCTTTTAAAAGTTTTGGGCAACAAAAGAGCTCTATGGCACAGATTAATAAAGTATATCAGATTTTAGCTAAACTGACATCACTTGTTAGCAGGATCAAGCCGTTGTTGTTCTGACTTTCAGTTTCAGAAGTTCTGTCCTCTGTTTTTGTTCTGCACAACTTCCAACCTTCCTATATACTTCCAACAACATAGCTGATTGAATCCTTCTTCTGAAGGCTCAGGGATACTATATGTTTATAGGACCATTCAAGGTTAGAGCCGTGCTCCCATAAGTGTCCATTGTCATTGAATAGGGGGATGCTAAAACTGGGCTACAGCCAAGTGTCCTCCATTGAGCAATTTTATTGTCGCCTGAGCAATTACATGCTGTCAGATTAGCATGCTGAAGATCCAAGTGCATGCAGGCTTTTGCATCTCCAAGGAGAAAAACAGAGGGGGAGGGGAGAGGCCGGGGGTTCAGGGTCAATTCATGTTCTCTCTATACCCCTCTCCTTCTGTCCCACCCGCCCTCTACTGTTTGCTCTCCCTCCTGCCCTCTCCTGCCTCATTTACTGGTAAGCAGGCAATAGTTTGGCCGATGCAATCAGGGTTAATGGTGTGAAAGTGTCGGCTGGACGTCTGGGAGATGCAGAGAAGTCATCAGTAAAGGTCATCGCCTTTTACTGCTGCATCACAGGCCGTCTGGCTGCTTTAAGCCAGGAACACACAACACAGTCTTCAGCCCAGTTATTAGCAGGATTTCACTTCATTTCTGAGGTCAGGTAGAGTTTTCATGTGCTTGTACTTCAACAATCAGTTAATCCTCTGTCACCTACTTAGAGAACATAGAGTAATGTCCTGTTATGGTGTTGTGAAGAATATTCCACTTACATTTCTGTTGAATATTCTTTTCTCGGGTTAAAGGGAATCTTTAAATTAAGACTTACATACATTTCGAAAGGAAAAGTAAGAAACGTTTCTTCTTAGAGACAAAATGTTGAATTCATAAGCAATATAATGCAGCCTCGCCTGATTCAATACATCAAGGATCATCATGTTAAATGGTTAAGATCCCACATTGACATTTTCAGACTGACAGTAAGTAAATAACTTAGTAACGGTTACATCAACACAGTGCTTTAAAGAGCTGGTTTTGCACTTTAGTTTTTTTTAAGTTGTGTAATGATACCTCTACATGAGGAAGATATTCTGGTCCTCCTTTGTGCACTGCTGCACAAAATAGGACACGTCGCCATGGATACGCCACACACACATTAGGCAGTGAGGACAGAAACCATAACCATGCGTTTGTCTGTGCGAATAAGCTGAAAGTTAAGTGTGTGATGAGTGTTTTCATGGTCAGTCGGGATTTTAAAAAGTCCTCTGTGTGTCTGTGTTGTAGCGTCTCATCAGCGCAGCCTGTTGAAAGCACTTGGCAGCAGGGAGCGATGGATACGCTGTTGGACCGGACTCATTTGGATTAGGTTTTGTATTTGTGTGTGTGCGTTTGTACCCTGGCAGTGCGGTTACTGCTGCGGCCTTTTGACAGTCGTTTCCTCGAAGGCAACGACTTTGTATGACTGAGAGGAGGAAGCTGAGCGCTGCCTGCTGATTCTGAGCTCTGGATCTCTGCAGGAGCATCCAACATATCAACTGACTGACAAACTAACAGACAAACAGAGCCATGGTGCATTTATACACTGAAATAATACCGTGACAGCGAAGTTGTCCAGCTGACAGACAGTGGACAGTCAGTAGCTGGTGCAGACTTTATTAGAGGTTTGTATAAAAGTAAAACAAACAGAGCAGAATGTAATCAAAGCAGGAGACACAAACTGAATTTGTTGCTGAAATGAGTCAAACAAACCACTATATGCAGAGTTTCCCTCACAAGCTCCTCACAGCCTGCTGTCCTGCTTCCCATCATTAGTCCTGACTCGTGGTTTGTCCTTTAATGTCCCTCCACACCTGCCGCACACTCTACCTTCCCTGTCCGCCTGTGTTTGATCAGCTGGAAGAGACCAGAGACTTTCACTACTTAGTCTCTCCTCAGCGGCAGAGACAGGTCTGTGTAGCTTTTACAGTTTTTCTTACAAAATACAGTTTTCTATAGAGAACTAAAACTTAGTTTTCAGCCTTTTTTATCCAGATGTTCAGGCAGTGATTAAGGTGGATGACTTCTGTATATGATGCATCATGGTGGTGACGATAAGAATAACCAGAAAATTGCCAAGAAGTGTGTAGATACCAGAGAAAGCGACAGCTGGCCACTGAGAAAGACTGGAGGTGGGGGGTTTAGCCGGAGGGCTATTGTAATACCATTTAAAGACATCTGTTCCTTTCTTCTATTCACATCGTCCCTCCCGCCCCCTCCACACACACACACACACACACACACACACACACACACACACACACACACACACACCTTCATGTTTACGTTCTACAATGACCTAAACTCTTCTTCTTGCATCAGCACCACCATGGCTGAGATAACCAGGATTGTTTCTTCCCCCCTTAGAGGCATCACCAGGCTCACATCATACATTTCTTTTTGTCTGACTCAAGTCCTCTGTCTCCCTCCTGTGGTGTGGAGTGGGACTGTGGCATCCTGTACGTGGCATCATCATGGGGTGTGCCTGCTTTGGGAAAGAAAAGGGGAAAAAAAGTATTTTGTTTCAAAGAGGATTTAAGTTCTGCTGCCCACATCATGTATAAGTCGGACACACCCACACCCACACACACACACACACACACACTGCTGTCACATCTGGAAGCAATCGACGGCAACCTCTGCCATGAAATGTACCTCGTTCACCTCCACACACACACACACACACACACACACACACACACACACACACACACACACACAGATTCTGCTGAAGTAACCATAGGAGACGACATGGACAAATTGATTGATTGATGTAAAACGTGACATTCATGAAGTAACATCAATAAGACAAAGGAAGGATTTGTTTGACAATTGAGGAAATATGTTTATTTGCTTTCTTGCCATGAGTTCGATGAGCAGATCCATACCACTCACACGTCTGTACGGTAAATATGAGGCTATGAGGCTACAGCCAGAAGCTGCTTAGCTTAGTTTAGCATCAAGACTGGAAACATAGCTCATCTGGCTCTGTCCAGATGTCTACAGCACCTCTTAAGCTCACTAAGAACAGCATGTTAGTGAGCTTTAGAGGTCGTGGTAGATGGCTTTTGTTACATTCAGACAGAGCCAGGCTAGCTGTTTCCCTCTGTTTCCACTCTCTGTGCTAAGCTAAGCTACTGGCTGTAGCATCATATTTAGTGCACAGACATCTGAGTTGCATCAATCTTCTCATCCACATTGTGGAAAAACGCAAACAGGCTGATTTCCCAAAATGTTAACTATTACTTTTAAGAGATTTAATACATGCAGATAAATATTAGACTTTAAATAAACAGTCGATATTTCTTCTTTTTTTGTGGCATCCTGACTGTTTCAACATGACCACCTTCACATGCAGTCCCTCTAATGTAGAGATCGACTGTCTGTAGGAGAAGGCTTTCCTTAAGGTGGACCTGTATAATTGCCACTGTGTCCACACAATTATTAAAGGATAAAGCTAAATGCCAAAAGTAGTGTAATAGAAGAGAAGATTTGTATTGTCAGCAAAAAAAAAAACCTGCCAGAGAGCATTTTTTTGTTTCTATGACTACAGATAACTGTGATCTGCAGCATAACTGCATATTTAACAGGCATTTTAATGATTATTTCTTCTGTCTTGATACATTTAAAAATATGACATAAGGGGTAGTTTACTTAAGCACAATACTTAAGTACAATTTAGAGGTGTTTATACTTTGGATGAGTCTTTGTTCTGCTTTATATTTTCAGATCAAGATTTTAAATACAACGTATTAAACCAGTCGCTCTCTGCGTTTCTGGCTTGTGACCCCGTATGAAAAAGCTACTTTGTCACCTTTTATGTCTATGAGACGTTTGCAGTTCCACCAAAGAGACATTTCACTCTCAGATGGTTTCATTTAAATGACTGTTTGAGATAAACTCATTTCACACAAAAGCAAATATTAGGGAAAAGTTAAAAAAAAAATAGAGGACAACTTTTCTTCTTTCCTCTCCCATTAATCATCTCACGACCCCTCAGATTTATCTTGTGACCCTTTGGAGGGGCCCGACCTCCAGTTTGGGAACAGAGTAAACTTCCTGACTTTATATCAAGTTGTTTTCAACAATCTAATCATGTAATGGTCAGACACACGGGCCATTTTACTGCAAAACAACCACAAGATTTAGCATCCAGTATTTTTACATGGTTTTGTTGGTACTTTTGATGAAGTAAAGGATCTGACTATTTTTCCACCCCTGAAAGTCATCTCTTTTCTTTAATGTGGTGAAACAGTAATAAATATACGCAATTTAAAAATGCCACTCATCTTTAGGGCATTTACTATGAACCGCAGGCTAGATGATCCTCAGCAGCTTCACACACACACACACACACGGACCGAACACTTGGATTGACAAATTAATTTGCTGGATAATCTGATAATCTCCCTCCACAGGCCCGTACTTGCAGTGTTTGTGTCTTCATGTGTTTGTTTCTGAGCGGCGCTGCAGCTTTTGTCACTGTCAAGTTCAAGCAAGTTCTTTTCTGTTCCACATTAGCACTGAGGTCGACAGAGCATCCACACATCCCGTCTGTTCCCTCTCTCTCTGCCTCCCTTTGCAAGCTGGTGGTCATTGCTCTCAGCGCAAAGTTTTATTTTTCAACTGTCGGAGCTGGGGGAGGGAATACGGGCCGAATGAATGAGTTTCTTTTAGCCCTTTGCTTCTTCCATCCCTCCCTTGTTTCCTCCCTCAAATTGCCACCTCTCTTTCACTCCCTCTCTCTGTTGCCCTCCCTGTCAGCGAGAATTCCTCCGTACCTGTCTGAACAGGGAGAGTCGGAGCGCTCTAGGGCAGAAGAAAGATAGAAAGAAAGAAGGATTGAAAGAAAGAAAGAAAGAAATCAAGGGAAAGTGGGAGGAACAAAAAGCCCATATTTAAAGAGCACAAACAGGAAAGAGGTGTGTTGAGACAATTTGGGAACGGACGCAGGGCCAGAGACGAGTTTATCAAGGTCTCTAGGCTTCAGACTTGCTTTTTCCCGTTGCCTGCTGGGTTGTTTTTCAACTTTCTGAGAGACCCGTGGCTATTTTGGTCCGTCAGTGTCGGAGCGCTGTGGGATGGATGCCATCATGCTGCAAGAAAAACTGGTGGAACGGCTGCTGTGCCCACGAGTGAGAACAGCCAGGCAGAAGGTAAAAAAACAAATTATTTCTGGGCACAAATGGGTGAAATTTTCAAAATACAGTGAAAATGAGAGATGCGAAGTTCAGGAGTACTTTATAAATGTATAAATAAGAAGCTGTAACTCCTGTGGACTCACTGCCAGGCTTTGGTGTTACCTCTGCTTCTCTGCAGAGGTGACAGATTTACCGCTGACATGATTTATCCTTCCTGCGAGTGTTTTTATGATTACTCATCGACTTATGTGCAGCGTTCCTCATGCTCATTCCTCTGGCTCTCTGGCAGATATGTCTGCCACCTCCTGTGGTTCTTCTGTGTGAATGTGTGTGTGTTTTTGTAAATACAATCCTCGCTCGAGGGGGCTGTCGGAAATGCCCGTGACGGCCTATGACAGCATATGAGGACCCTGGCTGTGTGCTTGGCTCGTGCGTTTGCAGGGTGAAAGAAGAGCTTTTCGGGTCTGCTGAATGTAGCTTCTGTCCATGTGGGTGAATGCTCACTATGGGCCTCGAGTGTGTATTTATATCTACACATGGCAGGACGGACTGTTGGGTAAAGATGACGTTCTGCCAGATGCAGCAGAGTAAACCTGCAGGACTGAGAGCCACTGTCTGACACAGAGAGAGCGAGGCTGGTATCCCGTGGCTCTCTTTGTGTGTTTCTGTGAGCGTTTTAGTGGAAACTCTGAGACGCTGGTTATTCTAAGCAGCTCAGAGAGGAATGCCGTGCACGTGTTTTTCAGTTGTAGGTTTTCTGCGTTATAGACGCCGTCTGTCTGTTGTGGTCATTTTATTGCATCAGACGCTGCCAGATGCATTTTGTTTTCACATTAGACGCCCTCTGAGCTCTCGAACCGTCATTTGGTGTCTGCTTCTATTTTAAAGCTTCTGGTTTTTGTTGTGTTATTGCAGAGAAACAATTAGTTGATTATTCAATCTGTCCAATGGCTGGAAACTTTACAAATACAAGTCCTGCATTTAAAATTTTCCTTCAGTAAAAATGTGATCACTATGCAGAATGGCCCACTTCTAAATCATATTTATTATTGGATTATAATTATTGATGCATGCCAGTGTGTAAAGGTGGGGCTAGTTTGAATTGCAATACCTTAATACGATGAAGGGGTATAAACTCCCAGTATTATCTTTACCTGTAATATTACATCGTAATTTATCTGTTGATTATATTTTGTATTATTTATCTGAATCTGCAAAGTCACCTGTAACTAAAGCCATTAAATGAATGTAGTGGAGTAAAAAGTACAACATTTGCCTCTGAAATGTAGTGGAGTAGAAGTATAGAGTAGCAGACTACTTACTTCTTACTTTCAGTTGAACCAAACCAGTTGATCAATAATTTACAATTAACACTTATTTTCATTATTGATTAATCTGCCCATGATTTTTAATGGATTAACTGTAAGGCCTAAAAATGTTAGATGATGACAAATGTCTGTCACAGTTCCCGAAAGGCAGAGATGTCCTTAAAAACTCTCATTTTTTTCCAACCAACAAATTTTTTTTACATAAAGAAAAGCAACAAATCTTCACAACTGAGAGGCTGTAGCTGGAGAATGTTTAACATTTGTGCTTGAAAAGTTATTGAAACAATCACCTATAAACCGACTGATCGACTGATTGACTGATTGCTTTAGCTCTTCAGATCGTTAGCTGCAGCCTTACAGATTGACACTTTCTCTCTCAAAGCATGAATGAAAACTAAACACCTTCTTCTTCTTCTTTTTCTTCTTCTTCTTCTTCTTCTTCTTCTTCTTCTTCGTGTCCCTTTTTTTCTGTCTCAGGAGAAACAGTATGTTGGTTTTGCAACTCTGCCCAACCAGGTCCACAGGAAGTCTGTGAAGAAAGGCTTCGATTTTACGCTGATGGTGGCAGGTCAGTTTGAGGCTGAAGGTGCAAACATGACAGAAAATGTACCCGAGTTACACTCTGTTGCCAGTTTATTATTTACACCTATAGCTAATACTGATGCAGTCTGACAACACAGCACTGCAGTTAATCTTTCCTTCATTAAGTTTATAATTAGTTTTAAGGGGATGTTCATTCAATTTGGATTTAGATCACATACATTTTGACTGTGTGTGTGTGTGTGTGTGTGTGTGTGCGTGTGTGCGTGTGTGCAGGAGAGTCTGGTATGGGTAAATCCACCCTGGTCAACAGCCTGTTCCTCACAGACCTCTACAAAGACAGGAAGTTACTGAATGCTGAGGGTGAGTCTTCATGCTCTTCATTATCTCTCTGTATCACTGTCAGTAACCTCGCCCAGAGGCCTGGGCTTTATGTAAATCAGACCACCTTCTGTCTGTCACACAGCTGCAATGAAGAAGTCCAGTTTAGTTTGTATATTTTTAATTGATGCGCTCAGATGACTTTTGCTAGTTTAGACTCTAGTAATGTTTAAACCCATTGTGAGGACAAATCAGATCAGTGGCCAATACTTTGTGAATGTACGTAGGTATGACTTTGATGCAGGAAAGATCAGATTATGCAACCTAATCACCATCTACTATTTCTTGCAAATCATTTTTGAATAACATGCAAATTATGTGATCTTTGGGAAATGTAATTTCAAGTTTTCCCAGTTTGCAGGTCAGACGTTTTTAAACTTATTTGTTATTAGATTTCCACTTTAACTCTTTATGAAGTGGCTCATATTTTAACAAGATAATATTGGTTTTAGTTCACATAGCTATCCAACAGTTACACCTGGAAGTTTAACCCCTTAACGCTGATTGTCGCATATTCGCATCATACTGCTTTAATCCACATTGCAGCCGAATCGCGCATATTCAACACACACCTAGGAACCTTTTGCAAGCACTGGTTTCTCGTCGGACCGGTCAAAGTGAAAACTACATCCGTTGTGTTGTTGTTACTATGTAATGGTTGTAAGCCAATTTTGTGGCTGTTTTGATGAAATAAATTAATTTTGAACACACAAAAAAGATGTTTTTACTGCATTTAAGCATTGAAAAAAGTGGACATATACTGTTTGTTTGAACCCTATTCTAGTTGGTGCTATAATGTAAATAGTTGTAAACAATTTTGTGGCTTTAAGATAGATAGATAGATACTTTATTAATCTCCAAAGAGAAATTATGAATTTTGAAATGAAAGTATTTTTATTGCATTTAAGCATTAACGCCTGTTAATTTTCATCATACCTAAATGTATATCTATTGAATGTGCTACAGAAAAATTAACAAACTCCTCTTAATTTAGGATCAATTTGAAAGCAAAAACACAAATAATTCATTTTTTTAATATAATTCTAAACAAATTCAGACGTCAAGGGGTTAATATTTACTAACAGCTAATCTCTACGTAGTTTCTAGTGTGTGTGGTGCAACCTGTTTTAATTCAGTGAAGCATTAACACATTAGAATTAAGATTAGCTGGTACAACCAGCTCTAGAGCACCAAATATGTATTAACCTGTCACTGAAAATAATCCAGTTGTACTATTTAATCCTGCTTGACTAATGTTAGCTAAACACTACAGTACCCTGCTTTTTCAGGTGGTAATTAGAAATAAAAGTATATAATATGTGATGCGGTTTTAAAGATTTGTGATCGTGTAATATTGAGAAACATTGTTAATTTTGGTCTTTTCATAGGATTTATTCACAATAACAAAACTATATTATATCCGGAGCCTTATCCTTTTATGTCAAATGCATTGTAAAGTAGTTTTGCAACAAGTTTAACAATGTTCGTCAATTCTTCCAGAATCATAGAAAAACAATCAAAATCCTAAATTATTGCATCAGGCCTTATTTTGAACCATTCACTGGCTTGTTCCACACTGTCTCTGGCCTGCTGTTTCAACTACTTCACCTCATTCACCCCCCTTCTCCTTCTCTGTGTCCATGCCTTTCAGAGCGTATTAACCAAACTGTGGAGATCATCAAACACACTGTAGACATCGAGGAGAAAGGAGTCAAGCTCAAGCTGACCATCGTAGACACGCCGGGGTTCGGAGACGCCGTCAACAACAATGAGTGGTGAGCTGGAAGACCTGCTGGTCTGACGTGTGCCTGATTCAGCCTGCTCGCTTGGATTCACAGAGTCTGGGTGAGCTGTTAATGTGGTCTGTGATGTGTGTGTCTGTGTGTGTGTGTGTGTGTGTGTGTGTGTGTGTGTGTGTGTGTGTGTCCTAGCTGGAAGCCGATCACAGACTACATAGATCAGCAGTTCGAGCAATACTTCAGGGATGAGAGTGGGCTGAACAGAAAGAACATCCAGGACAACCGAGTCCACTGCTGCCTCTACTTCATCCCTCCATTTGGGCATGGGTAATAACACAGACACACACACACTCGCACACACTCACGTGTGCACAAACACACACATATAGAAGGATTAACCCAAACAACACCTTCCCTACCTGCAGATTTTCTGCAAGCCGTCAGTTAAACCTGTTGTAATTTGCAGGACTGTAATCACTTCACTCTCACTGCTCACTCTGGATTTCTTTCCACAGGCTGCGCCCGGTGGATGTCGAGTTCATGAAGGCTCTGCATGAAAAAGTGAACATAATTCCACTCATTGCAAAAGCCGACTGCCTCACGCCCAATGAGATAAAAAAGCTCAAGGACAGAGTGAGTTGCAGAGCTGCAGCTCCACAGTGAATTCAGCAGGTTTGAATGTACACAGATGGTTCACTGTAACCGTTCTGATTTGTCTTTGTGTGTGTGTGTGTGTGTGGGGGGGGTGAATGTTCAGATACGAGAGGAAATAGACAAGTTTGGGATCAAAGTGTACCAGTTCCCCGAGTGTGACTCCGACGAAGATGAAGAGTTTAAACAGCTTGACAAAGAGCTGAAGGTGAGTCCAGACAACGACAGAGTCCAGTTAATTAGCTGATTGACTGTAAGTGGACGTGACTGTAGATCGAGGTCATTTCATTTCTCTCTCAGGATATTACAGACACACCGTCTGTCAGAAAATACTGACATGACACCAAAGAGAATGTCTTTTTTAGTTATTTTGGGGATTTTTCATATTTTATTTGTTCAACTTTGTGATTTCCATCTCTGTGAGCACCACAAACAAGATTTCATTCACCTCCAAAATATTTGGGGTGGTGGCAGAAATCTCAAAGACATATTTCAAAACTTAAAACTGCAATTATCTGCGTGGCTGGGTGTCACATTTCCACAGGTGTACAGGTGTAGTTGATGACATCATTACCTGCTGGACTACATTGTATTACCTGCTGGAGCAGAGCCAGCGTTAATTTTATTGGTGCCACCTGTGAATTTCCTCCTATGACAAGAGAACAGTCGAGAAAAATAAATGTTCTTATGCTAGCAAGTATTCAGCAGGTGAAATGACACGTGAAGCACGATCCGTCTAACAGGTTTGTCTAACCAACATATCTGAAATGTGGAAAAGCCAATCTTGTTCTCAGGTTTGCTGTTGACAGAGCAGGAGAGCGTTGTGTAGGTTTATGATCAAAAACTTTGGGGCAAAGTTTGATTTATTAATTTTAATAAATCATTAATAAAAAAAAGAGGAGACGTGCAGTTTGTGTTCTTCATGACGTTACACAATTATTTCAGCAGTTTCCTAGTTTCCTAGTTTCCCAGTTTTTGTTGCCTGTTGTTAAAAATGCGGTCAGTTTAAGTGGTGGGAAGACGTGACACGACAAGCATAGCAGGAAAAATGTGAGTGCTACAGCACCAGAGCGAAGCAGAAAAATATGTCTTTACGCACTTATTAAATGATCTTGTAGTGATCTGAAAATGAAGCGAAGGAGCAGTGATAGGTTTCCTGCTTGTGCCTTAAATCCACTGATCAGCAAACAGTTTAATTTTTACGCGTCTCAGCAGTTACAGTCACGCTTGTCTTGGCGTCTTGTGAACGTGCACCAGGGCTCAGCATGCTCAGTCAGCTTTCCGTGGATAGATAAAGGCTACAAAAACAACCCACCCTCATGTCTCTGTGTGCAGGAGTGCACCCCGTTCGCTGTGATCGGCAGTAACACGGTGGTGGAAGCTCGAGGACAGAGGGTGAGAGGGAGGCTGTACCCCTGGGGAATTGTTGAAGGTAGGTTCATATGTTACTGTGCGTATTAGACACAGTTTGAACGTCATAACATGGAGTTTTTATTACTTTGACATGTTTCTTTGCTCAGTGGAGAACCAGTCGCATTGTGACTTTGTGAAACTGAGGAACATGCTGATTCGTTCACACATGCACGACCTCAAAGACGTGACCTGCGACGTCCACTATGAAAACTACAGAGCGCAGTGCATACAGGAGATGACCAGGTGTGTGGACACGTCAGAGAGGCGTACTGTAAACATCTCAGATAACTGCTCATGTTTACAGGTTTCAGTGCAGATTTGCCTGATTCAGCTCTCCTCTTTTCCTCCTTCTTCTCCTCCTCAGTAAACTGGCTCAGGACAACCGTATGGAGAGTCCCATCCCCATCCTGCCGCTCTCCACCCCGGATGTGGAGACTGAGAAACTAATCAAAATGAAAGATGAGGAGGTATGAAGCAGCTTTTGCTGTTTGACCAAACAATGAATGTTTCATAAATGTATTCCAGGCGAGTCACAGGTCTTTGTTGTAACACAACTGACAACAACATGTGAAGAGAACTGGCCTCTGCTTCAGTCTGCAGTCTAATACCATAAGGTGTCCCATGATACCCATCTGTCAGTACAAACATAGCTTGCTGCTAATTTATCTGAGAAATGACTGAATGAAACTGATTCAGCACAGAGATAATCTTTCATCGATCATAAACAAATTCATGAATTAATGGTCCAGATAGTACTTTGAATACATTTTACAAGTAAAGTTTTGAATGCAGGATTTTTACCTGTAAAGGAGTATTTTTTCAGTGTGCTATTTGTATTTTTACTTAAGTAAAGGATCTGAATATATCTTCCACCACTGCTAGCAACATGTTATGTGATTAAAATGCTGGTTTAATGACCTTAATGTCTTACCTTCATTAAACTTATTTCAGTTAACCTAATAAATATATAAATCAAACAGCTAATGAAAAAACTATTCAGCACTAGTTCAATTATAGTGTGTAAGTAAAGGTAAAGCTCCTTCTTCTTTTCACTATAATTATTACATAGTGACATGAGACATAAAGTTGTATTAGATTTATCTTCATTGTCATTGCATCATCTATCTAAAAGAGCAAAAAGTAGTGAAGCGCACAGTAAGTATATAGTATGTGTGTTTGGTGGTGGTATATAGAATAAAGAAGTATAGCATCACGTTATCTTAATGATTCATCTGTGGTTTAAAGCTGAAACGCTGTTAACTCTCCAAATCATCTGAGCTGTGAAGCAGAGCTTAACCAAGCATTCCTCTCTGTCTGCAGCTGAAGAGGATGCAGGAGATGCTGAATAAGATGCAGCAGCAGATGCACGACAAAGACCAGTGACCAGTCTCCCAGAGCAGAGCTGGGCTGCAGCGCCGCCTGCTGTTTCTCCTGTGAACGACAGTGAGACCTTCAGACGTTGAACATGGATATCATGTGTTAGTGGCAACTCTGGCTGTACATTTATCCTGAGTTTGGTGCTTTGTATAGTTTGTCTGCCTGGAGGGTTGTTTGTCAGAGGGTTTTTTTTTCTCTGAAACTATCCGTTTACCCACTTTGAGCCCCCCGCTGTGGTTTAACAGTCTTAACATATATAATATAAATGCGTAATTTAAATTACTACTCAGTGTATCTAATTTATAAATGCAATGCTAAACTTTTTGGATATTTTGTCAGGGTATGAACATGTGTGCTACCAGATGCTTTGTAAAGAAATTAAGGTAGTTGGTGATGTTTAAATTTGAACATGGATATTGTTTTTTATTATATGTTTGCGAGTGTGTGTTTGGGTGAGTGAGTATTTGTATTTCATGAGAGTTTCTCTAATATCACCAGGTGTCCGTCCATAAAACTCCCATTTGTTCTTCTGACTTTTGTTAAAATCCAACTTTTGCTCTTGTTGATTTGCTCTCGGATCCTCATAAATACCTTCATGTGACCTTTTTTTTCATATATGGTAAGTCAAAATATCCTCTCCCAGCATTTTTCTCCGTGCTGGCTGAGCTGAAAATGCACTTATTGCCAGTGGCTAACTGTGAATGGAGAGCCTTCGACATAATGAGGGGGTTGGTGCGGTACAAGGGTGCATGTGCGAGCATGCTGCCATTACTCATATCCGCTCAAAGCTGTGGGCCTATTTTTATCGCTTTGTAGCCGATGCCCTGTGCTTGTATTAAAATGCATCATGACCAACAGTCCGCTTTGATGCCACCATGAGATGGTTAAAATAGATCAATAATGAGGAACAAATACTGTGTCTATGCTTCTGTGTTCTCTCCTTGGAAGTGAGTTGCTGCATTCTGCCAGTGAAGATGTGTGTCCTGTGTGTGATTTAAGAATGAGTGTGTGTGCGCGTGTGATGCTGAGGAACAGTACATATTTTGCCTGAAGGCTGTGAGCTCAGCCTGTGCCCCATTTATAAAGGTGTGACAAATAAACTTGTTTCTCGTCAGTGTGTCTTCACTGTGTGTGCATTGTTTCTCCGTTGGTTATAGAGTTGTACGTTCCAGCAGGACATCCTCCGTCACTTCCAGCTGTCAGAGTCTCAGCAGTTCAGCTCAAAGCTGGAGCTGCTGCGGGAACATTATCTGCTGATTCATGTTTATCTCCTACAGTCATTCTTCCTCTGCAGTGCACATGTGGCATCTTCTCCCTGCCAGTCAGAGGAGACACAAACAGACTTATCTGAATGATAGAAACGTCTGTATTTACTGTTAGAGGACTTTGACTCTTGAGTGATTTGGTAATATTCAGTTTTAATATATCTCTTTCAAATGCTCTTAGTAAAACTACAAAATAAAGTTTTATCTTAACCTACAATAGTTTATCACAACACACCATCTTTTATTTGCAGATTAGATTTTGTATCATTAATTTGAATCTGCGGAGTAAAGAGTACAACAATGCCTCTGAATTATAGTGGAGTAGAAATGCAAAGTAGCAGAAAATGGAAAGACTCAAGTGAACAACAAGTACCAAAAAACTGTACTTGAGTAAACCACCACAGGTAATAATCCATATAGCACTTATGTATCTGATATGTATCATGATACAGGTCACGTTGTCTGCTGCATGTTCTGATGCAGAAGTGGATCTTAACAGTGTTGGTCTGTAATTTCAGAATAATTCGGTGTTAATTATAGGGAAAGTAGATAGAACTTCATCATTTAACCCATTTCAATATTCATTAATGCATCATTTATTATTGTAGACTTTGTTCTCCCCACATTGAACCGTCTGCTCCCTTGTAGGCATTTGACATTCTTGCAAATTGAGCTGTAATCTGACCAAAGCACTCTCAAGGTTACACTGGCAGTTCATTAATATATATATATATATATTTGTCTCTACCTCTAATTAGGGGAACTCTTGATTTGAAGGGGTGTGCATGAGGCTGACATGACACTGTCATAACCATGAAGTGTTGTCAAGTATTATTCTGTCAATTTATGTCATTTTAATGGGGGTTGGGGTTAATTGACTGAGTAACACTTAATGTCAACATGTCCGTGGCAGTGTCATGTCAGCCGTATGCACACCCCTTCAAATAAAGTGTTACTCTAATTGGTACCAAAGAACTTCCTGGAGATTAATTAGAAAAATAACGACTTACTGAGATACCTCCTATGTTCCGCTGGAAGTCTTAGTGTGTGTGTTTGTGTGTGTGTGTGTGTGCGTGTGTGTGTGTGTTCATATTTGACAGTGGTCTTTATCAGTGAGCACCAGCTGGCAGCAACACACACACTCGGCCTCTCAGAGTGACCGTAAAGAAACAGTCCTCTCCTGAAGCTCTGCAGCTCTGAAGGTAAACGACTCGCCTTACACCTTGTTCAGACTTTAGTTCTGTAGTTTTCTTTAAGATTATTCACACTGAAACAGGGTTTCCTGACCCATCGCCTACTTTCTTGCTCTCAAAATATCCCAGAAATTCGAGAGCTGACAAATTGGTGTGTGAAGTTCAGTTTAGCAGAATTATCTGTTCTGTTTTTCAAAGAAGATGGACGGAGTTCAAACTTTTTGTCTTCGTTTCGGGCCTGTATGTGATTATCAAGTGATCCCACAGGGGGTCTCAGCCATAGACTGTACAGTCCTGACCTCCTGACCTCTGAAACAAAGTACTCACGTACTGTACATGAGTGCATGAGGGGTAGCTGAGGCTTTCCTACTTCTACTTGTACTATGTCACTACATTTATCTGATAGCTTTAGCTACAAGTTACTTTACAAATTAAAATGTTTACACACAGAAGACAGAAAGAGCTTGAAAAAATCATCCTCTGTTATCAATTAAACAGTATATACTGCTGGGTACAGTATAGGACAGCTGAAACAATTAGTGGATCAATTAAAATTAACTGGCAACTATTCTGACTATCGTTTAAGTCATTTTTCACAGTTTTTATGCAAAAGTGTTTCATGATTCCACCTTTACAAATACGAGTATTTGCTGCTTTTACTTCTAATTATTTCAAGAATTTTTTTTTATTTTTAATAATTTAGAATTTTGTTCTATTGGCTGAAGCATAGTGACGGTGTCACTTTTGGCTCTGAGAACTTGTGGTTTCTCACTATTTTCTGAATTTTTACAAACCAAACAATCAGTCGGTTTATGACGAAAATTATTAGCAGATTAATCCATAATGCAAAAAGGACTTTGCTACAGCCTTCTATAAAATATTTCAAAATTAGCTCCAGTCCAAACAACTACAACAGTTATGGAAATGCTGCTTTTACATTAACGCATGAGCAAAAATAATCTAATTCTATATTATATGATAGTAAAACAGTCACGAACGACATTTTAACAAAGTATATTTTTTATACTGTGTTATTGGTACTTATTGTCTACAAATCTCCACCACAGGTTCACTCAAAATTGTAGACACTCATCTAACATAAAGGAAAGCAGTGTCTTGTATTTAATAATAAGAAATATGACTGAAAGTTGCCATAAAGATGAGACTCATTTAAGACAAATTGCACAAACATACACAAAGCAGTTGCTGTAGTTGTACATTTTATAATTAACACAGAGCAACCAGAACAATTTAAAGCCTGCGCACTCAAGAGTACTTCTTGTAATGATACAGTCCACCACATCCCCAGAGCTGAATACTGGACTGCTGTCATTTCTGTTTTCTAATTGTTACATTTACATCCAAACAACTCTTGAAAACCATATGATCACATAGATAGAAGGTTTTATTAAGAAATGGATAACATTTTGTAATTATCTGTGTTTTTACAACACTGGTTGATTGTTGAGTCATTAAATCATAGTAAGCTTTGCTATGCTTACCTTCACTTACATGTCAGTCATCAGTTTGGAATAGAGGCTTTAATGCGAGTCCAAACATATTGCGTAAATCAATAGAATACAGTCAAGGGCCAGACAGAAAATATGGGAGTAGTTTCTGTAATGTTAGTACTCCGAGATCTAAATGTGGTGTCTGCCAAAACCAAATACATCAGCTGTCCAGACAAATTAAGAGCAGTGGCTCCTAATGGTTTCCTCTCCTTTAAATGGAACCAATTTCAACACATGGTGTAAATAATCTGAGCTCTCCTCTCCCCTCCTCTCCTCTCCTCTCCTCTCCTCTCCTCTCCAGTGACTGGTCAGCATGACTGCGCTCCTGCTCCTGTCGCTGCTCCTCTTCTTCGGAGGTCAAAGGTCGTCAGCATGCCCCCACCTTTGCTCCTGTCACGGCAGTCAGGTGAATTGCAGCAGCAGGTCTCTCACCTCCTCCCAGCTGCCCACCCACTTCCCTGCTGGGACAACCCATCTCCATCTCCACAACAACCTGCTCAGCAGCCTCCCTAATGGGCTCCTGGATGATTTTCCCTCCCTCCGCTCTGTCTCCCTTCATGGTAACCCCTGGGTGTGTGACTGTGGCATCCTCTACCTGCGAGCCTGGCTCCTGCGACAGCCTGCCACCCTCATGTCACACATGGGCGTCAACTGCAGCTCCCCTCCCAGCCTGAGAGGGCGGCTGGTGGTGTATTTAACTGAGCAGGAGGTCCTGGACTCCTGCCACTACTGGTACTGTGACCTGGCTTTGGCTTCGCAGGTGTGTCTGTTTGTGTTTGTAATGGTGCAGGCGGCTCTGCTGGTGGCTCTCCTCGTGTTCCTGAGGAAGTTTGAAAGGCTGTCCAAAGAGGCGAGGAGAACCACAGAGGAGAGCTTCACAGCCGGGGAGGGTCTGAAGGAGAACGTCTACATGCATTTCAAGGACAGCAGCATCTGAGAAGGAGCTGTGATGTGTGATTGTTTGATGCAAAAGAGGAAAAAAAGCTGTTATTTGCACACTGGAGAGAAAATGTCTCTCACAGGCTTTTGTGTTTCAGACTATATTTCTGAAATAATTCTCAAGATATTTTTATGGAATTTTTACTTGGAATGGTTTGATAAGTATGAAAACAACATGAATCATCACCAGATCTCAACCCGATTCTAATTTAGAGCCCATTTACACTGAAGCTGTTCTGGCATCTTGTCAGGGCCCAACACCTCACAAAGAGACTTTATGTTGTTTTTTCCCTTTTGTTTTTTTATGTGTTTTTCTAATGTGGCACCCGTGTGTGTCCGTACACCACCACATACCACTGTACACCACCTTTGAATAGACTAATTGAAAATAGATATTAATAGTAGTCTGCACCACAGCCTGACCGATATTGGATTTTTCAGGCTGATACCAATGTCGAGTAGCTTTTCCAGGAACAATATACTGGATGATATTAATGTCGTACCATTGACAAGATTTTGATATGGATCCCTTCATTTTGGTTACTGAGCAGGACATTTTACAGTTGATAAATTAACTTGTCGGTGCTGTCTGATGGAAAAACTTTTGTAACTGTAAACTATCGCAAATGTATCACTTGTATTTCTGCACTGCAGTTCTTTCTTACGTACCAGTCAAACACTGATGCTGATATACCTTCGCTAACCTAGTTGTACTCATTACACTTGTTCCTAATAAGGTTTTAATTGACATAATGATCTTCAAGACTCTGAATCTTTTTTCAAAGGTTTCTTGTGGTTGAAAAAAATTTTAAATAAAAATGGATATGTTTGTAAAAGTTTGTCTGGGACCTTGATGCTTCATGTGAAGATTTGAGCATTTGAATAAAACACAAAACAAATGGTAAAGGTGTAACTAAAATTTACTGACATTGTATGGCAATATTGTGTATTTAATCTTTTTAAAACACAAAAGAAAATAATGTATTTTGGATTAAATTAAAAAGATAAATCTAATGGAAAAAGATGGCCAAGTTGATGACTCTTGAGTTTATTTTTTATTTTATTTGGACCTATACACTATATAAACTACATTTTCAACAGTCCACAGCTGACAAAACACATTTGTGTATTAATTACGATCCACAAACACCACACCGTGTACAACACTCATAAACCTGGTAGTTATTTTTCTAATGCGACCCTCTGTAGCGGAACCTTTCAGCGGACGCAACGTTTCCGCAGCGGACAGTTTTACCTGACGGACACTTATATGTTTACACGTGAGGTTTGTACGGGGCTGTAATATCTAACGTCAAACGTTTGGCCTGTTAAAATAAAAGGTTTGTATTTTAGAATACTGTAAAGATTTAAGTCGGTTGTGTAAATTACGTTTATTTCGCAGTGGTTAAGATACAGTTAGCTAGTAAGCCCTTAATTAACTAGCTCCTAAGCTAGTCTACTAAGTCCTAAATTAAGTGGTTGTTTTGCTGGCAATGTGTCTACCTTTTAGCGGTGTTTAACATTACAATTGTCCAGTATATTAGTCGGTTTGTACACATAGTTTGCTATTTATTCATTTCCAGACCTCAATTTAAAATGGGAAAACTAAGGAAAAAACACAACTGGAAGGGAAGACAACAAAGTGACCATAAGTCATCTACTGAAGAGAAGACAGACATTGTGGTGGAACTGCAAGGTATGAATTCATATGTGGATTACGTAACAAACCGATTATTCGGTATGTTGCCACTTTAAGTCGCTGTCTGTTTGGCTTTGGCTTGCAACAGTCGTCGGTCTTTGTTTCTATCAGATGGGCGCAGGCTAAAAGGTGTAGACGAGAGCAACGCGTTGGTCCTTCCAGCCAACAAAGAAAAGAAAAAGAAAGCCTCAGTGACACATGTCTCCACCAAAAAGCCCCTCACCAAGAAGCAGAGGAAAGAGCTGCAGAAGGTCCTGGAGCGCAAGGAAAAGAAAGCTCAGGTGAGAGACAGTTCTATGCTGCAGGTTTAATGTATTTCTCTGACTAACTAAGTTCATTAATAAAAAATGTGTTTTTACAAAGTGCTTCATGAAAGATGATAAGATATCAATAAATAAAATTAAATAATATGAAATTCACACAGAGATAAAGTTTTTTTTTAAAAAAAAAGATTTAAAAGCAGTGATGGATTTAGCAAGCCTGATTTGTTTGGGGGCCCAGACTGCAAAAGCCTGATCACCCATAGTCAACAAACAGGTTCTGGGTTACATATACTGGACATAAATAGTTAAACATTTAGTAACTCTACCTACAAGACTTTGGGAAAATGTCATACAAAGGGCTAAATCATAATCCATTTACCCCTTATCCCTCTGTCTGTCCCATCCAGAGAGCAGACATCCTGACCAAACTGGCTGAGGTGCAGCTTCCAGATTCTGAACTGAAACTGCTGTACACCACATCCAAACTGGGAACAGGAGACAAACTTTACCAGACTAAACAGTAAGTGCAACAATGCAGCATATTAGCTAAGACAACAAAAAAGATGCACTAATGAGTCTGACATTTATGGGTTTATTTCCAGGTCGTCAGATGAAATACAAAATGGGGACTCTGGGCCAAAGATCAGCAGTGTCAGTGGAGCAAACAGAAAGAGGAAATGGAAGGACGAAGAGGATGAAGAAGAGGAACAAATGGCAGAAGAAAGTAGTGATGTTGACACCTCGTCTGATGATGATGATAAAGAAGAGGAGGAGGATAAAAAAGTGAATGAGGCCACCGAGATGAGTGAATCTAAGGAAACCACCTCTCCCTGTCACGAGGACAAAGAGGAAGTGAAGGAAGAACAGCTCAAAACAGAACAAGATGGACAGAAGAAGACTTCAGATCAGGAGAAAGTCCAACACAAGGAGCCGTCCCAGCCGGCGATCTTTATTCCTGTTGACAGATCACCAGAAATACAGGTGTGTGTGTGTGTGTGTGTGTGTGTGTGTGTGTGTGTGTGTGTGTGTCAGAGAGTGACTGACTGAATCTCGAAACTTAAGGTATTCCGATAGGTGTGTTTTTTGTGAGCTTGCTTTAAGTGTATTTCAATCTGTCGCTGTAGGAGGCTCGTCTGAAGCTGCCCGTGCTGGCCGAGGAGCAGGTCATCATGGAGGCAGTGAGAGAAAATCCCTGTGTCGTCATCTGTGGAGAGACAGGAAGTGGAAAGACCACTCAAGTGCCTCAGTTTCTGTATGAAGCCGGCTATGCCAGGTAGCTTCTACTCTTTGTCATGCTGTCTTTAAATTTTCCCTGGATATTTAACTAGAAAAATGGCCTACGTCATCCTGTTCCATGTATTTTTCCTGCAGTGGTAGTGGAATAATAGGAATCACAGAGCCAAGAAGAGTAGCAGCTGTCAGCATGTCCCACAGAGTGGCCAAAGAGATGAACCTGTCCACACGGTAAGAAACATTTGCTCGCTATTATATATTATAATATTTAAAATTAAGTAGTCTTAGAGTTTTTGAGGTGTGTTTGGACAAGACTGGATATGGAATTTTGCAGATGTGTTTGTGTGTGTTTAGGGTGGTGTCATACCAGATTCGATATGAAGGGAATGTGACCAGCGATACCAAGATCAAGTTCATGACAGATGGTGTTCTGCTGAAGGAGATTCAGAAGGTATCATATTTGCTCTCTGTGGAGTCAGTTAATTAGGTACAGTAAACATGGCAGACTTTGGCCTGCTGGGGTTTCTAATTTGATTTTAACTGAAGTTTTCTCAACTTAAATATGGGAAAGTTGAAAACTCAGTAAATGACTGCAACATATTGTACATTTTATCTGTATGAGCCTTAAATTACCTTCATGTTTCTGCAGTTTTTTCAGTGTCTCTGTCTCGTCTTATAGGATTTCCTGCTCCAGAGGTACAGTGTGATAATCATAGACGAGGCTCATGAAAGGAGTGTGTACACAGACATCCTCATCGGATTGTTGTCTCGTATCGTCCCGCTGAGAAACAAGGTTAGAGACTCTGCTGTGACTGCCTCTCCATGTCTTTGCTGTGAAAAGTCACATCCAGAATAACAGCCATGCGCGACATAATCTTGCAGTTTTTTATTCATTTTGACTCTCTTCTTTGTTGCCACTCTTCACGTCCCTGCAGAAAGGTATGCCCATGAAGCTGCTGGTCATGTCAGCTACTCTGCGGGTCGAGGACTTCACAGACAACAAGAAGCTGTTCCGAACACCTCCACCTGTCATCAAGGTGGATGCTCGCCAGTTCCCAGTCACCATACACTTCAACAAACGCACCCCGCTTGAGGATTACACCGGAGAAGTTTTCCACAAAACCTGCAAGATTCACCGGATGCTGCCTCCAGGTGCACACAGCAGACACATTTCTCAGATTTTGTACTTCTTGGTGTTAACGTCCGTTTAATACAAAACTAAGGGGTGAAATCAAAGATCATATCATTCAAAGAACATTTGAAGTTAATCAATTTGTAGGGGGATGTAGGGGAAACTACATTGTGCTGTTTAAACTGCATCATTTGTTATGTGTGAAGATTTGCAAATTGTTTGTAAATATTTATCAGTGTAATTTTTTAAATGTGAGTTGAACATTTATACAACAGCAAGTCAGCAGGACAAGCTGATGCCGTGTCTCTGTCTTTCAGGTGGCATCCTGGTGTTTTTGACCGGTCAGGCAGAAGTTCACAGTCTGTGCAGACGACTGAGAAAAGCTTTCCCCTTCAGGAGGGGTAACACAACCACAGGTGAGTATAACACACACCTGTTTGACCCCCTCACACACAGACATATCTCTGAGTATGTTTTTATATACAGTATACCCTTGTTTTTCGCGGGGGTTACGTTCCAAAAAGAACCCGTGATAGGCAAAATCCGTGAAGTAGAAACTTTTTTAACATTTTTTTTTTAACAATTAAATACTCTATTTATTCTACTCTACATTGAAAAGAGAGAACAAACCATTTTACAGGCTCAAGCATTTGTTTCACAAATAAAAGTACTTTAGAAATGTTTTTTTCAACAAATAACTTATGTATTGTACTGTCAAATAATAGTTTTAATCATCAATGTGAACAGAAGGCTTCAAATTGCAGAGATTAGCACCGCCCACCGCGAGCCGAGTAATTGTAATGAACGGGAGAAAATTAAAAATTATTATGAAAAAAATAGAAAGTACAGTCGGACAAATCATGACTCAGGTGTATTTCACTGCTCTTCAGACTGAGCCGCTGCATCCTGACTCCGCTCTGCAGTGTTTTCTTCTTTTGAAGCCCGAGGTGCAGGTGTGTTTGTTCGGGAGCAGAACATAGTGATAGGCAGTAGTTGTCGCTCTTTTTTCTTCCGCATCTTCCGTTGCCTTTTGGGCCCTGCCGCAGGTGCTTTCGTCGGTCCAGAGCGTTTTGTCGACATTATGGGTTTTAGAGAAACTCGAAATTGCAAGAGAATATGCACGTACTTAATGTAAATTTGGCAAGCTGTTTTACGTACGTGTACATATTAAACTGTAACGTTATTGACGCACAGGTAGAGAAGAAGCGGAGTGACTTTTTAGCCAATAAGAATGCAGAACACAATGCACGATGCAAATCCGTGAAGTAGCGAAACCGTGAAAAGTAAACCGCGTTATAGCGAGGGATCACTGTATTTCCATGTTTGTGTGTTCAGGTGAGGACGAGGAAGCAGACACCTCAGAGGCAATGAGGAAGTTTAAGAAGGCTAAACAGAAGAAGACTGTCGTAAGTCTGCTTTTAAAATGTCCCTAAAAGCCTCTTTAACTCCAAAGTGTGTGTGTTTTTGCGATGTCTATGTCCTCAACAGCAGACATCTTGTGTGCATATTTTCAATAGCATTATCTCTGTCTGCAGTCTCTGCCCCGAATTGACCTGGATAACTACTCTGCCCTGCCGGTGGACGAAGGTGACGAGGACAGAGAGGCTGGGATTGGAGACGAGGAGGATGAAGGCTCTGACCTGGAAATTGGAGATGATCCCACTGATGAAGGCAAGCTACTTCAAAAAGATTCTTCACATCCAGTTGGATGTACAGTATTTCAGACGAATGTCCTCTCTAATTCTGCTCTGTTTTGTCTCTGTAGAGGAGAAGGCTGACCCCTCTATTCCTCTCTATGTTCTCCCTCTGTACTCTCTGCTGGCTCCGGAGCAGCAGGCTAAGGTGAGATTAACATCATATGTCAGCACAAAACTGATAAAAACTGAGAAGTAGAGTTGTTTTTGCAATAAAAAATATTTTTACAGATATTTAGGAATCTGCACTTTTCACATATTTCCTGGATAGAGTTAAAGGTTTGACCTTAGCGAGCTGCAGCCAGCTGGACATCCACTGGACTGATAACTTTGTGAAAATAATTCCTAAAAACAAAGCAGCTGGCCTTTAAATGGTGGTCATGGTGAAGATGTGGATCCATTTTTATTTCATAATAGCCACTTGGTTCTAGCTTGTAGCCCAACCCACCATGACCTCTAGTCTGTAAGCTAATTAAGGAAACTGGCTGTTAAATCCATAATGAAACAGCATTTTGAGAGTATGTTATCTCTTGACTTGATGTTTCTTGTAAAAATGTGTGATTTTTACAAGGATGTTACACCTTACTGTTAATAAGGTGTAAGTTGTGGTGTGAAAAAGTGATACAATTTTGATTTGATCATTATACCAGTTACTAGTTTTTACTAATCACTAATGTTAACTGTTAGCTGTTGTGTAAATCAGATTTATTAACAAGACATTGAAGGGTGAATAATCTGAAATAACAATAAGATGAAAGGAGAAATAATCAGTTAAAGTCAGAATGGCAGAAAACTCTATTGTTGCCGTGGAGTCTATATAATGCAGCACAATGCAGTAAATGAACTCAAAATATCTTGTATGTGTGCGTCTCTTGACTGCAGGTGTTCAGGCCTCCTCCACCTGGTACTCGTGTGTGTGTGGTAGCCACCAACGTGGCCGAGACTTCTCTGACCATCCCCGGCATCAAGTACGTGGTCGACTGCGGTCGAGTTAAGAAACGTTTCTACGACCGAGTGACCGGAGTTTCGTCCTTCAAGGTCACATGGACCTCACAGGCCTCAGCCAATCAGAGGGCAGGTAGAGCTGGACGAACGGAGCCGGGACACTGCTATAGGTCAGGACTTTGAACCTGTGTGGCTGTGATTACATAGTTGTTTTCTTTATACTCACAGATGTTTGTGTGTCTGTTTTCAGGTTGTACTCCTCTGCGGTATTTGGAGACTTCAGTTTGTTCTCAGAGGCAGAGATCACTCGCAGGCCTGTGGAAGACCTGGTTCTACAGATGAAGGACCTCAACATAGATAAGGTCAGAAAAAAATTAGCGAATCAGAATTGCCAGCTGCGTTCTGAGTGAAATGCCTCTGTATTAGAGAAAGAAATAGTCCTCTCAGACAAACCGCTTTATATTTTCTGTTTCTGCAGGTGGTCAATTTTCCCTTCCCTACATCTCCCTCTGCTGAGGCTCTTGTTGCAGCAGAGCAGTTATTAGTCTCGTTAGGAGCTCTGAAAGAGCCGCCACGCACCGGAAGGTAACTGCTTGATCAATATGTTGGTCACTTGGATTACATAATAATTCATTCTAATAGTTTGGGTAGTGTTAAGAGATATGTGATCCTACTTACACTTACAGGGAAGCCTTAAATATATTCAGTTAGTCAATAGCAGGGACTTGTAGAGCTCAATTTTTTGCCCATTTATGTGAACATTTGCAAGTATAAAAAAGCTTTTTACTTCGTATTAAGGTACACACATTCCCCATTAACTAGTTGCTTATTAGCATGCGTATTAGTAGTAAGCAGTAATTGGGAGGCCATTGTGGAAAAACTCTTAGTTAATGGCCTATTAGTTGTAGAATATGGTCTTACAGAATAAGACATTCATAAGTTTTTATATGCTTTAGAGTGAATAATAAAAAGCAAGTATGCTACTAATATGTATCCTAAAAAGCAACAAGTCAGTGGTGAATGTGTATGAATGTGTATGTATAGTCACATTACATGTCCACACTTGTAAGCTGTTTATTTTTTTCTTATAAGGGTGAAAGAGATGGAGCAAGCAAGGCTCAGCTGCCCAATCACCCCCCTGGGCAGAGCGATGGCTTCATTCCCTGTGGCACCACGTTACGCTAAAATGTTAGCTCTCGGTAAGCAGCAGGAATGCCTGCCCTACGTCATTGCTGTGGTAGCAGCCATGACAGTCCGGGAGATCTTCGAAGATCTTGACAGGTGAGGAAGCATGTTTTCTTTATTGACATCTGTTTATAGATGAACAGGTTGAAGACTGGAATAGTATGTCTTTATAACCATAACACATTTTCATTGCTCCTCAGACCTGCAGGAAGTGAAGATGAGAGCTCCAAGCTCACCCAGCGTCGAGCTCGGCTGACTCAAATGAGGAGGTTGTGGGCTGGGCACGGAGTGTCACTACTGTTGGGGGACCTCATGGTCATGCTGGGTAAGCTTAGTTTTTGTTCCAGGTGCAGTTACTATAGGCTTTAGCAGAGTCTGTTTAGTCATATGCTGACTTTTAAAGGTCACGTGACATGGCTTCAAATACATCATTTTCTTCCAGCTTTCAGCATTGAAGCAGGATTTCACTTGATTTAAGGGTCTAATTTAGACTTGGTTGAGGAGGGGTTGACTGTGGTGCCCCCAAAAGTCTACAATGACATTTTTTTGGGACAGAACTTTTACGTTAGTAAGAAGAGGCAGAGTAAAGGGTAGGATTTTGAGATAGAAATGCCAGAAATATACATTTATTGTACAAAATATTATATATTGAATGCATTGATGGGGTAACAGTATGTCTGTATACATGTGACTACAGGTGCTGTTGGTGCATGCGAATTTGCTGGTTGTACTCCAAAGTTTTGTGAGGAGAACGGCCTGAGGTATAAAGCCATGGTGGAGATCAGGAGGCTCAGAGGACAACTTACCAACGCAGGTACACACACACACACACACACACACACACAGAAAACCTAATTCTTAATGTGCTGCAAAAACAAAACAGAAGATGGTCTGTGTTCTCTCATGCCAGTGAACGCAGTGTGTCCAGAGGTAGGAGTATTTGTGAATCCCAAGATGACTCCACCGACGGAGCACCAGGTGCGCTGCTTGCGGCAGATTGTTCTGGCCGGACTGGGAGACCATCTTGCCAGGCGTGTCCAGGCAGAAGATATTCTGGACCCAAAATGGAAGAACGGCTACAAGGCAAGTCGCTCTGAGGACTGTAACTGTGATTCAGGAGAGTTTAGTATTGCTGTCCTTCACCTCCTCACCTTCATCTGTTTTTGCTCATAGACGCCTCTTATGGACGAGCCGGTGTTCATTCATCCCACCTCTGCGCTGTTCAAAACGCTGCCAGAGTTTGTCGTCTACCAGGAGATCATGGAGACCACCAAGATGTACATGAAAGGTAAATGAGCTGAATTTTGGAGACATGTGACTTCTATACCATACTGATCGAGTGACTTCTTGGGTGAATATTGTTTTTCCTTTTTTTATTGTGTGTGCTTCCTGAACATGCTGTTGAAAAGCAAAATTTCTATACGGTCGAACTTTAGAACAACTAAGTTCATCTTGAATTGTATTATTTCCACAATTGTTGAACTACATTTTCAAGATGATGGTTTCACCTGGTGAAATATCTTCCTTCCTGTCTCGGTCAGGTGTGTCAGCAGCAGAAGGAGAGTGGGTCCCCGAGCTTCTGCCTCAGTATTGTCATTTCAGCTCCCCCCTGGAGACGCCTTCACCGTGGTTCTGTTCATCCACCGGCACCATCAGATGTCACTGCTCAAGCACCTTCTGTAAGTTCTCCACAACTGAGCAACATGGCTGTGTTTGAAAGGCGCCTCATGTACATTCATGTAATCGCTGTCTCTCCTGCAGTCCGTGTAGGTTGGCAGCTGCCAGCAGTGGAGAAGGAGTATCCAGGCGGCCTGGAGCGTTACAAACTTTTTTCCAGGTTTCTGCTTGAGGGACAGGTACTGCAGCACAACCTGAAAGTTCCCTGATTGCTGTTCAGTCTCCCCACTGTAAATACAACAGTTATCACCACGACACCCAACCCAATACCATTTTTTGTCTGAATAAACTTTATTTATTGAGATGTTCCTCCATCTGAGTGGTTCTCCTTGTGCCAGACCAAAAAATATGCCCTCAAGTTAAATAGTTGGAAAAAAGTTGGAAAAAAACATAAAACCTTCCAATCTGCATCTGAAATTGAAACCTGGCAGAAACTCTATAAAAGCTGTGAAAATGATACTAGCAGCTGGATAAACAGTTTGGTCTTGTGTAGTAATGGCCGCTTTGTCTGGTTTGCAGGTTTGTCCTAAGTTGAAGAAACATGCCGGCCACCTTCTCTCAAACCCCTCCATCATGCTGAAAACATGGGCAAAGTAAGTTAGTACTCTCACACACACTGGTCTGCCCCTTTTTGAGGTATTTCTCCACATTTGTCTATCAACAAGTTGGCTTGTTTCAAGGAAAAACTTTTCTCTTACGATTGTGTCTTTGCTGCTTTAGGCTGCAGCCCAGGACTGAGGCTTTCCTGGGAGCGCTGGTGTCAAAGAGAGTTGACTGCAGAGATGCCCTCCTCTCTGTCTGGAAAACTGAAGATAAATGTGAGGATTTAATGTGCTTGGTATGACATTGCCCAAATCTGATTTGATTAGCCTTCTTGTTATTTGTTCTTGTTGTTTTATCACATATTTTTCTCCTCCTACAGTTCTGTTGTCTGCATACTGCCAGTGGTTACCTGAAGCCATGCATCAAGAAGTAGCCAAAAGCTGGCCTCCGATATGACGGCTTATATCTGAAAAGAAGGCAGAAAATGATATTAAACACTTGACCAGAGACCTATGTTGACCTACAGATCTGTAGAACTCCCTTCTTTACCATCAGAGGGCTTCTCCAGACTCAGACCTGATAATCTTTAAAATCCTCTCTCATAGTGCAACTGCAACACAACACTTTTAATAGTTTTATGTTTTATATACTATATCTATGACATGTACAGTTTTTTTCAGCCAGAAAATATTTCAACTGGGCCCATGACCTTTAACTCATCAGTGTGCTGCTGTCAGTTATATGTCTGATTTGGTCTTCATAAGACCTCATAAAACTGTGTTGCTTTGAATAAGGCTGATGTGTGATTTATTCATGTGTAATGAAAATTGTGATTGATAAAAACTGGAGCGGAGTTACAAATAAGTGAATATTTGCCAAGCAGGTTAATGACAAGTTGATATTAGTTTAGATTGAATGTTCATTTTTGACCTTAATAATGGTAGTCAACAAATCGATCCCACTACAAGCTCGATTAAGTGCAGTAGTTGTCCTTGAGCTTTTTATTGTTTCACATGGTCTTCCTTAGCAGACAGACTTCGCCCAGTTGCCAGACTTATAGATGTCAAAATTTATTTTTTCCTGAGCACTTAAAAAATTTCAAATCAGTTTTTGCTGGAAAGTTGAGACTGAAAGTTAATTCGGAAACATTAGTTGGCAAAACAGCCACATTACAGGGTCAATTTAGTGGCTGAGAGTTCCTTAACTGCAACTTAAAGGACCTTGTGGTAAGATGTCAAATGGTATTAGTTTGATTCATGCAATGGACAAAGCTAGGATATCTTAGCCGTTGTTGCTTTTTCTGTTTTGACTTATTAAAAATGTTTTGTGTGAGTGGTACCCCTTTAAAAGCATGTCACATTTTAATCTGTCATACTCTTATGGGAAGCCAGAGGGGAAGTTGGTTTCATCTCAAAATTCATGGTCATGAATTTTCCAGTAACGCTTACAAAGAATTACATAAAATTATTTCAGTGGGCTGCTGCGATTGGCTAACTTCTGTCGTGTCGTCATTTCCTAACGTCAGCTCGTACACTTCCGGAAGAAGCGGAAGACAACAGTGGAACCTCGGAGTTCATATGCAAATTTTCAAATAAGAAAACAGAAACAGACATTTTGATCTGAGACGTTTGACGACCAAAGACCTAAACTGTCGACATGGTGAGTAGGACCGTCATTTTGTCCAACGTCGACGATACATATATGAAGCGAAACAGCAGTTTAAGCTAGCGAGCGGCTAACAATAACACGACAACAACAGAAAGATGCCCTGTCATGATGGAATTAAAAAGCTACGTGGAAGTTAACCAACTCACGTAAAACATCTCAAGTATGTGTGTTTTATTCATAAAATTTTGTTTCTTCCACAGTTTTCCTTCCACGTATTCGACCACCCGATGTCCCGGGGGTTTCAGAACCGTTTCTCCACTCAGTACCGCTGTTACTCGGTGTCCATGCTGGCAGGTCCGAACGACCGCTCCGACGTAGAGAAAGGAGGCAAAAGTGAGCATTACTGTCAAAAGAGTTTCCAGCTAAACGTTTGCGAACAGGCTGTTTTTGGCATCGTTTGTAAACTCTTCTGTTTATTGTTCCAATCAAACCTATTAACATTGTTTTGATAGTGTTAACAACGTTATTATAGTCCAGCCATAGAAACTGCTCACCAGCCACAAGGCTGTATATGTACTTTGAAGTATTTACTGTTTCTTCCAGATGTCTGCCAGGAAAGTCACCATAAACCACCATATCAGCAAACTATCCCTGCTTTCTAGTGTTGTCTACTGTTGAATTTGTCAGTTTCTAATGCTGACTCGTGTCATAAAGTCTGTCTCAATGTCCGGTGCAGCCAGGCTTTTCTTATGCAAGCTACAGACCCTTGTGAACATGTCTGTGGATCTAAGTTTGACAAAGGCCACAGCAGTTCATTCTCTGTGGTTCCCCAGTGGTGGTTGCCTTGTTTGTGGAAAGGTGATTCCCTGACATTGTGACACTATGAGACTGTCACATCAAAGAGCCAGTTTTTGTAAGGACCGAACTGGTAAACTCTCATGTATTAATTTGATAGTGCTTCATTAAACGTGGATGCATGGGAAACATCTAACAGTAAGCTTATACATAGCAAAACACATGGATACTGCTGCGTCCCTCCTTCTGTTCTCATCTGTTTTGCATTCTCACTTTTGGGTAACATGCTTAAAACATGTTTTCTGCCTTTTACCTCCCTGATGTACAAGTATGTCATACTACAACCATCTAATTAGAGTGATCAGTTTCTTATTGTCTTGCCAAGTGGGTATATTTAATTCATAATAAAGTGAAAAATCACAGTTGAAATTCACTCATGCCTTTACCGTATGTCTTAAAAGTCTTTTAACTGAATGAGTTTACCAGTTCTTATTCATTGTCAATGACTCACCTAATTCACTTTTTTTCAGTAATAATGCCGCCTTCAGCTCTCGACCAGCTCAGTAAGTGGTAGTTGAATTAAGCACCTCTTCATTATAGTACAAGTCCTGTATGAACCTTTCAAGATTATTAACTTTCTCCTCCTTCCCCCTGTACAGGCAGGCTTAATATCACTTATCCAATGCTGTTCAAGCTGACCAACAAGAACTCAGACAGAATGACACACTGTGGTGTTCTGGAGTTTGTGGCAGATGAGGGAATCTGCTACCTGCCACACTGGGTGAGAAACAGGAACAAGTTTAGAGTATGACAGAGATTTAACTGCCTGCTGTCACTTAAATATTCTGAAGGAGAAGATGGCTAATAATACTGTACTGGTAGTTTATGAAAATAGAAGTAAAAGGACCAAGTTTCCAAACAAACCTATATAAGTAACACGAAAATGCAGTTAATAAAAAAACTGGAATAGAAGTAACTTAGAAAATGATGCGTGTAATCTTTAGGATTTTGAGTGAAAGAGATTAAATACAACTGTGTGTTTCTTCTTTTGTCTGAAATATTCTCTGCTGGTTAACTGTTTTTAAAGCCACTTTGTGAGCAGCAATCAAGGCAGCACTGATATTTGCCTTATTTTGTTTGCTGTAGATGATGCAGAATCTCCTGCTGGAGGAAGGTGGTCTGGTCACAGTGGAAAGTGTTAACCTTATGGTGGCCACTTACTCTAAGTTCCAGCCACAAAGCCCCGACTTCCTAGACATTACAAACCCCAAGGCAGTGTAAGAAATATCATCATCATTATCAACGGATCGTGTAATTGACCTTTTTCTTACATTTTGTGTTTAAAGTGATTAACTGAGTTGTCACTTTCTTACAGACTAGAGAATGCATTGAGAAACTTTGCCTGCTTGACCACTGGTGATGTCATTGCTATCAACTACAATGAAAAGGTAAATCAGTTTATTCAGATTGGACTAGCATGTGAATATGATTCTATTTTATTTTATTTCTACTGAATACCACTGCAAATGTGTTTTTTTTTTTTCAGATATATGAGCTGCGAGTAATGGAGACCAAGCCAGATAAAGCAGTATCCATCATCGAGTGTGATATGAACGTAAGACCTGCTACATTATCACAGACAACAATGAAATATTGTGTTGTGTTCTCCGCTTTAAATGTGCTGTCACTCTGTTTCTCAGGTGGATTTTGATGCTCCTTTGGGTTACAAAGAGCCTGAACGACGACCTCAGCACCCAGAAGAACCAACAGTAAGGATCCAACCGTAAAGGTAGCTCAACACTCTGTGTTCTGAACAAATTGATAAAACAAATGTCTTCACAGGAGGAAGAAGGAGATCCCAGCAGCTATGCTGACATGGACATGGGATTCAGAGTGAGTAAATGATGCTGTGGGTTAGAGACAAATAAATGTCCTAATGACTGCTGATAGCTGATAATTGGAGCTAATGTGACTTCTAATCTTTTTCTTACCCTCAGGCTTTCACCGGCTCTGGCAATCGTTTGGATGGTAAAACAAAAGGGATTGAGCCCAGCCCTGCCCCTCTTGGCCCAAGTGACATCAAAAGGTGAAAAAATGTTCAGAATTCATGGAGACATGAAGTGGCGTAGTTTTAATTTCCTCCACCTAAACCCTGACAAAATGGAAATTCTTTGAATTGGTCCTGATAACTTTTCCTCTGCAGCTCTAAGCCGTTTACAGTTAGTTCAGAATGCAGCTGCCAGACTATTAACCAGAACTAGCCAACGGTCCCCCATTGCCTCTGTTCTTCCACTGGCTTCCTGTAAAATTCTGAATAAAGTACAAGATCCTGTAAATTACTCATAAGATTCTGCATGACCTTACCTCAAGTTAAATTTCTTATCTCCTTGTTCCTTATTCCAATTCTTGACGACTCTGATCCTATAATCTCACTGTTTTATTAATCCCGCACTCCAACTGTAAAACAAAAGGTGATCGTGCTGTTTTAGTCTCAACCATCTTCTCCATATATCAGATTCATTTGAATCTTTGGACAGTTTCACGTGGCTTCAAAAAACGCATTTTTGTTGGTAACAGTTTTTCTAGCTCTCCATTCTGGGATTTGTGTTCCACACTGTGCGGAGACTCTTAGTGGCACCTGTTGAGTTTTTATTTTACCACAATCACAGAGCATTGAATGATTCTACCAGAGTTTAGTCTTGAGTGTAAATTCCTGATATTAAACTCTTATATGTCATCACACAGAGGCATTCCCAACCACGAGTACAAAGTTGGCAGGATCACCTTCATCAGGAACTCGAGGCCTCAG
The DNA here is from genome assembly GCF_017976325.1 of Chelmon rostratus. Lineage (NCBI taxonomy): Eukaryota > Metazoa > Chordata > Actinopteri > Chaetodontiformes > Chaetodontidae > Chelmon > Chelmon rostratus. Next base: position 15,100,636 of record NC_055662.1, on the reverse strand, counting down.
CCCAGGAAATTTGTGGATGATGTAAGAAATGTGAAGGGTTTGATGTCGTATGTAACCTGTAAATATTTAACTAGGCTGTGTTTGTAGTTACTCAGCACAGTTCAACACACTCTTTTTTTTAGTTTCCCATAGCACAATTTTATTGTCATTCATTCTATTTCTAAATGTTGAATTCCCTAATTATGTTTTCTCACATAACACTCATCCTGTAATTTTACAGTTTTAACTACATTTAAATCTCTTTTTCATTCTTTCAGGATGATGCCCTGAACAGATTCATCGCCTTCTCTGGACAAGGACAGTCACTACGCAAGAAGGGAAGAAAGCCTTGAAGGATTTCAAGTGGAGGGACTGGCTAATGTGCACAAACTCACCATATCTGTTGTCACCTTCAACAGCAAAGTTAAAAAAAAGAAAAAAAAAGGGCCATCAGATGCATTGGGGTTTTGTCTCTCTGTCTCCTTTGAAGTGAAAATGTTGCTGTTGTGGTTATATAGGATTAAAACTCTGACAGTAATATTTTGCTCAGCAGAAATTGAGCTGCATAAAATTATGTCAGTTTAAATTTACTATTAGTCCAGGGTGACTTATTTGAGTCAGGCATAAGAAATAATATCACCACACCACCAACACAAAGAAGTGATATATTGTAATATCATGTTTGAATTACCTTGTAGTTAGAGCATATTCCCCCATTTTTCTCCAATCGTTGCATTTTTGCAGTTCACTTTAAATATGCTGTTATACAGAGTCCCATTCTTATGATGAAATGGGAGCAATAATATCTCTTTACTTTTGTTCTTAATTATAAAGAATTTAATTTTATGTTTGAGGTTTTTTTTCTGGGTTTCAGGTTTAATTTGCAAGTGTTTGTCCTTTTTTCCTGGTTTATTTATAGACAAATAAAGGACTGTGTTTTTGAAATGCATTACTTGTAGCTAAAGATTCTTTTGTAATGTCTGAGCATGTACCTGAAATAACAAATGAGACTGGAATATATCAGGATGTTTCTGCATCTATGGCATTCTTCTCGGCTCGAATTAGGAATAAGTGGTTGGTTGTCCACTTCTTAATAGACAAGGTGTATTGACATGGATGACATGACAAATGGTAAGTAATCAATACTGTATAACACCAACAGATGACAGAAAAAATACAAAGATGTAAAGACAAGAAGAAACGATGACCCAAATGCAAAGTAGTTGTAATTAAAATGGTCGTGATGATGGTTTCTACAATTATGGGATGTTTGGTTTGTGTGTTCACCTTCAGCGATGCACACTCATGTTTTCTCGCTGTGACGTTTGTTGTTTCTTGTTGTCTTTATAGCCTCAAATGCGTCTTTTCATAATGCTTGAAATAGTAGCGCTTTTATTCTGAGATGAAATTGGACCGGAAGCGTTGTCTCTGCTCAAGTTAGCCCAGCTAGCAATGGAGCAGTCTGAAGAAAGACGTTGGAGGGTAAATTAACCCAAAAATACATTGTGAATTACGTTATTGGCTAAATGTCCTGATTTCATTTTAGCTTCTTTGGTCTTGATAGTCCTGATAAAGAGCTCCAAAGCAGGGTGATCAGCTATCGATGCTAAATTGCCGAAGTAACGTTAACCTTAGCTAGCAGAGCAATGTCAGCTAGACCAGGAGGTTTAAAGAGTCAGAGCCTCAGTCATTTATCTGATTCATTATTTCCTTTGAGATCTGAGCGTTGACTTAGATTTACTCATTAAAACCTAAAAACCTGATGTAAAAGTGGATAATTGTAACGTCACGCGGTGCAAACGGACGTTCATCTGTATAGCAACCTTAGGGAGGTGGTGTCAGACAATAACTTTTCTTTTTCTCTTATTTAAGCTAAGTTAACACTTTTAAAAAATGTTCAGTAGCATTAACTTACAGTGTCTTGTTTGTGGACGATGAATTAATTTTAATATATTTTTTTGATAAAAACTTTTAAATAACTAAGACATGAAATAATCATGTGAATAATTGACAAGATCGGTGTTTTGTTTCTATATAAGTTTTTTTTTTCAAAGACTGCACGATGTTATTTTCTCCAAGTACAGTCTTATTTAATCATGCCCTCTTTATTATCAGCAATTAGTCATCAATAAAGACAATTTTGACTTCACTGAAGCCCTCCACATAAGTTACACACTCTCCAGTGATCCTCTCTGCTCTTAAAGCACTGTCATCCTGTGGCCTTTGGTTCATGTTCGGTGGAAGAAGAGAAGTTGAAGTGATGCAGTCATTCACCAGAGACATGTCAGTAGGGGGGAGGTTCCAAGGATAATTTGTACAAGTTGGCTCTGTAATGATTCCTGCCTTTGTCTTTTTGTAGACACCTCGGCCCTGTGATGACTACTGGAGTGAATTCAAGCATTGCAAAAGCTTGTGGAACAAATTTCACCATTATTATGCGTACGGCACTTCCCCATCCTGTCAGCAGTGGAAAGAGGACTACCATAACTGCAAAGAGTGGGAGAAACACAGAGACGCTCAAGCCAAGGTACAGCTGCCAGAAGTCACATTGTTGAAGACCTGAATTTGTGATGTGTCTGACACTACCCAGTGTGTTTGAATGTCCTATAGAATACATATAAACACTTGAAATCAGTTTATACTGTATGTATTGTATCTGTATTGCAGGAAGCCTTGCAGATGAGTGAGAGGAACAGAGTAGCAGAGCAGAGAAAGTTCACTCCAGTGTGGAAACTGAGGCAAAACCCTCCAAGAGACTGGCACATGCCCTTGAACCAGGAAAAACCTCAGGACTCGTGAGCTGTCACTATAAACCTGCTGTCTGTTTTTCGTGGTGGCCAAAACAAAGTGAACTGAAGATTCTTGTCATTTAATGCACTTAACAAAGTTGCTTAGAACCACATGCTGGAGAGACTGGTCATCATTCATTATCATCTTAAGTCCTGTTTCATGAGCTGCTGAATGAAAACAGATGTGTTGTAATGCTGTAACAGTGGTAGCAGCATCTAGTGGTCAATGATGAGGATGACAGCGTTTGGTCAAAAAAACAAAAAAAAACTCTGCATAAGCATTGTTGTTGTTTTTTTTGCTGATAATCATTTCTCCAAAGCTTGTGTAAACTGAAGCACCAAGGCTGACTGCACTCAGACTCACTGTAAATGTGTTTTGAATTGCATGAATTGTCTTCAGTGTCGGTAAATGTGCTGTTTTTGATGCCATAGTAAATACTCCTCTGTGACAATTAAAGGTATTAATATTGGTATGAATAATGACAGAATTCAGCTCTACAGTTTCAACAGAATTGTGCTATTTTATGCCATTATGGCTTTACACTTAAATAACACAAATTGTTTCAAAGTATTCTAAACAAATTGGCAAAATAAAAAAACATTTTTTATTTTTAGTTTTCTTCTGTTATTTTGTATACAGAGATGTAAATGTGGAAAATAATTTCCATGAATGTTGTTGCATTTGATACAGAAATCAAACAACTCTGGTGACTCTGCAATTCATGAAAACATACATGTGTGTCCTTCACACATACACGTGCAGACTATTAAAAGGCTGCATCTTGGCTTATTGAATCACATATAGACAACAACACACTACGTCCATGACGAGACACACAGGCTGGCCCCACAGCTGTTTCAGGCTCGTCACTGTGTGTAAACTTTAGTGATGTCATTAAATTTCCCTTCAGGAGCGTCATACATAGTCTGTGGTGGTGTGTAGGCGGGACCTTCATGAGTGAAGGGAAACAGAAGGGGGTCTGGCTTCAGTGCCTGCTGGTACAGTTCCTCAGACTCTAATTTGAGCTCCTCCAGTGCCTCCCTCTGGGCTTCTAGAGCATGTTCAACAGCTTTCATTTCAGCCATGTGCTGCTCCTGCAAGTACAAAGATGGATGAGCTCATCAAATAAAGCCCACTAAGAGCACAGGGGTCAGAAGCAACATTTTCTCTAAAAGCTTAAGTGATGGAGGTGCGAAGGGTAAGTGGTGACCTGTTTGTATCGACCCCACTCCTTCAGCAGCAGGGCTCGACGCTCGCTTTCTTCAAATGACAGCCTTGGTGCAGAGCGTTCCCTTTGTTAAGAATCAAAAACAGCAATTTACAGCACTTCCAAGTCAGCAAGTACCACAATAGCAAGGACAGAACAAAGGTTCAATGAGTCGAAGAAAAAGATGATCGATAGATAACAGCATGTCCAGAAAACATTAACTCTGTGATTTTAATGTTGAGTTAGTATTAGTCAGCCTCATGTTGCATTAGAGTCTGGGAGCTGAAATGCATTGACAAAAGTCTAACCTGATTATTTGCAAATGACAGTGTGGACAAAGTGATATGAGCCGTACCTTGTTTCGTCCAGGCACTTGACTGGAGTGGTGAAGTCCTCTATTGGGATGAACTCAGGTGGAACCTTCTCCAGCCTCTTCAGCTTTTTTTTCAGCCTGTCTCTCATCAGCTGCTCCCTTTTTGGGTCCACTTTCTTCTTCTTTTTGGGCTCAGCTCTTAAACACAAAGTACAGCTCTATGTGAACATATTCAACCACAAGATATTTTGAAACAGATCAGGGGGAATAAAAGGATGTAATATTTATTGATACAGTGACATAAACTCAATATTGTCTAGGACTTTGGTTGCCGCAATGATCTTAAAATGAAAATAACTTGCATCTTATCCACATCATTTTAAAGTTCTAGTTAGACTAGGTGGTAAAATGACATTATGTTGTTCTCTAAGATGAGTTTTCTGAGTTGATCTTAAACTATATTGTGAGTAAAGCAGTATTACACTTGGCATAATCATAAATAACACTTTTTTTGGTCCTATTGAAGCCCCTGGGGTTCTGGGTCCACAGGGCATTTGGTTTATAATCCAGCCTTGATCATACCTCAGTGGAGCAGACGTCTTCAGTGTCATCACTGGTGAAAACCAAGGACTCTGTCCAGCACAGTGATGTTCCCCGAGCAGGAAGCTGCGATACAACACACAGTAAACAGAATCAGGTCGTGAATAACCTTAGCCATGTTAGCTCCAGTTAGCTAGCGTCTTGTTACCACCAGAGCCCACATCGTACTGTGAACGCTCACCTTGAGGAAGCGGTCTGTCGGGACAAAACCCTGCAGAGACAGCGCGACAAAGCCACAGACATGTTTCTTTAAACTCACACAACCACAGAAACGTTCACATGAACATGTCTGTCCACTTGGTTCGTCCCCTCGCCTGAGTGACAGAGGCGGACGTGGCGCGTGAAGATGACGTCGACGAACAGTCTCGCTCACAATTTTACGGTCGCACTTTCGAGTACTTTCTTTGCGTCGAAAATTAAATAAACGGTTAAATGTGGAGCACTTAAAAGATACAATCTACAATTAAAATGCTGTGATAAATTCAGGATTCTTTTTAAATTATACAATAATATCTTATCTTGAATGTGTATGTAACATGTTTGTCGAATCTTACTCGACGGGTGGAAAGTGACGGCTGCATTATTTAGGGGAAAGGTCGGACTTCTGTCAGGTTTTTGTATCCACCACGGGCTGATTGAGAGTGCCACAAGAAGATATCGGTGGAAAGGTTCAAGCCTGACAGTGGAAGTTTGTTGAATTGGCATCATGGCGCTTCTCAGAGGTAAGCAAACACTTTTTAGTTCATCAGGAAGCCAACAAAGCTGGCATGCATGCGGGCAGAGTGTAGCTGTACTGCTCTGAACGTTGTAAATGTTAGAGATGGATTTTTCCTAATTGTGTTGCAGTGCGGTATCACAAATAGACATTAAGTGAGTGCCATCAATGTCGACCATGAATGTCGGCAGAGACTTAAAACGTTTTCTGATCACAATGTACCTACAAATTAGGTGAAAGGTGACAAAGTGAGGTGTTGAACATTAACAGCTGCCTGCTCAATTGCAGCCTCTTATCTCTCCATCCATTTAAGTGCAAAGTGTGCTTATTGAAATTATATTAATGTCACTTAATTATCTCCAAAAGTGGAGAAAGAACTCGCATTCCTTACTTAAGTAAAATGAGTAAAACCACATAATTGAATTACTCAAAGAACTGCACTCATAATATGATGTTGAAATTATATCAAGTCTAATCACACGTTTTGAACGTTAAAACATATTTTGGAAGGTGCACAACAGATCTCAGGTAAGTGTAATGCAAAAGTGCTGTATTACCCTCTGACATTTACTAGAGTACTACTATAATATAGCATCAAATGGGAAAAAGTCAAGTAAAATACAAGTACTTCAAAACTTAAATACAGTCACTTGTGAAGATGGACTTATTCTGTGCATATAGATTTTGGACCAGTTTATGTTTTATTGCACTTTCCACATTCAGAGTGGAGTCTAAAATACAGGTCATGTTACACAACATCAAACACACCTCTCAGCACAAGTCAGCTGTTGTGATAACCATGAGCTGCGTCTCATCCAGTTTAAAAGCTCAGTGCAAATGCAGAGGCAGGTCATGGCATCATGCACGTCCTGAGATGTACCAGAGGTTAGTAAACAGTTCGATGTCTGATAAGAACCTCAAAGGCACATTCACACAGTATTTCAAGATAAGAATTTACCTATTTGCAATGGACCACTACTGACTTGTTTATTATGAAACATTATGCATCATTGAAGCAATTTGCATGAGTCAAAATGCTGAGAAAACGTGCATGTTTTCAAATCAGTTTTTGCTAATTTTGGCTGAGATAAAGTTAACTGACTGGAGTATCCTGAACATGAATGCTTTTTATTTTTATTTTTCTTCGAAAATCCTGAAGAAGTTGCTGCTCTTGTCCCTTTGGTGCAGTTTGATCCACCTGATGTTAGTTTCCCCTTTTACACTGACTCTTTCTCGTCTACATCACTGTGCACTGGCTTTGTCAATCTTCTCTATATACCACCCAGCACCCCCTGATGCTTTGATCTGGCTGTGGCTCAGTGCTGGCTGGTTTGAAGTCCTTGTCACTGTATTGAAATGCTCTGTTTCTCTGCAGGTGTATTTATTGTAGCTGCCAAGCGCACTCCGTTCGGTACCTATGGTGGCGTGTTGAAGGATCACAGTGCAACAGACCTGGCTGAGCATGCAGCCAAAGCTGCCCTCGCTGCAGGGGGCGTTGCACCAGAACTTGTAAACAGTGTCATCATGGGAAATGTCATGCAGGTAACTAAAATCCAACAGATCAACATCCACATTTAACAAATGGCAACTACAATCACATGAAAACATATATGTTAACATGCTTATTTGTGTGTTGACTAGTGTACTTGGTTTGTTCCTCACCTTTTCATTTCTCTTTATTTACCTCCCTAATTACAGAGCTCGGCTGATGCACCCTACATTGCTCGTCATGTGGGTCTGAGGTGTGGCGTTCCCATCCCAGTCCCTGCTCTCACTGTGAACAGACTGTGCGGATCTGGTTTCCAATCCATCATCAGTGGTGCTCAAGTAAGCACTCCTACAAGAGCGAAATAATTCTGGCAGGAATACAAATGTAAATAAACCATAGTAATGCACACTCAGTGGCCACTTTATTAGATAGACCCGTACAATCTAATTAAATTCAATACAACTGTTCTGCCATAAAGTCTACTTTTATGAGGCCTATAATACACTGTCATAGAGATGTTCATTAAATCATGTGTCTTACCATCAAGCTCATAGTTAGTAGTGGTGTTGTACTGGACTGTATTACATTCAGAGGTGTTTCTACTGGTCTGCCCCTCTCATGTATGTAAATAGGAAGGACGAAAAATTAGAAACACCTCTGAATATAATGTAGTCCAGTTCGACACCACTGTTAACTATGGCCTCAGTCTAATAAACATATAACTGAATTTACACATCTCAACAAAAAGTGAAGATTATGAGCTTCGTGAAGATAGATGTTATCTATCATCTGTCATCTGTCATCTATCTTACATCCATCTATGGTACAAGTGTACCTAATAAAGTGCCCACTGAGTGTATGTGTGTAAAAGACTGCAGATATGTCACCAAGAACATGGTACACACATTAGTAAAAAAAAAGATTTCCGATTTATCAGATGAACATAATGTGCCTTAACTTTTATCTTGTTGCTGCAAAACAAAAACGTGTTGCCTCGTGTGTCTGTAGGAGATTTGCCTCAAGGAGTCAGAGGTGGTCCTGGCTGGAGGCTCAGAGAGCATGAGCCAGGCCCCCTACGCTGTTCGCAACATCCGATTTGGTACAAAGTTTGGATTTGACCTGAAGGTTGGCTCCTGGTCGATTTTTCCTTTTCTTTCTAATCCCCTAAATGTGCATGAAGCCATGCGATGGCCTAAAGACGGCTTGTTATGAAACCCAAGAAGCTTTTGACACAAAGGTAAATCTCCTCCTCTGCTTGACAGTTAGAGGACACCTTGTGGGCGGGTCTGACTGACCTGCACGTCAAAATCCCAATGGGCATCACAGCGGAAAACCTGGCAGAGAAATACCAGATCACACGAGAAGACTGCGACAACTATGCGTACCAAACACAACAAAGGTGGAAGGCAGGTAAGACGAGCCTCAATCTTTCATCTCTTTACTTTATGCTCTTGCTCAGGACAAGCTCATTCTCAATAGTTCATCATCATCATCATCATAACTCCTGTCTTTTTTACAGCTCATGAGGCTGGTTACTACACAGCAGAAATTGCTCCCATTGATGTGAAAGCTAAGAAGGGCAAGGTGTCCATGGCTCAGGACGAACACCCTCGTCCACAGACCACACTGGAGCAGATGGCCAAGCTGGCTCCTGTCTTCAAGAAGGGAGGGACTGTTACTGCTGCCAATGCTTCGGTGAGTTTACGCCTGAGCTGTTTACTCCTCCTCAGGACCTGAGGCGGTCAGTTAATTTTACTTCATCCCAGTCAATGTTAAACAGGAAGACTGTTTTACTTCAAGCAACAAGAATGTTTAATGTTTTAACTTCAAAGTGTTCTGTTGCTGCAATGTGAAAAGCTAGAACCTTCGATTGAAGGAGTGCTGACTTGTGACGGTGACTTGAGTTCCGCAGTTTGAGTGGAACACAGTAAAATATATGTTAGTATAAATATTGTGCAGCTGTTGTTACCTCTTTCACTAAATGCACCACCGCTTCTTGATCTCCAGGGTGTATCTGATGGGGCTGCTGCTGTGGTGATTGCAAGCGAGGATGCACTCAATGAACACAAGCTCACTCCACTGGCCAGAATCGTGGCCTATCACGTGTCAGGCTGTGACCCGAGCATTATGGGGATTGGTGAGTGACACCACTGTTAGGCATTGAATTGAAAGGAATGACAGACTAAATAAGCTGTAGTGTTTCACACGGCATCTTACAGTGGCTTCCTTGAATCACTCTAGGTCCTGTTCCAGCGATCACAGAAGCTCTTAAAAAAGCGGGTCTGACTTTGAAGGACATGGATCTTGTGGAGGTTTGTTACCACTGAAATCTCTGATTCATGAATAGAAGTACCAATACAGAAGTATAATCAGCAAAAGTAAAAGTAGAAAATGTCCCCTGAGACCAATTTGTTATATATTACATTATTCGATAATTTATACTGATGTGTGGATGTCTAAGTATCATTTTAGATTGAGCTAGTTTTTAATACTTAGTTTTGTCCCGTGTTTCCCAACCTAAGCCTTGGGCCCCCTCCACAGTGTCAATTTTAATTTCACTTCTTTTGGGCCTCAAGCAGTTATTTAAATCACAGTTCAGACATCAGAAATGTTACAAAATGTGCTCGAACACAGCGCTATTTTTTTTGTAAGGGGTCACAAGCCAAAAATTAATTTACTTTTTAACAATGTGTTGTATTTCATATGTAGATCGTATGTTTTATATGTAAAATCTTGATCTTCCCTTTAACTAATAACTACAGCCATCAGATAAATGCTAGTGGAGTAAAAAATACACTATTTCCCTCTGAAATGTAGCGAAGTAGGAGTATAAAGTAGCTTAAAATGGAAACAAGTACAGTACCTCAAAATTGTCCATAAATACAGTGCTTGAGTACTTTCAAAACTGCATTTCATTTATGTTTTGATTCATTCAGGTAGTTATTACTCATTTGTGTCATTGATGTCATTTTCTTTGCACAGGTGAATGAGGCCTTTGCCCCTCAGTACCTGGCTGTTGCTAAGGCTCTTGGTCTTGATCCAGAGAAAAGCAACATTAACGGTGGAGCTATTGCCATCGGACATCCTCTCGGTGCTTCTGGAACACGCATCACTGCCCACCTGGTTCACGAGCTCAGGTGCCCTATATGTACTGCATACCAAGAGACGTCTGCACACTCAGTAGCCTTAATGCCTTCAATAACGAGCTTTGTTTTCTTTATCAGGCGACGAGGAGGCAAGTACGCTGTTGGCTCTGCCTGCATCGGTGGTGGTCAGGGCATTGCCATCATCATCGAAAACTGCTGATTCAAGAAGCTGCCAACATCAGAAGAATTCTCCCAGGAGAATGTCTTGCAGCACCGTCCGCTGTCATAACAGGAAATACAGTAGACACGTCTGAGAAAGAGATTTAAAAAAAAAAACAACAAAAAAAACCCCTCACATACAACATAAATGTTCTCTTAACATGCGGCACTGCTGCTTGTTTTTTTCCTGGCACACTAAGACAATTATCACTCAGCATTTATTTTTTGCTGATAAGTCTTGTTACTTCTTTCAGTTCATTTATTAAAAACTATGTATTCAGTGTTGCCTCAGAAGCTCCGTGAAGACAAAGATCTAACTCATGTTTGTGTGCTTGTACCAGGGTTCAAGAGACTGTTTATGTATGTGCCTCAAATACACAGCTACGTCCTTAGCATTAACACATGTAGCATATTATTGATTCATAAAGTACAGCTTGTGTTGGGTTATAGTAAGGTTTAAATTGATTCCGAAGTTTGCCTTAAAGTGTTCTCTATCACTCCATTATCAGGGATCAGCACTGTGTGAAAATACATATGACCTGACCTGATAGCTCAAGCAAAACCTGATTTTATATTTCTCTGTCAAAGAATCTCAATAAATACAATTTTAAAAAAAGAAAAAAAGAGTTAAGTTCTATTTTGTAGTTGTCATGATCAGTAATTGACAACAGTCTATGCTATTTTTTTTCTTGTTTAGCAGAGATTAAGAGTTAACAGAGTATAGATTTAGTAGTTCTTATTTTAGCTGTAATGGAAGTTTTTGCATTTAATTTATTTTGATTTAATCAGTCTTTCTTTTTGGCTTTATCACTTAAAATAAATGTTAGTTAGCTAGTAAGGGGACCTTTGCTAATTTGTTACATGTGCACAAAATGCTTATAAAAACTAATAACAATCAACAAGAGCAAAGGATTACTGAATGGTTGGTATTTGATATTGAACATTTCAGCTATTAAGAAGCTCTTCATATGAATAATAATATCCCTCACAAAACGTTTTAAAAAGTTATGTTGAACAATGCAGAATGTGGGCAAAAGTCTGCTACTTGAAACAGGGATGGTATAAAATAAGATCAGAAGACATCAAATGCGCTTCGCAATATCTTTCATAAAATTACTTGTATGCTCTGCTGCTAAAGAGATTTTTAAAGGAATGGCTTTTTAAAAATGTCAGTTAATAAAAGTCCAAAGTTAGGAACATTGTTTGTTGGCCGTTATTAATGAATATACTATTTTCTTTTAAAACAATGAAGCTATAGAATCACTAATTGATTCATTGTATGAGCATATAAAAACAATAATATATGTTTAGGGAAATAAATGCGTTAACTAAATAAAAATGAAAGAGAAACCAGTCCTGTTTTTGGGAGTTGTTCAAAACAACTGCATTTTGATTCTATTCGTAAATTAATAGTAAGAATAAAGGAGAAACATAAATAAGACTACAAGAACCAACACATCATTGAAACGCGACGCAATTACGTCAACGTCATCATGCAGCGTCTTTATATACGTCACATCCCCGGATGTCGGTCTTTTTTTCATAGCAAAGGTAAGACACCCTTGCCTTCGTGTTTCTGTAGGAATAAAATCTATTTTCATCTGTGTTACAGAATAAAAACTACAGCCTCCAAACATCAGGAGACGAATCCCTATATTAAGACGATGCGTTAGATATCGTTATTACCATGATTTATCCGTGATGATTCCGTAATAATGAACAGTTTGGTGTCTCGGCAGTCCGAGGCCGGCGGCTAGCCTTCGTGCTTTCTCGTTAGCTAGCTGACAAATAGAAACGTGTTGTCTTTCGGTCGTCGTCTGAGGTGTTAACCCACACAATCCCGCTGTCGCATTAAGTTCTTTCTTAACATTAAATTGTCATTTTGAGAACACAGCTGTCGGCTAGCTAATGAAAAGAACTCATTATACCATGTTGCTAACTGCCGGCTAACGTTACTTGTCATGCCTCTTGTGCATAGGACGTTGCTGTTGTGTTAGCACTAGCACCAAGCTCTTTTGACTTTGTAGTGTAGTTGTGAGGTTTTCTGTTCGTTAACAGGGCATTGTGTGATATGATTGTGGTGTTTCTGCTGTCCCAATACATTGTTACGTAGATTAAGAACATAGTTTACTAGAAGACCATTGTAATCAGTGGTAGTTGGTACCAGAACCGAAGTGCTCTGGAATAGCATAGAGTGCACTGTCCAAACAAGGCTGCAAGGTTCTAAGATTAGTAAAAGTCAACAGCAATGTGTGCAAACTGATAGATTTCCACTGACTATACTGTGTTTTGCTTTATTTTGAGCTTTGTGTCTGCTCAGTGACCTAATGAAGGTCTGATAGACCGAAAGCTTAAAATATAGGGAAATACTGCATGGCTCGAAGTGTGTGGAAATCTCTCTCAGTCTGGATTTATTGACACTTACAGGACCTTAGCAAAGATTTGGTTGGGTGGAGCAGTGGTCATCCTGCTTTCTGCAGTCGGTGTACAAACATCTGTTTTACTTTTTTCTGCGTCAGATGGCAGAGGGAGACAAGAAATCTGCCAAGAAGAAGCATGGGAGCCGGAACCCGGTTCTGGCCCGGGGCATCGGCCGCTACTCCCGTTCCGCTATGTATGCCCGCCGGGCCATGTACAAGAGGAAGGCCAAGACCACTGAGACCAAGGTGAGGCCAGATCTGCAACACCCTAGAAAAATGAAGTCAAATGTGCATCATATTTCTTGATTTCGTTTTGCTAATAATTTGTTCTTGTTCCAGATTGAGAAAAAGATTAAGGAGACACCCAGGGCCACAGTAGTCAAGACTGTTGGGGGAGACAAGAACGGAGGCACTCGCGTTGTCAAACTGCGCAAGATGGTGAGTAATTTGTTAATTGTTGTTTCCCTTCAGATATTGTTAATTTTTTGACAGTTGGAACTGTAAAAGTCATTATGCTAACAGAAATGAAATTCAAAAATAAGTATCACACAATTGCAAAATTCTGTGAGGGGAAATGAGTCTGTTGCTGTTAAACTTTGTGTAAACACGTGTTCATTGCTTTCAATTGAAAAGGATTGCACTTGTGTTTTGTATATTTAGGTCTTACTTGATAGTAGTTCCTGTTCTTATTTTGCATGGCCTTGTGTGTCCACCTTTTTGAGCTGCTGGAACTGCTAATTTCTCCTTGGAGATAAATAAAGTATATCTAGCTTCCACCAGATTTGTACCTAATTAAAATACTAACATGCATCCTTATGTACTCCTACCATAGCCCCGCTACTATCCCACAGAGGATGTTCCTCGTAAACTGAAGAGCCACGGCAAGAAACCCTTCAGCCAACACAAGAGGAAGCTGCGCGCCTCCATCACCCCAGGAACGGTCCTTGTTCTGCTCACTGGTCGCCACCGTGGAAAGGTGAGAACCATTTCTAGCACGTCTTGATAATGAAATGGATGGACTCAGGGATTTGCAGAAATGAGTCTCACACAGCACAGGCTGAAAAATGTTAAGTGTTTGACAGAGGCAACACAATGCTTCTAGTGCACTGGAAAACATAACATTTGAATATGTAATGCCCCATGTATGACAGGCAAATGTTTTCCAGGATACAGACATAATGTTAAGAGAGGCCACTGTGGGGGTTTATGGGCAGAAATCTGCTTGCTTCTAGGGCTAGGACTCATCTCTTTAACCATCATATTATACAAAACCTGTTTGCCTGATACAGAGTCTCATATCACATCATAAAGGGATGCAGTGGAATTAGATCATCACAGTACGATAACCTTAGACAATGTTATGGTATACAGTGTAACACGTTATTAGTTAGAATGACGCTTAAAGGAATAAACAGAAGGCTTTTTTGGTTGAACACTTTGTGAAAATTTCACAGAATAGTATGACCTGACAGTCAGTAACTTTATATACACACTTCAAGTACTTGTAAGTAATGCACATATGGCATTTATATCATTCGAAAGGTATGCAAATGTATCTGGTATGATTACCATCAATTTTCATACTCTAAAACCGGTATACCACTGCAGCCTAAGGTACAAGTATTGGTATAATCTGACACATCTGTGATCCAGATGTAAACAAAAGTCTCCACCATCAAAAGGTTAAGACTCAGATTATGAATCTGCATTTGTTCCAATCGATTACCAGGTCTTAAATTTAAGCTTTTCACTAGACAGCAAACACATGACCTATAAATTGTTGTTCAATGGTTTTACATTAAATGTTTGCAACACAGGTGACCAGTTTTGAAACACAATGCACAATTCAAAAGGAGAAGTTAAACTTTTTACTTGTATAAGTCGGTATACACAACTTGCAAGTCAAACTAATTCATAATTACCTTTTATTAAATATTACTGTGGGGCTTTCAATTCATTAGATCGTGCTGATTAGTTTCTCTGGTCTGCCAGATTACGGCATCAAAACTGAGTTTTGTGGTTATAGTTGCAGTTTAGGTCAGAATACGCTAACGTAGCCTTTTCTTTTTTTCTCTCTTGCAAAAATTGAATACAGTTTACGTTTTGAGAATGAACATGTTTTAACCACAGTAATACACTGAGAGGAATCAAATGCAGAAAATGAGGGAAACTCCACCTGTACCGTTCAACATAATATATTAATGTCCTGTTGCGTGACACTTAAAACTGTACACCATTTTTAATACACTGACATTGGGAGCATTTTACAGATTGTAATCATGGTGGACTTATCCTTCCTTAACTGCCCTAGGTAAAATCTTAAATTGGCTACATAATCACAGTGCTGTTGTCCATCACTTGTTTTACTTAAAGCATCATACAACACATGGTATCAAAGAATATTGGCCCTTCAAACAAAAAATCTGTGGTGCATCCTTATTGTGCCTGAAAATAATCACTGTAATCACACCCTTAGCACCACAGACATTGTCCCTACCTCCCACTCTCCAATGCTACATGGGCAAGTTATGGAAGCCTGCAAGTGTGCCCATAATGTTTCAGCAATGAAAGTGACAGGCAGAGAGCCCTCTTGATTAAAAAAGAAAAGTGTCAAGTAGGTTCATTTTCCCCCTGTCTAAATAGTTTTTCATGAAAGTGGATTGCAGCTTGTCTTATCCAAATGCCACAAATTTGACCAAATATGTTTCATCTGCAGTACTGAGCGCATGGTTTGAGTTAAATGTTATGGTTGGCACTATATATTGATGCAGTAATTGTAGCCTTGTGTGCAAAACTCCCCAATACAGTAGCTTTATACTGATACTTTTACGTTATGTTTTTTAGCGTGTGGTGTTCCTGAAGCAGCTCTCAAGTGGTCTCCTGCTTGTCACCGGTAAGGATGACTGATTTTGGTTACTCAACATTTATGCACACAACAGTAGAATCATCCAAAATTCAAAATCGTAGCACTGTAAGCAAGATGTTGGGAATCATATACACCTTTTTCTAACATGTGTTTTCTTGTTTGAATACTTGTAGGCCCTCTTGTCTTGAACAGAGTCCCACTGCGCAGGGCTCACCAGAAATTTGTCATTGCCACCAACACCAAAATTGACATCTCTGGCATGAAGATCCCCAAAACTCTGAATGATGCCTACTTCAAGAAGAAGAGGCTGAGGAGGCCCCGTCACCAGGAGGGCGAAATCTTTGATACAGAAAAAGAGGTGAAACCCACTTCGATATTATCTCAAAATAAGCTACTGTACATATTTTGATCATTTCAATGGGACTTGGACTCCAAGGTTTATTACACCTGACTCACTGGTTTTCTTCTTATATCCTACAGAAGTACCAGCTGACAGAGCAGAGGAAGGAGGACCAGAAAGCGGTTGATGCTCAGCTCCTGCCCCTCATCAAGAAAACACCTCAGATGAAAGGGTACCTGCGCTCTTCCTTCTGCCTGTCTAATGGTGTCTACCCACACAAGCTGGTTTTCTAAATGTGTTGTAATAAAGAGTACCACCATCTTTAGCCCTCCCTCGTCTCATTTGTGCTGATATTGTCTGTGTGTATAAACTTTGGATGTTTCCTAGGCAGACAAGTCATGAACTTGCAGCCATTCAGCACACAGAATGAATGTATTTCCACAGCTCAAATGGCACATTCAGCTTGATATATTGGTGCCCATTATTAGGTTTTATTGTGTCTTGTGAAACTATACTCGGCAACTAACAAGAAATTTAATCAAAAATAGGCTCAAAGCAACGTTGAAGGTTTAAAAATGAGATGTCTGCGTAATGCAGGGACTCCTTACATTGAATTTGTTGACCTAAATCTTGTGAGACACAGGCCCTTGATGTGCTTGAGTGTTTTATACCTGACTAATTTACCTTGCAGATGTGATGACTGAAAAATGTCTAATATGCATATCGGAAATATAGATGCACTATATTGCACATTGCATTATTGCATAACCTGGCTACTGCAACTTAATAATTTTATCCCATTTGTCAAGTTAAGAAATATTAGCACATGTCAGTACCAGTCATCCATACATCCTACAGCATGAGTACTTGGTCATGTGGGATTATAAATCTCATGATTTCATTGGTGCATAATGAAATAACCACACCAGGCATTGGACCCAGACAGCTTAAAAGCTATGCTTTAATTAAAAAATGACATGTCTAAAGTAACAAGACAAAAATAAATACAAGTGTTTCATCTCTTAAACATGGCCACATTGTTTTTTTTTTTTTTTTTTTTTAAATCCTCAAAAACAGAACAAAGAGCAGCACAGAAAAAGGCAGTGGCCCCTTGCCAAGGAATGATAGTGCCTTTGTTGAGTCAGTCAGTACTGTATGTATGGTCAGCTGATGTCGAGAAAATGTGTTCCCTCAGCCGGACTTGAACAGCAGAATGGCCACCTGACCCAAGTAGAAGTAAATGAAATGCTTGGTCTCATGAGTCACGTAACTGCCAAAGTTTCTCCCAACGATGCAGTGCCAGGTTGGGTTATATTTCTTGTCAAACTCCTGTGTGGGACAAAGACGCCTTGTGTTATTCAAACATTTGTGGACAACAATGGTTTGAGATGCGAATAAAAGAGACATCTCCTTCAGAAGAATACATTGCTTAATGAAGCACATAGTATCGTATATGTTCAAGAGTAAAAACAAGTGACAAACCACCTTTGTCATTTATGGGCTTTAAAGGCTATGGACGTCACACCTAACAAGTGAACCAAATGGGTTGTCATGAGATCGCTGTAGCTGGAAGAAATTAATAGATTATGACTTTACTTGCCTGACCACTAAAACTTTTTTTTTTCCTCAGGACAAACAAGTATCACCCTTCCAGGCTAAGACTAAATACTAGTGTAATTATCAATGATGTTACTGAGTTGAAATAAATTATTAAAGTTTTGTTAGGCTCCGAAAGCTAGACACACTTGAGAAGTAGGTACCCCTAGCCTGAGTCGGGTGATGTATGGTGACAAGACCTGAGTCTGTTAATTTTGTTCACTGTGAGAATTGTAGTGTTGTCTACTTAAGACTTAATAGCCAAATTACACTTGCTTATTTTCTAGCCAATTCGTTTTGTTATGCTTAAGTGAAATTAACAATTAATTTCTTTCCCCATTTTTTTCCCTTTCAGTAACCTTGTTTATAAAATAGAATTCTGTCAACATCACCTGGTTGTAAAAACACCCTCAGTAGACTTGGACAGTACAGTCACTAAGATTTAAGAGAGCATGAAAGATAATAAACAACAATACTCAAGCTTTTCAGTTTCTTTGACAATGCTACACCACGGTTTGCCCCTCCCTGCACTGAGCAGGAATGCCATTATGGAGACAAAAATGTGGGCATCTGGCCTCTGCAGGGCAGTCAGCCCAAGAGGAGCAGGTTTCCTCAGGAAAAGTGGAAACAATTGCAAATACCTGGCTGGGCGTGTTACATGAATGATGCACAGGATGGTTGGTCAGTAGGTGCAAAACAGCTTTCTATCACTAGTTGCAGTCGCATCACTGCAAAAGCTGTCATCTGAATAGAAATGTTAGATTGCGCTCACAAATCAGTAGGTGAGAGCAACACTGTGAAAACCTACTGTGTGAACTGGATTACATAGACGATAGCAGTGGATTTACCTTTTTGATGAATGCAGCGATATCTTTCTCGATGTTGTACTTCTCCAGGGCCTGTGTGGCACACTCCACGGCGTCCTGCTGCATGTCCTCCGACATGTCAGCATTTTTGATCACTGCCTTCCTTTCAGACATGGTTGCCCTGGGAAACCAAAACACAGCAGAGGATTCATCATCTTCACAGGCGCATTGGCACACACAAAATGCAATCGACTCTCGACCCTGAGCATCCCAACAGCCCTAATCATCGACCGACTCAAACGGTTCTGTATGGAGAGCATGGGGGATCTGGTCGGCCAGCAAAGAAAAAGAACCGGTCAGTTAGTGACGACGCTCTCATTACATAATAACTGACACATAATATCTGAATTAGCCATTTCTACAAGTGTTGCATAACAACTTCCATCAGCGGCAAGCTCGCTGGATGCGCGCTCTGCGTAGTTTCTATGGATACGCAAGACATTTGAGATAATAGTCTCAGATTTTCCCGAGGTTTCAACAAGAATCCTATGAAATATGTGGCTGCTAAATTATAGCACATTTCTGCTACTAACTAACGCTAGTAAGTAGCGGAAAAAAACAGCCTTTATCTGTCTCAACGTGCTGAATACCAAAATAAACACCCCGTTCTCATAATATAGCGTTTTGCATAAATAGGACTTCATTATCTGAAGTAATGTGTCATAACAACCCCTCGCCACATGCATATTTAGCGATGATGAGTTGTTGATTAGCTAATGTTAAAAGCGCGATAACGAGCTTCTCATTCATCCCGCAAAATGAAAAAAAAACATCGTCTATTAGTAAACACAGATGTCACCATCTCATAATACTTAAAAAAGAATATATTAGGCGTTCTATTTACTGCATGCCAAATTCTTACATTTACCTTCTAGTCTCTCGTCTACTGCTTATCTAGCTTTAAAAAGACGACCGCTCCTGTAGTGACAACTCCCGCGAAGTGGTTGACACAAAAGTAATGTGGGTGTGTAGCGGTAAGAGACTGCTGTATTGACGCCTTCCCATTGGCTGATATTAATGCATAGGGTGCTGTCATTGGCTCATTCAGGCCTATCTTCCCGGTGTTTCTTCTTGCATTTTATTTCAAACCATCATGCTTTGCGGCAGGGTCGTTGCTGGGGCAACCTTTGTAAATAACTTGCTCATTGGCGATAGCACATGGCAGGATTTAACGTTATTGTAGTTTTTTTTGCATACGCCATCATGCATACATATTTGTAATTTTTATCATTTTGTGACAATAAGGTCTAAGAAAACGCACCTAATGATATGATAATACCAAAGTCGTTTAGGAAGAAACATTGTAGTTAGTGTGTTATGGCGTCAAAAACAAAATGTCCAATTACAGATACTAGCTTGTGGGCATGAGAAATTAAAAATGTATGTTTGGACACTGCTCATGTTTAGACAGCCATCATTTGAACAGCAGTGATGTAGGCAGAAATAAAATATATACCACAGCTCTCAAGTTTTAAATGCAGGCAACAATGACCCAGTGTTTTCCTTTTATCTTAATAATGAGTAAGTCGCGTGGGCAAAATATTTCTTCTTTTTGAGGACATTCTTCCACAAAACTCCTCAGCGTCAAAGGATGTTGGGTCCTGGGGCATGGCAATGTCCATCAGTTGGTTCTCCATAAACTCTTCACTTATTTGGTCCTTACCTTAAAAAGAGCACAATGTGTACAAGACTGATTAGAATGCAGCGAGAGACAGATTTGTTTGTGATCAGGACCATTAAACTTAAAAATATATAGTCATGTGAAAACCCTTGCCTGTCTACAAAGTAGAGGGCATCTTCAACCCCACACTCACTGCAGCAAAAGTGACCTATAAAAATTGACTATGCAATACCCTTTAATTTGATACATTAAAGATACTTAAGCAGCAACTATCGTTGTGATGCAATACACCCCCTGATTATGATGCAGTTCGATTCAACATGATTTGCCCCAACACCATGCAATACAATATGATACAATGATACAAAGGAATGATGCCGTATGCAATATTAAAAACTACTGCCAGACAGTAGATGTGCTTAACACTCCTTCATCAGTGGGCATACTAACTCAGCACTGAGCAACAAAACGCAGCTGAAAACTGAATTTATCTTTCTCAAAGGGGTCTTTCATAACAGCTGACAAATTAAAAAATGTTCACTCTTGTTTTTCACATGCTGCTTTAAAAACATGTTAGTTTCACAGTCATTACTACTGACCAGCATCTGTTGTTGCCTGTGAACAAGTGGAGCTGTTAACAAGGGGATCATTTAAAAGTTACAATACTTGGCTCAGCTCTTGTAAAACCTGTGGTGTTGCCAAACTTTAGATTTATAGTTCGCTGGTTTGTGTGTATTTGTTCTGCCTCTGCCACACCCCCCCACATCTGCATCTCATCCCAAAGCTGTATCTATTCATGGCTGCTCGACTACCGATGCACTCGCATTGTACCCACACATGTCGATGCTAATCATTTGGGCAACATTCTCTAACAGCAGTGAAATTGTCAAACACGGAGTGAATTTGTTGTAATATTAAAACAACATATGACTTCCTCTGTTCCATGCTCTTTTCCCGTGCAGAGCTCATCCGATCAGTTTCCGCGGTTTCCGCTCTAGCAGAATCACGATAACAATGCTTTTTTGCCATAGCGAGATAAAACATGAATGTTTCACTGAAAATGAAAATAAAAGCTGACAGCTTTTTTCTCCCTCTTTTATTTGTCATACAAGTTAACAGTTGGGTGTTAACAGCCCAAGCAAACCCACACAACTCTATTGCTTCCCATCTTTTCCCCCCTTAAATATTTCCTGAATTGTTTGCAATCATCCACACACCAAACTGAATTAAAGTCCTAATGCCAATAATTAAGTCTGTGTTACATAAGTTACCTGGTAAACCCTCTGAAAAGCACTGAAGACACAGTGATGTCTTGACCTAACATCCTAACACACAAAATCATCTTCACATGACCACATAAAACAAATCTATCAGTGTAACACGGTAGGGAAACAAATACTGTTCACATTGTTGTATTTCTTCTAATTCATTAGTTGGCCTGAGGACTCTGCTGGTTTAAAACACCACTCTATGGTGAATGATAAAAAACCAAACCGCTACTACTATATAGTAGTGATACCGCTGTGTTGTCTGCATGTGTAACATATATACCTTAAAACACCTTTGCACAATTAACCAAAGTGTTAAAGGACACCATTGTCAAAACGCCTTCATGGTAGTGGTCCTCATTGTTCATGATGACCAAACAACTGTAAAAGAAGACAGTCCACATTGAGATAGCTCACTTCAGGTTATGTTAGAATCCCTTTTTTGGTATATCAAATATAAATGAAATGAATTACAGCTGAGCATGATTTACAAACTTGCTTAAAACTGAGCCCAAAAGTCTTCACAAAGACAGATAGAGCGGACCATGGAGAATTAAAACTTATGTAAAAACAAATGGGGATGATTTCAACTTTTGATTGGGAAAAAAATGTCCCAAACAAATAAGAATAAAATGACTTTCACATTGGTTTTCTTTTCAAAAACATAGTTGAATGGCAAATGAAAGAGTGAAACACTAACACACACATTTGTAGACATGCATCTGATCTTGTTTTCAGGAAAGCTGTAACTTCAAATACAGATGTAATGATGCACATGATGTCTTTGCTTCACTCGCTGCGTTCCTTTGGCTCTCGGTATTTGTAGTGGATGTATTCAAAGATGTCTCTCTCGCTATCCACCAACAGAGGCTCCCCTGCCACGCCTGAAACAGATCCACAAACAAAAATAGCTGATATTAAAAGCTGAAAGCAAGAGTCATTGATCACTGACCGATGACAGAAGTCACACAGGACTGGAACACAGTTGAGCAAGTTCTTATAACTTATTTGACTGAGACTCACCGGTGACTCCAAGTGGTCGAATCGTGTACTCATTAAGCGTGAAGCCCTTCTCCAGAGCATGAGTTCTCATGTTTTTATTGAAGATATCACTTCCAGTGAAATACAAAACTCCACAGTAGTACTGGTCCTTGGGAATCAACCTTGGTGGGGAATGGGGAAATGATCGATTAGAAGAATTAACAAATAAAAACAGAAGGTTGCCTCGTTACTGTTTTTGCAGTACATCCAATTGTACATAACTAAGCCTGTTTGGTATTATAATAATAGGTAGAGGGAATGTTTTAATTGGAAGATCAGAGATTTAATATCCTCAACAAACATATGTTGAGACAAAGAATCTAGTATCACAATGAGTCCCTACCCACTGACTCGGTCCATGCTGTATTGCAAAAGTATGTGTTAAATGCCTAAACTGTAAACGTTGAGAGTAATATAAAGTAAAGCACCTGATATCAATACGCCTGTGAAGATATTCTTCCTCATCTTCATCACTCTGCTGCAGTTGGCAGACTCCCTGGAAAAACAAGACCCAGCACATCATCACCGCAGTCACGCGCCTAACGGGTTGGGTGTAACTGCATTACAAGTTACAACATCAAACACATACAGCTGAGCACGCGGAAGAAAATAAGCACAACGCTCACCATGAACTTGGTGTCTCCTTTGGACAGAGTGTCAGTCACAAAGCCAATGGACTCCAAATGGTCGACCACTGCATGGAGGAGCTTGGGCTGGAAAAGAAGATAAACGAATAAAATGACAACACACTGCATTTCCAACAGGGTACAGAAAGTAAGTTGCAGAAGAGAACAGGCTTACCTGCTTCTCAGTCTCAGAGGTGTATCTTGGGTGGGTCAGCAAAATATCAATATCACCACTCGATGCAGCACCTGGAAATCATGAACATGTGAATCTGTATCATGACAGCACGTTTGAACATGCAACATCATTAACTGAACACCCACTGGAATAAATTTGAGGGGAAAGTTTTACCTCTTCTGTAGCTTCCACAGATTGTTCCAATATATTCTGTGTCGATCTCCTTCAACTCTCCAAGGATGAGAGTCTAATAAAAGAACACAGAGTAAGAGCACACGCACAGTGTAAGAAAACTCAAAATAAAACTAATTTGAAGAACAATGAAAAACATAAAATGCTTCATCACCTCCATCATTTCCATTTCGGCACGTGGAATCCTTTTCTCAAATTCCTCAAAGTACCTGATGGCAGCAAAATAATTCATTAAACACAGCTCTTGTATCAATAGAGGAAAACTAAGATATTCAAGCAGAATTAATTGTGATATTGATGAATTACACATTTAGGAAAAACATTCTAAGAGGTTTCAGCCACTCACTTGAGTCCAATCTGTTGATGATGGTTTAGCTTGTGCTCAATCTTTTTCAAATCTAAAAATACAGCCAACAATGAAGAACACTGGTAATTTGAAGTCATACCAAAGCTAAATGGACATTGTGTACAACTTTTATTGAGCATGCAATATATTGTACATCCTACAGAGTAAGAATGACATTAAACATGTGAACAATTGTAATGTGAGTCAATTTTTAAACGAACCTTCTAATGTCTTCACCCCTTCTTCAAAAAACTTCCTGGCGGCAGCAGGGCTAAAGTCAGGATCCAAGAGATGCAGTTTGTTAAATGTAGTGCATACAGTAAATCTACATGAACAAATAGATCTTCCTGCCTCCCTCTGGAGTGGCCATTGAAATAGTGCATTTTAAAGCTCCAGTATTTAAGATTTAGTGGAGATGAGGCTGCAGATTTAACCAATTCAATATCTCTCGCTGCTTCCTCCCCTACGTTGGCCACTAAAAACATGAAAAGCGCTGTCTAGCGCCAGTGTTAGGTTTTGTTTGACCTGCTGCCTCTGTAGATATAAAGAGCCCATTCTAAGGTAACAAAAACACAAAGGTTCTTATTGTCAGGTGATTATACACTAATGAAAACATAACTATGAATAATATATTCCATTTCTGCTATATTCTGGCAATAGATGTCCCTAAATCTTACACACTGGACCTTTAAGCAGTCATAATGCTTTTCAGTGGAAATGTCAATGTAAAACATTTAAATGATTTTTCTTTCAGATTAGTAACACTTCAGACATACCCAATTCCAGTAACTCTGGTGAGGAAATTGATGGAAGAGCTGGTGTCATCATTTCGGATCTAAAATATAAAAGCAGCACATCAGTAATGTAATATGTTAAAATTAAGCCATTATTAACCAACAGTGTGGCATCAATCATATCTTCTCACACACTAAGACTTACCTTTTCCAGTTTACGCAGTTTGCCCGTTTGTAGGAACTCATCAATCTTTTCTGCTATTTTAGCTCCAACACCATCCTGTTGAAATGTGAAACACGAGGGTGGTGAATAGTGCGCTGTGCAGCAGTTACGTAAGATGTGCAGAGTGGCTGTTGACAAACATTTTCAGGCTACAGCCGAGGGCATCACACAACCACTCCAACATGAGCACATTAGAGGACAATTAATGATGGAGTCATTCCCATTTGCTGCCACATTACACTGAAATGAAAGCAGTAAAGACCAAGTCATTTGTCCCTTTTAAGTTCTATACAGAGACAGACATTAAAATATGCCTCTTAAGATGTAGTGAATCTGTTCAACTCAGTGTGAGAAGTGACCAAGAAAAAAAGCATCCAAAGGTGTGGACATGCCAACTCAAAACTGTATTTTGAAATGTGAAATATGGATTATATGGATATGGATTCTGCGTCAATCTATGATAATCATGATCATTAGTTACACCACTCTACTTTCAGACCTGTATAAAAACATAAGACAATTTCTTAAGAAAGCAATGTTGGATGAGTAGTTTAATGGATATATCTATGCGTACAAGGGCATGCAAGCCGCAAGCACAAGGGTGACATGTTACACATAATATCAAAACTTTATACAGAACACACTGAACAATACTGATCGCCATATGTGGGTGTCCTAACTAAAACTACTAACCATTATAGCTTTGAACAAGGTGGGGCTTGTTGCAGGACTGGACACTGCCTTGCGGTGTCTCAGTTTGTGGTTGCTACACAAAATGTCATTTTGCATCTTTGTCACCAGGTCAAATGTCAATTCAGATTCAGAATAACATTGTATCCACAATCACTCGTGTTTCTTTTATTGAGGCAAGAACTGCAGACTGTGAAACCAAATTTAGTGCACATACCAGTTTCTTGGCTTCTTCGCCACTTTTGATTTTGTTAGGGTACTTGGCGATGGTAGATGCTGCTTTCCTAGACAGGGAATAAGCACACATTGTTTGTAAAAGACATATTGAGTATGAATGAGATATAAAACAAAAACATCTCATACACACACAAATTATTATTTTATTGCTATTTCAACTGTATGGTCATTTTGCAGGCTGTAGTTTGTAGTGCTCTTGAATTGTGTTGCTTTATACTTTATGTCCGGTGTTTATGTCCACCCCCTTCATATCAATGAGGACAAAATCCTCATTAAATTGATTAAACATGTCTTTAAAACATTTGCAATAGTGATTCTTGGTTTTCAGGACTTCATGAGCTGCATCAGTTTTAGCTAACTGCGCATAATACATAATACATAGCATTACATTTGTCATCATGCATTGTTGTATGATCAATCAAGAAACCCTCATCTTTCAACAAAGCACACCTCGCTGCTGAGGCCTCAGATGCTTACCTGTAAGCATTGTACTTGTGTATTGCCCTGTTGACGTTTTTCTCATAATTGGCCAGCTCTGGAACAGAAACAGGTCATTGCATGGCTTTATAATCACCTTATACTTCTGTAGTTTATTGCTACTATTTCGGGGAACTGCCAACTCGGCTGAAGGTATTTAAATGACATAGCAGTGACTATGCTTAACCGTCAGAGACGAGAAATTTTAGTTCCAAGCAAAGCAAACGACAAACGCGAGAAGGACAGTATCATATATCATAAGTTTTACGAATGTATACTACTGATGCAGTTATTTTTAAGCTGTTTTTAAATGAAAACAACCCAGCTATCAAACTAGCCACTGTTAGCTAAGCTCAACCGTCCCACTGCTCTTCACGTACCAACAAGAAAGTCTGTTATTCCCTCATTCAGGGATTCCTGCGGCGCTTTCCTCTTGCTCATTGTTGATTTGGCAAGCACTCAAATATCCGTGTGTAATTTGAACGGTTTTTTATGCACGCATGGAAGGTTAAAGACCTCTTTATGATCGTGGCTAGCCCCTAACTAGCACATTAGCTAGCTCAACCTGAACAATGACTACAAGTCATAGTGGGGGTGGTGCGTGCGTAAAACGTCATGGAGACCCACGGTGATGACATCAGTAGCGTTGATTAAAAAAAATAAAAACAACAACAAAACCTAAAACGACTTTTCTGGCGCTCATCAGCAACATTACGACTAGGCTATGTACATGATTGAACTTTTTAATATCCAAGAACTTAAAATATAACATCTATACCATGACTTCACAATGCATTATTGAACACAGCTGGTTTTACACAAAGACAAAATAAATCACATCTCAGCATACTATAGGAGTTAAGAGTTTTTACTCTGGAAGTTTACAGTGCATCTGTTCATTTCATAGAAAACTGCATATATTCAGTAGTATGTTTATTGTTTAAGTAATTGATAATCAGTAACATCTATGGCTGACCTGATGTAATAATCACTCAGTTTATAATATATATTTTTTGTTTTTTTACAAAAACAAAATACTCATAACATTAAAATAATCACCTATTTTGCAAGGTTCAGTGCTGTATTACATAATGCAACTACACACATGAAAGTGAATCTCAATAAAGCAGTGGATTTACAGGACTGTCTCCTCCTCTTCCTTCTCTCTCTCCTCCTCATCCTCTTCAGGTGTTAGGAATCTATTTTCATATAAACTTTGTCCCTGGAGAATATTTTAATGGCCTCCTCGATTTCAGAAAGCCTACAATCAAGATGAGCCCGACGTGAGCGAACACTCAGACTGTCAGCTTTGAGAGGCAGCAACAGCAGCTCACTCACCAGGGAGCGATGAGCTGAGGGGGAAAAGAAAATCAGCAACACCACAATGAGAGAAGCAAATATTCAGTATACATGTCGCACTTTAAAAGGTAATGTTGCCATCATTAATGAAAGCGCAGAGACAAAGAGTGACATACTCTCTTTGAGGGACTTCAGTGTCTCCTGTCTCTTATTCTCAGGCATCAAGGTGTGACCAGCTGGGGCTGCTGGATCAGGGGCGTTCCTCCTCCTCTCCTCCTCCTCTTTATGCCACTGCTTCTTCCTTTCCTCAAGACTGAGTGTTTTTAAGTGTCAGTGGAAAGGAGAACAGAAATGAGCGACAGCAGTAAAATGGTATAAAAGAAGGTTAAATCCACCTGTGGTGAATTGCATGTCTATATCCAAATGGCTTTGAGTTTGTTAGGATTGGATAATTGTAGCGTAAGAAGGTAAGATAGGCATAAGAATACTCACTACTGGGGCACCTTTCCCTTGACTGCACTGGGGACAGGCTTATCTCTGAGGTTTGTCAGTGACCGGGACCGACGCAGTACAGTTTTTCTTGCAGCCTGGGCATTATGTTTTATGAAGTCTATGGACTGGCCTTTCACCTGTAACTGTATCCACATATAACAATGTATGCAATTAAAACAAAAAGGAAAGTGAGCAGAATGCATATTCGCATTATTTATTTAATAAATACACCAGAAGTGCAATACTCCTCTCTTGTCAACTTCTTTTGCAGAAAAGATATGGTGAAATCAATTAACCTTACCTCATATTGTCTGTGCATCAATAAGAAAACATTTATTGCCAATTCTCACTTGCAAGTCCTGGTCCTGTGTAGAGTTGCAGGATTCCAGGTGTTGCAAAGCTAGAGGGGAGGTTTTAGAGTGTGGTCTTGGTGGGGCAGATGCATCGCTGGAGTGAGCCTTTAGAAAGTTTTGACACTGTGGTTTAGCAGTTGGACTTCTAACCTGCATGAAAGAGACTGGATTAAAAGTGATCCAGGGGAAAAAGTCATAATTTAACTTCCATAATTTGTAGACAAGCGCCTTACTTGTAGCTGGACCATCACCCTAGATGGGACATTCTGGTATTTGGTGGAGGTCCATAGAGCTTTGACTGGAACTGGACGAGACAGTGCTCTCTCAGCCTCCTGCTCTTTGCAGCGTCTCTGGATCTCCCTGAGCCGGCGCACATTCTCTTTACCAAAGTCATATACCCGCTGTTCTAAGGGTCAAGTTTAGCAAAAGTTGTCTAAATTACTGTTTAATTTGTATAGTGGGTCAATTGAAATCAAAACTAGAAATAAGAAGAACACTGATAACATGCTTCAAACAGAATGACACGTCGCTCTTTTTTGCACAGCACAAATTTACATTCCTAATAAATCAATTGCACTTACTCTGCTTGGGAACAGGAGTGACAGAGACACCATCTAGTTTGAGTAGTTCCCCCACTACTCCCCTCTGTCCTCGTTCCAGAATATGGGTGGCATTCGGGCCAATGCGGGGATGATGTGTTGGGGTGCGAGCACTGTAGCAGCCAGGGTACAACACAGGATCTGGAGCGACTGGCCCTGAGAGCAGGGCCAAAGTCCCATCATGGTTTCCCTCTAAACGGCCACGAGCTGCAGAAAGAAAGAAAAACTCAACAAGGTCACATGAGGCTAATGTTTGGTTCATAAAACAATGAGCTGTCCAAATGTTCAAACACATGAGGAAAATGTTACTCTAAAATAGAGGTTTACTATGTACATCTGATAGATTTGAGACCTTATCTATTAAAAGTGCTCATGGCCTGTGGCTGCATCTAACCTGAAGCGGGTCGTTTGTAGTACTGAGGGAACAGAGAAGGATCTGGAGGGATTGGCCCACATATTGATGAAGGTCCTTCACACATCTTCACACATAAAAAAAAACAAAACAGTATAAAGTTACAGTAGCATCTAAGAAATACAATCAAAGTCAAACAACAAGATTAATAACAAGTAACAAAGTAATTAAACTGTGGTTTTCTTAGTAATAACTGCATTTTAATACTTTTTAAAGTAAGTAATTGAGGCTTATAAACCAAATCACACACACTGACTGACAGGCTATGCAGATGTGTAGTTGCTTTAACTTCTTTATATTTTGATCGGTCGTCAGATGTGTGATGGCGAGAGTATAGCTAAGATAATCCCTGTTCATCGGCGTGACACTGCTCGCTAAAATTACCTTACGGTGTCTGACTATGGCCATAATTAATTAGCTTGTCGTAGAGCTAGCTAGCTGACAGTTAACACGGGATCGGTCGACGAATTCCTGCTCAGAAACTGAACACAAACACGCGTTGAACGAAAATTATTTCCAACAGCTGCAACCGGTTAAGTTGCCTAAAGTGATCAAGTTTATCAGTCTACCTACGTCGTCGTGTTTATCAGTTGAGGATTTTGTTCACGCGGACTGATGACGCCGAGGTATCAACACTTGTTTCAGTATTCTTCACCATGGCAACGGTGCAGCCGCACACAGACCTAGAACTGACAGAAGAAAGATGCTACACCAAACAATCTATACTAATCCTATCAGAATTTCATCCAAATTTATCCAAATCATTGAACTGATACGCTGTTCGGTGCACATTAGAAATGAGACAGAGATACAGCCGTAGACTTTTAACAACAGCCTACGAATAGAGTCAACTTTTTTATCATTTTTTTTAATCAGCGTCGGTTAAAATTGTACCGCATTAGTTTGGAGATCATTCATTGAGCAATCGTAATAATAGTGCTATATTGATATCAACAAGAATACATATGACTCATATATAAGTCACATTTAACTGGTATCTTATCTTGACAAGCAGGTTTCAGATCTAGCAGGTGTATTTCTGTTGTAATCCTGCTAGTCCTGTGCATCCTCCGTTAAAATCCCTGAGTAGTGCCTTTCAGGTTTTTTAAAACCTGAATTAGGAGGGGGCTCCTTATAGGCTCCGTCTGCCTCACCTAGAACTCAAGTTATGGCCTTACTCTACTCCTACCCTGAACTAAAACATAACCATTTGATTGCTAGAGCATGCTGGGAAGTTACATTGTACACGATCTGAGATTATGGTCAGCCTGACAGTAACAATCGGAGCAAAAATACCCATTTCATCAGGGATATTAGCTGGAGGTCATTGCCCCCGAGCGGCGCTAGAGTCTTACTGCACCATTTCCTGTCATAAACATATGGCATTGCAGTGATTGTGTTGTGATCATATTCCCCATATTGCTGCCGTCCATCGACTTAATTTAAATTGACAAATTTTTACTGGGCCATCACTGGTCTTCGAGCTATTTGGATTAACTTTGAGCAGATTAGTTTCGTTGAATATTGCATCAGAGATAAGTTTTCCTGATATTTTTGCAAACTTGTTTACTTATTTTAATTTTAGCAATCATATATAGTTGTTTTTTTTGACAAACTAACTCTAACCCTAACCCCTAACCCTAACCCTGTGAGATTTAATATAGTAAATAGTTTAACCCCCTGTGAATCTTTGGGGACCCCTAGTGGGGGTAGGAGCACCCAGGTTGGGTGCCAGTTTCTTAGTCGCACCTAAACATGCTGTTTTTTCAGCACAATTTGTGGAATAAGTAGATGCTGTTGGTGATGTGGACAATGAATCACAAGATCACAGATGTTTATATGAATAGTCTCACAAGCTAAGTAATAAATAATAAAATGAAAAAACCCTTTTTCAGAATCAGTATCAGTATACAGTGTTTACATACAAGGAATCTGACTCCGGTTTAAGTTGCTCTCAGTGTCACACACAGTTTCTGGAACAGTTTTCAGGATGATCAAGAACAAGAGTAAGCTAAAATAAACATAGAACTATGATACAAGTACATTGAAATATAGGCTAGGTGGGTATGTAAAAAAAAAAAAAAATATATATATATATATATATATATATATATATATATATATATATATATATATATATATCCAGAATGTGATATTTACATAGATTTGGTTTGTTCCAGATTAAACACCCGCTGTGCACCAGAGATCTTCTCAGCGTCAGTGTTCACAATGGGAACACGAAATACACACAGAGACTAATGGGCGCCTATGAGTCCTTTCAAAAACAGCAAGAAGTTGTTAAGGAGAGCCTGGATGAGTTTTCTTTCCTCTCTCAATGTCAATTACACAACGGCCCCGCCCTCGGCCGGAGGTCTGAATAGCGCGTGCCCAGTCCGCGCGCCCCTGCTGTCTCCTTCACTGTGGCTCACTGCATCGCACAGCGCCGGGACACTCTGTACGCTCCGCCCCGCAAATAAAGGTAAGAAAGAAGCGACTTTAGTAAATTCTCACTTTCACAAGTTATTGTCTCACGTCTCTTTATTTTGCTGTTGTCAGTCGTCGCTTTGCTGTCAGCGAGATACGAGTCCCACATGACGGGGTGGGAGTGCAGCAGCGGGCACGCCAGGGTTTTAATGCCAGTCCAGGCCTGTGTAACGCATTAGTTTGCTTTAATTCACAACTGTGTAAACTGCCTGGAAACTAGCCTCCACTAAGTGACTTTTGCTATTCATAATTGTGTTTGCGAAATTCGATGGCGACAAGGGGACGCGAATGGGACTTCCGTTATATTTAAATGTTACAAAGTAGCGTGTTATACCATTGCAATGTAACATCCAGAATCAGCACGTCATAGCTGAGAAAAAACAAAGATTTTGTGGTGGTTAAAGTTAGCGGTTGCTATGTTGGTAATCCCCAGCAGACAATAAGCATTTTACAGACGCACGAACAATGGAAACCAGAGGCGGGCACATCTGGCAAATAAAAACACTCGTCCACCTATGGGACACGGCAGCGTGATGCCATAAATCTCCGTAAAACGTCCTATCTGCCTGTTTGGCAAGAAGCACAAGGTCCATGAACAAAAACCTGCCACTGTCACCTTTACGCAAGACACAGAGACACAGAGTATTTATCATACATGCATAACACCATGGTCAGCTTGGAGGAATAAATGAAAGTGACACCTTTATTATTTTAACTACCTCTTCTAAAATATAGATTGGTAATGAGAATTTATTTGCTTTGTAAGGAAGACGCTATACAAAGTCCTGAACTCAGTCCTGCCTAAGAGCTGAAAAGCCTATTAATGGTAACAGTGCAGGAGGGTGCAGCAGACATTATATGACCCGGGCCCACCTGCCAACAGGTGCTCACACAGAGCAGGTGTTGCAACTGTTGTCGCTGTATGCCTTGAAACCCACTGGATGTGAATGTCATGCTGCGCAGGTCCCACTATGGAACAAGTACATCACTGCCCCATGCACTTTACATTGAAGCTATAAATTGTCTTAGTGTAACTTGACTGCGCTTGACCTTATCTCACACCCACACATTCCTCCCTTTCATACCACACACACTTGGCTTGGTTTCACCTTATCTGAAGATTCAGCCAGTCTTTTGGTAACCGCCTGTTTACACTGTGTTACAGTTTTCTTGTTCAGTATCTGTTCTTTAGCAGGGACTCTAGCATCATTAAACTGCAGAAGTCTCGCTGTAATTCAATTATTTAAAAACATGTCAAAATGATTGCTAAGATTATTATCCGTTTAAATAGTAAGACAGACCACTTTTCATGATTGATTAGACATTTATGAAACAGAAGCATCCAATGCACCACCATCACCTTTACTAATGCAAAAAGTTGGTGGCTTTTCTCCATTTTATATCCACACAAATTGATGCATCAGTTTGTTTTTGTATTTCATAGATGGAGGAACTGATTAATGAATAATTTTTTGTAGATTTCTTAATAATGATAATTATACTGCATGTAGTTGCAGAATCAAGAGCAGCCTTCTGTTTATTTCTTTCAGTTTATGTAACATAGTAGTGCTCTGTGAGAGGGCAGGTCAGCCTGCAACCAGAAAATGGCACACAGATTTTGCTGTGTATATATAACGCAGTCACAGCTGTACCCGATCTTTAGGAGCAAGTCTATAATAAATGAGTTGAAAATATGTCACAAATTGAATGTATGTTCTACATGACTGTTTTTTTTTTACACAATCCAGAATGCATTTAGACTAAATTACTGCACGCACATAAAACAGTGTTATCCGTGTTAGACTGATGTGACAAAATAGGTCATTGGAAAAATACAGGTTTTGTGCTGTTTTAAGGGTGCCATGTTTTAAAAATTGTTTGATTGTTGACAACCATAACCACCATCTTGTTGATCGTGTGGATGCCGTTTTCCTTTCACATTCCTCTGTTGTTTATGGGTGTCATTTTGACCTTTGAGTACAGTCAAGGTTGTCATGTGGTTGCGGCTCATGTACGTATCAGTGGCCTGAGTGTGTTTGTGTATAAATACAGTGTGGAGGTACAATACAGACAAATAAATCTATATTTACAGGGGTTTTTATAGAGGCTGATCCTGGAGGAGGACACATGTCGAAACCCTGGTCACATGTGTTGCAGTGTTAGGTTTACCTGAGCTATATTTAGAGGCGAGCGTTGAGACTGACAGATGAATGCTAGGAGGCAACGGGGTCAAAAATGGACTGTGTGGTGGAGGAGGTGTGGGGGTACGGAGTCGAGAAGGAGTGTCTGTTGGGTGAAATGACAAAGAGGAGTTCAGAAATTGGACTTGGTCAGTAAAATGCAGGTCAGCTGGCACACGGCTGCTTTTGGGAATAAGTATGCACTGAGACCGCAGAGGTGGACATGACTCTTTAGGATCAGGTGTCTGTGTGTGTGAATGAGGGAGATCTTATAGACTCTGAAAATGCTTGTCCTCAGTCAGGTTCTTGTGAGTGATGGGGTCCTACAAGACCACAGGCTTTTTAACTAGAGTGTGATCAGATTTGGTCCTTTCACTTGAGGGATTTCTGCATTTGCGGTTTTGTTTTTCTCACCGGTTTGAAGTGGGTGGGGCTTAGTTGGAGAACGGTGATGTCACATACCTCCATGCACCAATCAGACTTTAGCAATTTGAAGTCTTGACAACAGTGGTGGGATTGCTTGCTTGTATTTTTCAGTGCTCTCATTCAGTTACTATCAAACTGCATCAACTCAGTCCTGATGAAGCAGATAAGTTTAGTAATTTATATTTTAATTCTAATAACTTGCAGAGAATTATTGTCTGAATCAGCAGCTCCCCTCGGCTTTAGGTAGCTTTATAGTGAGTTTCAGCTTATTGTTTAGCTGGCCGGCCCACAATTTTACTGTTTTTGTTCATTCCCACTGTGCTCATAGTGGTTTTGGCTGAATCAGGCAGCTATTTTCAGCGGAACAGTTAGCTGGTGAACACAGTGGAGCAGTTAGCAGGTGAAGAACCAGATATTTCCCTCAGGTGTGGTAGAGAACAAAACAGAGCTAAAAGAGACTTGCTAGATGGCCAGAAACACGACTCCAAATGACTGATAATGTGGCTCTGTAACTGCTCGATGTGTAAATAAGTGACCATTCAACAAGTTTGCATATTAACTTAAAAGGTGACGATATGTTAATGCAGTATTTGTGTCTGCTACATCCACGTGGCCAAGGATGTTTCCGAACTTCAGCCCTGTTGCTTATGTAGTGATGAATATTTGATGTTATAAAGACATACTTGTGATTTGAATCCAAAATGTTTAGGGGCTTGAAGCAAGAGATATTACTGTGCATACAGGACTTTGCTCATCTTTCCTATAGGTGTCACATGGAGGTGAATGACACTGTGACATCAAGTTGCATCACAGCTGCTTTGATGTGCTGTTGATGTAATACTTGTGGACAGACGCTTACCTGTATGATGTGCTGTGTTTTCTGTGCTCTTGTAGAAGGGGCATCGTCATTTTGTGACCTTCATGCAGCTAATCAGTAATCTTTGTCTGATAAATATGCCATACAAGGGTCCTACACAGACCTTATCATGTTCAGATGCTGTGCACAAAGTACATGTGTTCATCAACTGTTGGCCTGTGTACATACTGTACAATGTGATGCAATAGTTGGCCAGTTCTCTGCATACAAAGGAGACCTCTGAGCTCTGACTGCATGCTAAAGGAACATGCTAATATTCACAGAAGCTGCACTGTTGGTGTCAAACAGTGGACAGCTTGCCAAAGTTTTCTATTGTCCCCCCCTTATGCTTTCCTCCCCTGAAGAGACATGGAAGAGAAAGGAGTGGAGAGTGTGGTGCAGCAGGACAAGACAGGAAAAGGCAAGCAGGCAGAGAACAAAGACCACTGTGTGACATGTCATCACCACACACCCAAGAGACATGGTGAGTGGGGGCACATGTAGAGAGATACAGATGACGCTTCATCAGGGTCCCTGGATTGAGCGTTGGCTGCAGTGACATTAATCTTGTAAAGCCAGACTAGGATATCTGTGAAGTGATCATTTCTCCCGTCAGTTCTGCTGGGTGTTGATTGCAGTGACACCATTTAGATTTTCTGCACTGGCCCAATCATTGATTCATTAGCTAAGTGAGGTTTCATTAGCCAAAGCAAAGTCTCCATTCCCTGCAGAGAAGATGTGACTGGTGAGATTAATAGTGCTCAGAGCAGCAGGACAAAGGCAAAGAAAGGAAGAGTCAGTAGTAAAACATTAAACCAGCTTCAGGTTATAAGTGAACGCAGGGTATTTCAAATGCTCCTACAAAGTCACCTTGTGAAAAATGTCTTCTTCACACACACACACACACACACACACACACACACACACACACACACACATACACACAGCATGCACACACTCCCAGGGGACCCTGATGACTGCCTGATCCCGGTGCAGTGCAGTGGTGTGCAGGAGTGGTGGATGCTGACTAACCAAACCTGCTTCTGCTTAGGTTAGCTCTGCTGCATTGGCTTGCACAGTATTTCTTTACACAGCATACATATTATATATCTTTTCCTTCACAAGCACAGCGTAATGGGGGTGTTATTAATGTATAAATACAGTCTTGCAGCAAAATTTCTCCGCTGGATGGCTTTAAAATATTTGCTCCTGTACATTTCTAGTTCATTCCTCCTAGAGAATCAGTCCTATTAGTTTAACAACCTCTGCTGCTTGCTAATGGACTGCTGCCAGACGGTCAATAGGTTTCACATGGGAGATGGAGGGGGAGGAGAGCATCTGGATATCACCAGCACTCAGACAGGCCCCCTCCAGATGGCGAGGGTCTCCCAACGAAGACAAACATGTATAGTGGTGTATTCTGTTTGTTTGCAAGGAAAGATTTTTTTCGAAAACACTGTCTGCACTGCTTTGTGTGTGAATGTAGTACTTTACATATGTTCAAGCCCTCCGAAGTGCTCTCTGAGTCGCATTGCTCAGCTTCCACAAAGGTGCAGAGCTCCATGTGTCTGCAAGAGCTGTTCAGCTTATATTTATTTGTAGCACTGGTTCTGCATTTTTAAAGGGTCATTCCACCAAATTTCCACCAAACAGGAGGAGAATAAAAGACGTGGGCGTTTAATAGGTAGGGAATGAGAGGCACTTGAGTTGCATTGTGGGAAATGTAGGATCCAGCATTTTGTGAGCACGAGCGATGCTAGGGATTAAAAATCTGGATATTTTGACCTCTGCTGCATCGATTTGACCTTTGTTTTTTTTTTGTTTTTTAATTTGTCTCATGTGAGTCCTCAAACTTTATGGAAGTGCATTACGCAATTGCTGGCGCATTCCTTTAGTTATGCATCTCGATTGTTACACCGAAGTGTGTATTTGTCTGTGTGCTTTATTGTTTTAAAGAAATTGTTCATTTGTATGTCTGTTTCCTCAGGCACAATGGCTGTCCCTCCTGCATACTCAGACTTGGGGAAATCTGCCAAAGACATCTTCAGCAAGGGCTATGGTAACTCAACAGATTCTCTTTAACTTATAAGTGCAATACACCATTTCTATGTGTTATTTTGTTTTCGACAAAGCTGTGCTGAAGCAGCACACTTCACATTCAGGCTGTTTACTTTTGCTGCAGCTGTTTTAGAGCCATGCTGTGCAGTGCGAGGATGCAAGTTATTTTTCCACCCTATCTGTTCTTTTCAATTTCCCTACGGTCCTTTCTCCCCAGGCTACGGAGTTCTGAAGCTGGACGTTAAGACCAAGTCCCAGAGTGGTGTTGTAAGTACCGTTGTTGTCTCTGTAAGCTTGATGAATTTGTTGCAGATCAAATCGCTGACTCCTGGCATCACATCACTTCCTGTCATGGTGTGTTTGCAGCCTGACATGCACTCTGTCTAACCTACAGAGTCAGCAGACTGACACGACAAGTGTACACCTTACACTTTTCCCTCAAGCAACATGTCGTATCATGATGGGGGAAAAGTGCTGCGGGGTGTTTACTTTGCTCCAGACATCCTGTGTGTCTGTGTTGCTATAAACCGTTTGCCATGGTAACACCATAATGAGCACTCGCATTGCAGAGTTTCCCACATGCCACAAAACACAAACCTCGTTGAAAAAAAAAATGTAAACGTATTCCCTCTGTGTCTTAACTCCCAGGTTTCCACTTCCTATCGCTCTGCTTTTCATTTTCCAGTGAGCGGATAAATGCAGACTGTGTGGTTCTCCCTAACTTTCTCTCTTTTCTCTCTTTTTCTGCCTTCTTCTTTGGATGTTCCTGTCAGATGGTAAGAGAGAGCGTGTGTATGTGATGATTAAACACAGGTGCACTGCAGGGTAAGCCAGTGATACCAGCTATGTGTTTGTGTGCAGACGATGTGTGCAGGCTTTCTGCCAGGTGTTCCTTGCAGCGGCAGCTCATCTAAGTGACACCATTAGCCCAGCTGCTGCAGCCGTAACAGCACTGACCGGCAGGCACACTCACATCCAACCTCTCCCTCACAGTCCTGCTTGTATTTTCAGTTTTCCTTCCCCAGTCATTTCTCCATTTTAAAGGTGTAGTTCCTTTAAATAACCAGCCATGCAAACCTGAGAGGGATTGTGTGGCAGAGGAAAAGCAGAAGCAATGCTTATTTCCCTTGTTTTGTTTTTTCTTATTTTTTCCTCCCTGTATGCTAATTAATGTAGTTCTGCTCTAATGCGCCTTTCTGCTTCCCTGCCCACCTCATTTTCCATCTCCATCTCCCCCCTCATCACTCCATCCCTCTTTGTCCTGCAGGAATTTGCCACCTCCGGCTCCAACAACACTGACACAGGGAAGTCAGGAGGCCACCTGGAGACCAAGTACAAAGTGAAAGAGCTGGGCCTCAGCTTCAACCAGAAATGGAACACAGACAATACTCTGACCACAGAAATCACCATGGAGGACCAGGTGGAGTGAAACAAATGAGATTTTCATCATTTTAAGCACTAGCCTGTTCAGAAATGTAAAAAAAAAAAAAAGATTATATGAGCTTATCGCATGTGTCTCCTCTCTGTGGCTATCTGTAGCTGGCAAAGGGCCTGAAGCTCAGCCTGGACACATCGTTCGTGCCCAACACTGGGTAAGAGCATTTATATTTGCACAAAGTAGCTTCCACTGTTCTCAACAAATCAATCAATACAGCCCTGTAAATAGCTAATTGGCTGTTCCTCTTTTCTTTATTCCTTCTGTAGCAAGAAGAGTGCCAAGCTGAAGACAGGCTACAAGCGTGACTTTGTCAATGTGGGCTGCGACCTGGACTTCGACATGGCTGGTCCCACAGTCCACGCAGCTGCTGTGCTGGGCTACGAGGGCTGGCTGGCCGGCTACCAGCTGGCCTTTGACACTGCCAAATCTAAGCTCACCCAGAACAACTTCGCCCTTGGATACAAGGCCGGTGACTTCCAGCTTCACACCAGCGTGTGAGTCACTGCATCACAGTAAAGAGAGGCAGGAAATGGAAATAAATCATCAAGTTCAGACGAATATCCCCTACTGCTTTATCTCCACCTTTTTGTATCTGTATTTTGCTACTGTATTTCAGTAATGACGGCACAGAGTTCGGTGGCTCCATTTACCAAAAGGTGAACTGCAACTTGGAGACAGCGGTTCACCTGGCCTGGACAGCTGGCAGCAACAACACACGCTTTGGAATTGGAGCCAAATACCAGTTGGATAAGGATGCCTCTCTGGCTGTAAGAGCTGACTTTAAAATATCCGGACACATCTAACATGATACATGTAACATGATAAAAATTTAGCAGTGACAGTGACTACAGTGCATAAGGAATTACACATTCCAGTTTGACAGGAAAACAGGGTAAAATAAAAAAGAATAAGAGTCTACAGCCTCCGAGCATCTCTTTGAGACTGTACTTAGTTGTGCTTTGTGCTAAATGTGCACAATGCTAATGCTAACAAGCACTAAACACAAAATATAGCTGGCAGTGGCATCAGCTGTACAGGTATTTGGTCAGAAACTAAAGTTGACAAAGGGAAATCTTGACCTGAATATGTTGGTAAACAGAAATTATTATAATTTGTCCTCAGAGGGAACCTGATGTGAGTACTAAATATGATGATAATGCATCTAATTTGTCAAATTACACCACTAACACCCAGAAATGTCAACCTGCTGATGGCCCACTGACAGGCCATCATTGCCATCGCTATAGCCACACTGCTAGACTTCCTAAACCCACACACCCTCTGCATAACTACTTGACTTTCTTTCTAAACTGTGATCTAACTCCTCTGCAGCTGTTGACCTGATGTATCCATATATATGATATAAATTATGTAACTGCATCCCAGTTCTCATCTATCTGTTCTCCTTATGCTGTGTCAATGGTTATCTCAATGATGTTTCTCCTCACAGACGAAAGTCGACAACGCCTGCCTCGTTGGAGTTGGGTACACACAAACCCTCAGGCCAGGTTAGCTGATTGCTTTTTGTTGGATACTGTTTTCTGTAACATCAATCCAAAGAGCACATGCACGGATCCATAGTGTGACTCTTTTCCCTGTAGGAGTGAAGCTCACCCTCTCAGGTCTGATTGACGGGAAGAACGTGAACGGTGGTGGACACAAAGTGGGAATGGGTTTTGAGCTGGAGGCGTAAAGATTCGATGGGAGGACTGAGAAGAAGAGAGGAAGGCGATACAGGAGAAGAATAAAGAGCCCAAATGTGGAAACACCACAAAGGTCCACTCAGCGACACGTAAACACATCTTCCCTCTGAGTCCTACACACACATATGCACAGTCTTTGGCCTTAACCCTGAAACCCCAAGCAGCCTCAAGGACCTCCAGTACTGTAATTTTAAAGGAATCAAGCATTATTTTGTGTTGGTTAATTTAAATTTTACATTATTTACAGGTCCCACAACCAATTTTTGAGCATATATTATGAGAATACAACGAAAGAACAGACCTGTCAAGCACGAAATTCATGCTGCACTCCTGTTCTCCAAATAATGTGCTACGTATGAAAAGTTTGACCAGACAAAAAGTGCACTTTGAATTAAGTATTTGTGTCATATCTGTATTCTGTGAGGCACCTTCCTATTTTGACTGTGTGGTCAGCTCATTTTTGTTCAGATGTACTCTGGGTTTTAGACACTCATAAGATCATTAGAGAGTGCTTGTTTTGGTATATTGTGGTTTTGTTGCATGCTTTAGAGGCTAGAGGACTGAAAACAGATGCAATAATAGCTGGAGAGAAAGAGTGGCTGATCCTTCTCAGACCGAGTGGACTCACGTTGATTCCACCATTTGACCTCAATAACACAGTTATAAACTGTGGACCTTCAGTTGCCTAAATGTCTACATTTCAGGTCCTGTTTGGTAAAAAAAGGCCAATGGCAATTTGGACCTCTGTGTCACCTCTTTGTCTCATTTTGTGTCCTGTACCTGTTCAACCTTTACCACACTTCAGTTTACCCGTGCTGTGCTTTGTATAGGAGAGTTAGTCAACAGTTAGGACCTCAAATTGATTTTATTGAACTGATGGAATAAAGTATGTTAAACACCACGATCCTGATGGATGAGTTGGGTTTTTTTTGGTCGACATTAAACAGGTGAAGGAAGAGGAGAACCTGTGGCCTCATTCTAAAAGAAAACATCACTCACAGTACAGTAAAATACTGTATTCAAGGTACAAAATTCAGTTTTGTTTTGAAAAACCTTCTGTTGCTCAGACATCAATACAATCTTAACAGCATAGAGTATGTACACAAATAGACACTTAACAATATGCAACATGTGCCATCACTTTGTATGATCAAATGTCACCTATGTTGCTCAATGATTGTCTTACTAAGATAAAACTTGCAATAAGACATAATGGTCCAGTGAGAATCACATAAAAACAGATTGACATTTACATTCAGGCCCATAACACACATTTCAATGCAGAGATTGCTTTAGAATATAACTAAAACCCTGTACTAAAATATCATCTATAGTTTCCGAAACAGAGTGAAACAGATGTTAACTAAAGCTGCAGTCTGAAAACAAAAGAGAAATGTTTGTGTCTGTCAGTTACAGTGAAACATTATTTACATTCATGACTTCTGTCACGTCTAATTTGAGGATAAAATTTTCTCAGCTGTTTTAAGGTCGCTGTTGAGGAGAGACTGTAACACTGTTGGAATGTATGTGTGTGTGTGTTCTCACCGGGATTGTCTCAATGGTTTGTTTGCTACGATTATCTGATAAATTCTAAAATACCAGTGGAACGCTTGATATGTGCATATCTACACCCCAAAACATATTCAATGTTCTGTTAAAATTGCAAATGGGCAAATAAACAAGATCCCACTTTAATAAATTCCTGCTAATCCTAATCTGAGATAGACTTGCTTCAGTGCAGGTTGGCATTAATTATCCTTTTTTACAATCTCACACAGGAGTGGGTAGATTTACCTACTCCTTAATCTCATTCAGCAAGTATGTGCCAGCAGCTACTACTCCATTCACATTGTTAAACAAATCTCATGTAGTTTGACATCCCATCCACACAGAGGCAGTATATTACCACATGTAAAGAATGAAACCCAATTCAGGAGAGGTCACTGGAGAAATTCTGGCCTCCACGCAGCCACGTCCACTCGCTCAACATCTGGGACAACAACAGAGGGCGTGTGTTATTTTTTTAATAGTCACCACAAATAATTCAGGGAGAAGCGATAAACCACAGCAGGCAGCTGCTCGGCATCAGAACAAGACGAATGTGAGCGTGTACGTACCTCCATACTGTTCTCCGACTCCTGGATGGTGTCATGCAGCAAACTCTGGAGTCGACTCTCAAATGTCCTGCTCTCCTCCACGAGAGACTCGTCACTGCGGACACACCCAAAGTGATTCATGCAGATGTTACTCATAACTTTGATGATGGGTTATCTGTGTTCATTCACGGGGCGTATGTGTGCCTTCTGGTGACGATGTCTGTCGAGTGTTTCGAAGGAAAACTGAAGTGGTGAGTTTGGTGAGATCATGAGTTCACCTAAACAAAAAACCTCTCATAACTTTGACATAAGTGTCTTTGTGTACAACTTTGCCAATATTTGTGTGGGTGAGTGAAGTGAAAAGTCGAGTTTATTTTCTGTAGTCCTTAACAATATTTACAAAAGATGTCTTAGACCCTGAATGGATCACTTCCTTTGAACCCCAGTGTGTGTGCGTGTGTGTGTGTGTGTATAAGTGCACTCACAACTGTTGTAAGCTGTGTCTGGGGGTCAGTAGAGGCGGTACTGAGGAGGGGGTTTGTAATCCTTCAGGACTCCCACTCACTGGGCTGCGAACCTTACTCTATACAAGACAAGACGATGCACTTTGTTATTTGTTAGTTAATACAGTACACAGCACCTGCTTATTGTGGAAGATATGACACAGTTTATTATGATCTGGGCTTCTTTTGGTGTTTTTGACATTAAGACTATTTTTACAGGTAGAGCCGACATTCACAATGAATCATTGATGAGTGTTGGAGCCGATAGAAACATACTGTACGTGGTGCTTGTGAATGAGGTGAATTTAACCAAACTACCCGCTGCTATTCTACAACTGCGAGTCTAAAAAAGTTGGGACTCTGCGTAAAATAAATAAAGTAAATAAGAACAGAATGCAATCATTTGCAAACAAACTGTGATTACTGATAACAGTTTTATGAAGTGTTCCTGAGCCCATGTAGTAACATCCTTTATACAATCATGTATTCACAAAGTGGTGAACCTCGCTCCATCCATGCTTGTGAACAACTGAGCCTTTCCAGGATGCTCCTTTCATACCCAATCATGATACTTGTTACCAATCAACCTGTTTACCTGTGGAATGATCCAAACAGGTGTTTTTGTAGCATTGCACAACTTTCCCAGTCCTTTGTTGCTCCTGTCCTGACTTGTTTAAAACGTGTTGTCACCATCAAATTCAGAATAAGCAGATATTTACAAAAATCAATGAAGTTGATGAGGTAAAACACTAAATATTTTATCTTTAGACTGTTTTCATTTGAGTTTATGTCAAAAAGGATTAGCAAGTCATCCCATTCTCTGTCCCAACGTTCTTGGAATCGGGGTTGTGTGATTATTATTTGTGGCTTCTTATATCATCATTGCAATCAAATGCCATTAACAAGCATCAGTGAAGTCAGATTGTTCCACTGAAACTCTGTGAGTAGTTCGCGGATCCTCACACAGGCGACTTTGAGCAGGTTCCACAGCTCCCTCTGTCGTTTCTCC
Organism: Chelmon rostratus; assembly: GCF_017976325.1. Lineage (NCBI taxonomy): Eukaryota > Metazoa > Chordata > Actinopteri > Chaetodontiformes > Chaetodontidae > Chelmon > Chelmon rostratus. Next base: position 15,056,612 of record NC_055662.1, on the reverse strand, counting down.
TGCAGACTCATCAGGACTTGCTCGCTCTCAGCCATCCTCTGGACCACGCCCTCTACCTTTGGCAGCAGCTCCATCACACGCTGGCGGCACACTGCTGTCTTACTGCATAACACATAGAAAGAATTGACCCTGTGGCATTAATTAAAGACTTAGAAACATTAGTAACCACAGACTGGATCGCTTATTTTAAAAAGAAATCCGACATTAATAAGAGGTTGTGACTTTTTACACTTTGTCATGAATAACGGTATGACCTTAATTAAATGCTGAAAATCCGTCACTTCACACTTAGCCATCACATCACATTACAGCTGTAAAAGTGAATAAGTCACCAGCACCGTGTTTTCAGTTATTCTGCCTGAGTGGACCTCTTCTCAGAATGGAAAATACTTCACTTCTCCCGTTTGTGTCTCTGTTCCTGGGGACATTTTTCAAGGCAGATATTTTTACTTACCACAGCCGGAAACACACAGGCGTAGCTAATAACATTAACAATTGTTCTTTCCATTTGAGTGTCCCAGTGAGCCTCAACAGTACACAAGCATATACAGCAAGTATTATTATAACATTACTGCAATTATTGCTGTTATTGTTATTATTTACTCCTGTGTTTTTGCTGCTTGGCGTGTCCAAATGTGTGTTGTGAAAAAGGCCTGTCTCACCATTATGATCCTTTTAGTGACTTTAGTCACAGCTGTGTGAGTGGGCAGAGCCTTAACTGAATGCTCTTTGGCCAAGCATTGGTTGAGTGTCACTTTGGTATCCTTCACTTAAATATGGGCATATAACTTAGCAAAGTTCTTATTTGTGCATTGTAGTATTATATATCTGTACAAAGATAATAAATCATGTATCAACCATTAATTAAGTCACTAGTGCCAAACTTGCTGCTCAGAACAAAAACAATGACATAATGCATTGGTTATTCTTCAAAAGGTGTACTTGGCCTTTGGAGGACTGGGGAACAAGCCCTGTTCAACCTCGATCTGGGACTTGTTTTCAGAGTTTATTAAAAAAAGCAGAGTTTTATGTATGAGTACCTGAGGTGTGTGTAGAAGTCTCTGAGCTTCTTCTCGTAGAACTGCACAGCCTGAAGTACCAGGCGCACCACCTCCTGACTGTCCCCTGGACACCTCTGGTCTGAGCAGGGGGAAGGAAACGGAAAGCCAGGGGAACGTGAAAAGGAGGTTTATTTTCATGTGAAACAAGTGTTAGGTAAGAAATGAACAGATGCATGAAGGCCAAACCTCTGGGTTTCTCTCTGAGTTTGCGGAACAGCTCCATGGCCTTTCCTTCACTGAGGAACAAAGAGGGGAAGAGGGTCTAAGATCATAAAGCAGCTGTTTCTTTTTGTTGTTTTTACAGTGAAGTCTGGTTCAGACTTACAGTGTGTCCAGATTCTCTCCACTCCTCCATGGCTGCCTCTGCACATCCACTATGTCTGGCTGCAGATGCATCATCTCCTCCTCCAGTTCACTCACCTTAGCCTAGACACCCAGACATGGGTTTAGTCTTTTTAAAGCACATTTGAGTGCTACTTAGACACACGCACACACACGCACAGATACACACTGAGCTCTACCTGACCACAGCTGGCAGCAGTCTGCTCCATCTCCCTCCACACGCCCAGGAGTTTCTCTGACGCTAGAAAATGTAAAAAGACTAACATTAGTCAGTGCCAAACTAAATTGTTCAGACACTGAAGTGCACTTTCCACCTGTGGTAAATAGGGCGACCAAATTAAGTTAGAAATAATTACGAGCAAATGATAAATTAAACGCAGTTCAGGCAGTTGTAGTGTAAACTTTGTGCTATCTACCAACATGTTTGTGTAACATAGTACCGATCCCGGTGGCTGTCTGCTCCTGGTATTTGTCCATGTCTATGTGAAGGCTGGTGGTGAAGAAGTCCAGCTTGGCCACGAGTCTCTGGTGCATGGACACCATCTCATTCTTCTGTTTGGACAGTGAGGAGTTGTGTCTCAGCAGGCTCATGCTGAAAGAAGGAGGAGAAGAAATACCGTTATGCAAGTGTGCGTATGTTGTGTGTGGATGTTTGTGTGCGTATTTTGTGTGTGTCCTACATGGCAGCTTTCTGCCCCTGCTGCAGTCTTTGCCAGTCCTCCTTCAAGGAGCGGATGGTGTGCCACGCCTGGCCACAAGTCCTCCTCAGGGGGCTGTAAGGCAGGAGGTGCTTAGGGTCGGCCTCTATGACAAAGAACAAGAGAGAGAGAGTCAGACAAAACCAAAGGATGTTTATTATCTTGTTGTTTTCATCTCATTTTATCTATTCCAGTTGTCATACTGCCACAGAGTTTTGATTGAGGCAGAAAATAAAGTCTGTGGTCCATATAAGCCTAAATATATTTAATATTTTCAGCTACAGCTTTAGTTGTACTTGAAAGATTTTTACCATCAGCGCTGGAGGTGTATAAGATTTGTTTTCTCTGTATATTAACAGTGTCTGCGGTGTAAATATGGTAAAGTCTGTACTTATTTGTGGAGATTATCTTTCTGTTTGCTAGAGACTGTATCTTCTTTATTTAACAAACCACCAAAGCAAAGCTTTCACTGGACCCATGCTTTTGGAACCCTGAGTGAAGTATATATAATAACTGATGCATGAAAAGCAATAATTGCTTGAGTAGTAAAACAGACTGAACTGAAATCAACAGAGAGAGGAAGCAAGAGAAGCAGCTTAAACACAGTACAACTTTGCAGGTGAGGACGTTTTTTGACATAGTTTGCTCATAGCTGTCTACTCACGGACGAAGCGGATATTTTCCGGAAGGGTGCGAGGAGCAAACTGAGGTTTATAACTGCAAGAGGAGCGATCAAACAGGAAGACCAAAGGCAAGTCGGTCCGTCTCCCATCTATCTCCTGCAGACGCAGATAAAAAATGATAATATGACTCCACCGTTAACGTTGTGCTGTTGACTATTCTGTGAAGGGATTGTGTGTACAGAGCTCATGATAGATATTACTGTGTAATCTATGGCGCACTGTGTGGCCAGTCCATGAGGCTCCAAGGCTAACCCCGCCTCCAGCAGCAGCTCCTGATTGGCTGCAGGGATGCTGGTGTCTTTCTCTATCCTCAGCTGCAGGTCTGCCACAGTCTCACTGGCCGACACGGAGTATGTCAGGATCTTGGCAGACAACATGTTTAGGACATGAACCAGCTGAGGGAACAGAGGGAGCAGTAGTAAATATGTGCATAACCTCTTCAAATAGAATGAAAATTTTATCACAGGTGTAACACTTACAAAGTTGAAAATTTTGTCTTAATTTACATTGCATTCAAAGACAGAACTCCTATATTAGTTTTGCCAACATCGGGCTACACAAATCAAAAGGCAACACATGAAAGAATAAATGAATGTATTCCTCAATTAACCTTGAGCTGCAGAATAAGCCCCAGCTGGGAGAAGCAGTCGCTGGGTGTAGCGTCAGGGTCTTTGCCTCTCTCCTGAGGAGACCACTTCAACATCAGCTGCAGCCACCTCTCCAGTTTCTCTAATAACAGACTGCCAAACACCAGCAAACACGTTAGAGTGAGATAATAAGAGTTTTAAAAGAGTTTTTTTTTTCTGTATGTGTGTGTCTGTCACAAATGAAATCACCTGTTGAGGTTGTTGGGCTGCGGCAGATGTTTAGAGAAGCGGACTTCCCCTGAGAGGTCCTCATAGACGACAATATCATCATCCTGCTTCAGCCTCAGTTTATTGTGCCTGAAAAGGATACCGGTGGATTATATGAGAGAAAAGCCCTAAAAAATTGGATTTGGAGTTGTGTATTTTTGTCTTTTTGTGAGTAAACACATTTTTTTCCTAATTCTATCCTCAATTCTATCATGGAAAATTCCAACCTGTGAACACAAAGTTACAGGCCAGGACCTGAACCTGAGTTTCTGCAATAACATCACAGACTTTTCCTTAATGTAACCCTGACCCCCCCTGGAGTTTTAATCTGTCAATCATCGCAATCACGAGGAACAAGTGGCCTTGACGTAGGTTCCCACATATCCTGTAATTCTTCGCTCTGGCAACTCCTGTTTATTTATATACTCCTTGCGTGTTACAATCCAGTCACGTAACAATAATATTTACTTGGAATTGAACTTATCATTGCTTAACATTCAAAAACATCATTGTCAAGCTTATTTAGCAAAAACGAGAGTCACAGAGGTGCAAAAGCAAAAAAAGAAGAGAGAACGAGACTTGAGAAAGGAGAAATGTTTGGACATACATCACCCTCAGACTAGTTTTGGAAACCACTACTTAATTTCCTTCATAATGACTGTTGATATTTGAGCAAATCACCAACTTCATTCAGGTAAAGGAATTTTTTGAAAGGTGGTACTACCAAGGAACAGGTTGCCAGGTTGGTAAGAAAGGGCGAAATCCTGTGATGCACTCAAACACCAAAGTCCCGAAGCTCCAGTAGTCCACAGTGACCGTGTACTTCTGTCTCTCAATGAGCTCTGGAGCCTGGAAAAACAAGTTCAACTCTTACTGTCTAGAATACAGTGAGAGAAAGTGTGGAAAATGTGTCTGTCTATGTTTTCATCACTCACTAAGTACTGCAGTGTTCCCACAAATGAGGTGCAAAGACTGCTCTGGTCCAGCTCTTTAGCATAGCCGAGATCTATAATCTTGTGGATCAACTAAGGTTTGGAGAGGAGGAAAGAAAAAAGTGTTATCAGCAAAAATGTATTCGATAATTACAAACAGATAACTTAAAGGAATAGTATAACAGACATTTTGGGAAGTATGCTCATTTGCTTTCTGGCTTTTATACTTTTGCAGGGATGAATGAAACAAGATATAACATGTAAATTAGTTGGTGGTACTGGTAGGCAGATTTTATTACTGTCTGATAAAGCCAGGCTAGCTGTTACCAGTCTTTCCTGCAAAGCCAATCTAATCCTGTACTGTATTTAACTGTACTGTCTTTCCACCAGACAGTGAAAAAGCATATTTCCCAAAACTATTCCTTTAAATTCCAAGAGACTCACAAATGCATGAGCATAAATCAACTTTTAAAGTGTTTCTGTCCACTTGTGTATAACCCCTTTTGTCTTTATAACCCCCTAAACCATAAACTAAGTCTGTATGTTGGATTTACTGTTTCTCTTGTATGCAAGACAAAAACCAGTGTTCATGCAAAACTATAAACTGCAGCGCAGATAAAGTCTGATTGTTTCAATTTCTATAAACATAACAGTGTTTCATAAACATGAATATATAACCTCCTTAATATGTCTGGCCTCATATTCCTTATTATCCTGTGTCCTACTGCAGGCTGGAGGATGGTTTGATATGTTACATAATAAACAAAATAAGGGGAGGCCCAAAGAGTAAGGTAGGAGCAAGTTCCTCGAAACTGCAAGGGTAAGCAAAAGAACTGAGTTTTCCACATTAAATATTCAGTGCAGCAAAGCTGTGCTCAACTGAAGAGGATAAAAATGTGGATGAGAGGGAGACGAGTCTTCTGCAGTAATTCCAAATAACCCACAGAGAGACAGCCTGTAATATGACCTCTTTGTTGTGGTTTGGGTGTATTTGTCATAACAAGATGGTTCACAGGGTCTTTAACTCACTCTCTTCTCTCCCTGCTGCAGCACAATGTTTTCTGGTTTCAGATCTCTGTGGATGATCCTTTTCTTATGGAGGTAGGTCAGAGCCGAAGCTGAACGGTCAGAGAAGAAGAAATAAGAAAAAAACAGCCAGAGGAAAAAAAAGAACATACAGTTAGAGCTGCATGCATTGCAAATCGTTTCCTGATGATTCACGGCTTATGCACATATGAAAGAGGTTAATGCTGCATTTGGAGACTAGAGATAGACCAACAACTCGGCCTGGCTGATGTATCAGTTGATATTAGAGCTGATAGCACTTATATCAGTATCGGTTTATACAAAGGGCGGTAAGAAACAAGAAATCAAAGTTAAAAAGTTAAAAAAAAGTATAAAAATCAATGCAGCAGAACCAGAGATATTCTATCTTTCATTCCACTCATTTTTCTTTTTTGTCCAAACCTCCATTACCCACAATGCAACTGGACAGCCAACAGAGTGGTCAGAGATCCGAGTGTGTTATTCTATGGCTAATGCAGCCTAGTGCCAATTGCTTCAAGCAGAGATGACGAGCAGGCTACAGAGGCCAGGTGAACTCACTTATTTCTAACTCCACACGCCCAGATTTCTTTCATTTTCAAACGTGTTCCTCATGTGACATCTTGAGGCAGTTAATCACACTTTGAGCAGCTCCCTTTGGAGCCATAAAATGCTTTATACAACTTTTTCTTGCACGTGCAGTTGTACTCCCCAACAGCTAAGAACGGACTGAAACACCTGGCTGGAAAGCAGAGTTTCAACGCCCTCTCTGGCTGGAAGTTTCAGGTGTGTTATACACCTGACCACACCCTGGGTCACTGACGGATGTGATTGGAAGTATGCTCTGTTGCACCACAACTAGTGGTGCTTCACTGCAGCAAAGTGAAGAGTCAGACCACTAGAGGTCAGCAAGTTAAGTTCTTTAAAAAGTTGATTAAAACCCTCTAAAAATCTTGCTTTTGCTGACCGCCAGGGATTTATCCTCTCACCTTGCTGCAGTGATGTACAGGTGTACTCCAGGACCCTGTGACATCACTGTCAGGTGAGGTTACAGGTGCAACAAAGCAGAGCGAAACAGGCTCTTAAACCAGAGAGGACAGTAAAACGTTGCTTCTCTGCCTGGTGTTAAAGCACTCTTCAATAAGACTCATAAGAGGATAACACTTGTATAAACATTCCATAGACTTTAACAGCTTTATCTCAATCAAACTGAAATTATAATCACTGCCACTTGTGCGTCAAAGGGTGACTAGTGTGTGAGTGCTCACCGAAGTGGAACTCATAACCTTTGCAGCACCTGACTGTGTGCGTGTGTGTGTTTGGGTGTGTGAGTGTGTGTGTTTGGGTGTATTTGGGTGTGGATGTGTGTGTGCTTGGGTGGGTGTGTGTGTGTGTGTGTGTGTGTGTGCATGCCTGCGTCTTTACCCTCGCTTGTGAAAAAGTTTTAAGGGGATCACTCATTATCAGGAAATGTCCACTGGTGGGTAACAGGAAAAGGAGTTTCTGTATGAGTGTGTGTACAGTTTGTGTGTGTCTTTTTATGTGTGTGTGTGTGTGTGTGTATGTGTGTGTGTGTATGCGTCCCCTCACAAACCTGTTCAGGCAGGGTGTGATATACAATGCATTGTTGATGTAAGCATTCATGCATTAGTTTCAGGACAGAGCGTGAGTGTCCACTTGTTGACGTAAGCCCCTGTCTGAGTGTGTGTTGTCGCCATGGTGACTAAGAGGTTGGTGGTTTAGGGTCATTGATGACATCATGATACCAGTCACAGTGATCATTTCCTCCATACTACAGGAAACAAATTATACTTCCAGCTGACTCAATCACACAATCAATCTATCAGTCTCACATGCGCAACAAGACTTAAAAGAAGGGGAGTGTGAAACTCACAAATGTCGGACAGCAGAATCAAAACGGAGCCCTCCCTCATTCCACAGCAGTTTTCCAAGAGGTTCAGAAACTGCAGATAGCACAAACACAGACACTTGAGACTTAAATACCATTAACCATGGGAAGAAAGCAACAGAAGTGGACACAGTCTAAGCAAAAGTTCACTAATCTGTCCTCTTTAATCATGTTTTAGTACTTTCAGCTCTTTAAGTCCCCCTATAAAACAGCTGTTTTCCATTTTCCATTTTCTATAATGTACATTGTGTTTATAAGGGATCAGATACACACTGGAGGCCATGAGCAGGTCAGATAAAAACAGAAAACAAGTATCAATTTGCTCTAGCATGTTAAACAAAATAGCAATGTTAAACTCAAGAAGTGCTGTAGCACTATATATCCATCTAGATGGGTCTGGTGTGAGTTGCCGAGCTCTGCAGATAATGGCTGTACACATGTCTGCCTTCTGTTGAATATAAGGGAACTAGATGGCGCTCAGCTTGTGTTGCTCAAAGCGGCATTAAAAATACATTTGATAAACTCAACAGCTGTGTCTCTTTTCAGAGATCATGACCTGGCTATTCAAAATAATCCACAGACCTTGTTGTGAGCAGTTTCACGTAGGAACTATTTTCTTTCTACCGAACTACGGCAACCAACCGTATCACTGTGCAGAAAGAAGCACACATCAATTCCTTTAACCCTAGTCTGACATTGTTAGCTTGTGGAAATTAGTTTATAGCTGAACGAGACTGCTGGCTAACTTCAGAGCTCAGCCGAGGAGGACGGCTTTAATGTTAACATCCCATGCTAACATGAGCACAAGCCTCTTGTCCATGAGTAGACGCACGCTTCCTTCTTTCCTTCTGTGCAGTGATACGGTTGGTTGGTGTAGTTTGGCAGAAAGAAAATAGTTCCTACATGGAACTGCTCACAACAAGGCCTGTGGATCATTTTAAGTAGATTTCTGGGAAGAGACACAGCTATTGAGTTTATTAAATGCATTTTTTTTGGCACTTTGAGCAACACAAACTGCGTGTCATCTAGTTCCGTTGTATTCAAGAGAAGGCAGACATCTGTACTGCCGACATCTTCAGAACTCTGCAAGTCACATCAAACTAACCTACATGGACATGCAGCGCCACAGGGAAGAGGGAAATAATGTATTTTGGGGTGAACTGTCCTTTTAAACAATATATATAAGTGCTCTACTGCTGGAAACTTGTGGTTGGCCTGACAAAAGACAGTGCAGTTTTCCGCTTTTTGTCGCCACTAACCACTCTACCCCCAACTCGACCATCTGGGATGCTTTGAAATTTTTATGACACTGTGGTTTTTGATGGTTGGCATTTTCCTCCTCTACTGGCTGCCTGGTGCCAACGTCGCCTCAGGCTGCACACTCAGTTTCAGATTAAAAACTGCTCTGGATTTCCCCCCCAGAAGAAGCGCCAACAATCGCCTGATAGTTGATTCAAACTAATCAGACACTCGTGTTCATGTGAGATCCTTTAACTCAGTGAAACACAAGATATAATCAATAGTGACATTTGTGGTTTTAGTTTTGATGTGCCTGTATTTCTTATTCCACAAGACCTTTCTGAAGGATCTATTCCCAATAGGGAAAAGAGCCAAACCATACTCAGGCTGGGTGCTGAGGAAGAAAGAGTCATTAAAAGTGGTTCAAACAGATCATCACCATACATGACTCCCGCTGCTTGCTAATTCATTGTGATTCATCACTTTGTTCTGGTTTATGGGTTCTTCCAGAGTCCTAAACCACATACGTGCACACACTCTTGCAAACCCACCGAAGACTTTTACCTTTCTCAGATCCCCTCCCTGACAGTACTCCATTGCCAGCAGTGGCAGGTCATTGGTGGCCACCTGCTTCTGCATCCCCTCAGGAACCTCTCTGGCTGCAACGACGTTGACATGATCCAACCTACGTGAGCCAAGATGAGCAGACATCAGACAACAATGTATCCCAGTGTATTTTTTTCATTGCTGAGGTATGAATTTCCACAATAATCCCACTGCCTAGGGCTGAAATCTGAGATTGATGAATGAGGTCGCCACAGCGCAGTTTGTCAGAGCTGTTGAACAAACAGATGTTGAAAACAAAGTAATTACAAGATAATCACTAAAAATATATATATATCTAGATCTAGATCTAGATCTTTCATGTTTTTGGTTTGTGATCCATTAAAATGAAGCAACATTGGTTCTTGTGAGACGTTCACCTCAGAGAGAGAGAAGTCAATGATTTTGTACAGCAAAAACCTGTTTTTCTTATGAAGCAACACTATTACTACAGCATATATCTGCATCACATTAATCAGAGATGTAGAATTTGGTCTTGCATCTTCCAGCAAAGTTCACCCATTCTCATCACCCAACTGCTCTTTGACTTTCTCTGTTTCTTATTCTTCACTGTTTCATCACTCTGACTGAAACAATATGCTTATGGCTGTCAGAGGTTCAGGCCCTGTGTAATATAAAGCTAACAAATCAAGCTGATCCTCCGGAAGATGTTTTACACTGCAACCATAACATTGTACAACATGTGATCAGTGTGAGTGTGTGTAGGACTTTCTGCTGCAGCTGAAACAACAACTGATCTGATGTGGAAAATATTTCTCTCATGTTTAATCTGCCTTGCTTAAGCTTATTTGAAAACACACTGGTTTTGACTAAAACATTCAGCTGACGAAAAAGTAATGCAATACAAGTTGTACAAACACCTCACACCTCAAAAACATTGTGAAAATGATGTGTTTTTCAGTATATGTGTACATCTGCATTAAATAGCTGCAATAATATAATGGTAAGCTGCCATGTATGTGTCCCCTGCCCTGTGGTTTTTCCACGAGTTGAGCGTGGGTGCACACGAAGGCTGTGGTTGTGACCATGTCTGTCTGAAAACAACACACTCATTAAAACTGGGACAAGGAAAGAAATGGTTTTATGCTCATGTTTGCACCCTTAAATGACAAAACACACACACACACACACACACACACACACACACACACACACACACACACACACACACTGTACACATAAGCTGCCATCCAGCTCCAGCGACCCGACACCCAAAGTGAAACTGCTAATAGGCAACACAGACATGTGTGGAAATGAAACACACGCCAAAAGCAGAGCAAAACGAGGAGGCGGCACATCACCCCGTCAGAAATAACCACGAACAGACCAAAATAACCCAAACTTCCATGCTGGTATAATTATTCAATGTCTTGTGTGATTTTTGCAGGATACAAATTTAGTTTTCGTATTTTGAGAAAACTTGTAAAACAGATCGGTACATAAAAGTCATGTGTCAAACTCATAAGCGCGCAGCTTGTCATGGAATGTTACCAAGTTGAGTCACAACATGTCAAACCAAAACTTACCTCCCATGCCAAAAAAGAGCCTTAAGGCAAAGCATAAAAGAGTTTGGACGGTAAAAAGAAACGGGGAAATCACAGATTTCTCCAGTCGAGTGAAAAGAAAATATGGGTCACACGGTGAGATGCATCACTGTGGAAAAAGAGACCTGAATCTGCTGTAAACAGAGAAGCTGAGGTAAGATGCTGTGGCCAAGCAGAGTATAAACAGAACAGTTAGGAAATCTGATCTTTTTGGACTTAAGACTTCCGTCTGTGAGCTTCTGTAAGAGGAAAACAGACACTGACAAGATATAATGTTAATATGATGTTAGCATGATCTTAAGGCAGGTCGTAACTTATCCTGAGGGCATGGCCTGTCTCTAACTGAATCTGGTTTATAGCTTTATTATTTTAGTCAATGTTGTGCTTATATGGTCCACAGCCCCACATAAACTTGTGACTGGTTAATGAACATACAACTGGGACCTTCTTCGCAAATTGTCCCCCTCTCTCTTCCATGTTCACTGTGATCCGTCTAACAAAGGCAAACTGTCAGTCTGGCATCTGGGGCTCTGGGGAAAAACATAACAAGGCTGCCAAGTCTGCTGTGTGTCCTGTGCATGACTGGTATTTGAGGGCAACAGAGGAAGGGTGATGGGGCCGAAAGGGTCTTGTCTCTGGGGCTCTTTGGTAGGTCGATACATGTAGGTGTGACTCTGACCTCTTCATGATCTGGATCTCCAGACACCATCGCTCTTTGTTTCTCTCGCTCAGCTCCTGACGGCACTGCTTTATAGCGATCTGTTCCTCTGTGTCCTGAAAACACACACACACACACACACACACACACACACACACAGACTGTTTGATATATAATCTATAGGCATTCATAACAAAGTATTAATGTTGCTATTCAGGAGCTGATTACCAGCAAAAATCTTCAAGTGGGCATGAATAGATTGTAAATTATGATTTAAAATTTGAAGTGGCAAAGCAGAAACAACATTTTCTCTAATGCTAACAAGGGAAATCAGCAAATATTCACAACTGAGAAGCTGCAATCATTGAGTGTTTGACACAAACACATCCTGTACATTTAGCCACAGCAACACAAGTACATCTCACTACCTGTTTCTCATGGCATCACCAAGGAAAAGGCCCCCACCCTGCTTCCCATAACTTGATCAATGGACTAATTATAGCCCATAGTGTGCTCATTAATACAGGAAGACAGGAAATTTCCTATAGAGGAAGTAAAGTCATCAGTAGTCAAGTAGTTTCCTGTCTGTCATTCCCACTGCGTCTTAAACGCCGACTGTTAAACAACACATCATTAAGTCTTAAACGTTACTTCCTTGATGACTATGAAGAGCAGCAGAACTGAATTATATCACATTTGTTTTTTTTCAGAGCAAACTGAAATGCATGTCTAATGTGTTCACAAAGACAAAATTTCCGTCATGGTTTTGGGTTTAAGTTTAGTTAATTCCTGTTTAAGTTGAAAGAGTTTCTCCTCGTGTGGCGTGTTTTGTTTTTTTTTACTTCCTCCTTTTGTGTCTTTTTCGTCCTTGTGATTGTGGATTAGTCTCACCTGTCCCTCGTTAGTCTTCCCTCTCTTGAGTATTTAGTCAGTGTGATATTCCTTCTTGCCAGGTCATCTGCATTTGTTCCCTCGTCCTGCATTCATTTCCTGCCTGTGTTGGACCGATTTGCTTTTAGTCATTTGTATTTCTTCTTTGTTTTCAGGGATTTCACCCCTGCGGTTTTTGCCTGGCTGTTTGGTTTGTCTGGATTCAGCTATCAAAGCTTGCTTTAATATTTGGTTCTTTTGTTCTTCAACCTGCCACCTTGAGTTTACCACATTTTGAGTCTTTTTAAATTGCAAAACATAACAGTTTTCATGCGGCAAAACAATCATAAACATCAGGAATGCAGCCACCGATGGAGCAGTTGACAGACACTGCCTGTTTACTTCATTTCAGTGTTTACAGATGAGAAAATGCGCAAGAGAAAATATTTCCAAGTGCTGACCTACATTTTCTGACTCTCCACCGCTTGTGAATCGACAGTGGCATGATGATGCTGCCTGGCTCAAAGGCAGCCCTAAGTTTGCCTTGAAATTGAGTGTGAGTAATACAAATCAAGCAAGAGAGGAAGAGGAAGGTCCACTAAGCGGGCGTGTTCATATTCTCAGAGCGTCCTGTTGCCAATGATGCAACTCTACAATGCTCTCATCCTGTGACTCGGAGTGATATCATTACAATAGACAGTTTCTGTTGGACTGATGTCATGCCATTCACAAAAACGGTGCAAAATCAAAAGGAAATGTTTTGTTTTGTTTTTTTTGTACAACACACTGATTTTCATTTGTGAACTGTTATGTCACTCTATGTATGACTGGTTTTAATCTGAATTTCACACACGTGCACACAAGCTCTGATTTTCCTGATACAGGCCTGAAACGTTTGCATTTTGCCCTGCACGCACTTCTTTTAAAATGCTGTACTTTACTGATTTTATGCATTCTATGTACTCTATGCTGAACTTCATGTTATTACTATTATTCAGTGGTTTTGTTTTCCATCTCATGTTACTCACTCTCTTTAATCTATTTTCATTCTTATTTTATCATATTTTTAAAATTTTTATTGAGTTGGTTTTATTCTCCATCTTATTTTACATCAATTGTCTATTCCTGTTTTGAGGTTCAGTCTATGTCTTTTTCACATGAAGGACTTGGCGCATGTGATTTATTTGTTGTAAAGAAGTTTGAGTTGCCTGTCTTGTAATAAAGGTGCTGTACAGTTAAGTTTATTATTATTATTATCATCATCATTATTATTGCTATTATTGAGCTGCTGGTTGATTATTGTACCCTACATTTGGATATTTACAACTTGAGTCCAGTTTTCCATTTATCTCTAATACACAGTGCAGGGATTATTCTGCTCATTACCAACTCTTGATAAAACACTGAAATCGCTCTACCTACGATGTTCTTGTTTGCGTTACACAGAGTCAGAATCACTCTTTGTTCACAACGGAGATCTGATTTTTATCTCTTTCTCAAAATAGTCTCTGACTTCTAAATGCCTAAAAAAAAATCTTGGTTCTTATCACACTCTTTTAATTTTTGAAAACTTTTGATTTCGACCCCGTCCATTGCAATGCTTCTTGCCATAACGCCCCGTCATGCCCGTTCTTTGAATCTATGATCCTGGTTGGAAATTGGAACCATAAGCCATCCAGCTGAGGACTTTAACCTCCCTCTCCAAATAGATCCCCAAAGTTAACGCTGTGATTAAGTAAAGCATTTTCTCATTTTCCTTGAACATATCCCTCGCTGGAACCAAACTCTGAACATGGCGTCCCTCTGTGCTTTCTTCAATACCTTTCCACCCGGCAGTGTGAGTTGTATCACAACAATATACCAAAGCCTGGAGGTGTACAGCATGATAATATTCCTTCCCTGACAAAATTAACATCGATGAAGACAGAAAAAGCATCAGTTTCAGATGGGAAATGGAAAGCTTTGTAATAATATTTGGATATGAATACAGACAACAAGTGAGTGACTTGAGGTTTTCAAACTGTGAGGTGAGATTTGAAGTGTGAGGGGGAGTGTAAGGCGTGAGCTGCAATTTGGGTCAGAATTCATATTCCTTCTCTGAGTCACAGCTCAGTCACATCTGACACAGACACGATCCACATATTTATAGATTCAGCATGACTTACACTTTCTGAGGATATCATTATCTCCTCCGTTGTGAATGAATTCCATAAAAGAAATCATTTTCTTCAGTATCAAAGCACTCCAGTGACTTTTGTCTGTGCGTGTCTATAACTCACTGACTCCATGGCAATATTACACTTCCTGATTATATCCCCTAAAGCCGCTCGCATTGTGGGAACTGTGGAGCAGCTTTGGCTGAGGACGTGCAGCAGGACATTCATTACTCACAGGGTCTGTGGGGTGTGCAGTTGTCTAAAATTTGTCTCTCTTCTGATTTAGCAGACTGAGCTCAATGAGGGAAACACTGAAGGCTTCCTAATGTGAGATGAGAACTCTTTTCGTTTACAGTTTAAAGAGGCAGTTTAAAGTTCCAGCCTGTCTTTGTAAACAGAACGAGCACGTCTCTTATTTGTGTTTATTGTTTATGATGAGTTTTTGCCTTTGTTGGACAGACAGTGAGAGGCAGACAGGAAACGGAAGAGAGAGGTACAACATGCAACAAAGGTCACCATCTGGAATCGAACCGGCGATGGTTGCAACCACGTTAAAACCATTCAGTTCAATGTGTTTCTGATTGTTTATATTATCCGTTTTTACATATCAGTTGATTCTGAATGCTTAAAGTGCACAAACATTTTTAGCCAATGCCATCTTTTCAGAGGAATTTTCAGTGATTCAATAAACTATTGTGTTCTGTCGCAGCCACAAATAAAAAAGGAACTGTGCCGCAGACTCAATATGTAACAGTGTGTTAAAAGTGTGTGGATTGTTTACCTTATTTTGCCATCTTGTGACATTCCCAAAGCCTCCGGTGCCCAGTCGCTTCTTCAGCTCCCAGGGCCCACAGGTCTGCTGCTGCTGCAGGGGGACTCGATTCATGGCCTCCTCAGCTGGTGCTGCACCCATGTGACAAACAACAAGAATAAACTTCACTTACAGTCACACCAGTTGCCCTGTGAGGGTCACACCACAGTACGAAAATAACACATATACTGGATTAATAGAAAATGGAAAAACAACTTTGCTACTCCTAGATCATCAAAACAACTAGGGCAAAAATGTTTGGCCCACAGGGTGTTGCTGTTATCTCAACAGAAAGACTTAATTGTCTGTACAGTGGATATTTAAGGCTCAGCTCTATATTGTCAACCTTTTGGACACCATGAATCTCTCCACCAAATGTTAACTGATGCATCCTATGCTTGCTTATGCTTCTGGACCGAAACGCATCAGGAGGCACTGACATAGTCCCGATACATGTTACATGTTTCTGAAGATAATAATGATAATATTCACTGATATGTTCTTAGTATCAACATCAATACTGGGATATTTTGGACAGAGCTAATTGACTCTGCCTAACCCAACTCTGACTGTGTATAATCACTGGCATAATGCTGCTTTTCAAACCAGATGAAATTACACTGACCAGACATACACCACAGGGTCAATGGAAGACCCAGACCCAGGTCTACAGAGTGCTCCCTGCATCTGTCTGTATACAGCTGTGCAGTTACAGTCCACAGGTTACTACCAGGCCTCTTCAGCACTGCATCCATCAGGCTGCTTCTGCTTTTGAATTTATGCTCCAGTGTGAATATTAATCTTACTTCTCTGCTCGTTACAGACTTATCATTAAAAAAAATCACTTTTTTTGTGCACGTTTCCTGTTTTCTGGAGTTATTACCATGTACTACAACGTACTCGCTTTCGGATTGTACCTTCCTGCAGACGAGCGCTTCAGCCACAGTATTAGTCAAACTAAATCCTACCTTGGACTTCGCAGGCTGCGCTCCCACACCTGATCTGCTCTGAACACCGTGTGTATCCGCTCTTTAAACGAGTTAACCATTAAATTGTGTAGTACTGATTTTGACGACACAAAAAGTCTGAAGAACTTTCTACTTCCTGGTCCTCATGTTTCCTGTAAACCTGAAGGGACCCGCCCACAGGGAGGCAGAGTCCGCGGTTCAGGTCTCCAACTGCTGGTTTCAACCAGATGTTTTAAGCAAATTTACCCGCAACATTAATCTGTTTCAAGGCGATTTTATGTGAAGACTTTAACGTCTAAAACATTTAATCCCACTCAAAAACAATTTATGTTTTTAATTTACAGAAAATACAGATACCATTGCTACTGAAAATCCTCGGTTCTGATTGGCTGGGAGGTGTCCATTCATTCCTCACCAACCATTCACTCCCGTACTGAACTAACAAACTTCAGGTACTTGTGCTTCACTTAACTACATTTCGTGCTACTTTTTATTTCCAGTCAACTACAATTCAGAGGGAAATATTGATTTTTTTTCTCCACTACTTTTACTTGACAACCGTAGTTACTTCAGAATAATAATCAAAAATATAACCAACAAATTAATGATGCTGTATCGTTACGGGTAAAGATCAGACTTAATTGATCCCTCTGTGAAATTGATAACCTACTGAAACAGATGAAACGATATAGAACTACAATATAGAAGCAGTATATATAGTATATAAACCAGCTACAACAGTACTAAATATATTAATACATCAGTAATAAGAATTCTAAAATATACTACACATTACTCAGAAAAAATTGTACTTTTACTTTTCTACTTTCCTTATATTTTGATGCTGATACCATTGAATTTGAATGCAGGTCTTTTACTCAGATTATTATACTGAGGTACTGCTACATTTACTTAAGCAAAAGATCCGAGTTCCTCTTCCACCACTGCTGCGCAGTATAACCAAACACCTATGATGCAGGTTTCTGTGTGCAGTCATCAATTATTTTGCCAATAATAAACTCCAGGTAAGGAAAAACAACTTCTGCTGTAGTCATGAATCAAACAACTTATCACCAACAATGCCTCACAACAGTGTTCACTGGCTGCACGACAAAATTTTGAATTATTGTGCAATTAAAAATGAAGAACGCATCACTGCTCACTATATATTTGTATATATATATACACAACTGTTCAAAAGTTTGGTACAATGTGTTTGCTCATTGCGTCAGAAGGCTAATGGATGATTAGAAAACCCTTGTGCAATCATGTTAGCAATACACACACACACACACACACACACACACATATATATACTTATATATATGCATTGTGTCTTGTAAAAAGGTAATAGAATTATGGGTAAATGGTTATTTCTGGGGAATAGTCTGTTGGTTCATAAAGTAGAGTAAAAGCTTGTGCAAGCACAATTAGAGTACAAGCACAAATGATGTATTAGGTAATTATTGAGCCTATGGCTGCCATTATGTTGGGAAAGGGCATGAGACACTTATAGGCTCAGTTTTACAACATAATGGTTGGATTAACTTCCCAAAGCATTCAAGAGAGCAGAGTCACCCTCTGCTCCCATGACCTGACAACTCATCTTACTGTAAGTATTACTCCATGTCTCCCTCTTGAATTACACCTCTCTTCTTCAGTTGTGAAAGACGTTTTTTCGCTCTTACGTTTTTCAACATGGACGCTGTTTTTGTAGTACTCACATCGTGATCATATCAAAATACATTACGCACAGGGATGTTTTCGGATGCGTCCTCCGGATATTGTGTCTCAAACGGTTTGCCGATACTGTTCTGTAATGCAGATGTTGCCAGTTGCCAATTCAGTGCTGATCCAATGAGTGTTGTGGTTAGAGAGGATGCACTTCAGAATTTCCAGAGTATGGCAGTGATGTTTTTCATTTCGTCACCTGTTATTCCTGGATTGAATAGTCGAGTTCAGGTGAAAACTGATAACGCACTCTAATACAGCCCACAAACTTCATCTGTTTACTTAGATGTACAGCGTCTGACGTTTCCCTGACGTGATCTCTGGGGGTGGAAGACACACTTGATCTGATTGGAAATGTTTGTAAGAAATAAAAGGGCTTTCCTGTTTATACAAGCTGAATATGGCGCTGCTTCCTAATCTTCTCCAGTTAGGATAGCACATAATGCAGAAGGCTGGAAGTCAAGAGTAAATGCAACTCATAATGAAAGACTGTTGTTTAGCTTGGTTTTGTCATGTAAACCTAGCCTGTGGAAATGCCTTGACTGTTGTCTTCAGTAACATATTATTACACAAGTGTTTACTTTCCACTAGTTTCATCTGTTTCAATAGGTTAGCTTTTTTAGCTGTTAGCTGTTACTGGCACTGCTCCACTGCAGTTTAACTGACGTTGTTACAGTCTCCATTTTGCTGTGGCAAAATGTTTTGCTCTCCAAATGCCCTTATTGGAACATTATCTGTTGAAATTTTATCGTGATAGTTGATTTTTCACTTGTTAATAAAGTTTACCTGCAATCTCCTAACCAAGCTAGCTGTTATGCTAGCTGTCTGAGGCTAGCGTGTTACTAATACAAAAAAAGTATCTGCTAAAGCAATAGTTCGACATTTTGCGAAAAACACTTATCTGCTTTGCTGTCGAGAGTTATTTAGATACCACTCTGATATCTGTCTGCTAAAACGTAAACAAAACGCCAGCAGTTGGTCATCTTAGCTTAGCATTAAGTCTTGGAGCGGGTGCTCGTCTCTGTCCGCAGGTTAGAAACTCTGCGCACCAGCACCTAAAATCTCACTAAATAACATGTTATAGCTTGTTTGTTTAATCCGTAAAAAAACAAAACAAAGGTTTTATGGCCGGTTATGTGGCAGACTGTCTCCACACTGCAGTTTTTGTATGGATTAAACAAACACGATAACGTGACCGGTGAGCTGAGGTGCAGGGAAGAGGGTTTTGCTTCGTTTGGACAGAGCCAGGCTTGTTCTTTCCCTCTGCCGTATGCAAACCCAGCGGCCACATGTGGCTGGATGTTGTAGATGTTGGGCTTAATTGTTAATGTGTTTACTCTTTTCATTTGCATTTTTCTGGATTCCAAGCTATAATGTTTATGCGATTAATCACTGTACGTCCCATTGGGACTAAACATTCACCTGTGATACTTGTTGTTATAAACACTCTTGTCATTATATATATATTATATGTTATATACATACATATCACTGGTATACTGATTTAAAATATGTACCATATACTAAAATATAAACTTAGCCTTGTTTTTTACTATATGTGAAGTTCTATTGTCATATCTGAGTTGTGTCTCTGCTCAAACTTCACATATTCTTGTTGCCTACATTCATTATACGTGGCGCTCAACACTCTGTTTGTGGTTTATGGAGAGTCTGATTCCAAGGAATCGCGAAAACAGTCACCCACACATTAAGACAGTAAACAAAAATGTTTAAAACAGCGGTTTGTCTAGTTTCTGCAATTCTTCCACAAAATTGACTTTCATTGCCATTCATTGCATAATGTAAATAATGGGTAGTCAAATTAGGGACAATTGAAATACTTTTTTAATTGCTCAACACAAGGGAGGAGACATGGAGTAAATGATTAGTTGTATTCAATGAATTTGACGCTGTGTACTAAAGTAATAGAGCATAACTCATAGAGATAAGGCTGCTGGCTGTCTTGGACGAACCTGATGTGGTGCATGTGTGTGTGTGTGTGTGTGTGTATGATTTTCGTCATCAAGAAGTGGGAGTGCGCTCTAATACAACACAGATGGAAACCAAGGAGGACAGACGCCAAACTAACTACCCCCGCCCATAACAACCTCGAGCACCATGTTCTCAACTGTTTAATGTGGAGTTAACAGACAGTAAAAACAATGAACATGAATTATCCACTGCTATTAAAATCTCTCTTGGTACTAAGAAAAGATGGAGCTATTCTTGAGACTAAGTGACTGATTTCCTGAGGAAGGGATGGTTTGAATGAAGAGGATAGTGGCTGTAACAAATGACTCCTGGTGCCGGCTGGTTAACCGCACAGATACGGTGTCACCCACTACCCATCAGCCTGCCTGAGGTCAGTGATGGTGTGAAAAATCAATAGTATGCCAGTATTTGTGTCACTCCACAGTTACCAGAATCAGTTTAAAAGTAGTAGTTAAAATAGTTACTATTGTATATAGTATATGATTATATATAGTACTGTGTGTGTGTGTGTGTGTGTGTGCGTAGGCTATATATATATATATATATATGCTCCACACACACTACACTATATATATGCTCCACACACATATATACTATATATATATATATATATATATATATATATATATATATATATATATATATATATACTGTTCATCTGTTTTGGTCCTTCTTTTTGGTGCTTGACACTTTGAGGGATCAGTAAAGTTCATCTTATCTTATCTTATCTATCAACATTATTCTTCACAAAAATGTTTGTTTGATTTTCTCTCTTCTGTTACAAAATAACTAAATGTGGATATAGGCCTAATATTTGTTTCACTTTCATGATTTCACAGTTGTTTGTCAAAATGGGACAAAATATCTCGAAAAAGGTCAAAGTAACATGTGAGAAAAGCTGAAAACTCTCCCACAGGCCTGTTTTCTGAAGCTTTTGTTTATTTATTCTTCTTTCTATTAATGTACAACGATAGCTGAAAATTTCCCGATAAAATAGATCCTTTCAAGTGAAGAGTGTGATTCGGCCCATTGCCCTCCTGCATCACTGGGACAGTCCCGTCGGTATCGGCACCGCCCAGCAGGCTGCATCATCATCCGTCCGGCCGGCCGCGTTTCCCCGCTGAGGTCACAGCAGCCCTCCCCCTGCGCGCACCGGCAGGACCGGGGAGCTCCGATAAAAACTTGGAGCAGAGGGTTAACCGGCTCAGTCCGAGCGACAAATCCGAAGGACGATCACAGTATTGCTGCAGAGACGCGAAGAAGTCTGCGATCCAGACGCTTTTTAAGTCGGTAAGAGCTGCTTTTTTCATCGTATTTGCTGTGCGCAGATGAGGAAAGACAGATCGGTGCAGACGGTGCATCGGCTTATTCTCTACTCCCTTGTGTTCTTCCTGCGGTTTAATCTAAAGTGTGACATTTTAACATCATTGTTATCTGAAGATGTGGAGCTCATTGGCCAGGCTTAGATGATGATACTTAAACATTTAGCATGCATCTGTTACATCTGTCTCATTTGCATTTGATAACAAGTAATTGAAATATTTCAGCCAGTAGTCTTTAAGTTGATTAAATCAACTAATATGGCTGGGCAATATCCACTGTTTTTGTGCAAAGTCTTACAGGTGAATCTTAAATGATTAGATAATCAGAGTTTTTAACGCTAATTATTAAAAATAAGTAAAATCTCATGTGAAGTGAAATATAGTGCTACTGTAAAGTAACCTGCAACTCTGGGTGACAGCGCAACAGTTGACTCAAGGCACACAGTTTCTATGGAGAATTATGGTGATATGAACTCATCTGGCTTCACATTAACTGTGTGTAGAGCTGAAACTGTGATTTCTGGATGACCATGTGGTTGCTCATTCTTTTGGCATCCCAGCACTTTCTCACTCTGACTTCAGCAGCTCTCTCCATGCACATCCAGCTGTTCAATCTGCCGGGAAGACGGCCACACAAATACCCTCACACACCCTCCATCCTCAGACGCGTCTCAGAGATCAGTACTTTGCGTCATCAAGGTCACTTTGAATGTTTTTGCAACACCAAAAAAAAAAAAAAAGAAAATCACAATGTTACAGACATTACAGGAACGTGTTGATATTGTGCTTTGCTGCTGTGCTTGTTATCGAGGAACATCCCTGCTTTGATACTGTGTTTCCTCTGTGTGCACGAGTGTATCTGCGTACCACTCTGAGCCAGATCCTGCACATGAGCGCCGTCATGCAGCCCTCTTATCAGTCTAATGAGCTGGATCTGCGTCTGAGGTGGACCTTTGGGAGTTCTCCTCCCTGGCATCCATCGGCGCTGAAACTCTCCGTCATACTGATACTCTGAACTGTTGCATGTTGAGTTTGCATCCATTATCTGCATTCCCGGCAGTGTGGCGGTCAGCTATGTTTGTGCCTGATGTTTGTGACTCACAGGATCAGCGGGTTGGGTCTTAAAGCTCTAAGTGAGGAGTAGGTCAGACAGGGGATGGTGCTGGATTAGACTGTGGGAACAATGAGCAGAGGATGACGCTGAATCCCTCAAGAGTCAGTAATTCAACACTGAGCTGCAGCCTTTACTTGAATCTTGAAGACAAACGCCCTCTTTCACACCGCTGCTCTTCCTCTCTGACTACATTTTTGGACTGTATCTTCATCTAATGAGCTTGATACTGGTTATAAAGCCATCAATGCCTCTATCTGTGTCTCTTCCTTCATCTCTCTCTGAACAGTCCTGGAAGCTGGGATGACTCAAGACTACTCACTGTCTTTCTGCTGACCTCCAGGATTTAATTTCATCTCCCTCCTCTCCTTCTTTTTGCCCTTCTCCCCCTTTCTCTCCCCCCTTTCCATCCTATCATCTCCTTCCACGTAGCTTTCTCACCATTATCTCCTCAGTTTCAACTCATTTCTAATGTCAACACCTGCTCTTTCTACCTGCTTCTTTTGGCCGCGGGCCTGTGTGTCTTTCTGATAAGGAGTTCAAAGCTTCTCTTCATGGAGGGAAGCTGTGAGACAACAATGCAGCCCTCTGTTCTTGGGGACTTTACAGAGAGGGATCACAGCTGGTTTATTGAAGCTTGACTGAAAACTCCTGAGTAAAGAATTCATAATGCTGGCTAAGAAGCTTACCGGCATGATATTGCATGCCATAACACATCATTAGCAAACATACTAGACACATGCAAACCTCCCAACTGAAGGAACAAGGCCTCAGCCGAGGCTATTGTAAAAGATCGAATCCCAGTGGGTCAAACCAGTTCAAACACATGTTGTGAGGTTCAGATTTACCGGAAAAGGACGCTGCCAGCCTGCTGTGACAGGAGAATGGTATTTACGATCCACAAATGTTAAGCTCTCCAAGAAATACTGTTGAGAAACCATCTTCAGGGCCAAAGAAAATCACACTATAAACATGCTTCAGTGCTCACTGTAAAGGTGTTTCCTCTGCCACTTCCTCTCCTGAGTGCCAGTGTGTGTGGGCAGTCCACCCACTCTGAGTCCTTTAGTAATTATCAGCTCTGACATTTGCAGATGAGAGAGAGGAAAACTGACCTCAGATGCTTTAAAGTGAACCTCACGGGCAGATGCAACTATGTTCCCTGCACGCTGTTTAACCATTCTCACCGTTTTAGACATTTTGGTCTTGTTACTGGAAGACAAGAATGTCTCACCTCTACTACCTCAGTGCAGCATCATCGTTACACATCCTCGTTAATGGTCCAGTGAAGATGTCAAAGTATGTGGTCAGCACTTAAGACCAGTTCCTTGAAATGCACTGAAACTGCACACTTAGAGGGAGTGAATGACATTTGCAATCAGCTTTGTGTGTGTGTGTGTGAGAGAGAGAGAGAGAGACTTTTAATGTGTGTCTGTCTTATCATATGTTGCAAGTGTTTGCTCGACTAATGTGGGGCATCCTAAAACCGCTGTTGTGAAGCCGCGGCTGACTCACAGTCTGGCTGCTGCTGCTCCAAAGATGTTTTCATTTCTTCCGTTCATATTTGACCTACTAGGGGAACCACACTCTCCTCAGGCTGCATACTTGGTTGTACATGTTTCAACTATTAACTGATTGGGTGTAACAGACAAATGCCTTAACCCTATGAGTGCTAGTTGGCGATGGTGCCCTCCTTGCTTTTTAATAGAGGCTTGCACGTGAGCCGATTGCTGTATTAGTCACCATATCAATAGCTCTGGTTCTTATGAGCAAAATGAACTATCGTTATTGGTTGTAACCCCTCCTGATGTGTTTTTATGGTGATCCAAGTATGTGTGCATCAAAGTTTGATTGTGTCCCACTTTCCTTAATGGGAGAAGAGGCTGTAAAGTGACTGCTGCTATTTATTGGTTATGATGCTCTTATAAACTATTACCAATCAAGGTCAGAAAGGTTAGTGACATAGTTTGACTTAAACCTGAATTACACTAATCAGTGATACATAATAGCACTGATTGGTTAGATTACGGTTCGGTATTGAGCTGTCACATCTATTTGACACCTTCAAATTCTGATAAAACTAGTTTCTAACAGAAATGATCCTGAACAAACCTAAATCCACGTAATGTATGTCTTCATTTTCAAGCAGCCTGAGTTATCCTGTTTGCAATTAATCTATTTTCTAAGCTGATAAGAGATTTTCAGAATCATATAGATGCATGTAACACAAAAAACACAACTTTCTTAAGAGGTGAGCACCTCTAGGACGTTAGTTCCATTCAATTAAACTAAAAGAGCAGCCACAGTTTTTGTTTGTATCCTAAATATCCTAAATGAGACTTTTTCAAGTATGTGTTTGTTTTTGGTGTCTGTGTCTGTTCTTATGCATTACATACATAATGAATGGTTGTAAGACAGACCAGAACAGCAGCTAAAACTCAGGCCACTTGCATTGTGGGATGGTCACAGGAGCAGTGCTGATGGCGCCCAAACAGGGCCTCTGCATGCCAGATACCACAGACTTTAAAAAAGGGTGGGATACACATATGTTCATGCCTGATGTGTGCATGCTGGCGCGTGTTTTTGTGCGTGCATGCGTTGATATGTACACACACTTCCGAAATGCATGGGGCCTGCGCTGACAGTGTTGTAGCAGGAAACACATGTTTTTAGCTGACAGTGCTGGGGCGAGGGGACGGAGCTGAACAGCTGCACAAAGGAAACAAAAAGGAAACTAGTGTGTTGTTGTCAGTGAGGCTCAGTTGGGGGGTAAAAGCGCAGGTCAACAGGGTGTTCACTTGTTTGAGGCAAGGATAGCTTTCAAGGGACCCGTCCTCTTAACGGTGAGTGTGTGAATGCATGTCTCTGTGCTTTAAAAGTCAGATCCTGGCAGGGAGTCTTTGTCCCAATGAACAATAGCAGAACCAACCATAAACCCTTGTGTGTTGGAGTGTTGATTAGCTCCACGTTCCTGAGCACTTTGTGTATGTGTGTGAGGGAGGGTATGTTTGTGTGTGTCTGCGTGGTTGCCAGCGTAGCTGTTTTACCTCACTGATATATCAAAACGCACTGGTGTTTTCTATTAGCTCGGTCGACCGCAGAAGGTGAGTCAGTGGAGAACCAGCCGAAGAGGAGAGAGGAGAGCATAAAGACGTGCAGGCGTGTATGCACGTGCTTCTCGCTGTACGTCTGGGTCTTTGCATGTATGTGTCTGTAGAAGAAATGTCTTCTGGTTATTTTTAAGGCCACTTGAAAGTTTTCACGATATGCAACTTTCTTTTTCTTCTCTTTCCCATTTTCCTCTCTTGTACTTTGTTCACTTACCCCCTCCTTCATTTTGTGACTCATGTTTACTCACACTTGACTGAGGAGCAACAGCTGCTCTTCTCTATACTTCTTTTCTGCATAATGTGCTTTAAACCATAAAAGAGGAACAAGTCTGATATCAGAATTTTTTTCCCTAAGTTTAAAAGGGAAATATGAGTGTTTTCTTGCTCTAGGCTTTCTTTTCTGCTTTCCCATAGTTCTCTTTTAAGTCCAAAGCCACTTCATCCTCCTGCAGCTGCTGCTTTGCTCCGTCGTTAAAGGAATGCTGTCAGTACGGCGCAGAAACTCTCTGCTGTGCGTGCTGCCTTTCATCGCTCCAGGGATGTCCAGATTGTGTTGTTTGATGCAGTGGTCGGCGTCTATTTTTTGCATAAAGTGAAGATAATCTGCTTCCTGTTAATTCCCAGTGGGGAAGTTATAGATGAATAGTGATAGAGGGGAAATGAATTGACAATGACATTTACAGCACAACTTTGTAGAGTTCATTCTCCTATCAGACCATCCTATAAAACTTCCTGTTTGAGTGAGAAGACAACATAAACTTCAAGAAACTAGAAATGACCTCAATTCCCACAAGCACCCCACCTTGCCCACCCTTTCCTCCCCAGTGGGCTCCCTCAATGGTGGGCGTTGGGATGAAGGAAGGAAGGTGGACAGAGAAACAGTACAGTCGGGAGATGAGTGAGCAGTGTCGATCGTCTTCCTGCAATTGTTGGCTCAATAAAAATGTCAAATTCATGACAACAGATTTACACAGACAGACATGCAACAATAAAATCCAGGCTCAGTCACTCACTCGCCTCACTGAATAGAAGTGAATTGTCTCTGTCAGTTGAGGGTTTTACGCTGTGGCCAATGTTTTCATTACGCTTGTGTGTGTGTTTCCTACACATGACCATTTAAAACTCTATTAGCTTGTGAAATCTGTCAAGTCTTTCTAATATGTATTTCTATTCTAATTGCAGACCCTTTGAGTTGAAGACCACTCCAGTAGCCATGACCAGAGCACTTGGTCCCCTAGTACTCCTCTCTGTTCTCTGCTGCTACCTAGCGGACAATGTAAGTACTACGCGCTTATCATGTGAGGAACAACAAGTGGTTTTGCACATTTCAGCACATTAACTACAAATCCTGCATCCTTAACAAGGGCTTACTATAATCCATTTCAAATCTCTTGTGGTTTGTAATCCGTCAGGGAAAACAGTTAATCTGTCTAATGTATTTGCACTTGTGTTTTTGCTGCGTGGTGAAGCAGTTTTGAGCATTAACTTGTTTGAAAACGCCTCCTTGGTTGTGCCCTCGAGTGCTTCAACATCTTAAATTAAGAGTCAGCTGCTGGACAGCAACATTTTAAATACGAAAAGGTGGTTCATTAATCTTTTGCAGAATAAATTTTCTTTTTTTTTACTGTTGGTTGGTTCTGAAACAACATGTCCTGCAGCCCACTCTCAAATCTTGGGTATGGCAGCAAGTGATGTTTGACTAAACCTGCAGACGGCGACAGTAAATGCTGATTGCTATGAGTTGCCTACTGTGCGAGAAACAAGCGTCAAGTCTGCAAGTTTATTTTCACAGGGTCCTGTAGAAATGACATAAAAGCACTGGCTGTCTGGGGTAAAAACCAACGCCATGCAACCAGTTCCCATGCACTGCTGCTCTGTGTTTAACGCATGTCTTTCTGCTGCAGGTGGAGCTGCTCCGCTCTAAGAGAGGGACTCGTTTTTACCGAGGTGAGCCAAACAGGCAGCCAGCTAGACGGACGCTTTTGATTGTTCATATCAAGAAGTCTTCACCTTCCTTTGACACCTCCTGTGAGCCCCATCACACTTCTGTTTGTCCTGCCTAACAACACCACCATCATCACCATCAGCATCCTCAGATTCTTTTAATCCACTGCTGTTATTTATGTGTTTGTCTTCCTCTCTGCTTTCGTACCTTTATATTTGCAACTGCTTTTTATGTGACACTGATTAAGTTTTCTTAATCTTGGCTGTATACTTATTGTTTGTGTGTGTTTGTGTGTGTGTGTGTGTTTTCTCAGTACATTGTGTGGATAGTCAGACGTCAGCAGTGCGTAGCTTTGGGGACACTTGGCTGCGATGGAGGGGACAGCGTGTGGAGTATTGCCGTTGTGCATTAAGGGGACGAGAGCGTTGTCATGTTGTGCCCGTCATCAGTGAGTGTGACATGGACGCATACACACACAAACATGTGGACTGGCTGATTTGTCTTTCTGTCTCCTCTCTTTCTAATCAATCTTTTTTTTGCTTGTAATGAGAAGAATATGATCTTTTTTTTTATTTGTCTATCACTCTGCTTGCCCATCCTTACTGACCTCTCTGTCCTTGCCATTACCTCGGATGATTATGTTTTTATTGGCTCGCCTCGCTCACGTGTCCAAAATCCCTGTTATTTCAGTGCATCCAAATGCCAAGCTGTTGGGTTTCTGTGTTTTTGGGTGGGCGTCGTTTAGTCTGAGATTGTTTGAAATACTCGTGCCAGACAAGCCCTTGTGTGCACTTTCACCCCCATTGACGAATTCTGTGAAGCATGGCTGCCCCTCCTTCAGACAAATTACGACCACATTTGCTGTCTGCCAAAGTGCACCGTCTGTGAGCTCATACCACTGGGAGCGAGTGGGGCGCTGTTATTTTGAGCGCAAGCCTTTAGGAAATGTTGAAACAATAAATGAAAAACCGAACTGGTGATGGCATGAAACCAGTTCTGCTCTAGAAAGAAACCCTCGGCCTAACGTGATATTTTAAAAGCGAGGCTATGAGGAAGTTTGCTAGCATGAAACATGAGAATCTGAATAATCCAGAAACACAGACGTGTGAATACTACTCAGTGTTTCTACGTCAGATGTGACCCATGAGACCAAACCCGCAGATTGGTGGTCGTGGCCAATCAATCACAATCTGATTATTCAGATTGTTTGTGTGCTGGAGAACTGAATGATGAAAGACTGACTAACTAACTCTGTCTGCCTCTTCCAGACTGCTACGTGTCTCAGTGCTATAACGGAGGAACCTGTAAGGAGGCAGTGTACACTTCAGACTACATTTGTCAGTGTCCTCCAGGCTTCAGTGGGACTCACTGTGAAATCAGTAAGTAGTCAAAAACCCTCTCATCTAGGGCACAATTATACCTCCATTAGTCTATGTTTTTTGTTTTTGTCCAACCAACAGTCCAGAATCTCAGATATTCAGTTTATAATTATTTCAAACAGAGAAAAGCAGTAAATCCAATTTTCTGTTAACCAACTAATCCGTCATTTCAGCTTTACTTTAATGTCTAGTCTTCCTGTGCTGCAGCAGGTACACCCTGGCTATTCCACTATGTCTAGTATTTGGACTCGCGATGCTTTAAAGCCACAATAAACCCAGCTGTGTCTATAACAACACTGATTAAAACGTTCTACAAACTTGTTAATGACTGCAGATAAAGTCACAGTCTGACCGTGTGACTCAAACAGTAGGTGTCATGGGCCTGTGGTTTGGACGGAAGAAGAAAGGGTCATAAACCATGGAAAGACATTCTGGGATATGAGTGTTTTTGTTTCTGCGGGTGACTTTTTGAGGCTTTAGGGACACCCCACCCTTTCAGTGGGATAATTATTCAAACCTCAGTGGTCGCAGCCAAGTAATTTCAGCCAAAGAGTAATGAGTTTCATTGGCCAGACTCAATAAATCTGATTGCATTTACAGTCATCATAGTTTATGTTTGGTCAGTGTTCTAAACCACTAATTGGAAAAATACAATATAAATTCCATTAGGGTACAAGTTGTGATTTTAATGCCTTATATAAGAAATAATAACAATGTTTTCATAATTTATCCAGATATTTTGAAATGGCTTAAGTTTTTCCAGATCCAATAAATATGCTTTATAGAGTCAGAATAAATGAATTAGGTCAGTTATTAGAGCGATATCAGTCTCATTAAAAATGAATGACAGTATATCCGATTTAACTTGGTCTCCTTCTCCAACAGACACCAAAGAGAGCTGTGTAACGGGGCAGGGTGAAGGGTACCGCGGCACATGGAGTATCAGCCATTCAGGTGCAGAGTGCATCAACTGGAACTCTACGTCTCTGAGAGGAAGGAGGTTCACAGCTAGAAAAGTGGACGCCAGCAGTCTTGGCTTGGGCAATCACAACTTCTGCAGGTATGTGGCCAGTGTGATCTGCTTAACTGAAACGCTAAGTATAAATAAGCAGGAAAATGTCCAGAGGACAGGCAAGAAACAGGCAAAAAGGCTTAAACTCTATGACTAAGATGGCCTAGAAGATCTGACAAAGAGTAGGTTGAAATAGGGCGGTATATACAGTAGGGAATGAGAGGTGGGTGATGTGACTATCTGTCTAACTTTGCAAAACCATGTTGGGATGATGCATTTTAAGTCTTTTTGGTTTAGAACATGCATGTTTACTCATGGTCCCTGCCTTCCTTATCCCTCCTCAGGAACCCTGACCATGACAGCTCTCCTTGGTGTTACATCTATCGAGGCACTCAGATCGTCTGGGAGTTTTGTTCCATGCCCAAATGTCCCGAAGGTATAGCTTTACTAAAAGCTAACAATAAGCTGAAATAGTAATACTTAAACAAGCAATGGCTTCACCATTTTATTTCTATGTGTGTTTTTGAGCAGATAGGTACCAAGAATGTGTGCTGGGCTCGGGTCAGTCATACAGAGGCACAGCATCTGTCACTAAGAGCGGCTCTCGCTGTCTCCCCTGGGACACCCCCGCTCTCAAGCGCAAGCTTAACAATGCTTGGAGAGCTGATGCATTGGAGCTGGGGCTGGGCAGCCACAGCTTCTGCAGGTAGCAATGCCAGGATACACACTAGGATAACACAAACACACATGAAAGGTTCCCCTTGCATGCAGAGAGATCAGGATAACTCATGTTTTTATTGCATTCCTTCTTCCTTTATCCAATAGGAATCCAGACGGTGATGTAGGCCCCTGGTGTCACACTTACAAGAACATGCTGCTGACCTGGGAGCTGTGTGACATACCTAAATGCTGTGAGTTGCCTTATTATCATTGTTTGATTTTGCAGCAATGATGAAGCACAGAAGTCATGTGTGGTGTCCTGTCAGACTGCCCATACCTGTCGTCTCTTTTTTTAGCGAGGCGCCCATCTATCATCACCACTTCCGGCCCACGTGCCCCCACCCCTAACAACAATAACAGAGGTAGGACATCTTCACATCCAATGAAAATCACTGTTTCCTCTAATGTGTCTGGTGTGTCGTAACCATCACCAACCATTTAACCATCACCCTGCAACCTGTCCTGTCTGCAGCAACATGTGGCCAGCGGTTAGACAACACCCTGAACCGGCCGGCGTTCCGCATGTTTGGGGGCAGAGAGAGCGACATCACGGAGCAGCCGTGGCAGGCAGTCATTAACGTCTACCAGGCCCGTCTCAGGCAACACTTCCACCGATGTGGAGGCATCCTCATTGACTCCTGCTGGGTCCTGTCTGCTGCACACTGCTTTGAGGAAAAGTAAGAATGACACTCATCCCTCACACATGCAAACAAAGTCACAGAAAGTACAAAGTTAGTATGGTGGGCATGCGGCATACAAACAGCATATTCTCCGTCTTTTTCAGTGATAAAGTAGAGAAGTTGGAAGTGATTTTGGGAAGAACATTTCGGAAGCAGAATTCCACCAGCGAGCAGATTTTCAAGGTTGAGAAGTACTGGATCCATGAGAAATTTGACAATGAAACATTTGACAATGACATTGGTGAGTGAGTGCGGATAATGTTCTATATATTTCTGTTACTATGCAGCATCACGTCAGATTTTCATGAACTAAAGGAAAACAGAATTTTGAAATAGAGTTTGAAAATGGTGCACCCAGATGAAACGACGCTATAAACTGAATAATGAGAATTAAATGCGACACTTCAGCAGCCACGTTTTCCCTCAGCTGTGATGATGTGGAACCTTAAGTGGGCAGCGAAGCCTTGTTAAAACTTAAAATCGTCACTCAGTCTCCATCCCAAATGTCACCGGTGCATTACCCTGACTTTCCTCTGGTCACTTTCCACTTGCAGCCCTCTTGAAGCTGAAGACGGACATTGGCATCTGTGCTGTAAACTCTCCGGAGGTTTTTCCTGTGTGTCTGCCTGAACGTGGGCTGGTGCTGCCTGACTGGACTGAGTGTGAGATCTCAGGCTATGGAAGAGACACAGAATGTAAGCAAACACCCCACCTAATTCATTGCATCCTCTACTGTTGCATTCTTACTCTTGTGGCAGATGTTATCTCACGAGCAAGTTGGTGGCAGTGACTTGATTGACCAGCAGAGGGCAGTGTAAGCTTTTCCACAAACCTTAATTGCACAGGAGGATGTTTAGCTGAATGTTAGTGAGTCTGACTCACTGATCCTTTATCTGATTATTTTGCAAGCTAATTTAAAGACTCTCTCCACAGTTTCTGCGGAGTACTCTGAGCGTGTGAAGAGAGGTTTCGTTCGCCTGTGGCCCAAAGAGCGCTGTGTCCCAGATGTGCTCTCTGGACGCCCAGTTACCTCCAACATGCTGTGTGCAGGTGACACCCGAGGCCTGGACGATGCCTGCAAGGTAAGAACGCCTGATTTTAACACTTAACCTCCTCCTGAAATCAATGCTGATGACATTCCTCCTTCTAATTCTTCTTTTTTGCTTCTTGAACTTTGCCCACAGGGAGACTCTGGCGGCCCGCTCGTCTGCAGAAACAATGACAAGATGACTCTGATGGGTGTGATCAGCTGGGGCGATGGGTGTGGGCAGAGGGATAAGCCTGGGGTCTACACACGTGTCACCCATTACATCGACTGGATCAATGGCAAAATTACAGCAAACCCGGTCTAATGTAAGAGAGACCAAAAGAAGATGTTGTTGGATGACCACACCCATAAACGCAGTGGGTAAACCACCAGACATGTTCACCATTGAGAAGACAGACAGAGATCCACAGGACTCTGATTCTGTTCATCTATTGATCTAAGCCCAACCTGAAGGAGGTTTTAAACCAGCAGGACCACTCCTACTGAGACGCACATGGGGGACTTCAGTCATGAGTTTTCAGGCTCAATGCAGCTCTATGTTCTCATGTTTTCTCTTTCTTACTGGGATGGAAACACAGGACAATCTCTATTTCCTCCTCCTGGGCCACCTTAATCTATGATTTCTCTCTCTTCTTGTATACAAAGTTGTGTTTTCAGATTTTTGTGTCCAACAAACTGGAGGTTCAGGCTGTAAATATAGGAAATATCAGTATGTTCCTCTGCTCTATCCAGCAGGCTTTACGTTGGTTTATAGAAGAAGTCACAGTGATAGACTTCAGGTCAGTAGCACTTTTAACTTCAAAAGAGCACCTCACTCAACATTAGCATTTAGTTTGCACAGTACAGCGAGTCACATAGGAATTTAGGCATTTTTGAAAGTTCTGTGCAAAGACTGCGTCACTGTCGTCTAGATTTGAGGTTGTGTTGTCTTAACCAGTTTTATTGCAGCATCTGCATTTGCAAGGGGCATTTGAGGAGTTCCAGACCTTCACCCAAAACACAGAACTTATCTGCTGGTTCAGATTCTGCTTGGTTTTTTTTTTGCAGTTTTAGCTCCCTGACGCCTTGTTGACGGGAGTAGATTTGGACAGGTGGAAGCAGGAAACTCTGAGATACTCACTCCATTCAACAAACCTGTGTCCTGTTAGCTGAAGCATGAAATCTCAGCTTTTCTCAGTATTTTTTTTTTTTTAACCAGATTTCCAGAGCACTTCTCCACCAGACACCTGGGTTGAGCCCAGCATGTATATATGCATGTACATTGTCTGCAAATTGCTTTTATATTGAAAATAACTGGGGGCTGTTCTCTTTGGAATACTTTTAAAATGCTTATTGACTGCAAAGCTGATCTCCTTAACAAACTTACTTAGTTCTGTGACTGGGGTTTTAGATGTTTTGTACAAAGTTAATATTTATGTGTATTTTATATTGTTTTTATTATCTTGTACTGTAGTTTAATAATTTATTGTCACCGTCATTATAACCTAGCCACATACTCCTTTGTCAAGAAATAATATTTGGAATAAATCTTTTTATGCTTTCTGACCTTGTTGTGGCATTTTATCATCTTCATTAAAGCACTGATAAATTCATTACACCATGACAGCTTACAGATCACTAAGGTGAGAAAAAAGGTTTATCAGCCTCAGCATGTGGATAATTAAATGACACAGTCTATACATATCAGTGGAATTCATTTTTAGGGCTGAGTTTTGTGTCATTAGAACATTTCTGTTTCGACATTCACCCATATTTCACATACTGGAACATTACTGGAACTTGTCTGCATTTGCAAACCCTTACTGCAACATCCGTAAATCAGTGAAAGTAATTTTCACAGTGTGCTTGTTCTTTGGCCTTTAACATTTAGCACAGCTCTCTGCAGATTACTCATTAAATGGTATCAATACAGAAAGAGTATGGAATTTCATGCATTAGAAAGAACAGCATTCAGAGTTCAAGGTCAAAGCTGAATTTTTCATCCAGTTTGTGTTTTTTAACCATGTATCAATGCGGTATCTCTACTTAATCACAATTTAGCTT
Organism: Chelmon rostratus; assembly: GCF_017976325.1. Taxonomy (NCBI): domain Eukaryota; kingdom Metazoa; phylum Chordata; class Actinopteri; order Chaetodontiformes; family Chaetodontidae; genus Chelmon; species Chelmon rostratus. Next base: position 15,022,129 of record NC_055662.1, on the reverse strand, counting down.
ACTTTGCTTTACTTATGTCATGCGCCCGTATCCAAAGTTAACAATTAATTCCTCCTTTTGATTGCAGATAGAAGGAGATGTTATTTACTAGGTGCAGTGAATTATATCAAATGGCCATTAGCAGGTTGCAGTAGGGAAATCTGGAGCCATGTTTGAGCTGTGTGGTGGCTGCAGCTCAGTCCTGCAGCAGGTGAGGCTGTCTGACACAAGTAGGAAATGCAAATGAGATCAGTTAGAGCTGCTCTTCACTCTCTCCTTTCTGTATCGCTCACTTTCAATCTTCTAAACCATTTGCATCCAAACGGCCGAAACAAAGACATTTCCTCATGACTTGAGGTGTGCGACTCGACCCCAAATCATGACAATGGTAAAGTATTGTTTTATTTTGCTTAACATTCTGATAACTTTGGGTGGAGTGAGAAGGAAGTGAGCCGGTGTTGTCGATGGCAGTGTTAGTGCTGCAGCAGCTGTGTCCGCTGTAAAACTTCCATGTTGTTACTTTTATTTCAGCATTTTTTCTTATGGAGTTCTGAATGGGCAAGAGATAACATGGCAGCTACACTGTTAAAGTTGTGATTGTGTGGGAGTGTGAAGGCAAAGAGTAAAAAGAACCCAGATGACTAGTGTTTGCACCTGAAATCACCTGAAAGTGGATACTGCACACCTACAGGCACCTGTAATGTGTTTTACTGTAAAGTTAGCTGAAAGGTCAAACTGGTTGGTTAAACTTTCTTTTATGTTTTTCCTCCAGAAAATCAGTTTCTTTGTTGACTAAGTTAGTTAGTTTATCAGATTTTATTCAAACATATTTCAGTGTGATTTACTGGGGCCTTGATTACAAAATTGAATCAAATTGGAACTCTAGCAAGCAAAAATGTGCGTATGTTCATTTTGTAGTAGTGTCAGTTCTACATACTTGACCATAAGAAGGTGTTCAGTCAGACATGGTGATGGAGTTCAGTCTGTAATGTTTCATGTAGGGAAAGATGAACAACAACGACCGTGTCTGATTCTAAGAGCAGTTTGTCCTTAAATGTTGGTTCGTTTAATTCTGCTGTCTCGTGCAAACAGGGGTCCTTGTAGAGATTCCAGCAAGTAAAAGAAACATTTGTATTTCATTTGACAGTGAGAATATGTCTGAGCATAACACGTCTGGGGAACATTAAATCTAGACCATGCATGGATAACTGTGTATAAGTGATATTAAGTGATCCAGATATTTCTCAGATGGGGTTTTAACACAGAATCTCTGTGGTCTCTCGTGACCCTTTTTAGTTTGATAACTAAAACTGTACATGTAGTATCTTAATATCTCTATAATGTAGAAACATTGAATATTATAGAACAGTAGCTGGTTATTTTCTATTGGTATCTAATGTAATTACTTTTGATAAGACAGATACACTATTTCTATTGTCTGAATAGTGGAACATTTGAATGATCAGTCAGTCTTGTCCTTGTTTGCATCAGAGTTCACTTCATGGTCCCGTGACTTTTTCCTTTTTCCTCCTGTCGGTCTCCTGGACCACTGCAACACTTGTCACTGAGACTCGACAGGTGGTTTCACAGCTTTCCCATCAGACAGAAGTTAAAACAGGTAGCAGCTCAACGCTGGTTGACACAAAGCAGAACGCTGCCACTGTAACCTGACCCAGCCTTACCGTGCAGGTATTTTTGGAATTACTGTGTAAGGAAAAGGATATAAATAGCAGAACAATAATGTGGTTCTCTTTGTCCTTTTTATCACCTCTCAGCTGCTCCTCATTTATCAAGAGAAAGCTGATAAAGGCAGCTAAAAGCTCTGCAGTCCCTCCCTCGCTATAATAATTGACTTAACACCAACACTTCCTCTACGTCGCCGGGCACTGTGGGAAAACAGATACTGTCGCTCCACTTCCTGATATCGCTTGACATGAGTGTTTATCTCTGCCACCTCCTGCCAACCTTGGTCGCATCCCTGCAGATTAACTTTTCTGTGTTTTAACTGATAATACGTGTCTGCCTCAAAACAGCACTGACTTAATTAACTGAGAATTAACTGAGGCAGCAATCAAAAGCCATAGAGATACAAAATATGTTACAGTGCGAGCACTGAAACTCTGCCCTCCTATTTAACATTTATCAAACGAATGTGAGCAAAAAAAAAAATTACTGGTGAGAAAAAGATTTACTTCTGTAAAAATACCACAGTGCAGAAATATTCTGTCACATGTCATGCATTCAAATCTTTACTTCAGTAAAATTGTATCAGCATTAATATACTAAAAGTACCAAGAGTCAAAGGACTCATTATGCTGTGTGGCTCATTTCAGAAAAATGTTTATTATATTATTGGATTACAATTGTTGATGCATTAATGTATAACATCACTTTAATGTTGTAGCTGGTAAAGGTGGACTATTTACTTTATATACTGGAGTTTGTAAACTTCCCCTGGGATCAATAAGTCTGAAATGAAACTGAACTTAAGTACAGTATTTGTGTAAATGTGCTTGTGTGCTGAATAAAGCTCTATTGTCCATCATGGTGACCTTCTTGAAAAAGCAGCCACTGACTCAGGTGATGATGAAGCTGATAGATAACTAAAAGTAAATGATTACCTGCCGGGAAGGCGGTTAAGTTTACTCGTCCATGTTACACCTCTGAAGATTTACCTGAGCTTTCTGTGTTTTTCAGAGCTTCTTTGGAAAACTGAAGAACCTGTAAGTGCTGTCTTCAGTTTTGCTGTTAATTTATTATGCATGAAATAAAAATGGTACTCCAGCACCTTACCTCTCCTCTCTCCGCCAGACACAGTGGACCTCCGGCTCCGCCCAGAAGGACGGGTGAGATTTAACCTCACCTTTGAATGATGGGAAACATGTTTTGACCCCTCCCGTCCTTATTGCCAATCAATGTCTTTTTTTTCTCCAATCGGTCTGTTTCAGACAACAATGCAGGGTGGCCACAGGATGAGTTTGTAAGTAGGGAGGCAACCAGTCCCTGAATGTGTGCTTTTACATTCACATGTTATTAAAGCTGCTACATGTGGCATTTTTAAACAGCTTTATCTAAATCTCACGGCCTTGTAACTCCAATTCCCATGAGCTCTGCCTCCTTTTGTGAGAGATACCCTGATGCTGCTTGTGACAAGTGTTTCATTTTCTATTTTGCTCATTTTAGAGTATTAATGTGGTAGTGACCTCTTGTGAAAATGCTAATTCTAATGGCAGGATGACGAGGAAGGTGACATGTATGAAGCGCCTCCCTGTGAGCGTCCGGCTGTGAAAGTCCCACAGCGACAAGTGGAGGAGAATGTTTATCTGGGTAACAACGCTGCACTCAGTCATTACTGCACAAAGGGCCGGGCGGCAACAGGCCCTGTTCAGCATAGATAACAAGACAATATACAAATAACCTCTTCCCTAAAATTCTGTTGCTGTTTGTGTAGAGAGGACGTCCAATCCTGCTGTTCCACAGAGGCAGGCTGCTCCTCCACCCAGACCAGGCAAAGCCATGGTAACAGCAGCTCAGTGTCCTGGAAGTCTGTGTCTGTGTGTCTCTGCATCTGCCGAATGTGTTTCAAGATCTGCTCTAATTCAACAATCTCACCTCTGTCATCCAGAAACCTCAACACCGGGCTGAGGAGTTCTTCTACGACTCCAACACCAAAAAACGTGAGTCGCTCATCTGCGCTCATTCATTACTGCGTAAGCCGCCTCTCTTCACCTCTGTAACCCCTTTCTTCAATGTGATACAACTACACCCTTCTGCCCACCAGCACCTGAGATCGACAGGAACGAGAAGCCCGGGAGAAAGAAGATGATGCCTCCTCCACCAGTCCGCTCTGCTCCTGCTCCAGTCCCTGCCTCCAACACTGAGGAAGGTGCAGTAATCACTTCCACCAACACAAATAAGCCTTTCATGGAGGTAATTCACCAGCCTGAAAATGACTGTTGACTGAGGGGAAGGCAAACGTCTGACGTATGAATGAGGCCATATGTTGCTGCACACCTGCTGTTTTGTAGATCTTTCCCAGGGAAAAACCCTCAGGACACACAGAAAAATTGTGTCTAACTAACAGCTGTTAGTTTGGAATAAATAAATACAATCGGAACTGTGGTGGAATTGTTAAGCAGAGATTGCACTGAAATGAAGAGGAGAGTGCCACCTAGTGTAGTGCCAGAGAGCTGCACCTTGAGTGCCTCATGAGCAAACTGATTACAAAGTGATCTACAAAGGAAGAAAGCAATCATCACTTTGCAGTAAAATGAAGAAGCTTAAAAGACCTTTCCATTTAATCTCATGAAATGTGGCTAAGAAGACAATTTTGCAAAGCTGGAAAAGCAGAACAAATTATGTATAAATGTATAATCCTTTGAAAAATCCTAGTTACCAACCAGTATACCACAGCTACACAGTGAAGCTTATTCATCAGCAGTCCTGCTAGTTATCACTATGTGCAGTGCGGGGGTGGTTGATCTTGTCCAGTTCTGCCCCGTTATGTGCTTTGCTCTACTATTTTTGCATTCAATGCCTCCACCTGTGAGGATAATAATGTAATATTATGTTATTAATAATAAGATAAGAAGCCTCAGGATTAACTAACTGAATAATTTACTGAAGGGGCGACACAGTCTCTGGTTACCTGTGTGTGACTCCATGCAACTCTTTCTCATCTTTAAAAGCTTTTATTGTTGCCGTGCACCACAGGCAGAGGCTCATTTGATAGCACATCAAATCACTGCTAGTATTTTCTTTCTGCATTTCAGATGTGTATCTGGATCCAAATGAAGAACAGGTAGGTCACAGAGCTCAGTGAAAGGTAGGGATGTTTTTAAACCCTGATCCCAATTTCATTCTTTTAATATTTAATATTTCTATATTATCTGTCAACCAACACCAAGCCAATGTCTGTTTATCTTTTTATTTTTTTAAGATTAGTAAAGCCATTCAAAAAAGACCAGCAGATTTTAGTAAATCCAACCTGCATCTCAGGTTTTCCTTGATGGCTTCATGTAATGTTTTGTGTAGTTCTATGCAATATTGTGCATAATATGTGTGCAGAGGAGAGAAGCTATGGACAGGAGTCAGACAGCCTCTCATTATCTCCAGTTTGAACTAAATACTGAAGTTCAGGTGCAGTTTCCTGCAGGTCTCAGGTGTTGCACCTGAGACCTGTCACTGAAAGAGGAACAAAATGACTACAGGCAGCACTTCTTTTCAGCCTGAGGGTCTATGACACGTCTGTGCCCAGGGGTCCGCTGTTTCATAACACATCCACAAGGCCAATGCACTTTAGCCTGAGCAGACTTAATGCAGCTCTTTGCTTGGGTTGAGGGAAGGATTCAAAGACTGGTTTAGGTAATTTAGGTCAGCATTAGAGAACAGTGGCTAAGTAGATTTAAGTAGATCTAAAGGGCTTAAAACACCATTTAATGTTAGTTCAGTCCGAGACACATACACGGAGGAATTGACCCTTTATAGCACATGGTTAAACCGTCATCAGGACGACTCTGATGGAACCTTTTAAAGAATCAGTGCAGCAGAAAGGAGACAGGAAGTCTTAGACAAAACAACAATACCAAAAGCTTATTACTCAAGGAGGATGCAGCTAAAGAAATGACATGAGAGTATAAGCAGAGTAATAATGATAAGTGTCGGGTTATAATGGCCGTGCTGCACACGTGCAATGAAACAACTCATGTCAGCCAACTTTTACAACATTTCACGATGTGCATTGATATATATGCTCCTATATATTATCAATAAATGATAATATTTGTCTTTTTGTGTTTCAGGAAGATAACGATGACCTGTATTTAGAACCTACAGCTGGTAGGCTGCATCACACTTCACTAAAACTAGTTCAGAGATGTTAATTGTGACAATCAGACAGTTGCTTAAACTGCAATTTGCACAACAGTGGTATGTGTTGTTTCCTGTCTCCCTGCTCCTCAGCTTGCCCTCCTGCCCCTCGTGGGCTGATGAGGATGCAGCCATCTCCCATGACAGCACTCGTACCTTCTCCCATACCCATGTAAGTGCGCTTCAACCTGGGCCAAAGCAGCTTTTGACCTGCTGCCTGACCAGAGCACGGTGATGTGCACTAACCTCATGTAACCCGTGATACAATCTGTCTGCATAGCTTCATACTCTATGTAACATCAGGCACTGATGCTGCTGCGTTTTCGCAACAAAATGCAAATGTGGCAGATATAGTGATGGCGTTGTTCAGTAAATTCCTGGTAATAAACATGCAATGAAAATGAACATTCTGTCTGTCTGCAGGATGAAGCCTCCGGTTCCCAGGGCTAAGTCTGTGAGTGTCTATTCATCTCAGTGCTTAGTCTTATCATTTCCTCACACTAAGCTCTGTTTTCATTTAAAGTAAGACTGTCAAGATAGAGGCTGAATTAGAAAGTTTTCACTCTTACTCACTTTTATTTCCTCCCTTTCAGAGTTCACTCTTGCCCTCCTTGAATGAGATACAAACAGGTAAAGGCCACATGTTCTTTACTGATTAAAAACTGATCAAATACCAGTACAAACCACACTCTTTCAAACTAATTCAGTAATGACAAAGAGTGCATATCTTACCTCTTCAGTTGAAGCAAGACGTGGCACGTTTCCTACCAAACTCCCTCCACCAACTCCCAGTGTTAAGCCCCCTCTGCCTGCGAACCTGAAGGAAGCCAAACCCAGGTAAGAGGTGAAGAATACAGACGGGTGGAGAGGTTTGTTAGACAGTCAAGCTGCAATGACTTACCAGCTTCTTTTTGCAGTCAACACCATCTGCAAGTGCGTGCACACATCAGAATTAAATGCAGTGTATAATATTAGCCTTCCCGTCTTTATTCCAGCCCTCCAAATCCTCCTGTGGCAGACACTAAGCCTGTGGGTAAGCTCACCGTTATCAAAAAGAGAGTTTTTCTTAAATCCTGAGGGATGACTGTGATCATTTGGGTTCTGCTTAGATGCTTCATTTAATATAATCCACACATTACATGGATCATGCTTTACTTCTTTTTAACCACCTGGTTGTTGCCAAATATGGACTTCCCAAACTTGTGCTTGACAAGTTTTCTATCTGCTTTAAGCCTCCTCTGGTGGCATGAGGGGAACCAAACAATCTGGGAATGAGGTACGGTATCAATCTGTATGGAAAATCTAACACTAGGGACTGCTTTACTGTAATTAATATATTTATGTCATATTACAGGATAAAGAATGGTTTGCTGGAGACTGTAACAGAAAGACAGCTGAAGATCTCTTACTGAGGGTCAACAAGGTAGACCAAACAGTTTCAACCAAGCAAAACACAGACGCTTAAGGCAGGGGTGCAGCACAGACAATGGGGGAATTTGATGAGGCTTTATGTGCATGTTTTTGCTGACACTCAAATAAAAGCCAAACCTGAGTCAGACACCACCATTCCCACTACTTACTCTCTATAATCTTTTTAATCCATCCCTCACTTTTATTTTTCTTCCCCGCTCTCTTTTGGCCCTCCCACCAAAGCTTCCCAAACTTTTCTTATCCATCCCTTTTTACTTCTTATTCCTGGTGTCAATTTTCCTCATATTTTCCTGTTTTCCTTCGTTTTTCCTTGCTGCAGGACGGCGCCTTTCTCATCCGACACAGCTCAGCCCAGAGCACCAGGCAGCCGTACACCCTCGCTGTGCTCTACCAGCAGAAGGTGTACAACATCCCCATCCGCTTCCTGGAGGAGACACGAGTCTATGCTCTCGGAAAAGAAGGCAAGAAGAACGAAGAGGTGAGGGTGAGACATTAATGTGTATGCTGCATTTTATTGCCGTAGATCTTTAAGATTGAGCTCATTTTAACTACAATGCATCATATTCTATAAGATCATCATATGTTTGTAGTGTCACTGTCCTGTGAGAACCACGCATCTCTAAGAAATCAACTTTGAAAATATGCTTTCAGCCTCATGACGATGCATTTAGAGGGTTTTTAAAATAGTTAATTTAGCTTAAGAGGTAGGAGAATTCTCTCAACCCTTAAGAAAACACTTGATCCTTCAGTTTATCCAAAAAAAAAAAAAAAACTAATTCAAAATCAATATCTTTTGGAGATACATGGTTTTCACTGGACAGGAAGGGTGTGAAAAACTGTTATCTGAAAAGTAACTAGTAACTAAAACTGTCAGCCAAATGCAGTGGAGTAAACCGTGCTTCTACAATGTAGTGAAGCAGAAGTATGAGGTTGCATAAAATGCTCCATTAAAGTACAACTACCTTGAATTGCACTTAAGTCCAGTGCTCAAGTAAAAGTACTTGGTTACATTCCACCACAGCAGGAAGGAGAAGAGGATTCTGCAAGACCTGCAGGCTTTTTATTTAACCACCTCTCTCCCTTTATTGTTCTCTTGCACTCTCAGATTTTCAGCACCCTCGACGAGATGATTTCCCACCACAAGAATAACCAGCTGCTTCTGATAGACAGCAAGAGCCAAGCCAAGCACACGGCCTATTTAACCCACCCTGCACGCCGTTAAAACTTCACTCCTAGGAGCATTCATATGACTTATAAGAGCATAATTGCACAGTTTGAAAGTTTCCCACTTGGTCATACTGTAGGTCTACTGTATGGTCATACTGTAGGTCTACTGTACATTAAATACAGATAATGCTTCATATTTTTAGCTGCATAACTACCACTTTGTAGTGGTAGTTCTGCAGCTAAAGCACTACTTTCTTTATGTTATTTATGAATTAAACAGATGATGCACACTTTTGATGCACTGACAATTTATGCAAATGTGACATCAGTCGCTCCAAGAAACTCAGCTCCCAAAAGAACAGCTTTAACACCAGAGCTTCACCCTGAGCACAGATCGGAAAGTTCTGACGAAGTGATTTTCCTGTTTTGTGCCATGTCATCGTTTCAGCAATAATTGCACAAGGTTAACTGTTCCAGCGAAAAGCAAAACGTGTCACTGTGTTACCGAAACAGTCACTCAGTCTGTATGTTTGCGTTTTTTGGGTGAAGAAGTGATGATCTTGCTGTCAGATCACTGCATTTCGATGACTAGACATGCAAACTGTACAATGTTTCTGCTGTTACAACAAATCAAGCCACATCACAACAGCCTCCAGATCCAGATCCACCAGATGCAGCTAAAATCTTCATGGTCACTTTGTGCATCCTGCTCATTTCCATTATAGTGGTCATGTGTGATGAACATGAGATAACAGTCCCCATGAGTCAGGAGTGTTTGTTTTAGTCAGGAGCACAGATTTAGTGTGTATCTTTTCCCTCCTTTAGCTTAGTTTGATGATTTTGATTTTACTGGATGTTTCAGGTGCCTTTTCAGTCTGATGTTGTAGATATTGTGTAATACAGACCTAAAGTCAAAAATGTGCCTGCTTTGCATTGTTTTTGTTTTACTGCTTTAATGACTGTACAATACTTTTACCCCTATTTACTCTTGTCACTCAGATCAGTCACAAACGGTTGACCTGGACCAAGGTTTTTATTTGGGGTTTCTGTGGTGTGTGTGTGTGGAAAGGTTGAATACTTGATGAAGTCCTCTACTTGTGATAGAGCCTCGTCAGTGAGTCAGTGTGGTGAGCTGAGGGTTTGTGGCTTTAACTGAGGAGCTGAATGTGTGCGTGTGTGTGTGTGCTTGTGTGTGTGTGTGTGTGTGCGCATGCTTCAACTGCCTTCCAGTGGCCACTGACCAGACGCTCCTGGTTACACCTGCTTCTTCCTGTCAGAGTGAAACCACCTTCTGTGTGGTCAAACCATAAATCCTGAGCTTGCCAACATACTACATGGCAGACTCCGTTGTGCATTTACAAGACTGTAAAAATAAACATTAAATACAGATAATGCTTCAAATTTTAAGAAATTTGATCACCTACTTCACATTTACTGTAAAGCATGACTTTAATCCAACCTTGGAAGATAAATAAAAGCCAAATTGTGGCTGTATATGTGCCTAAAAATCATGAAATAACATACATCAGCTGAGCACACCAGACGTGGCCATGATATTAAATCTTGTAATTTTCAGAACTGACTTATGCTTTTATAGTAATAACACAGTTTCAAGCTGTCTCATCATGTTACGCTGCAGATTTCGGTCCAGGCGGAAAATGCAGAGGCTTGTTCAACAGTAGCTGCTGTATTTGCATATCGGCAGGTGGTGTAAATGATTACTGAATAACTTCCTGGAGCCGGTGTAATTTGGCAGGCGGGTGCAAAGCGTCTTGTAGCTCTGCTACAGTGTTACTGCTGGCATGAAAAAATGATCTCACCATCCACATCTTAAAGAATCCCTTAAAAGTAACACTGAAATGATTTGATTAGTTCACAGAGACTTATATTAATTTTTTTTTTAGATTTTTTGCCAGACTATAATGTCATAAAGACCTATTGCCACTTCCACCAGTAGCATTTAAAAGATCCTCTGCTTTATTAGTGCTTTACAAAAATTTTAATCTACTGCAAATACAGTGAGCTTTTATTATCAGCATGTGTCAACTTCCTGTGTATTGATGGGATCAACCAGCTACTTTTCCAGGGAGATCATAAATGTCAGCATTTAATCCTGCCCTTCCATTCAAAACTTAATCACATGTATGAGTTGAGGAAGTGAAAACTATATTGTGAAAGTCAGATCCTTTGGACCAGGAGCATCGTCATGATGTTTGTCCTGTAACACTGACTCAGAAGTGAGAAGGCCTTTGATTTTAGGAGGAAAGTCTTTTTCTGACCAACAGCAAACTGTCACTTTAGGGATTTAATCACTTTCAAATAGACTAAACAATGAATTTTTTTTCCCCCATATGCATGTTGCATAACCACAAAGTTTTTATGTAACAAATTAAGTGCAATGCATGACAACAATAATGTCTGTTATTAACTTAACTCACTGTAAGAGTATATTTTTCTTTTCAATAGCGCACAGCCTGCTGCTCACCAGGCATGATGAAGAGGAGGAGGATGGTGATGATGAGAGCAGAGGGCCACAGATGAGGTCCTGTAGCTCCTTGGAAAAACACTTTGAAACGTCAGCAGTTCTTCCTGGTACAGAGCGATGTGTCATCCATACAGCACACTTTGTGGAAAGATGAGTGTGCGTGTGTGAGTGAGTGATTTTGTTGAAATCATGCAAAGGTGGGGCGCTTGTCACGAGCCCTGATTTCGAAGTTGGTGGAAAGGAAGGGGGAAGGGGCCACGGCGGAGGGGTACGACGCGCATATCCGACCGCTTGCGTTGACAGCGCCGTGAAAACTCAAATCCACGACACGGTCTGTTTATGCGAAGTCATCACTTACGGTAACTCAGCGCGGATTTTTAGCACAGCCCCGTATCCTTACATGGCTCGCGGAAGAACTGGTTTACGCACGGCGCTCAGTAGTAGCTGAAGTGGACTAGATTTCTTGGCGGAGGTGCGGACTTTTTGATTCAGAACTGGCGTACGGGGGGTGGGAGGGGAGGGCTACTGAATGAGAGCAGTCACTGGATTCGTGTGATAGCCTACCAACGCAAGCCACCCAGACTAGGCTACTACTGCCCATCATATTTTGACTTTTGGGGACGTTTTAGGCACAAACGGAACAAGATCGCCGCTATTCCTCCTGCTGTCCCCTTCCCCTCTCCTTCCTCACGGATCCTCCACACAGAGAAATCCTCCAGAAATGGCTCAGATACTGCCGATACGATTTCAGGAACATCTGCAGGTAAGCAGACCGCAGAAAAACCCTAAAATGAATCTCATCTGATTTCTTTTTGCGCAGCTCCTCGCCCTCGTAGGTCCGCGCACAGGCGACACATGTCGCATTTAAATGGAATCTGAAATAGGGCTGCAGGGTGGTGCTCAATATAGCTACAGGCCTAGTTTTCTCCTGCCGGCCAGATGATGACTTGTAAAAATTGACCAGTCACATCGTACACAGCCCCAATGCGGACCGGTGTGCGTGGATACGCCGCAGTTTTTCCTCCCTTCAAGCGGATAAACGCCGCTGTCATTTCACAGCGATGCAAACTGCGATGTTTTGACACTTTATTTGTTGCGGACAACTGAGCTCAGCTGTTGGTTGTAACTGAGACCTGAATGGCACTCAAGCTTTGTGGCTACCATGTTGTTGTCATGTCCTGCAGCAACATATTCTACTTTGTAACCTTCAGCAAAAGCAAGATCAGTGCGTAACTGACGGAACCGCCATAATACGTGGATAATGTAAAGCGAATTACGTTAAAGAGGTGTTTTTAGACACTGTCCTTCCAGGGTGGGTGTGCGTGAAGGGGTAGAAGCGTTTATTTTGCTCTCACTCAGTTAAAGCAGAGCGATGCATTGAGAAAACTGCATCACTTAGGTGTAATGCAGCACGTCACGCCTGAAAAACACATTATCTGAGCAATATCTCCATACTGCAATAAGCAAAATCTCATATGAAATTTAGTTTCACGTTACAGCAGCAGCATTATATTGATCCGACAAGTCCCTCAGCTCTACTTGTGCTATTTTCATGCCAGTGGAGCATCTGTGCAGCTTCAGATTGATCAACATGACAGAGCAGCGAAGGCCCTGTAGTGTTTGGCTGGCAGTCTCTTGGTGGAAAAAAAAAGAAGACCCAACACAAAATGCCCTTTTACAATCTGTGACAAAAAAGGAAAACAAACAGCCAGTTATGTGGTTGTCTGTGGAGGAACTGTTTCCACGATGGCCCCCTTTCTCCCCCCCCCTGGTTTGGACTTTGATTATCGTTGTCCCATAGCAGCCCCAGCGCTTGGTGTCTTGCAGCCAAAAGAGAAACTTTGTGACGCACCCCTCCACCTCCCCTCCTCTGTAGCCTGTTGTTATGGTAACAGCAGGCAGTGAAATGGCCTTTCACTTGAAAAAAAGCACACAGCCCCCACCCCCCTTCTCTCCCTCTGGCCAGTAGCCCCACTTTCGTCAGCCAAAGATCCTTTATCCACCGAAAAGCTGCGCTGGCCAAGTGAGCTCGCAGGCTACCAGGCTCCTCTCCACACTGACAGGACTGCTACACCCGCTGATGGAGGGCAGCGCGGTACCCGGCAATGTCTGGGTTATTAGTTCAGATGGCTCCCAACGGCGCATACCTCTCCCTCAAACGTCTCCTAAGAAAATCTTGAGACAGTGATAAGCAGCAGACTGCTTTACGTTCCACCTCTACCGTGAAATCCCAGCCCTGCCCCAGTCGTATCCCTCTGTGAATCTAGGTGGCTCCAGCAGAGTGAAAAATGCTTGGAATTCGCAATCCCAGGACTTCGGGCCTCAAGTTGTTTAGCTTTTTTTCCCCCCCCTTGGCCTGGTATTTACTGCTGTGTGTTTGTAGTCTGGGCCAGGGCTTCAGGAGCGTGACACAGGCCCAGCTTCATGATGAGGTACCGGCCTGTTGAACCAGCGGTTGCTTGAGATAAAAATCAGACCGATTGCTCCAGATATCTCGGTTATTCCGCTCAGAATAGCTCTTGGTGTTTAATGTGGACGTGGAGGACAGCGTCTGGATTTCTGAGCTATTGTTTTAGCCGTGAGAGACTCACAGCCTCCCTACCTTACACTGTCATTACCATGAAGCTGTGTGGTAAAGTCTCCATCCATTATTACTCTTTGTCCTCCTTGCTTGTTTACTTTAGTGTGATTTATGATCCGAGGTCCAGGCTGTGTATGAGCATGTCAGCACGTGCGATTAATTGACCATTTGGATCAGCACCTTAGTTGGATGTTGGCTACATCACTGTGGCCTCCAGACTGTGTTTCAAGTTGTGTGGTTCACGTTGTTGGCGAGATGAAGAAAGACAAGGACAGAGGATGGTGTGTTGCATTATGAAAGTGCTAAAGTGGGAGTCATTTGCAGCTTATGTGGCTCTGCTGCTGACTGTCAGCACAGCGGCCTACGTATTGTAGCAGCTTGTGTACGTGCAAAAATGTCCTGCAGCCCTGAAGCGCCCGAACATTGTCCTGTCGGGCTGAGTTAGAAGAGTCCAACCTGCTGCTCTGCGGCTGTTCACAGCATCCTGGTGCTGCATGAAACGATGCCGCCTCGTCAAGCCGACGGATGTGATAGGCAGATGAGGTAAGCAGGCCCTATTTAAGTCCTGCAAATCACATCAGAATAGGAAGCAGGATGACAGGACAGCCTAACAGAACACATCTGTGACCGCAGCAGGGGCCGGTCACCGAAACTCAATCATGAACGCACTGAAAGAGCAGTCTCACGCACGCACATGCACAATACACACACTGTGTCAGGTTAAATGAGTCAGGGACAATTAAACCTGCAATAACTGATTCAGGGTTGTGTGTCCATGATTGAATTGCAGCTTATTCTCTAGTTGATTTGATTAAGTATATAAGATGTCAGAAAATAGTGAAAAATGTCCATTTATAATATCCCAGAGCCCACAGTGAAATCTTTTAAATTGTTCTTTTTCAAAATTGAGCTTGATTACGTCCGGTGTGTTTTGCTTCCTGACGTAAATAAACATGTCCAAGGTGTGTGTTGATATTTCAGAATCAATGTACGCCTTTCCCGTATCATGTAACACTACGTCACAGTTAGCGAGGAAGTGGTCGAAAGAGCTTTTATGTTAGCTTAAGGGTAATCAAACAAGTTGTTTTACCTTGAAATATGGCCCGATGTCCCTCTGGACGTTCACTATCCGTTGTCTTTTCAGTCGCTGATCAATTGGTACGTTTAAATGTCCTGCAACCTGGAACACAGCAGTACGACATTATCCTAGATAACAGCGTTTCAGCTGCCTACCCTGAGTGTGACGTCAGAAGAAAATTGCCCCCTTGTGGACATGGTAGCTGAAAGAAACTATAAAACTCTGTGTCTGCTGCAGAGTTGGATGATAAGTATCTGTTTATCACTACAGGCCACCTCATTTACATTTGATCTGTTGTTAATATAGATTAGAGCGGCTTTCAGGTTTTAATGCTTACCTGTTGTGTACTCTTATAGGCTGCACACCTAACCTGCAGCAGTACTTCCATGTCTTTTTGCTGCGTTCCTCAGTTTTAATTGTTTGTGTAATCTCCTCCTGAATCCAAAACCCTCAGCTGCTGATGCAACGTGTCAGTGCCTCGGCAATGCATCCACCCAGTCTATGACTCACCAAATACCATAAATGCTGTGAAGTTCTGCTGCCTTTGTTATAATAATGCTCTTTTTGTGATTGTTCATCTCAGCTGTGTGGGGAAGAGGACTTCTCGGAGTCTGTGTATGTGGAGACCTGATACTAGAGCTAGCTTATGGGTCGCTGGAGATAGTAGGTTGTTGTTTAAGTGTGATTATAGTCTGGAATGTTCTACTAAGAAGGAGTGCGGGGGGTTTTCTTCCGGTGAGTCAGTTGCCCCACCCTGAACCGTAGACTGCCAAAGGCCTGTGATTCTGGGACTGTGCTGTACAGACTGTGTACTCATCCCTCTTTCTTCATTCCTCGTAAAAGGGTACATTTATCAGCCTGGCTTCTCTTCTTCACACTGGTTCTGTCCTAACACCCACCCTCCCTTCGTTTTTAGCAGGATGCTGGACTGTGCCTTGAGCTGTCCCTTTCACTCCTATCCTTATCTTCTCCCCCACTATCTTTATTGTGGTTTCCCTCCCCTCCCCTCGCCTCCCCTCCCCACCCCTCCCCTCCCCTCCCCTCCCAGAGAGAGTTTTTGGCAGTCTTGAGGAGATGCACCATATGGCTCCAGTCCTCCCTCAGGTCTTCTCTGTGGCCTTTTTTACATCTCCATAAGGAACCAACTGTACATTGAGATATGGCTGACTGGTATGATTGAAATCAGTATCACAAAATTAAGAAAAATATCTCAAATGAATTTGTATTTTGATGTGGCTATATATGTAAAATCATATAGAAAACAACCAGAATGTTTCTGGACTGCAACTAACTATTTTCTTAATGGATCACTTGGTCTATATGAAGTCATAAAAAAGTGCAAAATGCCCATCACAGTTTCCCAGAACACAAGGCAAAATCCTTAGTTTAAATTCCAATAAATGGAACAAGGAATAATGTATCCATCCATCCATCCATCCATCTGTTTACTAAAACTGAGAGAAAAAAGCAACAATTGTTCACATTTTGGACGCTGGAAACAGAGCGTACAGTGTTTTTGTTTGAAAACCCACTTATCCAACTTAGTGATTTTTCAAATAATTGCTGATTAGTTTTCATCTTTAAAGTGATGCTCAAAGGAACAAATTGTGTTCCACTGTTACGCAAAACAATCTCAATAAAACAACAAATCTGTTTTAATTTTGTCCGCTTGCTTGGACAGCGAACATATCACTGCTGTATGCTCCAGCGAAAAATGAATTGATAATATTATAGCTGCATGAATTGTTGCTGAACACATGGTTGATGAGAGGAGTCAGTGGGGCATAAGATCAAAACAATGACCTGAAAGAGGTTAAAAAGCTCCCTGGAGCTTAGAGGAACTGCAGATTTGTGGCTTTGTCACTGAAAGTGACTCCCTACACATTAAACATAGTGATTTATTCCACTGTTAATATGAAACATATTGATTATTGCAGCATTCAATTATCTTCCAGCCCCACTGAGTGTAATGGAAAACCTAAAACTGGCTAGTTCTTGGATATAATTAATGAAAGAACTTTAGTTGCTAGAAAACAGCTTCTCCCACTGGAAACACTCTGTCCACCCCCGACTGATGATCCTTCCTGTTTTGCAGATGACATGATTTAAATGGCTCAGCAGTCATGATTTGTTGTCCTGCTCTACCAGCCAACTCTGAGATAGTGCAGTCCTTGTGATTAGTGTAAGGATTCCTTTCCGCTTGCCTCAGAATGCATAATGCAGTCAGTTCAGTCATCAGAGGGAGAGTGCATGTTTTGGTCTGTCCTCTCAGTTCACAGTTAGTTTGACAATGTGCACAATAATTCCTCTGTTCAGCAGCCGTGAACCTCGGTGGAGTGTTTCCATGTTTTTGAGTTGTGCTAAGATTTGAAGATTTGTTGGTGGCTTACTTAAAAAAAGATTCTATTCTTGGTTTTAGTGGATCTCTGTCTCTTTAGTGTTGTCTCAGACTGATTTAGGCTCAACAATTTAGTAATCATTAAACTTCTTTACAGCTAACTGCTTACATGGACAATTAAATGCACCGCCAGGCCTTAATGATGAAACAGTTTAACTATTTTTTCAGTGTAATTGAGATGTGATGGTCGCAATAACGACAGTGCAAGTAAAAAGAAAAGCATTTGTCATCAAAGCTCAAAATGCTTCAGTATATTCAGGAGACAATATTAGCAGCTATAATGAGTGTAAAATAAAGCTCTGTTGAGTTAAACATCCTGTTGTTCGCTGTGTGCCCACGCTTGTTCCCTGGCTCCATGTACCACCAGACCTCCTGTCTGGAAAACAACCTTTAAGAATATCCCTGGAAAATTGGAGCAGACCTGCTGCTATTTTAATCGAAAAACCCCTACTTGGTCCCCTACTCGCTGCTTTTCCCCCTGCAGGACAGATGTCAGCTGGTGCCATACACTGTATGTTTTCCCAAGGCCATTTTTAGTTGTCAGGATGGAGCCGTGACTCCTTCAGAGGTCTTAAAACTCTGTTCAGTTGGAATATTTCCCTTCTAGTTTTACTTTTGGTCCAAATGTTGGAAACTGCTGGTGAGTTATAATGGAGAAGTCTTGTATGTTTTTAATTCATGTAACATGTTTCAGTTTGACCAACATTAAAACTATACTAGCTCACAGCTCATCTTTTATTTAACAGTTATTAGGTAACACTCTCCCTATTTAGAATTTATTAGCAATAAACAATTAGTAAATAGATTTAGCTCCCTGTAACTTTATAAAAGTTGCAGACAGACATACATTAATATGTTTATTAATGTATTTGTCAAGAGCTATAACTGCGAGGCATCTATAACTAATGATAAACAGATGATGGACAATATGTTGCAGTTGTAGTAATTTATACATAAAATGTCATTTTATGTAAATATGAAGTATTTATTCATAATAAGTATTTATTAGATTTATTGCTAAAGTTTTCATTGATTTTAAACACTTCGTCACTCCAACAACTGAGCAAACTCCATCTGCTGCTGAAGACCACAAGATGTGGCTGTCCTTATTCTAAGCTAAGCTAACAGACATGAGAGTGGTATTGATCTTCTCATCTTACACTCGGTCAGAAACCTCATGTTTCCCAAAATGTCAAGCTATTGCTTCCAGTGATTACAGCTCTGTTACACTGTGTTATCAATGATTCATAAACTGTTAATACACCGATCACTAAATGATAATTATTGATACATTAGCTCAAACATGCACTTTTATCTGCGTACAACTACTTTAGAATGTGTTCTAAGCACGCTATTAAGCATTACACTGCTTTTAAGTGCTGAATAGGGTTAAAGCAAAGTTACCTGATTAGCTTTAAGATTCACGTTGTTGTTGTTTTCATCCCTCCAGTTGCAGAACATGGGTGTGAACCCAGCCAACATTGGGTTCAGCTATCTGACCATGGAGTCGGACAAGTTCATTTGCATCCGAGAGAAGGTGGGCGAGCAGAACCAGGTGGTGATCGTGGACATGTCCGACCCCACCAACCCAATCAGGAGGCCGATCTCTGCCGACAGTGCCATCATGAACCCCGCCAGCAAGGTCATCGCCTTGAAAGGTAAGTGTGCGAACGGCGAGATGCAAAGCAGCACATACAGGCAGCCACAGCACTGGTTATTAGATGAGAAATACTGTGTTATTATGAGAAAAAAAACAGTTTGCTGGTATTATTAATGGCTTCATACCAAGCGCTGAGGTCATTATTGTTGTTTAAATTCCCCGTGTGAAGTCTGCATGGCAGTCGCACTGTTTATTTGTCTGTAGTTTCAACAGATTTAGCCACCTAGTGGTATTGCTGTGGGAACGCCACCGGTCATGCAATGACTAATGCTCCGTCAATGCTGTAAATATGTAGAGTGCACTCAGTTCTATTGCCTGAATGTACTAAATTGGTTGTGCAAATTGATTTTATGCCACTGAATCTAGCCCTTGGAGCACAAACACAAGCGCTGATCAGGATGATTTGCCTATAATGCTTCTCTTTCTCCCCCCTCCCCCTCCCTCTGAGGATAATATGACCCCGTGTGCCCTTTCCCTCTGGTCTATCTTTGTCCTCTCATTCTTACCTGATTGACACTTTGCTTTTTCTCCCTTGCTTTCTGTCATTTCTCAGACGGTGAGTTGCTTTCTGTCTGTCTACCTGTCTGGCACTCTGTTGTGATGACACAGTAGCCATGTCTCTCTCATAAAAGCTTCCCACATACTCCTCAAATACGTAGGGCTATTCTGACCACTGATCAATCAAAAGACGGACAGCTGTTTAGAAATGACTTCTACTGCCAGTGTAGCACCTCAGTATCACACCCCTGCTCCCTACAGACCTGCTGGCGCACATCATACTTTTATGAGAACAATACATGTGTTGGCATGACTTGTTGTATGCTGGTAGAGTGTCTGTGTGGTATGCATCATCAGATATTACACACTGGAAAGAGTTGGGGCACTGTGTGTGTGTCTTTGCACGCCTGTTTGTGCCAGCAGCCATATCAGCGCTCACATCTGTCCTGCATATAAGGGATGCCATTAATGGATCATTACACTTCTATCTATAACAGCTGCAGTATTCACCTGAATCATGCATCGCCTCACCTGTTTGTTTCTCTTTAACTTTATTGGTAAATGGTTGTTGTGGACAAATGTAGGACTAGCAACAATATTCTAGAGCACAGAAATGTTATTCCGGCTCAGACAAAACCTGTAGTATCTCCAAGTTTAGGCAGGTAGATATTTCTGCTTTTTGTAGCCAGAGGTTAGTTGCACCCAGGAAGTGTCAGTGTTGTGCTTCCTATAGACCCCCCTTGGCCTATAAACCCCCCTTAATCAGACAGGCCCCTGTCACCAGTTTTTTATCTGCTCAGATTTTGAAATATTTGTGTCTGAGATGTCCCCTGCTTCTTGATTGCGGTGGAGGTGAATGAAATTTTGTTTGTGAAGCTCATAGCAATGAACTTTAGTTAAATTTGGACTTCAACACCATCACCTCTTTTCAGAAACTGTGTCTCTGTTAGTCTAAATAATCCATATAACATGCCTCCAATAGTTTTCTTCTGTGAACAAATAGTCCTATAAAAAGTAGTCTTCTCAGTTTCAGCGTAGTTTTAAAGTAGGTCTATTCAAACCCTTTCAGATAAAGATCTGTGGTTGTTTGTTGTTTTTTATGTGCTTTTTTCAATGCTGTAAGCCCCACAAAGAAAATTCCTTTCAACTGTATTCCATTGAGATACACATAGAGAGATATCTTGTAACCTGTGCAAATGAAATTAAACCTATATGTGGGTCTAGATACCACAAGATATAGGTGAGTATATGTTTCTGTTTGTAATTTGGAAAAATCGAATGGGTTGACTTGAACAGTGAAAATCCACAGATGCCAGACTCAATTTCATTAAATCAGTGTGACACGCTTTATTTTGCAAAAATATTTCCTCACTGTGTGCAGTTGTGAGCTGTTCCCATACATCAAGATTTATGTGTGACCAGTGAGACTGTAGTCTGGGACAGGAGGCACCCACGAGGGTTGCATAGATTTTTTTTTTTTTTGAAAATGCTAAAAAAAATCGTCTTGTCTCAAACATTCACAAGTTAATTTACTGTTCAGTTGAAATGTTGATTAAACATTTTTATTTGTGTTTCCAGTCATTATTTATTTCCTAATTGCTTTTAATACATGGAGAAATAGGTTGAATGCAGTTTTTACTTTATTAGAAAAAATAGCCCACTATAAATAGTTAAGCACATAAGAAAAAAAAGTATTTCAGCAGTTGTAATTGTTACAGAATGCCACACAGGTAATAAATGCAGTAGTGTTATGTTACCATTGTTAAATAAGAGACCATTAATTTGTTATCGCTCAGGTAAATGATTGTGGTTTTGATCAGAGGTTACATTCTCCAGCTCTGCTTTGAATCTACTGACCGCTCTGTCGACCTGTCTCACGTCTTCCCTCTGTTTCTTGACCTCCCCTCAGCTGCCAAGACGCTGCAGATCTTCAACATTGAGATGAAGAGTAAGGTGAAGGCCCACACGATGACAGAGGAGGTCATGTTCTGGAAGTGGATATCGGTAAACACTGTTGCCCTGGTGACGGATTCGGCCGTCTATCACTGGAGCATGGAGGGGGATTCCCAACCTACCAAAGTGTTCGATCGGCACGCCAGCCTGGCGGGATGTCAGATCATCAACTACAGAACTGATGAGCAGCAGAAGTGGCTGCTGCTGATAGGTATTTCTGCACAGGTATGAAAGCACACATAGCCATGTTTACTCATGCCTCACACAGCAGAAGTGAACACAGAAAAACATCTTTGAAAGGAAGTGGCATGATTTCTGCAGCCTCGTGGGACAAAAAGTCCACAGTGAGATAACTTTCTCTCTCTGTTGTGCCATCTCTTTGCCCTGCAGCAAAACCGTGTGGTCGGGGCGATGCAGCTGTATTCTGTTGACAGGAAAGTGTCCCAGCCCATCGAGGGCCACGCTGCTGCCTTCGGGGAGTTTAAAGTGGAGGGAAATGGCAAACCCTCCACCCTCTTCTGCTTTGCTGTTCGCTCACAGGCTGGGGGAAAGGTGAGGGTCCCTGGACTGTACGCAAACATTTCACACATTATACCATCGCGGTGTGTTCAGTCTTTGAACAGAGAATGGTATGAAACCGCAACCTTTATGCTTCATGCTTTTTTGGGCACCAAAAAGTTTCCTAAATGTTGAAGTAAGTGAGTAAACTTTATTTCCAGAGCACATTGAGACACAGCTAAGGCTTATCAAAGCGCTGTACAAAAGAGCATCAAAATGTGAAGTAAAAATTAAAAAGCACAAAGAGAAATATGCCAATGACAATGGGAGCCAATGAAGAGAGGTTGCAGCTGCATCTTGGACCATCTGCAGCAAGATAATGAAGAATGTGGAGGGACTAAATATGATTCCTGTCATAATGTAACAAAGTTATGAATTACTTTTTCCATATCATAAAAAGACAGAATTAACTTGAGTTTGAAAATGGTTCTTAACTGATAGTAACTACTTTTAACAACAGAACTGATTTTTTTATCAAGACAGCAGTCAGAGTCAGAGACATGGTTAAGATTAAGATAAGGCTTCTTGCATGGGACTCACATATGGGGTGAAGTGGCCTGGCTTACTGGCTAGATGGCTTCTGGACTTGGAAGGACTAAAGATAATTACTTAGTCTTGTAGCTGTTTAGCTGAAGGAAATTATTTGGATTCAGCCTTTAATGTCCTCTCAGCAGTCCAGGGGAGGCAGTAGAGAATCATTGGGTGTTAGTGGGAGGTACAGCTGTGAATTGTCATGATGGAAATGACAGGTGATATTGTTATATTTTCCGCTAATGATTCCAAGAGGGAGCATGAATGGGCAAAATAGAACTGGCACCAGGATGGATCCCTAAGGGACCCCGTCGGTGACGGCGGCAGAGGAAGAGGATAAATGACTTATAGCCGCTGAGAATGTTTAAGATATAAACCAGTTTATACCAGTTTGGTGCTGTACCCTACCCTTGAAACCAACCTACTGTTCAAGGTGTGATGAAATGTCATCAGGAAAGTCAGACTTTATTAAAATGCATAGACTCCCCTCTGCTCTCTTTCATCTTCATATTTCTTTACTGTGGATGGCTGCCCACTGTGGTCATGTCTGTATGTGGGCTTTCTTCTTCCAGTTGCACATCATTGAAGTTGGTCAGCCAGCTGCAGGAAACCAGCCATTTCCTAAGAAAGCAGTGGATGTGTTTTTCCCCCCAGAGGCTCAGACAGACTTTCCTGTAGCTATGCAGGTAAGGAAAGACCCACTACTCAATAATTTTGGGTAAAGTAAAGGTGATTGCTGAACTCTTACGTTCTCTTTCTCTGATCTCTCTCCACAGATTGGTAATAAGCACGGTGTCATATATTTGATCACAAAGTACGGTTACATCCACCTGTATGACCTGGAGTCTGGAGTGTGTATCTACATGAACCGAATTAGCGCAGAGACCATCTTTGTAACTGCCCCTCATGAAGCCACCTCGGGAATTATTGGGGTCAACAAGAAGGGACAGGTGAGAAACTAGCAGGAAATGGACAATAAGTAATAATAATAAAAAAAGCCTGTTCATTGTTTCCTTTCATGGCTGCTTTACCTCACTCATCTACTCATATGCTTATCTGTTCTTTTCTTTCTAGGTCTTGTCGGTGTGTGTTGAAGAGGAAAACATTGTCAACTATGCCACCAACGTCCTGCAGAACCCTGATCTGGCCCTGAGGATGGCTGTGAGGTCAAACCTTGCTGGGGCTGAGGAGATTTTTGCCAGGAAGTTCAACACTCTGTTTGCCCAGGGAAGTTATTCAGAGGCTGCAAAGGTTGCTGCATCGGCACCTAAGGTACGCCTGTATTCACTGCTACACTGTAGTGTTTGCACATCCTAATGCGCCCCAGGTGCATTGGCAGAAAAATCGAAAACAATTCTAGGAAAAGAAACATTTTTCTGCTGGTGATTTAAGAACTATACCAGTCACACCCACACTGATTCAGTGTTGTTAAAAAGTCCCATGGATGTAGTTAATGTTTTTCATAGGTATTGTCTATCATCATGTTGATACACTGCCACGCCATATATGTGAGAGAAAGAAAAAAGATTTATTCTTTCACTTTTTCTGCTCTCATAAATCCTCCATTCCTCACCATCTTTCCTCCCCTCAGGGCATCCTGCGGACGGCAGAGACCATCCGAAAGTTTCAGAGTGTCCCAGCCCAGCCAGGTCAGGCCTCTCCTCTGTTGCAGTACTTCGGTATTCTGCTGGACCAGGGCCAGCTCAACAAGTTTGAGTCTCTGGAGCTATGCAGGCCCGTCCTGCAGCAGGGCCGCAAGCAACTACTGGAGAAATGGCTGAAGGAGGACAAGGTAGGACTGGAGGATTAGAACAAGGCAGCTTCCTTAAACCTGGGCTGATCTGCTGATCTGTTGTGTGAAAGAGATAATGTTCACCCTGTCACATCATCCACACAGTGATCATAGCCTCACAACTGGTAACTGGGATTGAATATGTGTTGCAGCTGGAGTGCTCAGAGGAGCTGGGAGACCTGGTGAAGGCGTCTGACCCCACCCTCGCTCTTAGTGTGTACCTCAGAGCTAACGTCCCCAACAAGGTCATCCAGTGCTTCGCTGAGACCGGCCA
This sequence comes from Chelmon rostratus, assembly GCF_017976325.1. Lineage (NCBI taxonomy): Eukaryota > Metazoa > Chordata > Actinopteri > Chaetodontiformes > Chaetodontidae > Chelmon > Chelmon rostratus. Next base: position 14,997,876 of record NC_055662.1, on the reverse strand, counting down.
GTTCCAGAAGATAGTGCTGTACGCTAAAAAGGTAAACGCCTCCCTGACACACATTTGTTCTCTGCAGGCACACCTCAGCAAACACCAAACAATACTATTAGTCAGTGGAAGTGATGCACATTTTTTGCAGGATTTTTGCAAATTTGTGAAACATTTGGATGGAAACATATTGTGGTGGTGTTGATTGTAAGCTTGAGAGTTTGTCTAGTGACAACAGAATATAATACAAGGTGTCTTTAAATGTATGTGTGTGAATGCATCATTACTGAGTTGAGAATTATATTTTTATCCAACTGTATATTTGTAGGTGGGCTACACCCCCGACTGGGTCTTTTTGCTGAGAAATGTGATGCGTGTCAATCCAGACCAGGGACTGCAGTTTGCCCAGATGCTGGTCCAGGACGAGGAGCCGCTGGCCAACATCAACCAGGTAGCTCACTCACCACAAACACACAATGTTGCTCCTACACATGCCCTCCTTTTTATAATCTGCAACTTTTCTCCCACATGCACGCAAACACACAAAGTGCCCAGTGTGGGAGCCTCCATCTGTGTTATTCCAGATGTGCCAGCAATGCCGGGAATGCACTGAGTCAGTGACCCCCCTACTCCTTTTAAAGCCACATCATCACTCCGCTCAGTCCAAATCTCAACCAGAGAACATAATATGCCCCCCCCCCCCCCCCTTTTTTCAGTTGTGGCCTCTACAGATGTTAAATATGAAAATCACAAACATCTGGCTAGCGGGCTTGTGATACTTAAAAGTGTGTGACTCTGATCTTACCTAGCGTGCTAGCTCAAATCATAGATCGCAGATGGTCGGAATTAAAAAATCTACAGTTTTTTCCAACTTTGTTCTCTCTTTTTATTTCTCCTCTTGCCATTTGGTAGATCGTGGATGTTTTCATGGAGGGCAACCTGATCCAGCAGTGCACCTCCTTCCTGTTGGATGCTCTAAAGAACAACCGCCCAGCCGAAGGACACTTACAGACACGTCTGCTCGAGATGAACCTCATACACGCCCCCCAGGTGAACATTCAGACTAAATCGACTATAACTAAAATGACAAAACGCGACCTCACCTGTGACAACGTTGGACATGATTTGTGTGTTCATGTGCATATGAACTCTTTCAGGTAGCAGATGCAATCCTGGGGAACCAGATGTTCACCCACTATGACCGTGCCCACGTTGCCCAGCTGTGTGAGAAGGCAGGCCTGCTGCAGAGAGCTCTTGAACACTACACCGACCTGTATGACATCAAACGAGCCGTGGTGCACACACATCTGCTCAACCCTGAGGTACGCCTGTGGATGTTCGGTCATGCTGGTGAATATCGCTCCCTCAGGAGCCTTTTCCTCCTCCCTTCTTGCCCTGCTGTCTCACTTTGTCTTCTTTTGGTCCTTATTCTTGTTTTAGTGGCTGGTGAACTTCTTTGGCTCTTTATCGGTAGAAGACTCTTTGGAGTGTCTAAGGGCCATGCTGTCAGCCAACATCAGGCAGAACCTGCAGCTGTGTGTCCAGGTAGCGTCTAAGTATCATGAGCAGCTGGGGACTCAGTCATTAGTGGAGCTCTTTGAATCCTTCAAGAGTTATGAGGGTAGGTGTCACTCATGAGTCGGGGTCTGGGTGCATACTTGGGGCATGTTGGATGTGTTAAATTAGCATTGTTACAGTTTTTGTGCAAGTTTTAAGTCATCGTAGATCGAGCTGACCTTTGTGCTGTCTCTCCCCTGCCATCTCCATCCAAGGCTTGTTTTACTTCCTTGGGTCGATTGTGAATTTCAGCCAAGAGCCTGACGTTCACTTTAAGTACATCCAGGCTGCTTGTAAAACTGGCCAGATCAAAGAGGTGGAGAGGATCTGTAGAGAGAGCAACTGCTACGACCCGGAGAGGGTTAAAAACTTCCTCAAGGTAAAAAAAAGATCCCGCATGTCCGACTGTTAATGATGGATTTTATCACTCAGCAGCAGTTTTGAGATATACTTTATTAATCATTCCGTATAATTTAATCACAAATGGACCCTTGTGGTTTTTCCTTCTGCAGGAGGCCAAGCTAACAGACCAGCTTCCTCTGATCATTGTGTGCGATCGCTTTGACTTTGTCCATGACCTGGTTCTCTACCTCTACCGCAACAGTCTACAGAAATACATTGAAATCTACGTACAGAAAGTAAGTTCATGACTTCTAATGGGGCTTTATAGATTACTGGTTACTACTTCATCCATTCCTTATTTGGGCTTCATGTTGACAGTTTCGAATGTGTTACACTTGTTTTCAGGTGAACCCCAGTCGTTTACCAGTGGTGATAGGTGGTCTGTTGGATGTGGACTGTGCTGAGGATGTCATTAAGAACCTTATCATGGTGGTCAGAGGGCAGTTTTCCACTGATGAGCTGGTGGACGAGGTGGAGAAGAGGAACAGGTAAGATTAAATTGTAAATAGTTCATCTTGCATAGTTGCGTAAGTGCGCATCATGGTACTTATTGCAAATGTATCATTTATGTCTCTGTAGGTGCCTGATAAGTGTTTAATCAAACCTCATTAATGTGTAGTAGTTACATTGGCTTCACTTACACAGCAAGACATGTCTGTGGTCTGCTGGAACCAAGTAAAAAAAATATCCTCTCTTTCTCGATAATGCTTGAGAGGATCGACAGAAATAAAGCTGGCAGCACCTTGCTTGCAGAAATGTAAATATTTATAATGCACCTGACGTCCATAAATCACCAAACATTCGCACACAAACTGAAGTGGCTGGAATATGCATATAAATACATGTGAAGAAGTATGCAGGCTCCTGTCATTGTCAAGCTCTGTGTGTGCTTGCCAGTTTCTGCACTACAGAAGCTGAAATACATCTTTTTATTTTTGCATGAAAGATGCTTCTAATGTTGGCTCTCTCTGGGCTTCTCAGAAGAGCTGCTTTCCCACTGTATTTTTTTTTTATGGATATTTCAATATTGCGAGAGATATTAATTGTTTCTCATCCACTGAAGCTATTTTAGTGCAAATCCTCTTTGCTTCTTTTCTGTATCAGAAAATGTGAACATGAGAAAATGTAAACATGAATACTTTGAGTGAATGTCTGCTGAGCGCTGCCATCTAGTGTTGTAATTGTGCACTACACTACAGGGAAACTCCAGTCAAGCATGCAAGTCAAAAGCTTCTTCTTAATGTCATTCAATGAAACTGATACTTTAAAGCAAAGTGTGTTTTCTCCCATCATCTTCTCAGGCTAAAACTCCTGTTGCCTTGGCTGGAGTCACGTATCCACGAAGGATGCGAGGAGCCAGCTACCCACAATGCACTGGCCAAGATCTACATTGACAGCAACAACACACCCGAGCGCTTCCTGAAGGAGAACCCGTTCTATGACAGCGCCGTGGTCGGAAAATACTGCGAGAAGAGAGACCCCCACCTGGCCTGTGTGGCTTATGAGAGAGGACAGTGCGACCTGGAGCTCATCAAAGTGTGTAGCTCACAGCGTAAAGCATTTAGATGATCACTGACATCATTCTGAAATGGGTAAATCTTTAATCGTCTTTATATATTTTCCTCTCAGGTGTGCAATGACAACTCGTTATTCAAGAGTGAGGCTCGGTACCTGGTACGACGGAAAGATTCTGAGCTTTGGGCGAACGTGTTAGAAGAAAACAACCCCTTCAGAAGACAACTCATCGACCAGGTTCGGCGTTCTCCAGTTCTGATCCTGAAGTGATGCAGGCTTTGATTGAGGGCTGTTTTTCAGCGCTTGCTCTTGTTTTCTCCCTCTTTCATGTCCTCTCAGGTGGTGCAGACGGCCCTGTCAGAGACCCAGGACCCAGAGGAGGTGTCAGTCACAGTCAAGGCCTTCATGACTGCAGACCTGCCTAACGAGCTGATTGAGCTGCTGGAGAAGATCGTGCTGGATAACTCTGTCTTCAGTGAACACAGGTACGGCAGGCTCACAGCTTGTTAGGCACATAATAATTTTGCCATGATACTTTTTGCTGTCTTTTTAAATAATCCCTCTGTTTCGGGTAATTTCCCAGAAACCTCCAGAACTTGCTGATTTTGACGGCCATCAAGGCGGACCGCACTCGTGTGATGGAGTACATTAACAGGCTAGACAACTATGACGCCCCGGACATCGCTAATATTGCCATCAGCAATGAACTTTTTGAAGAAGCATTTGCCATTTTTAAAAAGTTTGATGTCAACACCTCCGCCATACAGGTAAAGCTAACGTATCACTGTTTGAGTGCCCTATATTGTATTCATGCATGACATGAATATAAAAAGTCACATTAATAGGTTTATCAGTCATTATCTTAAAAATCTATCTATCTTAAATAAACTGTAAATTAGAACTGTTAAAGCCTGTATGTCATGTAACACAGCTCTCTCCTCATGTCTGTAGGTGTTGATAGAGCACATAGGGAACCTGGATCGTGCCTATGAGTTTGCTGAGCGCTGTAATGAGCCTGCGGTGTGGAGCCAGCTAGCTAGAGCCCAGCTGCACAGAGACCTAGTGAAGGAGGCCATTGACTCGTATATTAAAGCCGTTGACCCCTCGGCGTACATGGAGGTCGTCAACGCGGCCAGCAAGAACAGTAAGCCTTCGCTTTGCAGCCCAACCCTGCTTCACACCAGCGGCTCGCGTTGATCTTTCCTGTGTGATTGATCTGAGTTGATCTTTAAGGTGTTGTTTGTATTTTGCAGATAACTGGGAAGACCTGGTGAAATTCCTCCAGATGGCTCGCAAGAAAGCAAGAGAGTCTTACGTGGAGACGGAGCTGATCTTTGCTTTGGCTAAAACCAACCGTCTGGCTGAGCTGGAAGAGTTTGTCAGCGGGCCCAACAATGCTCACATCCAGCAGGTACGAAATAGCAGCTGTAATGTGAGGAGGATTTTGATGCCTGTCGCTCTTTGCCGGAATATTGAACGCTTGCCAGTAACTCCATATCTGCCTGCTAATTTCTCTCCCCCTCCTTCTCCAGGTTGGCGATAGATGTTACGAGGAGGGAATGTACGAAGCAGCCAAGCTCTTGTACAACAACGTGTCCAACTTTGCTCGCCTTGCATCGACACTGGTCCACCTCGGAGAGTACCAGGCAGCCGTGGACAGCGCCAGGAAAGCCAACAGCACACGGACATGGAAGGAGGTAACTGGCAGGCAGACAAAAACAGCTGAAACACCACACTTAATATTCTAAGATTTCTTGGACATCTGATGTATCTGAAATGCCTGGAAAATACCTCATGCCATTTAAGGTGATTCACATGGTTTAAGGTGATTAAAATCCAAATGTAACGGTTGTAGTGCTGTGTTTTTTTTTCAACCTTGAAATGATCAACTACTGTCATTCTTTTTTTTTGAGGCTGCTGCTGCATACACATTGAGATCATGATGGGAAAAAGAATTTTCTCTGAATGAAGAGCGTAGTTTCCTATGAGCCAATGAGACGCAGCAGTGAAACTTGGAAGCCTTGTGTGATTTGCTCAAGCAGCGAGGAAACAGCCTTGGAGACAGAACATGAATGAACTCCCTCGTGTTTTTTTTTCGGTTTATTAAATTTAGATAAATTTGTTAATGCGTAAAAGGTGATAATTGAAGAATAAATCACGGTGATCTGAAGAAGAACAAGACGTGCGTTTAATGTCCCTTTGTGATGAAACGTCTCCTTTTTGTTGATGTGACAACGCCTCCTCTCTCTCCTCTCTTCCCCCTGATCCTCAGGTGTGCTTCGCGTGTGTGGATGGGGAGGAGTTTCGGCTGGCGCAGATCTGTGGCCTTCACATAGTGATCCACGCCGACGAGCTGGAGGATCTGATCAGCTACTACCAGGACCGCGGGTACTTTGAGGAACTCATCGCTCTGCTGGAGGCTGCGCTGGGTCTGGAGCGGGCCCACATGGGCATGTTCACCGAGCTCGCCATCCTCTACTCAAAGTTCAAACCTCAGAAGATGAGGGAGCACCTGGAGCTCTTCTGGTCCAGAGTCAACATCCCAAAGGTAGACCATGTCTCTGTGCTGTGTAAATATACACCAAGTTTGGGTCCATGAATTGAACCAAACATAACTTGGACATGAATGAGTGCTTCAGTTTGAAACCTGAACGACTTGTTGTGTGTTTTCTGTGTTTACCAGGTCCTTCGTGCAGCAGAGCAGTCTCATTTATGGGCAGAGCTGGTTTTCCTTTACGACAAATATGAGGAGTACGACAACGCTGTCCTCACAATGATCTCCCATCCGACAGATGCGTGGAAAGAAGGGCTGTTCAAAGACATTATTGCAAAGGTAAACAGAAGTGTTTCTGACTGAACTGTTCATTTCCTCTTCAGACATCTTTACTTTTTGCTCATCTTTATTCGTATCATATTTTCTCCTCAGGTTGCCAATGTGGAGCTGTACTATAAGTCTCTGTCCTTCTACCTGGAGTTCAAGCCACTCTTACTGAACGACCTGCTGACCATTCTGTCTCCACGGCTGGACCACAGCCGAGCTGTCACCTTTTTCAGCAAGGTAACCAGCAGCGAGGTCGACCGCTCTGAATCAGACCCTCTGTGTTTTTCTAGATTTTTAACACGCAGTGCCAAACATGGTGGACGCGACATGACTCAGGTTGTTCTTGCTTGACCAGGTGAACCAGCTGAAGTTAGTCAAGCCTTACCTGAGGTCTGTCCAGAATCACAACAACAAGTCCGTCAACGAAGCCCTCAACAACCTGCTGACAGAGGAGGAAGACTACCAGGTGTGTTACTGATGACAGTAACTTTCCAGGGAACTGATCATGCATTAAGCATGTTGAAAAGGTTTTTGAGTGTGTCTGACAAATTCTTCTGCATGCAGCTGATTTGTCCTCTACACAGCTGTGTTAGTTTTCATGTTTGTTTTAAAATCTTGGATGACATTTAAACCCCCTCTTAATAACTGTTGACATTATTTTGTCTGTCCCCTGCATGATTAAATGTGAAGGGGACCATTTGAAATAGTACATTTAAATTCCCAGCCCCTCTGTGGTCACTAGATGGCACTGCTGAGGTCCCGTGAAAGGAAACAAACTGGTCCAGGTATTTCTCGTCTCTCTTTGGTCTGAGATGTAATATTTTTTTCATCGTGTGTGTTATCTACAGGGCCTGAGAGCATCCATTGATGCTTATGACAACTTTGATACCATCGGCCTGGCACAGAGGTTAGAGAAACACGAGCTGATCGAGTTCAGGCGTATTGCTGCTTACCTGTACAAGGGCAACAACCGCTGGAGACAGAGTGTAGAGCTCTGCAAGAAGGACAAACTCTACAAGGTAAAAAAAAAAGAAGCAATGTTTGAGAAAAGGGATAAAAACCTCTTACATGTACCTCCATGCTCCTATAGATGGCACTGTTCTTTATGTCTAGAGATGCTTTAGTCACGTGGCACGACTAACATCAAGACCAGAAGTTGTCTTTTCACAGGAATGATGGTTCAGACAGCTTCTCAAACTCGTACGGAGGCTTTCATGTTTCTCATAAAGCCAATTAAACCCACTGTGTTTCTGTCTTTCCCAGGATGCCATGCTGTACGCAGCAGAGTCTAAGGATGCTGAGCTGGCAGAGACTTTGCTCCAGTGGTTCCTGGAGGAGGGCAGGAAGGAGTGCTTCGCTGCCTGCCTGTTCGCCTCCTATGACCTGCTGCACCCCGACGTGGTGCTGGAGCTGGCCTGGAGGCACAACATCATGGACTTTGCCATGCCGTACTTCATCCAGGTCATGAGAGAGTACCTCACAAAGGTTAGTGCTGCGCTGAAGAACAATACAAGGAGTAGTTGTTCTCAGTTGTTCATTTTTAGTGTCTGATTTGATGTAAAACGATTGTAGATTTTTTGAGGAAGCAAGTTTGACATTCTGCATTTTTACTGTGAACTAAAATTGGTTTATTTTTCTTAGATTGTTTCATTTCCTGTAGAAACTTGTACTGACAGGTGAGAGGTGGACAATAGTCTGTAATGTCTGTGGAGGCGCTGAAAAACGGCTCATAGAGACAGTTTTAAATTTACACACATACATGCTGAGATGAGAAGGTAGAGACAAGGGCTTTCTGAGAGTTCCCATGATATGAAAATCATTGAAGTGTTTTTATCTCGTATATCTTGAGCTATACGCCACCTATACACCGGTATCTGGCCCGACAATGACAAAAAAAGCTGTTTTCTAAGTATCTTTAATGGTATTTTAGAGTTCCTCATTTCCTGGAAAACAATAAAAAATATTAGTGAGTCATTCTGGACTTGGGGGCGTATACATATATTGCATCCAATTAAATGCTTTCTTGATTTTTTTATGACGTTGTCTCCAGCTAGTTAGCTTGGTTAGCCCTGCAGCTATCGGTCCTATTACATGACTCAGCCCTGGGGTGCCAGGAGCCAAACTTGGCAAGGAAACCACCTCTCTACTGTGTTCCCTGCCACCAAACTGGCCTCCATCGGTCTCAGAGGCTGTGTTTGGTCCTGGTTCAGCTGCGTTCACTGGGAGCTTGCAGGCAGAGTCAGCTGATAGGATCGCTAGCTGCATGGTGGTGGGGGCTTAACACAAATTCAGTGCTATTGGCTACTGTAAACATCAGTCGATACCTGTGACAGGTCCGTCCCTAGCTGCCTGTTTTTACAGGAAACAGGTAATATGTGGAAATAAATCGCACTAGCTGATGTTTCATGGGAACTTTACGTGATGGTAATAAAGTATATTTGTCAGTGAACTCCCTCTGGTCATCGTGATGTCCTAAAATGTTGACCTGTGGACATGTGAGGTCATGTGGGGTCATCTCTTTGGGTTCTTTTCCAGGTTGATGAGTTTGCAGCGAAGGTGACGGTCTCTGGCCCTCTTTTATTTCTCTTATGTGTTCTGTCTGTTTTTGTTGTAACTTATCTCTTAGGTTTCTGATGTAGGAACCTAGCATGGACTGTAGACTGAGTACGGCCTCACTAGTTCTGGTCCTGGAGAGCTGTAGCTGCACGTGCAGGCTTTTGCTCCACTTCAGCACCAATGCAACATGTTTTTTAATACATTTTGAGTTAATCTACTGGAAGCATTTTCTAAATTATCTTCCTGGGGAACCTCATTGTCTTTCGAATATTGGCTTTCAGCTGTGAAGCAGAGACAAATTCATGAAAATATGAAAATTAGGAAGTAGCTGGATAAGCACTGCTGCCTGTTGATTTTCAGTGCAAACACAAAAAGCGGAAAATGTGGAAATAATTTATTGTAATCTGGAACTCTAAACAAAAAGCTTTGTCTTCTGATTAGGAGATTAAAATCTTTGCAAAAGGTCACGAGTGTAAAGGCTTAAGAGCCACTTTATGAAGGAGTTTATCTGCTACCTGTTCAAAATGAAATGGACTGTAATTTGCTGCTAAATTTGTGCAAATATGCAACAGGTAAGGGAGATGAATGCTGCTGATGTGAGATTAAAATTATTCAACATGAGTGCTCTAGTTTGGTAGGTTAGAATGTATTTTCTATCGATCCCCAATGATTGCTGGTTGAACAGACTTCACTGTATCCAGGAAGTTTAATGTGGACTAAAGAAGAAGTCTCAGACCAGTAACTTAAAATGCTGATGATGATGCTGGAGCCAAAGCCTGTGCAGCATCTTGTTCTTCAGGACCAGGATTAGCCAGTCCTGGCCTAACAGATACCTCTCACCTTCTAACTCCTCTGTCTTGGGGCTGCATCTAGCGTTAAGTGGCATTTTCAACTTGAAATCTTGACAAGCTGCGCTGATGCAAAATCACAAGACTGAAGTCAGGTTACAACATGAGAAACACGGTGATCTATATACCTGGCTAATGCTCGCCAAAGACCTGTAATGGATACGAGCGAGGGGAGCGAGCCACTCTAGACTTGTTAGATGCATCCCCATGTTTCTAACTCCTGGTTAACAAGTTTTAGTGTCAAATATTTCAGCTGCCAGACCAGAGCAGGGCTACAAACACAAACTCCAAAGGCTGTGGAGTCCCCTTTCCTCTGCCTCTGGGAGAATGCTCTGAGTTTATTTCAGATAATCAGACAGTTTATCCTCAAAAGACCAAACTCTTTGTTCCATAAATCACTGGTCGGACTGGCAGGACTTGAAGCTACAGTCATTCAGGAAGTGAAATACCAGCTCATTTGCACTTCATAGTAGTTGAGCACATACCAAGAGACAGCACTGACATTGTTAGACGTTATGGCCCCTATCTTAGCCAAGCCATGTTAATTAGATGCATATGGTATTTAAACGATGGATTCCAGATGTTATTTTTCATTCACAGGCTATTATCTATTTAAATATCTAGTCTGTTTAACCTTTTCAATCTTTTATCCAGACTTTTTTTCTTTGTTTCGCGAAATTTTGGCTCAGCAGAAATTCTACATTCTACATTAATTGAGCTGAATCATTGTTTAAACTGCTCTCCACTTACATCAGAAACCTTTTTGGTATCCAGCTGTTTCCACAGTTGAAGCACAATGCCTGATTATTTCTTTGCACTTACCGTCTAGGAAAATTGGCACTGAAGCCAAGTCACTGCGCAAAACCTGTGTGCCTGGCAAGGATGAGCTTAACCTGTGAGCTTCGAATATGTAGCTTGATTTTAGTCCAGAAACACACTCAGTGAAAACCTGTCAGGAGGGCCTGCTTACAGCCATGAATGGGATGCATGTGGAAGCTGTGATTGTCATTTATTTTACTGTGAATGGCTGGAAATGTAACATCAGCACATAGGCATGGAAATTATAGCTTCTCCTTTATTTAATGATACACAATGTAATATTTTTTAACCTTGAATCCCACTATCATTTTTCTTTAAAAGGGTCAGTTCACACAAATCACAAAAACTCAAAACATTTCCCCCCCAGCGGTATTCAGCCATGATGTAGTTGTGATGTTTGCTGAGTCCCATCAATGATCTTTTATTTCTGCTCCTCAAAACATTCAGATATTACCCTTTAAGATGTGCCTTTCCAGATGTAATGTCCCTGTTATCTTGTTATCCATGATAATCCACAGACCTTGATGTCAACAGTCGTCACTGGAAACCATTTTCAGCTGACGGCGCCAACAGCGAGGTCTGTGAATGATTTGGTGATGAACAAGGACATCATTCTCTCTTTTTTTAATTGAATAAGAATAATTAAATGCTTTGAGCAGCGTAAATAAAACTGAATCCTCCTGAACTGCAGAAGTAAAAGTCTCAGCCGCCACTCTCTGCATGTTTAGCTGCCAATGGGGGTTAAGTGTTTTATTTTGTTGTTTGTGATTTGGGTGAACGGACCCTTTAACTGTTGACTTAACATTTGTACTGGAAGCTGTATTAGACGTCCTCACCAAACCTGCATGGCATCTTCTCTTAGGTAACCTTAGCTGCACTGTGAAGTACTGTGTGTAGTTTTGTCTTTCAGAAGTGGGTATGATAAATTACTGTGTTAACTTGTCATATTAATCAGTGTTTATTTGTCTGATATGACATAAAAACTTTAGTGTAGTCTTACAACTGAAGCATTAGCGTTTATGGACCTTGTAGTACAACATATAAGAAATTGTTGTGTAAAGAATCTCTGTGATCACTACATTGTAGGTGTCCAGCAAAACCATTTATTTAGAATATTTTCTGTTTTATTACTAGCTGATATTGTTTTATAGCCATGTGACCAGGCCGCTCTTTGAAATCAGTATTTAAAATCTATGCTTGGATTTAAATGGCGATACAAGGTTTCTGCAGGATACCTGCCATGTATGAAATCAGACTTTTTTTTTTTATTCTGCACAGTGTGTGAGTAATCCATGTCTGATCTATCCTCTTTTCCTTGTTGCCCTCAGGTGGACAAGCTGGAGGAGGCAGACAGCCAAAGGAAAACTGAGGAAGAGGTGACGGAGCCTCAGCCGATGGTGTTTGGTAGGTTCACAGTCACCCTGAGGGACAGACACATGTGGCTCTGCAATAGGAGATAATTGCCTGTGAGCTGCAGTATTTATCTGTCTGAGTCTGTTAAACCTGGGTGAAAAACCAACGTTAACCAGATGTGCTCTATACTGAACCTTAAAGCACACCTGGAAATCAGTCTCCAAGATGTCGATGAAAACCTGACACATGTGTCAGATGTAATTTTTCTCAGATGGTTTCTTTACCTACCACTAGGATTAAAATTAAGTTGTTTTGCATGAGCATCTATTTTTACAATTTCCAGTGTTAGAAAAAATGAAGTAGCCTTCCCGCCTAGGTGACCCATAATGAACAGAGATGCATGTTTGTATTGTCATAATCTGAAACCAGCAGTTATTCAATAGGTGCTTTTGTTCCATCATAATCAGTTTGGTAAAAAGTTAATGGTTTGACAGACGATTGCTGAAGTGCATTGAACAAAAACTAGTAAAAAATGTCTGTTAGCATGTAACCCTTTGTGTATGTGTGTGTGTGTGTGTTTGTTATCAGGTCAGCAGCTGATGTTGACTTCCTCTCCTGCTCCAGTGGCTCCTCAGCCAGCGTACCCGGGCTATGGCTACCCCGCCGCGGGCTACCCTGCTCAGCCCACCACCGCTGGGGGCTTCCCTGCTCAGCCCACCGCCGCCGGGGGCTACCCAGTTCAGCCCGCTGCGTATGGCTTCAACATGTAGAGGCTTGACCCCTGCCTCTTCCACACCTCTCCCTTGCCCCTCCCCCCGCACACACTCACATCCAAACCAAGCTGAACCGTGCTGCTCTGGGTCTCAATTGGCCAGCTGATGGCACGGAGACCCCTGAAACTCACCAGGGCCTTCATTCCCAGCGCGACACCGTCTGAATTCACTGAAACTGCAATAGAAACCCATCATCTCTACTTTCTCCACACACGCACGCACACACACACACACACACACACACACACACACACACACACACACACACACACACACACACACACACACACACTTCAGGATGGCATCAAGGCTGTAGGACCCTCCCTCCCCTCCTCTCTTTTCCACTTGGACAGTATAACTGCATCACTGATCTACACAGCATGAAGTCACCTCTCAGCTCCTAGAGGAATTAACATACCGAAGATAAAGTTAGTGACACCAAACCACTCTGTCCTGTTGCTGTTCCATGTAGACTTTATTAACCATAGAGCAGCTTTTCTCTTTTTTTCCCCCTTTTTCCTAGAGATTCAGCACTGATGAGGAAGAGACTTTGTTACTGAGGAGCAGAGGGGCACGTGTGTGTCTCCCCCTCCCTCCTAAAGCACTGCTACGGCCTTATATACGTTGAGGAGATGGCAAAAAAAAAAAAAATGGCCTCATTTGTTCATGTTTAATTTCACAACTGTCTGATGCTCTGATTAGAACGACAGTTACTGTGCAATAGTTTTGTTTGTCCTCTCACATGAGGTACAAAGTGTTTGCTGTATACGGACTAAGAACACTTGTTTATGAGGTTACGGTACTGTGTGTGTGTGTGTGTGTGTGTGTGTTTGTGCGTACGTGCGTGCGTGTGCGTGCGTGTGTGTGTGTGTGTGTGTGTGTGTATGTGTAGCCTCTAAAGCCTTCGAGGGATACGTCATCAAACCAAGAGACACTCAACGAAATTTTCACTCCCTTGCAGCCGTAAATCTGTCACTGGGTCAGAGCGGTTTGATCTCGTCAGGCCACCTTTTGGACTCTGATACCGGACATCAGGAGTTTCAGGATGATTGTGACAAAAAGGCGAAAGAAAGACAGAAAGAAAGAATGAAAGAAAGGAGGTGAAATAATAAAAAAAATGCTATATGCTGTAGTCTGTGCATGTGCTGCCAAACTATAAAGCTGCAACCAGGAGCACAATTTTCATGTTACACTCAACTATATCAAGTATTACTAATGTTGTGTCAAAACTGAAGTGATGTTCGATGAAACTTTCTCACCCAACTAACAGAAAACGATGTTGAAGCTCCAGCAGACTTGAGGAGATGAAAACACAGGGGAACATTAGCTCACATCCTGGTGCCAGTTGGTTAAAAAAAGAAAAAATCATTATTGTACTGAAAACAGTGTATAATTTAAGATATATTGAAATACCTAACTAATCAAAGAAGTCAAATATTATGGAATACCGTATGTATTGTCTATAGTGTGTTGTTGTAGTCTTAAAAAAAAGCATAATGATTTTTGTAAGAAAAGGACAAAATGCAAAAACAGCAGGTTAATAAATGGCAAAGTCTTGAGGCAAAGCTGCAAAGTGGTGGCAGTTTAGTCGACTGTTTACTTCCTGTGCTGTCTGACAGTCCCTGTGTGAGCTCTGTGCCACCATGGTGCCAGCTTTGGACGTGGAAAGCAAAAAAAAAAAAAAAAACAACAACAAAAAAAACAACCCAGAGCTGCACCACAGAGCACTCCCTTTATCTGCACACTTCATGCATACAGAAAGAGAAATAAAGTTTACACACACTGCTGTTTGTGCATTTCTTTTAACTCCTTCACACCTGGAGGAGGATTGGGCTCTTGTTGTTGATGGGGAGTTTTCACAGCTGTGAACATGGCTAATGTCAGAGCTCTCCTGCTGCAACCTCCTCTCCCCTGCTGGACCCGGACTGACATTTTGGTAACTAAGCTGCCAACACCTGATTGATGGTTTCTGTCTCTGCGTGAGCTGCAGACTCTTTGTTTGGAGAGGGTGTGGTCGGGCTGTGTGCACTTATTACTTCCTGCAGCTGGAGGCTTGTGTAGGGTTTTGGTGGTGAAGGATTTAATAATAAGGAAATCAGATTTTACTGTCCCTGGCGGATCTGCATTCATGTGGAGAGGGACGCACGGGGAGGCTGCGCCCCGCCCTTCCTCTGCCGTGGAACCAGAGTGGCCGGTCTCCTCTCACCCTGCCCTCTTATAAGGACCCACAGTTTCACCCACCGCACCCTGTCACGCAACAGGCTCCGCGGCTCCCTCGCGTCACGGAGAAGCAGCCAAGTCCACGCGGCAGCAGGACACGGACGCAGCTCTCCGTCCGCCCCTCCTTGCTTCCGGTTTGCTTAGCTCTCTTGCGCACTACTGTCGTGATACAGCGTTGCCATGGTTACAAATAACAGATATTAGATTCAGAACAACCTCAACTTCCTTGACAGTCCCGGTGTCCGCCCGCTGTCAACAGAGATACCTGCCGGAGTGTCTCCGGACGCATCTGAGACCACCTGAGTCCAGGAGAGCGCACCAGGCAGGAGCCGTCCAAGTGTTGCGCGCTCCGGTCTACTTGGGGAAAAAATTGCGAGCTACCTACTTGAAGATAAACCTCTTTGGACTTTGTAGATTTTACTGTCCGTTTCCCGGTAATCATGCAGGATAAAGGCACATTTATCAGCCCTTTCCCCAGACCGCGGTGTCTGGCGGCCGCGGCGCCGGCGGGGAAAGCGAAATTAACTCACCCGGGAAAGGCGATCCTGGCAGGTAAGTTCATCCTGATTTCTCACGCGGAAAAGTCAACAGTAACAGAAAATGTCACCGGTTGTACGAGTTGCGATGGAGTTCCAGTTGGATGAAACAGCGTTGCACATACACTTCATATATATATATTGTGTGAGCTTGTTTGTGGACAGAACAGCAGACCTTTAAAATAGAGCTGAGTTCAGGGTTGAAGAGGAAAGAAAGTCAATCAAGTTGCTCAGAAAATAAACTGCAAACTGGATTACCACACTAACAACCTCCACCTCATAATTTCCTTTTCTTTGGTTGCAGTTTGCCGTGTTGTTTTTGTTTTTGTTGCACAAACAGGGCGTTTCTCTATCTAATAACACCTTTCACTTCATGATTTAGGGGCTGAAAGGTTAGTGGAGCTGCTGACAGTGTATCATTGCTGCAATATCTGTTTCTAAATATGGATAATGAGCTGGTAAAAAAAAGAGGTGTTTCAACAGAGTTTCTCCATTTTCCACCAACTTCAAACCATGCTCACCCTGTGACCCTTGGAGCTGCTATGAAACAGAAATGAAGAAGAAGACAGCAGTTTTCTTCTTCTGTCCTTCTGTCCTGTCGCTGCACTGATGTGATTTTATTTTTCCAATCACCTCTAGTGCACTTCGCTTAATGCCATTAGAGCGGATTGATGCATGCAGCAGTGCAGGGGACACCTGAGACATGATAGTCTGTCAGTTCTGCTCTTTTGTACTGTGACAGTACAAAAAAATATTGATCCATCCGCTTCATCTCAGTGCTTTGTTCTGCAGCTGTAACTAGCAACTACTTTAACTGCTGATCAATCTATTGATTTGATTTGGAATAATGGGTTAGATTATATTAATGTATGCCCCCATAAGCAAACAGCGACAAAATATTTTCTTTATTTTATCAGCAACCAAAAAAATCCAGGAAATGAATCATTACATATTGATCTGAAACAGAGGAAGAAAAAAAATCTTTGCTTGACAAATGTGTCAAATGGTTCATCAATTATCAACATTTTAAGAAATCAATCGACTCTTCAGTCATACCTTTTTTAGCCATTTCTATGATTCATCAGTTTATCCCCACCGAGGTTCAGAAAAATCCTGCTACTCTGCCCCGCCTAAACCCCACCGACCCCCTCGAGTGATGATGATCAGGGTGCAGCAGCTCCAGCTGATGAAGAGCCTCTCAGAGATGCTCCTGCATCAAGGCTCCATGCTGGTGTTTGGCAGCACTCTGTTGATTTCAGCCGTGTTCTCTGGCGACGGTTACATGCTGAATATTTTATCGTTGTTAATGAATTCCTTTTGATTGAGGTTTAAAAACTAATGACTATTTTAATTTTTTTTAATTTTTTATTTTTTTAGATTAATCAATGAATCATTTTGGATAGAGAATACAAGCCTGCTGTAAGTTTCCAGAGCCCAAGGTAACATCTTCAAACACAGGAAATCAAATCCTCACATTTGAGATGCTGAAACCAGCAAATATTTGGCATTTTTGCCTGAAAAACAACATAAATTATAAATCAATTATCAAGTAATCACTTCAGCTGTAAACTCATGTGTGTGTTTACAGCATTTACGTGTGTTGAAGCTGATATCATCTGCTGTAAATGATGGTTTATAGGTTTACATACATCACACCACCCATTTCAATCCAGCTTTACATTCAGGTTATTGATTTAGTGCATGGTTGCATGATGTGGTGTACAAGCTGGATACTGTACTGACAAAACAAGCGCAACAGAAATGACTTAAACAGAGGTTAGAGCATATTTATATATGACTTTTTACAGTATCTGGCTGTGATAACAACATTGATATTAGCTTCAATATGTGGTTTAAACAGTTTTTTCTCTCTTGTTCAGTAACGTGATTGTTGTCATTCCTATCCCAGTTTTATGGACCTGTGTTTGGAGATTTTGGAGTTTTTAAGCCTGAAGTTGCCATTAGTCTGCATATAATTTCATTTTTTCATAGAACATCCTCTCTTCCTGTTTAAATTCAACAAATACTCATCTCTTGTTGTGCACCTCTGTATTAACTGACACACTATTCACTGCTCTGACTGACAGGAGAGTGAATCAGAAAAGATTCAAATAGGATTCTCACATTTAAAAGCAACAGTAGAGTTTGTGATTTTGTGGGAAGAGGTGAAAAATTCTCCCCTCCTGACTCATGGTGCTCTGTCAGCCGCTGGGAAATGGAAATGCGGCCGCGGTGAGACCTTCCCCTTCCCCCCATCAGTCCTGTGCAGCCTGATTGACTGGATATGGCCCAGCGTTGCTCCCTCTTCCCCTCGCTGTGCCGTTGAGCTCGTCTCGAGCCTGTCTGTCCAGTTTTGCAGCAGCAGCATGATCGCTTTCCCTCTGTCTCAACCCTTGTGCAGCCTCTGACTCCTCCCGGCCTCGCTGTCAGGAAACCACTGATTTATTGCCGTCTATCAAAGGGTTTGGAAATGAAAGTGTGCTGTCAGCGTGTGTAGTTGTAGTTGTTCAGAGCACCGCTGGGATGACTCAGCCATGGATAAATTGTCACTTTGAGCCCGATCTGGGGTATCGTCCATCAAAAGCCACAGCTGATAAGTTTACATCGTCAGGATACAAATTCCTGCCTCTCAGCTATGGCAGTTCATAAATCCAGCTGACACCTCTCCCAGTGTAACATGCTAATGCTACTTGAGATTTCCCTGTTATGGCTAGCAATATGTCTGTGTGGAGAGAGCAAGCCACACGTTCATGCCCCGAAGGCTTGAAGCAGACAAAGCAAGAAGTAGGTGAAAGCTTAATGCATTAGAGAGCTCACAGTGTTCGGCAAGGAGGTCCAAAGCTTTAAGAGGTCTGTGAGCTCTTTCTGCTCCTATTGGTCTCTTCAAGTCTTCTCTCAGCAGCCACTGGTGACAACTGAAGTGGAGAGTTTTATCTGTGTGAGGCCTGAGGCAGAGAGAGCGTGGTCTAAGTGGGTCTCTGGACCTGATCTGCAGGCTGTGGCGTTCATTTATAACCTTTCTGAGCAGAGACTGTGAAGCAGAGGGACTGACAGAGAGACAAGGTTCCTTTTTTTCATCCTGATTTCATGATAGATTGGGTTTTCCACCGAGGCTGACTTGTTTTTATGTCACTTTTCCTGCTCTCTTTTTCCTCCTCTCCATCTCTCTCTCCAGCCTCAGGGCAGCCAGTTAGCTTTTCTGAGTGGTTGTCTCCTCTCAGGCTCAGAGGGCTCGTCAAACTGTGCGCTTACTCCCCGTTTCCACGCGTCACAGGTGACGCACACAGTCGCCTCCCCTCCGCTGTTCTGCTGCTCGCGGCCTCCAAGTACCGGGAGAGTAGATCATGAATCACAGTGCACTCCTCTGTCCACCTCCCAGTCACCTCCACTGTAACAACTCCTCAGTTAGATTAGACAGATGTTGTGCAGCCACGGACAAACAAACAGAAATTAGTGCAGTAATTTGAACTGCATTTACAGTTTCAGTCTTGTTTCATTGCATTTGTGAATGTCTTGGAGATTCATCAGTGGTGGTTTGGCATGTTCCATTAATTCTCATTAATTACACATATGCTGGGCATTTATCTACCATTTTCTAAAAACTAAAGTCAATCTAAAGTTTTTAGATTGATTTTCTGGCTTCCAGTCAGTTACTGTTTTCAAGTCATTTCACGACTGTGTAGAAATGAACCGAAGTGAAGAAAAAATCAATGAGTGATGAGTGATCATGTAGTTGATATTAATTTTTGTCAGTTGTACAATCATAACAGGGTAATTAATTTTCAAGTAATTAGCCTGTTCGCTTCAGAAACACTCTGATGTCTTGGACTTGAAAGATGTTTGCCCAACAACGATCTTTGAAAGGCCTTCAGAGCATATTTCTCAGTCAGCGTCTCACTATGAAATATGTGGCTTTTTAGCTGCTTAATGTTTCACTGTACTCATCATCCAGCCTGGAAAGGTGCACTGTGGGTTTTCAGAGTTTCACTGAAAACAGCTGGCTTCTGCATCTGGAAACCACGATGAGAAGAGAGGTGAGACTGAAACAAAACAGTGAAGCTGCAGGATGAAAAATCAAAATGATGAGTTGAAAGATGAAAGGCTTACAAGTTCATTCCAAACCTTGATTTGTATTAATTTTGATTACCAGTGGCTATAGTCAATCAACAAGTAATGTAAGTAATGTGGATTTAAAGCAAGTTAACGCACTGGTTTCATCCTCTGTGTGTAAAGAGCCTGGCAGCCTCGTCTGTAACTGAATGCACAGTCTAAACAACCTGTGCGTAGTTGTCCTGTTCATGTAAATCAGCGTACAGTCTGCATGCTGCAGGGTTCTAAGCTGTTCTCCTCACAGTTCCCATTTAAAATTAATCAACATCCCTTCCTGTAATTATGCATCAGCGTAGCGTTAGGGAGTGTTGCTAAGGACAGAGGAAGCCTAAAAGGCCAGACGTCAGATGAATAATTCTTTTCATGTTTTGCGTGAGAAATATTATGGCTCTATTAATAGGACACCTCATGTTTGAAGTGCATCAGTCCTCTGGCTGTGTTCTCCATTTGGACTGGAGATATGGACATAATAACATCTTTCCCTCAGACTCCAGAGAATTTAAAATGAAGGATAATCATCTAAATAAGGAACATCTGGATGAATAATAGATAGATTTTGCTGCAAAACTGCTTATTAATTTGCCGTCCCGTGCATGTGCACACACAAACACAAACACACATTGTTGACTGCTTTTGATGAGTTTTATTGTCTGAACTGAAATTAGTCAAAAATGGAATCAACACAAAACAAGATTTTCCAGCAAAGCAGCAGGCTCAAAAATGTTTGAACGAAATGGAGCTTCAGATATGTTTAGAAACTGCCACGTTCAGACACCGTGCTGGATTGTCAGTTCTTCCCAAGAAAAAGGAAGTTTCTTAGTGGACCAGATGTGTTGGAGGCTCATTAGAGTCACCAAAGCAGGTTTAGACACTGTTCCTCCCTGTCAGCTGGCTGTCTGCCTGCTCACCTGGCTTCCTCTGTGCCGGTCTTTGCTGCAAAAAAGCGACTGGGACTTTGTGTGCATCTTGCATTCTGCTCATTTGTGTCGTATCTGATAGTAAACTGAATATTTGTGTTGTATATTGTTGTATAATGAGTTTGGGACGGTGGCAAAGATGGCAGTTCGTTTGTGGTCCCCAGAGGACAGTTTTGCTCATCCTCTGACTTTTCAGAGGTGCCACCAGCAGGTCTTCTTTGAAAATGACAGCGCTCCGGTGCACAAAGTTGGTTCGTAAAGCAATAGTTTTCCAAATTTGGTTTGGAAAGACTTGATTAGAGCCCCGACCTCAACACCATCAAACAGCTTTGGGTTAAATCTGAACGCCGACTGTGAGCTGGGCCTTATCTCCCAACATCAGTGGCCGACCTCGCTAACACTCTTGTGGCTGAATGGGAACAAATCCAGGTTCAACATTCTTGTGGAAAGCCTTTCCAGAGGATGGAGGCTGTCTGAGCAGCACATTAATGCCCGTGGTTCTGGAATGAGATGTTCAGCATCACATATAGGTGTAATTTTCATGCGTCCACATACTTTTGGTTCATAATGGCCCCAAGCTGTGAAGTCTAACTGCTGTTGATTATGTGAATTTGCCTTGTGTGAGCATAGTGCTGCCTTTAAACAGTATACAGTCTGCGTCTGATTTATGAAACTGCTGCATAGACTGTGGAAGTTTCAAGTCTCTAAGAGTCTGTAGAAGCGGATTTGTATCAGGCGCTACATGTTTTTCACTGCCTCTGGATTCTGAGTATCACTCCAATGCCATTTCCATTTCTTTTCGTGTAATGGGAAGTGTCAAAGATCTTTTGTGGATGCATTGATTTTCTGACAGTGTGGAGAAGAGCAGTCCAGGGGTGAGGAGAGAGGAAGGAAGGCGCTGCTGAGAGAAAAATTAACAACAGGAGAGGAGAGCGAGCCTGTGAAGATAAAGATTAATGACCATTTTGCTCATGTAACCCACGTTTGACAACAACAGTACATTGAAGTCATTTCAGGTGCCATCTTTAAATATGTGTGTGTGTGTGTGTGTAAAATATGTGTGTGTGCAGTGTATGCAGGCTGTGAAATGGAGTAGAAGACAAACAAACTGCTTCTCCTCCAGAGGCGTCGCGTGTCTGATGGAGAGTGATCATGTGTGCTGTGTGTGTGTTGCCTGGTTTTCTCATGCTGCCTTGGCTGAAAACGCATGAATGAGGTTTATTGTTTCTTCCTGCCCAAGACACACTGACCCACTGATCCCAGATCAGGACGGCTGGAAGGGAGCGTTGTGGAAGTCATGTGATTTCCGTCTCAGCTGGCTAGCATTTACTTACCCCTCCACCAGGATTAGAAGAATTACAACTTACGTTACTTACGCCCACACACACACACACACACACACACACACACACACACACACACACACACACACACACACACACACACACAGACACACTCACATGGAGGTCATGACTCAGCTCAGTGATGCTCACAGTTTGTCATGAATTGTGCTGATTAGGTGAATCCAGGTATATCATTGACAGATGAAGAGTGCTTGATTATTATTGGGTCAGTCATCACAGCATTATCTCAATACTCAAATACTCAAAACCACAAGGTACAAAATCAAAATCATGACCATCACATTGAACAAGACAAATGACAGTTCAGTAATGTTCAGGCAGGCCAAAATAACATACAATAATTTTCAGAAGATACATTTTCAGGTATTTAAAATCTCTTAACTTGTCATTAATTTATATATCAAAGATGAGAATTGCAATTTTGCTGCAGTACATTTTCAGGAGAGACGGTGACCGGATATGTTAGATAAGTGTGCAGCCTTAAGTAAAAGCTATTTTCCCGTATCGATTTCTCTTATTAAATCAGCTGCACTCACAGAGGAGGAGGTGTAGATAAAGAGAAGCAGATGAGTCAGAGACCTTTTAGGGTATTTAGTTTAAGTTGCAATGTCATCTACATGCCGTCCTTAAATCTGTGTCCTGGGTTGAATGTATGTTTTTATCTTTAATGGAGGCTCTGCTTCAAGGTGCCACGGCGATAAAGGTCGTGTTGGCAGCAGTGACGTGAGGAGAGCCAAATGATACGTATGCATGTTTACAGGTGAAACATTGCTTCACTGAGATGTGGAAATGAGCCAGAACACACTGAGAAAAATACACACACAAAACACACCAGTAGTAACAGATATTAAAGATTAAATTTCAAGTTATTAAAGGATAAAGTGAAATTCTGCTGGTGTTATCAGTACAGCCTCTTTTTTGTCCAGACGTTTCAAGATTTGAGCCACTATCTACAAATATATATATAAATATATATATTCTGTAATGAAAATGCAAATTTAGAAAGTGAATCATCTCATTCTCGTGTATTCAGAAAATAAGATTTTAGGACTAGGGGTAACTAGATAAATCACTGGTTAAAACTCTCATTGTAGGATTTGGCCGTTTTCGTTGGCAACTTGAAGCCATGTCATCACAAGAGACAGTGAATGTCCCACAGATCAAACACTGAGAATGAGTGGGATCAAAACAGCACATAGACTGCATCTAATGTTTCTACATAGAAGAACTCATGTCATGTGAGTAATTTGATGGATGCTATAGTAACAAAAATATTCTTCATGCAGTGGTTAACATCTGATCACAGCTGGTAATTTCCTGCTGAAACCTCTTGTCTCTGAGCCAGATTTGGACCGCCTGGAGAAAAAGGCTTTTCAGTTTCTCACTTCCCATTATTTGTTTGGTTGCGGTCTCGTGGTGAAACGCTTCTGGGTTTCCTGACTTGGCACAAATACTCATCGTGTACAGTAAACTGTTCCTCATAATTAACCAGAGGAATTATTGTAATTTATTTTGTCAGCTGGGGGGCATGTGTGCATGTGTAGCTGCATCATGTGTGCCTCCCTTGCACAGTGTGCTTGTGTGCGTCTGTGTCATTGAGTTAATGGAGGGTCTTGGCCTGGGTAATGGAGCCCCTCCCTGCAGGCTGAGCGGATAATTTAATTAATGTCAGCCCTCTCTCCATCCTCCCTCCTTCCCTCGTGACTCATCTGTGTTTTGCATTAGCCTCGCTTTTCGACACTTGTCCCCATCTACTCGACTCATCGACTGTGGCGAGTTTCAGGCTGAACCTTCGGGCGGTCGCTCACACGTTCATTCATGCACTTCATTACTTTCTTCCTCTCTTAATGTACGTATATTTTCTTCTCTGCAGTCACACACTAAACATATGGTGGAGAATATTTGAGAGGCAGCACACACTGCCTCCCCTTGTGTTGACTCTGTTCCTCAAACAGCACATTCTCTGTGTAGTTTAGCCGAAGCAGAAGCAGTTGATTTATCTTCGCCTGGCTCGTTACTCTTCCTCCCTAGCCAGCAGTGCTTTTAATGTTTATGGAGGGAAAGCCATTTGCGGAGTCGCTGTAACGATCCATGACGTAATGGGACCTCCTTGCATTTCATAACGGTGACAGGGCACTGAATCAGGGTTGGTTGGGCTGCAGCTAGTCAGATATGGTATGCTGAGTTTAAGCAAACTGTCAACAGCTGCCTGCCTGGAAAAAAAACTTTTAATTTTCCTGCCTATTCTTTATATGCTTTATATTAATAAAACATCTTCTCTGATTTTCTGTGTTTTTTAGGTGGAATTGCAGGTGGCATAGAGATCTGCATCACCTTCCCCACAGAGTATGTCAAGACCCAGCTCCAACTGGATGAACGGGCCAATCCACCCAAATACAGAGGAATAGGTGAGTATGACATTTTCAACATTCGGCCAGTGACTTGTTTACAGCCAGTTAGCTTGTCTTAGCGCAAAGACTGCCAACAGAAGGAAACAGCTAGCCGGCTGTGTTCAAAGATGACAAAATTCACCCACCAGCTCCTCTAAAGCTCACTAATTAACACCTCATATCTCGTTTGTTTAATCTGTGCAAAAAATCGAACAACATGTTATGGTGTTGTACCATCTACCTACCAACCTACCTACCAACTAGCCAGCCAGCCAACCTGCCATTCATGTATTCTGTTCTTCATCCTGTCTTGCTGCCTCTCTCAGGAGCTCATTATCTAATTACCCATCATCCCCAGGTACATTAGGGATTCTGGCAGGCTGTCACTGTGCTTGTTTATATGACTTAGAACAGACCACTGCACACATGCACCCTCACCATCCGTGCATACCAGCGTACACGCACACGCCCAGGATGTGTCAATGTTGGCTGGAGCTCTGAGGATCGGAGACCGTGCTAATGAGCGCTCCAGACAGCTGTTGCTTTTTCAGCTCAGTTGCGCATTTGGCGAGGTAGCAAAACATGGATTACTGGACTGATGCCTCCAAGAGCAAGAAGCAGGTTCAAAGACAAATGTTTAAAAGTTTGGCAGAAATCAGCCTGTGGTTCAATTTGTTCCATTTCCCTTTGTGAAAAGCCGATGAACCAAAAGTGAAGGACAGATGTTTCTGGTGTCTTGTTTGTCAGAGACACATGGCAAAAATAAAATAAAATAAATTAAAAAACACATTTGCACTACATTGATTATGCTATTAGAAAGACTGATCGGTTGCCACTCTGGTGGCTGGGATCCTCTCAAAAGAATGACTGTATTCAGACCTCAGAACACACATTTCTATTGAAGAATGAATATGAAAGTTTGAGTGTGTGCAGTAAAACATAGCCTCCGTCTTCCTCCAGGTGACTGTGTGAAACAGACGGTTCAGGGTCACGGTGTTAAAGGGCTGTACAGAGGCCTGAGCTCGCTGCTGTACGGATCCATACCCAAATCTGCCGTCAGGTGAGCAAAATAACTGGAAGGACTGTGAGAGATTCAAGCAGATGTACAAGACTGATATATCAGTATAGTCTCTTTTATATTGTGCTAACATTGTCTTCATCATTGTGTAAGACCAGAAATAATCTACTTGCTTTATATATTTTGTCACTTTTTTTGTCACGTTTCAAGATTTTTATGTGTTACGTTTATATTATAATAAAGAGAAAGCAGTAAATTTATGCAGTAAAGAGACTGGAAGACTGGAATAAAATACATACTCCCAGCTAAGCCGTTGTGATCTTCTACCTGGAACTACTAACTCACACACTCCAATTATTCTAGTCCATTACCCACAATGCAAAGCATAAATGCCACACACGCCTTCACTATAATTATGTTATTCTTTCACAGCAATGACATTTATCTCCCGACAAGTGTGCACGCTGCAGCGTGTGCACCCACGTACACACACAGACGCTTTATTCTTTACAGTTTTCTATTCGCCGTTTCATTATTCCTTCCCTCTCGCTCTTTCTCTCTCTTATTTCTGCATGTTTATGTGTGTGTTTGTGTGTGTTTGTGTGTGTGTGTGTGTGTGTGTGTGTGTGTGTAGTGCTGGAGGGTAGAGCCTGTCTGTACGATGGAGAGACAGGCCCAGCCAGGCGGAGCAAAGATGCCACTCAAACTCAGGCAGGGTCTCAATAGGGGTACAGAGAGGGAGACTTGTGTTGGTACTCTGTCAATGGGTGTGTGTATGTTTATGTACAGTGTGTGTGTGTGTGTGTGTGTGTGTTTGTGTATGAGCGTGTCAGTCAGCCTTCAGCACCCTTTCCAGAGGGAGTCGCTATTCTCTGAGGAAATATGGCGGAGGCGAAGGAGAGCAGAGGTTTAAGTCCTATTTCTGCTCTTGACAAACTGTCATATTGTATATAAAATTTAATATAAGTGGCTACAATATATATAGAAAACTTATCTGCTGTGTGCAAGTTATACACACTTTGATTGAATTATGTAATGCAGTGGGTCCTGTTTTTAGCTACAGACCCCTTAAAAGGAAGCTATGTCTGCTCGCAACCCATCAGTGCAGTGTTCAGACGTCTTTGGGATATGAACTGTCAAAAAAAGTGGGTCTGAATATTTTCTCAAGGCCTGAAGAGGTGAAATTATTCAGCAATTCACAAGAAAAAGCAAAGGCCAGAGGCAAGTTTAAAAAAATGTTGATAATTTTGTAGATCTTTTTTTCTGTTTTCCTATCTTGTCTCATGAATCCTCAGATTTATCTTTTAGTCATTTGGGGGGGTGTCGATCCTCAGCTCAAAATTTAGGCAATACAGCGAAACATGAAAAGGTGGATAAAAAATGAAACATGATGGAGAAACTGAAAGTTGTTGAGATGGCAACAGTTAGATTTAGATTTATGAACAATATCCTGGCACTTTTCCATTGACCGCCACTTCTCCTGAGTCGTTTTTTCGATCTGTTCTTTTTTTACTTCCTTTATCTTCCTTCCCCTCCCCCTTGCTATCACTCCCTCACCCCCTCAGCCCTCTCTCTCCCCCCATTCCATTAACTGATTGCCTGTGCACCATCATGCGCCACGCGGTCTGTTGTAGGGTTGACAGGGAGGTATGAGAGGGACAGAAAAGAGAGCCTTTGACCTTTTCCTCCCCTTAACCCTTCATCCATATTTCCATCCCTCTCTCTTGTCTGCCCAGCCTCCTTTCTTTATTTCCTCCTCTCTCCTTTCTCCCTCCTTCACATCCTCTTTCCTCCAGCACAACTGACCTTGTAGAAAGACCCGCTAATGAAGATTGGGCACTCCGCCGTCCAGAATGGCTCTCTGACTGTGGATGTCGGCCAAAACATGATGTGTCATATTCTAACTGTGACGTTTAGTCCACTTGTTAAATGGGTAGGGGAGGATTTGGAGAATAAATTGGCGCAGGAGCAGGCCTGGCGGTGCCATATTTCTCTCCAGCAGCTTTTAATGAATAGCATTTGTTTCACAAGGTTAGTTATTATGTGCGCTCCCATCTCTGTGCAGTCTGAGCAAGCTGCAGGGAAGTGCACATTCTCATTTTTCACTCTCTCCAAAGCTAAAAAGCTGTTTGTAGTCAGCAAGTGGTTTGCATGAAGGGAGACGAATGGATTTATTTTTACATGTTGTTTGTTTGTGCCTGACAGTGGGAGCCAGTTAATTGTGTGGAGCCCGTCTTTCAAAACAAACTAAATCTGCGAGACAAGTCTGAGAGTGAGACAGAGGAGCAGATGTGGAAGGTTAATGAGCAGAGGAGGATCTCGCCACAGAAAGGCAGATGGAGGAGAGAGCTAAAATCACATGAGTCGAGTATAAAGTAGGAGTTCTGTTAGACGGCAGGTAAACGGTTCAAGCAGACTGAGAAAAGACAGAGAGGAAAACAAGGCATTCATCAAGACCAAGTGTCTGTCCTCCCCCGCCCCCTTGCTAAATGCACCGGGCAGCGTCCTGCCTTCACCACAATTCAATTCCATCTATAAATAACCTTTCTTGTAAAGGACTCGCTGGCGCAACATTTTGTGATTGCGGGGATACATAAACCAAACACACAAACACACACACTCTCTCTCTGGGCTTGAGCTGGCTTCTGTGGCAGCTGTTGCTGGTCACTGGATGGTTCCTGCAGTTTATTGGTGCATCTTTAATGAGGACGCGGGCAGGACAATAAAGTAAAAGCCCTGAGCACGTTCTGCACTTTCAGCAGTTTATCTGGACTGAAAATCTGAGTTGGAAAGAAGTTTCTTGCCTTGAGGTGCATCCGTGGTCCTGCTTTTATTTGTGCTCAGTGATCCATGGAGGGGAAACGTCCTCGTCTACGACCTGATTCCTGCTGACGAGAAGCAGCGTAATTATCTTTCTAACATGAGGAATCTCATTATTTGTGACTACACTATTGTCGTCTGTTTTTCTTTTTATTCATTTGCTTTGGCCATTTTTAATAAACAAAACACCAACTGGAAGATCAAAATACAAAATGATTTAAAGTGGCAGTTTTGAAGATTTCAGTGCTGGCGGATTTGGTGACACCTGTAGATACTGATGGTTACAGCAAATCCAGTGTAATACTACAGCTCACAGAATTTTGGGGGCAGAAAAACAAACTATTGTCATTTTGATAAAGAGGTCAGGCAGTAATTAGCCTATGATCTGATTTTATGTTGCAAGGGGCATGAGTCTACAGACAGCAGGGCACTGTGACACTGGGAGGTGTTTGTTACTGTGCTGAGAGGTTGGAGGTGTGCAGCCCATTTATCTATCAGCTCGCTGTGGCTGCTCCTTCTTCTTCCATTACTCCCTGCAAATATTTCAAACTGATCTGCTGTCAAAAAATGTCGACGATGACCCTTGTCTTGTTTAGCAGATGCATTTTTGATGAACAGTAGCAGTCAGAGTAAAGCTCACTGACAAACACATTGCATTTCCTGTGACTACTTCATCATTTAAAAGGCAGTTAAATGCTTTTAATGTGAAGCTGAAGTTGCATTAGCAGTAACTGAATACAGCATTTCTTCCAGGAATTTTGAGAGCGTCACCTGCGTCATAATACTGACATTTATTTCAATTAACTTTAATTTGTTACTTTAATTTTCATCTCAAAGGAGGAAAATATTGTTCCAACAAGAGCACAGACACAACCACAAATGAACCTCACACCTCAAAAACTTATATCCTCATACTAAACTGTGTGTGAGGTGTTTTTTTTATATAGTTTCCATGATTTAAACAAAAGTAAGACAAAGACCTGTTAAGCAGAGTTGTACTGTGTAAAGGTCATACACTTTTACTAATCTCAGAGTCTATATTAATGTATTTTAATTACACAGTGCTGTATTAACTTGTGCTGTAATTCCCTGCCGGCTCTGTTCTGTTCCGCAGGTTTGGGGTGTTTGAGTTCCTCAGCAACCGTGCAAAGGATGAGTCGGGCCGTCTGGACAGCACCAGAGGCCTGCTGTGCGGGCTCGGAGCCGGAGTGATGGAGGCCGTTTTGGTGGTCTGTCCCATGGAAACTGTCAAGGTATGTTACTGACTGATTTCTGATTCGGCTAGTTTGATTTTTAGTGTCATGCACACTAGATGTGCAGAAAGCCCAAACCTACATTAAGCATCTGTCCTGTGTCCTTTGGAATTTGCAGTTTTTGTTTAACATGTATATTAGAACATATGATACATCAGTGAAGTTAGATCTACAAAATAAGATTATTGTTGTTAAAACTCACTTAATCCTGAGTGAAATCTCCTGCTACATTTGTGTGTTTCTGAAACAAATCTCAGGACATTCACAACCACCTAAACAAAGGAAACATGAAACATTCTCCTCATCTAACAATATCCGCACATTCATTCAACTCTGTTTCATTTGCAAGTCTCTTTGAAAGAAGGTCAGATTAAGCATTTGTGCAGATTTCACCACCTTGTGCAACTCTCTTCTCTTTAATAGTAAAGCAACATTTTCTGTTTTTGAATGTTATTTTTTTTTTAATCTCTTAAGGTTAAATTCATTCATGACCAGACTTCAGCCTATCCCAAGTACAAGGGCTTCTTCCACGGAATCAGAGAGATCATCAGGGCGCAAGGTAAAGACCAGCGTCAGCGCATGTGATTCACCTGACATCTACTGGTCAGGCAGGGTAGTGCAGCTGAGAACACCATGTTAATTAAGAAGTCTGGCATCCAGGCTTGGTGTTGTTAACTAAATGTAAGGCGAGCTCAGTAAATTTACCAGGTTTTCTTCCCTTTGCAGGACTGAGAGGGACATACCAGGGTCTCACTGCCACCGTCCTTAAACAAGGCTCCAACCAAGCTATTCGATTCTTTGTGATGACCTCTCTCAAGAACTGGTACAAAGGTCAGTGTGCACAAGGATGTATGTTTGTCTGTATAGTGTTCACATATACTGCTGTCAGGGTTTCACCAGTTACACATCCTGTTCACAACCAGGACTAAATTTAAATTTAATAGATTAAAACATTTGCTGTTACTGACTCCTCTGTTCTGTCCACGTCACTAGGCGATAACCCCAACAAAGCTATCAATCCCTTGCTGACTGGACTCTTTGGAGCCATAGCTGGAGCAGCCAGTGTCTTTGGAAACACCCCACTAGATGTCATCAAGACAAGGATGCAGGTACGTACACTAAGAGGACAGCTGCTGGTGTTTTAATCCAAACTTGTCAAGTTGTCGCCACCTACTGACATTGACTGGAAATAACAACGTCTTCTGTTTTCTCTCCAAAGGGTCTGGAAGCACATAAATATAAAAGCACGGTGGACTGTGCTGTAAAGATCCTGAGACATGAGGGCTTGGCAGCGTGAGTACACCTGCACACCTGTGTTGACCTTGAGTTGAACATATAGCATAATACATTAAATGTACAGTACATGAACTAAATCTACAAATATCTGTCTGTCACAGAGGTGCTACAGGATATAGAGATGCCATCAATTAATGAGCCTTTTACTTATCATTGATATTTTATATTCACCCTCTCTCTCTTTGTGTCTGTCTGTAGTTTCTACAAAGGGACAGTTCCTCGGCTGGGCCGGGTGTGTCTGGATGTGGCCATAGTTTTCATCATCTATGAGGAGGTGGTGAAGGTCCTGAATGTGGTCTGGAAGACGGACTGAGCTGCTGGACGTACAGAGAGGGCGACAGCTTCCTGCGTCCCAGCCTTCAGGCACAGATCCGAGTTTCGCAGACCTCTTCTGTATCCTAAAACCAGCTGCCGAGGGGGTGAGACAGAGAGCTGAACTCAGATCAGTGCCTTGTGCTAAGAGAGGCTCAGTGTCGCCCACATCTGAACAGCTGGAGTGTATGCAGAGCTTTGCTGCTCAGCACCAAGACACCTGACAAAACCAAGGGTCAGTGTCACGAAGTCAGATTATAAAGTTAACCAAATAATTGTGAAAAAAGGTGCATTGTTCCGGAGATGCGTCATCAGTTCCTAAATGGGAAGCAAAATGACTGCTTATAAACAACATTTTTGGAGAACTTTCAGCCCTTTTCTCACGTTATCTGGTTCACTTTTTGTGTAAACCTGCTTTGTAAAATGAGCATCATTCACTGCTCTTTGCTGTGAGCATGCAGGCGTCAAACTGGATTTTCCTCTGTTAGCGCTGCTCTCTGTCTCTTCTTGTGCCTAACATGGCTTTAAATTCAGAGGAGCCAGACTGCAGCTGGTTGCAGTTTACAGTCACATAAACTGCAGCAACATCCGTAACTAGGCCTTTAACAGAATGATTTTACATCTTTAATATATTATTTTTATACAGTGTAGTTACTAGTTGAGTTCATTACCAGCATTATATTTTCCTGTGAAGTAAGATTTTATTGTTGTGCCAAATGCCAAACCTGTTATACTATGAAAGTGTGTTCAATGGAAGAACAGGCAAAAGTAGCTTAATTATCTTAACAAGACAAGAGCAAATATTATGACTTATATCGTGACTTTATAAATGTATTTATTGAAAGTTGAATGTTGAATATGTAGCTGGTTTAGAGGCTTTTTGCTGTTAACTTGTGCCACCTGCGTCAAGTTTTTTCTGTAACCTGGTCTGAGTGTAAAGATGTTAGGAAAATATTATATTGCTGTATTTCACTGTGAGTTTAAATGACCCAGCGACACTGAGTCGTACAGACCAAGTAACCTCAGACCTCTTTTACCCCGTCACTGGAAGCACTACTGCTCATCAGGTCATATCCTAACACCAGGCTTCCACCACTGGATGGTCATCTGTCTTCTGTTTATTTGTACGCAGTTTACAGTCTCTGCTCCCCACACCTGGGGCTTCCAGCCTGAGGGTGAGGAGGGTCACAGCACGAATTATGGGGGTTGTGATGTCATTAAATGAAAAATATTCTTCCACTTTACACATTTTGCTTCAGCTTTTCAGGAAACCGCTCTTGGGTCGAGACATTAAAATGTGTAGGGGGGTTGCATATAAACACTCCCTCATTTACTGTAAAGGAATCGTCCACCAAAAATCACCATGTTTCATTCAGGGTTAGTTGTTACTCCTCACTCATGTGCCTTTTACTGCTGAGTCTGTTGGTACTTGAGAAATATCCTCATCTGTTATCGACCTCTTAAGCTCTTTAATCACCTTACCGGCAATTTGAGATTTCTGTGGTCCAGTCATACTGTTTTCTAATAAATAAGAGATTACAAGAACTGCCTGTGTCATCAGCAGTGATGTGAAACAGTCATAAATTATATGTATTACTATAAGTATATAATTCTGTCAAAACACAGATACAGGATCATATTTCACCTATTTATGAAATAATGTTGAGCTTTTTTTATTTTTCTGTTTGTCCAAACAAAATGTTCCTTACTGCCAAATAGCCAAGAGAAAATGTTATTGTCATACAAATCAATGTATTCCGAGGCTTTGTGTGTAGGTTCGTCATGATGGAGCTTGTGCAATAAACACCGTGCCCTCCTTTTGTCTGTGCTTAATGTTAAGTCCTTTGTTGTTGGGGGGGTTCAGAACTCATTAAATCAAGCATCTGAAAACTTGAAAGCATGCAGACTGGTTGTTTTTTCTATCCTCCCTCTCCCGTTCATCTGTTGTTCTGCCCTTTTGCTTACAGCAGATCACATTGGGACAAACCATGGGGGGCAGGTAGGGGAGGAATCGAACAGGGAACTCATTGTTCCAGTTTTGGCTGATGCTCATGTAGAGTGATTCAACTATCCATCTCTCTCTCTCTCTCTCTCTCTCACACACACACACACACACACACACACACACATACACACACACACACTTGAAATCCCCCATGCCCCTGTGTTTGTCGTGAGAAGGAATGCGGAGCTCTCTGCAGAAGACGGGAGTGAGGACAGCATGTGGTGAACATTTTGGCCTGGATGAGGATGTACACTGAAATACTGTGTGTTGGTGGTGCCAGAAGCACTCAGATCTTTTACTCAAGTAAAAGTAGTATTACCACAGTCTATAAATACTCTGCTAATTAATAGTGAGGCATTCCAAGCATGCAAAAGTATTAGCATCAAATCCACTTAAGTACAAAAAGTAAAAGTACTCATTATGGAGAATAACCCATTTCAGAAAAATATATGTACTATCTAGGATTATGACTGATGTTAATGCAGTAATGTGTGTATCATACTGTTGCAGCTGGTAAAGGTGGGACAAATTTGAACTACTTAATATACTGCTGGGTAGTTAAGCCTATAATAAGAATAAAATATTGTAGTTGTTGATAATATTTTTAATTAGTTATCTGAATCTGTAAAGTAGTTAACTCAGGCTTTAAAGTAAATTTAGTGGAGTTAAAAGTGCAGTGCTTGCCTCCAAGATGAGGTTGAGTAGAAATATGTGTGTGAAGGTGTAGGACAGTGCAGTGAGAGTCAGAGTACCATGCAGCACAGCGTATGGGTCTATAAGGAGCTAATTAGTGTCAATGCAACAGGAGACGACCTGGAATAGCAGCATGAATACTGAGACACAAATGCAGCACATGCCAAAAAGTTCATATTAAACAGTAGGTGGAGCTGTTGCTAGAGCCTCAAACACATCTGTGAATCCTCCTCTCCCCACTGCTCTGACACACACACACACACACACACACACACACACACATCGGTGATGAGAGAGACCTCCTCGCTCTTTATATCTGTACAATAGGGCTTTATGAGAAGGGTCAAAGAACCTACCAACTTCCCTTCATCCTAACATCATCACTCCCTCCTCCTCCTCCTCCTCACTGCTGCTGCAGTTTGGATTGGTCCAAAATTGCCCAAAAAATCTGTCATCATCTTCACAGGCATTAGCCACACAGCTCAGGCCTTCAGCTCATCTTTGAACTCAACAGATGGACTCCAGTAGCGGCTTCCTTTATTCTCGCCAACATGAAGGCCACAAATACTCAGAGGTGGGAATTAACATACACATTAAATGAAGTGTATCGTTTATACTTTTTCCTTTTTGTAGGAGGACATACTTGTATAAGTGGTTCCCAAAGGTTTGGGCCATGACTCCTTAAGATGAACGTTTTGACCTCACATTTGGAGAACATTTAAAGTCCTGAAGAGGTTAAATGAAAAGTATTTCACATATAAGATAATTTTATTTTTCATTCATTTGATCATCTTATGGCCCTTACATTTAGTTTGGGAGCCCATGGGGGTCCCGACCCGCAGTCTGGGATCCACTGTTCTTTATTATACCACATTATATCGTGGCTGTTCTCTGCAGGCTACGGTGAGCTCGTTTGTTGACGTTAAAAACAACCAACTGGCCTCCAAACAGACCAGCTAACCCTCATCTTACAGACCACATATAAATGTAGTGCTAATACTTGCTTATACAATACAGCGTGATGCGCTGCATCAACAATACCTTTTGTACATTACTCTTCCGTGATATTGCTTCTTCCACTGCAGCGGGGGATTTGGACTGTTATAATGGCGCTTGTCTTGTGTCTTTGTCGTCCTGATGCGCTTTTACAGTGCCCCCCCCCCCCTCCATTCACTCAGTGCCAGTGAAGGGTGAGTAATGTTATTGTTCTCCAGTCCTTCACTCAAAAGGGTGGATGCTCTTAGTTCTACAAAATGAGTGCAGATCATTTTGATGCAGGAGCTCAAAGAGGATCTCGTGTCTTTCCGCTGTTGGCTGAATCTTATTTTCATGCAAACTTCTCTTGTATTTTTGATTTAAAAAAAGATGTTGCGCCGCTGTCCGTGGTGCTGAATTTGATTTTCTGATCGGAAGCTCAGCGGATCTCGACGGCTTCAGAAACTTTTCACAGACACATTTTCAGTTGTGTGTAATGTTTTGGATTAGTTGAAATGTTTTTGGGCTCCACCTTTGGTTAAATCACTTCAAATGCCTCCATCAGGGCTAAGACACAGCCCTGATGGAGGCATTGCACTTTCCAAAAATGAACGTCTTGTTGTGATTTGCAACTCAGCAGTTGAGATGGTCCAATACCCTGTGAGAGAATAACAAGACCATCTGTGAGAGCGCTTATTTGTTTAGTTGCAAATTGCGCAACCAATCTAGAGAGAGAGAGAGAGGGAGAGAGAGAGGGAGAGAGAGAGAGAGAGAGAGAGAGAGAGAGAGAGAGAGAGAGAGAGAGAGAGAGAGGTGTGTGTGTGTGTATGAGGGGGGGCTGGCACTGTACGCCTTTCCTAATAACCAACAGTAGCTCTGAGGGGCGGTGTCCGACAGAGGGATAGAGGAGAGCTGGTGCGCACACAGGTTCCGCTTTTACGCATCAGTGGTTCGCGTAGGTGTCAATGCCGAAGTTACCTCGGATGTGGATTTTATGCAGAAAATACCACCAGCGTCTGTACAAAACAATTCAATTTTAAGCACCATCCAAAGTGAAGCATACACCAGCAGGAGTGTGCGGACCCAGGAAAGTTTCCGTCATGGGAGCGCATGGATGGAGCTCAGCGCGTCTTGGGTTTGTCGTTTGCGGATATTTGGCGTTTTTTTGCGGGGAGATTGTTCCCCGTGCTGAGGCGGGCTGCAGGGAGAGAGAGAGCCCAAACTGCTGCACCGGCCGGAACAACGAATGTTTCGAGTACACCAGGAGAAAAACGGTGTGCTACTGCGACACATACTGTCAGAAAACCGGAGACTGCTGCGAGGACTATCAGCGTGTGTGCCAAGTATCTGGTGAGTTTCTTGTTCTTTCCCAGCCACTTAAAATTTGACCTCAGACAAATTCAGAAATTGTGCATGCTTTTAAGGACTGACAACTCAAAGTCTGGGCGATAAATAACAGCTATACTGCACAGATTTCATGTGGATTTCAACTGTGTCCTGCTCAGTGACGCCTGTTGTTCATTGTTGTCCAGTTTGAGCCAGAGATGGCTGGCAGTGAGGTGACACGGAGACAGTGAGACATATTACACATAGCTGTCTCTAGTAGGCCCATTAAGGCTGTTTGTTTAAAGCCAGAGGTGACCTTTAGTAGGGGTGGACTTGGACTCCTGACTTCATGGTTCAGGTTGTGTGTATGTGTTTTCAGGTTTGTAGGATTGACCCTTGAACTGGCCATAAATTGGTTGGAAAGTGGAGCGAGTGGTCATAACAAAATCCCAAATCAGCACGGCAGATTCCTCTTCAACAACGAAAGAATAAACTGCGCTGCTTGAATCACGAGACAGAGGTTGATTGTTCAGACAATCCTTAAAATCTGTTTGTGTGTAACCTCTTCCCTCATCATTCTGCCTGCTGCTATATATGGACAAATGAGGGAATGGACACCATGGGAACAGACTGCCAAAGATGGTCAGGGTTACTGACAGAAGAGCTGTGCCTGAGATGTGACAGAGGCAGCTCTTACAGTATGTTGAAATATCCCAAGTTCACAAGGAGTGATTATCTATGTGTAGAT
Organism: Chelmon rostratus; assembly: GCF_017976325.1. Lineage (NCBI taxonomy): Eukaryota > Metazoa > Chordata > Actinopteri > Chaetodontiformes > Chaetodontidae > Chelmon > Chelmon rostratus. Next base: position 14,961,270 of record NC_055662.1, on the reverse strand, counting down.
ACACTCAGAGTGCGACCCTCGCCTTAAGTGCACACTAACAAGCACCTGCAGGGTCGGTCCTATGAGTCAAAGAGCACTTAAAATGCAGCAATCCCTCTATTTAGGCACATTTAGTGTACACATGGTAAACCTTTGTTTGAGTGTTGAATCTGTTCTGTGATGTGAACAGGCTGCCTCCTCCAGACTTGAGTTAAAAGTGTTCACAAAATCACTGTGATGGAATACACTTTATTAGACCTCACTGTTTACTGCAGAACAGCTGAACCACCTGTTACCCACTGGTTAACAGCAGCATGTTGCAGTAATTCTCAAAAATCAGCATTACTAGCTAGCTTTAGTTAATCAATGTTTGAATGCATTTTTACTAATTGGGGATCCCTGAATTTCAGATAAAATCAATAAAAGTTGATCCGTGTGATGATGCAAATTGGAGATTCGTGATTTTGGAGATAAAAATTAACTTGACTTTTATTTTGGTAAGAGTGGCGTTTATGGCATGTGGCCACACACTGCAGAATTTTCTGATCAATCTACAGTTTCAGCTGAATTATGTTTTGAGATAAAACATTCAAAAACACCAATATAGCACTTTAAATGCTGTAAAGTCTGTGCAGAAATTCTAAAATACTGTGATGATCTAACAGTGTCCCAGTAAATAGGCAAGACACAAAGTTGTGTTTGTGCTTTTAAAATAAACTGTCAAGCTGTCTTCATTAGGGCAACAAAATGTGTGTGGAAAAAGACATTTCTAGCTATGTGCAACTTAAACGTACAGCGCATAGGAAGGAATACTGCAGGCTCAGATTTCAATTTGTTTTTTTATCCTCCGATCAGTCAAAGAGGCATGTAGAGACAGCATTTATCACCCAGCAGCCGGCTGAGTGCAGTTCAGGCATCGCTTGATCCATCCAGTGTGCCTGCCAAGCTAAAACTTAACAGAATAAGCACAGGAAGGTACATCAGGTCAGTGGTGAGTCATCACTGTACTGTTCAACAGCAGCTGGTCCCTCAGAGGTCAGCTAACGGCTGCCATGCGCATCGGTTCACGCACATATCAGTTAAGGATCTTTAGCGCCGTGGACCTCATGTGTTGCTCTGACAGGTCAGTCCTGATGGGACACACGCAGTCACACAATAGTGAGATGCAGGTGTTACAGGCTGGATAATGTTTCACTCTACAGAATATCTGTGAGGCAGGCTTAATACTCATTCACAAATTGGAATGATTTGTTCTCACACTTGTAAAACATGCTTTTGGGATTGTGTGTTTTTAATGGTTTTACAGTGTTTGGTCTGTCAGCTTGGTCATGACCTGTAAATGCTCTATGGATCAGTGAGCGCTGGAGTGATGCTGAGAAAAGCACCTTGACTTCCTCCCTCTGCGCCCTGAGCATCTGCACAGTATAAACACAACATGCAGCTTGTGACTTGGCTCAGTTCCACCAAAGCGCCCTGATGTGTTCTCACCCACATTGCACTCGGATTTTATCTGATCCTGATCCTGCAGCTCTGTAATGCATCAAGGAGCCTGTCTGTGTACTGTCCGTCACAGTCTGTAATTTAGTCGTGTCAGCTGTAGCCGAGCAAAGAGCTTTGAGTGGGTGACATCAGGGGAGAGACAGAAAAAACCTGCAGACTGTTTGCACCACAGTTGAAGCTCTTTCAAGTGAGACACAATTCTCTCCAGAGATGTCGTCCAGATGAAGAACTTGGCAGGATTTTGTGGGGGTTGTAAACAGTGTGGAGGATGTTCCTGTGCAATTATTATGACTCTGCTAAGAGCTGAGCGGTATTAACTTAAAGCAAGTGCAATCAGAGGTGGAATGTTTTAAAAACCCCCCTTCGACACACAAAGTAAAGCATCTTATGTTGTGATGCAATTTGAGGCTATGAGTTGTGGAGTTGTACAGTCATGCTTTATGTTTTAGATCCACAAGTTTGTTTAATCGCTCTTGAGGTTGAGGAGGTGATCTACAACAAGCTGACACGATTTGTCATCTAAACCGCTTTGCGTAATTTGGTCTGGCCTATTTCTAGTTTAGCTAGAAAAAGATTTTAGACCAAACAGTAATCAGCATACATCTTTGGTGTCAGACCCTCAGAAAGAGACCTTGTCGTGACACATGCAAACCTCAACTGTTGCTTCCTGGATCAACTTTAGCTTTCTTCCCCTTGCTATGCTATTACTGCAGGGTACTAATGGTCGTTAACAGAAATGTAGGACATTGCTGTATAATGTAGAAGAGGAGCAGACAACTTAAAGAAAATTGGATGCACTGATGTGTACAGTGTTAGAAATCCTGTTATAGGAGTACATTTGATACATCAAATAATTCCGGTGTCAGCCTCACAGTAAGTCTCTAATTGCTCATTCGTAGACCCATGAGATGAAACCAGCCCACAGGAGGATGGAAAGGGCAGCTCCTCTCCTCCTCTGTGGCATCTGGTAGTTCTCACTTCAGCAAATGCTGCAGCCTCTGCCTCAGATACACCAGAGGTTTACCCATCATGCATCTGTCTCTCCTGCTAGCACTTCTGCTTCTCCTCCTTTCCTTTAGGGCGCGGCACGCTGTCATGGCGTGATGTTTGCTTCTTTCCACCTACGTTCACTCCCTCTTTTTCTTCCTTGCTTCCCACACAATCTTTCTTTAACCTCTATGGGTAGTGAATGTTTTTGCCCAGCTCAGCTGAAACGAGCCAGCTGCTGTAGTTTCAGGGACAAACAGCCCGCTGTCCAGTTTCTCCTGGTAGTCAGATAGGACCGTGATAGATGCGCTTAGTTAGTCTTATTTCATTTTCAAGTTGTTAGGAAATTACATTTTAATTTTTTCTGCTTTATAGCATGTTGACATGTAAAATCGTCCGCTTCAGAGCAGGTCAAGTCTTTGAAAATGAAACGTCAAACAACTTTTTCATTTTCATTTTAATATAGTCATCGAACCCCCATATGAGTATGTGAAAATGCAAATGCAGATTGGATTACTGCATTTTCATTATCATTTTGACACAAAATAACAAATAATTACAAATTGTAATGCTATCATGGAATTATAGCTTTATTTTCATGCTTACATTGTCATTTTGATAAAGTCTCCTATGGGCTTCCATACTTCATGATAGGAAAATTTAAATGTTATATTCCATGTAAAACATGAAGGGTGTCAACAGTTTCCGCAAGAACTATTTCTTCAATAGAAAGTAGTGGGATGGAAAACTGTTCCAAGCAGCTTGGTGGATTATCTCGTAACAGGGACATTTGAATGTCCCTCTTCAGCAAATTCATGAAATCAGAGATGCACTGAAAACCATCTGCGGAGCAAGATGACTTAAGTGAAGTGACATTTAAGAATCAAGAAGAAGAGAAGAGCAATGTTAGCATTCTAAAACTCCAAGCTGAAAAAGTGAACATGGCAAACATACCTGCTTAGCATCAACTTGTTAGCATTGTTATGACGAGCATGTTCGTGTTAGCATTTAGTTTGAAGCACTGCTGTACTTATGTACAGCCTCACAGGGCCGGCGGCATGGCTGCAGACTTGGTGAGATATTCTTGCCCTGAAAAGAAACCAACAGGTTGTTCCTTGGATAAAGTTGTTTGTAATATATATTTTTTTCTTTGTTTTTTAACTATTTTTTTTTTATCATAAACCCAATGCAATATGTATAATGTTACTTTAGTTATTTTCATTGTGCTATAATAAAGTGTTGCGAAGCCATGCAATGCAAACCCTTCATAGGTCCTAGAAAATCTGTCTCAGCTGTGTTTGTAATGAATCCTTTTAATGAGTTGGTTTGCTTGGCTCCTGTTTTCAAGGTGTCTGCAGATTTATGTGCTAACCTGTCATTAGGGCTCAGTCCCGTGTCCTTCACCCCTTTTAACAGGCTCATGGTTCTCCCTTGTGTTGCCCAACATTATAAGGCTTGTCTGATGGGACCAAAGCCTAACTATTTCTATCTCTACTTGGAGGGAAGCTGGCTGGGGAGGTTTTGGGGTGCAGTGGTCCTCCAGAGCAGCTGGACATCTGGGTCCCATCAGAGAGGAGACAGGGGGGTGGATGGAGGGGGTGGGAGAGTGAAAAAGAGGACCAAAAAAAGGAGACAGATGGGGCAGAAAGAACAAGAGACAGTGTGGGACAAAGTGATAATAAAGGGAGGAGAAGATAAAGGAAATTGGACGGGCAGGAACCCTAAAATGGAAGCAGAATTCAAGGAGAGTGAAAGAAAAGGCGAACGAATGACAATCTGAAAAGCTAGATAGTGCGCTATTATCTCATTGCAACAAGTGTGACTGGAGATGGGCTGACAAGTCGGGAGATAAAAGTGCTGGTGTTGGATACACATTCAGTGGTTTAGTTCAGCTAGTGGTGTTTGTCTGAAGCTCTGCCAACTGACGGCTGCCACAGACACCGTCCTAGCAAACTCCCATCACTCTGAACTATAGCTGCATTTTCTAATATTTCTAATATTTCTCCAGATATCATGCTTTCAAGCCTTGGCAAGTGTTTGTGTGAGTGTGGTTTGATCAGATTTAACTGACAATGACCACTGGGTAACAACCAACTGTTAGCAGAGTTTGAAATCTTGAATGGTGCATAGAAATTTGTGACTTCGCACAGAAGAAAAAAGAAATACAAAAATCTTTCATGTGAAACAACAAAAACTTAATTATCTTAATTTTAGCAGAAAAGTGTGTGTGCATGAAAGAAGAAATGTGTTTTCAGCACCTTTAATTTCTCTGTACTAGTTTTTCAGTGTTCAAAGGTCAGTATAATATTAATATTGTGCTCAAAAGAGTAGATATACAGATCTAAAGTCAGTGGTAGATAAAACAGTCTCTGTTTAAGTCTTCTTTATGGGGAAACATAAACCTTTAAGTACTTGAAAACACTTTGTAAAGATTATCAGCTGATCGAAAAGACAAAAGCTGAACATGCTGACAACGAGTGCCATTTGTTTCCTGTATGGGGGTCAGAGGTCAGAGGTGGTGGCATGCTTTCCAACTGAGGACTTTCTCGTCAACAATGGGGACAGGGGGGAAACACTGGCTGTAAGCTCTGTGGGTCAGGCCGTGTCAGACAGTCAGCAGGGTTATAATGTGGGTGGTGGGGCTGTCGCACTGGTGGCACCAGAAACAGAGCCGGGGACCACCACAGTTTGGGTAATTGCCTTCTGACCTCTGGCGGCTTAAGGCCAGCGGGCTGAGACCTCCAGACAGGGCCTCAGTCCTGTCCTGTTGGTGTGTATGTCAGCGTCGATCAGAGGGGTAATAGCCCTGTTTCCTCTCGGGGGCGGGAACTTGCTGACCCTATCGGTTTCATCGCACACCCTCTGCAGTGAAGACCTCATCTGCCTGCTTGCTCATCTTTTTCCCACTATGAGAAGGAAAAACAGCAACATAAAAACTGCCCCTGTGAACGTCACAGGATGTTGAGGAGGGAAGGAAAGGCGAGGGGACAGGAGTAAGGATAAGAGGAGGTGGAGGAGGCAGGAGAACGGAAGCCGATATGGTTGTGGTGTCTGACTCGCTCACACCCCCTCGATATTCTTTCAAGAAAGTTTATGTCACTCTGCAAGTCTGCGCAGGGTAATGTGTACGCCTGTGTGTTTTAGGGCGATGACTGAAGGTGGAACAAGCCCAAGTGGGTGGGTTTAATCTGACAGAAATTGTTTTCGATGTGTGTGTGTGTGTGTGTGTGTGTGTATGTGTATGTGTGTGTGTGTGTGTGTGTGTGTGTGCGTGTGTGTGTGTGTGTGTGTGTGGTGATATGGGAAAGGCGGGTGTCAGGTGGGCAGCACTAATGTGCAGGAATGCAGAGATTCCACAGTGGCTTTGTGGATCGGCTGTGTCACTGAGACAGCTGCCCCCCCTCCGAAACCCCAACAGGACCATGGGAATGAACCGAACGGGCGGCACCTTGAAAGCTCTCTCGCTCTCTTTCTCCTGTTCACACACACACATACTTATCCTCTGGCAGCATTGTACTGTAGGGTGAGTGCACATTATAAAGACAGAGTTAGGTAGATTAGATGGCAAGGCAGGATTAGATTCAGTTATGGTATATTTATCCTCTCTCTCCCTATAATTTCGCCAAGAACATCTAAGAGCCTCATGCTGTGTGCACCTGCTCTCATTGTATTAAACTTCTATTGTCTATTCTATTCTATTGTCACAAAAGCTCCACACCAGTATCAGGCTTTTTGAAGAAAGTATTGTGGTGCATGTTTACGTTCATTAATTTGTGCGTGAGCGTTTGAGTGCCTCTCCTCATTTCTTAATGGAGTGGCCACTTCCTCTCTAAAACAAAACTGTTAAATGTCTGCCGCTATTAAAACTCTGTGTTGGACAAGGCTTGATTACTGCTGGAGACTCTTGGCTTTGATCAAAGCAGTCATCTAAGAAATACAGCTTCCTCTTAGCCTGATGTAATTGGCTAAATCAGCCTACAGAACAAGACGCCTGATTGCTACTGCTGCTGTGTTTATGTGTTGTGCTGTAGTTGTGTGTGGGGTAGAGGAAAACCAGAGAGAACAGGATGCAAAATTAGCTCCCTATTTAAATGGTCCCCACGTTTGACCTGAGTCGCAGACTTCCTGAGTCTGGGGTTTGGCTGATCTGGCAGTACTGGATGGTAATGACCCAGTCACTCGCTTGCCACCCACTGACCTGAGTAAATGCTCCCTTCAATATTATACAACTGTGTATCAGGGTGTGTGTTGGTGCTCACACTTTTAGCCATGCAGTTAGGCATGGCAGCAAAGATTAGGGCAACATTTGCAGCTACCTCTGGGGTAAAGATCAATTCATCCCCTGGAGAGCTCGAGTCTCATGAAGATATTTTCTTCTCAGGTCGTTTAATCCTCCTGAACTGAAACTCATTTTGCTTTCCAAAAATGTACTTCTCTGTATGTAACACTAAAAGAAATCCTAAAGTCAGTCTTTTTTTTTTTGTCCTCGTTGAGCTGTATGTACTTTTGTTTCCTATGCAAGTACGCTAAGTGCAATGTTTAAATGGAATTGAGTCAAATCCCTAGTAAGTGACCTAAAACCACTAGAGGCTCCAGATATTTACTGACTTCAATCTTCCTTGGATGCTTTTCTCCTGATGTTTATCCGAAGCCCTCAGCTGATCTCTCTGTCTCCCTGCTTCCCTAGCAGCCATTGACTGTGTGGTGGGATCATGGGGTCCCTGGTCATCATGCACATCTCCATGTGGTGTTGGCAGCACAGAAAGGAGTCGCCAAGTATCTGTGCCCCCTAGAAATGGCGGCATGCCCTGTCCTGACCTCAAACAGCGTCGAGGATGCTTTGGAAACAACGCCATATGCAGCACCGCGAAAGGTGAGAGCCTTTTCCACGTGTCCCTACGTGCGCGCATTTATGCATGCACACGCTCCTGCTCTGAACTCTGTTACATATTTATCTGGAGTTTCAGTCGTCTCGGGGGTACCTCTTGTTAACAGTTTTACTGTAAGCAACACATCTGTTCTGAAGCCTTATCTCCAGCTGCACTGTTTCAAAAGCCAGAACACAGATAAACACTTTTCCATGTGGGAGATTTCCAAGGAAAACTGAGTACCGCTCCACTTCACACCACTTTCATACATTTAATACACTGAGTCATTTTGAGTCATGGGATCAGCTGCTGTATTTGAAGTATGGCTCGTGTTTATACCACTCTGACTCTTCTGTACACAATTCAGTACTTTGACTCTTTGACAAGATTAAAACATAACAAAACATAAACATGCATGTTTGTCTTACAAATGTAGTGAAGTAAGTCATACGTTCCAAAGAAATAATGCTCAGCTCATGTAGATTCTTGTACTGTACTTAACACGGCCTGCTCTTGTTGTAGTAGAGCTTGATGTTTTAATGGTACAGTACAGTACTCAGGTAAATGTACTTCATCACTGTCCACCCCTGCTTCTCTGTAATAAAAAAAAAGACGCTCTCTGGCGGAAACAAGAGCTTATCTGACATAATTGTTGCCTTTTTCATTTCCACCTTTTCATCCCTGCACCTGACCTGCAGAGGTGGCAAAGATCCTGCCTGATTCTTTCAAGAGGAACTTCAAGGACCCTTGGAGGCGACCACACATGCTGATGAAGGAGGAGAAGGCCAGGTAAGGCGTCTATAATCGCACTGCAAACAAACACGCAGGGCCGCTCACGACTGACCCAGCCAGCCCTCTTTGTTTCCGTCTGTGGTGCTGGCTTTCATGTGCAGTCGATGCAGAGAGGGGGTAATTACAGCTGAAACGTCTGGCACGTACAATGATCACATGTCCTGGGCAGAGATTGAGATTTTAGAGCAACTGAAGAGTTTGATTTCAAAAATGCTATCTGTGTATTTGCATGAAATTTTCCTGCTCAGTGTTTCAAAAAGCGTATTTGACTGTAACTTTAAAAGCACAAGTCTGACTCATGTCTCATGTCTTTCAGGGTCTTTTTTCCTTTGTCTTTTTTCCTTGTGCAAGTGCACTGAGTGCAATGTTTAAACCAGAATCACGTTCCTTGTATGTGCACACATACTTGGCCAATAAAGCATATTCTGATTCTGACTCTAATTATAACCAACAACATGCTATGCTTTTTACTTTTTTTTCTGAGAGAAATCTTTCAGATGTTTGCTTCCTCATTCTGGAATAAACCCTAAGCTGCATTTTAACTTTTCCGATAGCTGGATTTTACTCCTCACATTTAACTTAGTTTCAAAGGTCACTTTAAGATCAACTTTGTGCTCCAAAAGATTAGAGAGTACAGACCAAGGCCAAGGTTGCCATAACATGCAGAGACTTGAAATTGCTTTGACTGTGTAACATGAACGCTGTCATTGAATATTTGCATCGTGAGGTGACCTTTACTGATAAGGCAGCCATAATCCATGTAAAAGGTAAACCCTCCCTGCATAGATGTCATCTTTGATCAGAGCTGATTGCAGATGTTCTCAGAGAGACCAGGGAATAAAATCAAGGCTGGTTTCCCGACAGCACACAGCCTTTAACACTGATTAAAATGGACATCGGATACTTTTGTTTTGACTGAAATACAAAGCAACAGGGGATTGGAGGCACATTACTCATAAATGAGAGCAATTCAACATGAATGACACAGAGTTAAGGTGATTTCACACAGACATCTGGTGCCCTGCTGTTGTCATGGAAATTGACCTGGGAAACGAGGGGTTAAATGACATAAAATGATGATCGGTAGTTTTCCTTGGATCTACAGTTACAGTTCCGTCAGGAATGAAGACATAAAAGTGTTTCACAGGTGAAAAAGTTAAGAAATCCCTCTTCAGCAATTCCATGTGTGCATGTACTGAACATAGACTCTCATTATACTTCAGCATAACTCAAATAATCCCAATGCCATATGCTAATGAATGTTGTTGAAAGAATCCATCAAGTGTAAGTGATTAAGGTTTTCTTCACTTTCCTTATATTCTCGCTAACACTTGCTGATTTGCCTCGGAGCAAAACCTTCTGCAAAATGCAAGCACGAACATTTCAGACCTGAATAACAATATCATAAATATTCAGACTCATATGGTCTTTAAAAAAAACTTTTTTCCCCCAATATTGCTTGTAGACAAAGTCCTTAAACATCACTCTGAGAAAAAACTGCAGTTTCATGTTTTCTTTGACAAACCGTCCCACTGGGGATGGTGTTTTGTCACAGCTGTCTGAATCAGAGACAAAATAAATAGTGCACGAGTTCAAAGTGCCTGCCAGAGAACACAGTGAGCAGAAAAACAAGACTTTATTATTGTTTCCAGTGCACAGAGTGAGCTGTGTTGATATTAGGACCCTGCAGGTGACCATGACACTGCTGGATCACCTTCAAATGGAACAAATCTCTTATCTGGATGTTTGATCAGTCCTTTGTCTGGTTATAGCTGTGATCAAGCACAGCTTGCTGGGTTGGATGACCACTTGGCTTTCGTCAATCAAGCCATGTTGGATTGCTTTTTTTCTCTTGAACTACTTCAGAAGAGGAGAGGTGTGAGGAGTGTTTAAACCTTTTTGTCTCTTTGTGCATTCATCTGGATATTTTCTATTTTGTTGTTGATGCTGTTGTGGCATGTTTGAGTGAATGATGACTGTCCAAAGCTCAGTTCAAAGGAGACAATACTAAATGTTGAGGTCTTGGCTGCAGAGCAGTGTGAGCAGCATCCCACAGGATTACGTCTGTAGCCCAAAACTGTGTGTTTTTACTTTTTGACCCCTGCAGTTTTATAATCAAATCAAAGTGAAATCTATTATTTTTGACACTTTTCCTTTCTCTCCCTGTCTGTGCCCTGCCTGCTTGCAGTTACTGTGTGTACCTGCGTGTGAAACAGGCCAGTGCAGCATGCAAACTCAAACTGTGGAGTGCTCATCTGGTGAGGGAGAGACTGGTGTGTGCAGAGTGTCAGAGTGATGCCATGTCAAAGTCAGACCGCTGTGGAGGCGACGGCCTAGAGAGCACCAGGTAAGCCAAACAGCCAACACTGAAGACATGTTCATCCATTAATGCAGCTTAGCCATCTGCAGACTGGCTGGACTAACAACGAAGTGAAAAGCCCATGAGCAAGGCACTTAATGGCATTTAATATACTTTATGTCCTTGGAGGCAGTTAAAGGTAGAGTATGCCGAATGATTAGCTCATCTTAGCTAGATTAATAATGTCTATGGGATCAAGTAGTAGCTGCTTCTGAAAGAAGGGAAACACCTTCCCCTACAGAGATGGTGTAATTCATACTTTGTGCTCGTTAGCCAAGCACGAGCATATTAATTTGCTGTTTCAGAGCATCAATCTGTGAAGTGTTCAAACACAGCTGCTATTTGACCCCAAAGACAATTGAACTAACCTAACTCAGACATTGGATAGTTTGGAAAAAGAAACAGTTCCTCCCAAAACTGAAGTGGCCTTTTAACCTCCCTACACGACCTATGTCATCAGTGTAATTTGAAACATGCTATAATCACAAAACTATCCCACACAAAGGATTAGATTTTAATATTACCGTATTTCCACTTGCTGTTTCACACCTGATACGGTCCTCTTCTTCCTAGGACGTTCTGGGCCGCAGCCTCAGTCCCGGGCTGTCACGGTTCCTGGGTGCGGGAGTCGTCTTCAGAGGGTTGCCGGTGTCCTCCCTACTCTGTGCTCTTTGTGTGAGCCGACGCGCAAATGGCAGACATCCGTATGCAGGGACGAGACTTCCCTCAACGCCTCCTGCTAACTGTGGAGCTAGAGCCCCGCCAGCCAAGCCAGACCCCTCCGATCCAGGTTACTGGATGGGTAACTCAAGGAGATCAGCAGCATCCTGCCACTTTTTCCTTTCACCTCATACTCTGTACTGTATACACTATTGCCAAGCACTCAGAAATTCTTGCATTTTAATTTCAGATTTTATAGCCACGTTATGTACTTATATTACTCCAAAGCACAGCAACATCTATGCCTTTTTACCTCTCAATCTTTGCTATCTACCTCCATCAATGCAAGTGCATTTGTTAATGCATAATGTATAAATATATAAATATATTATTTTGCTTTATACATTTTCTACTTTTGATTGTTTATGTGTTATGTGTATGTGTCTATATAGCTACACTTATTTGTATCCCACAGTTTAAACACCAAACAGCAAGTGCTGCACCCAGTTCAGGCCCCAGTCCAAAGGGTCCTAAATCATCTGCAGGTTGGAGATCCAAATTGTACCCAATGCTAGAATACTCGAGTCTATATATCTGTGTGTCGCAGTTTTGTCCCTGTCATAGTTTCTTTTCAACAAAAACATTTATACCAGCAAGTCACGTTAAATATCAGGTATTGATTCTCAGGTGCTGAGATTTGTGTCTTTGTCTCCCATCAAGCTTCCTCTTTCATGTCCGCCTCGTCTGATGGTCACTGACGTTTTTAGTCGTTTAAAGTGACTCACAGCTGAAATCAGTCCCATCTGTTCAGGCCTAATATTGTTGGAGAGGAAAAAGAGCCATTTTAGAGAATTTCACTGTGGTTCTCTCTGTCCTCTGTGTCCAAGACTGAAAAGAATTGCAGATTAACCGCAGCTTTACCCTCTTGAATGAAAAACAGGAGTCAGTCGACTGACTCGCTACGCCTTCCCGCACCTCCTGTCCTGCTGGTTTAAGAGGAGGACAAGTGCAGTCCCAGCGAAGGGCTTTTCTCTCTGGAAAGCTGTGACCTTCTCGTTCTCTCCCCGGTCTGTGTCTGTGTTTGTGTGTTTATTTATTATAAAACAAGTGACGATTTTATTAGTGCAGCACAGCATACTCTGTACACTGTCCATTAGTGAAAATAAACAACTATACTGTCATTTCTCCCCCTCTTGTCATATTTTCTGATGTGGGTGTTTCATTGCATCATGGCAGTCAGATTAAGCAACACTTGGAACAGTTACACAGACCACCGTTAGCATTTCTGACTTCTCCCCTCTGCAATTACCACTATGAGCACAGTACCTCTCATTTTGACTGGTGTTTACATGCAGCGCCTCACAGTTGAAAGAAGAACGCTGCTGAACATACGTAGGTTAATGCAAACATGTACCCATCAACGTATTTGTGCTGCATTCTTGGCATTTTTCCCCCCTGTGCTGTAAACGTGATGACGACAAGCAAAATTGCAACTAATGTGTATAATCATGTTTTTTGTGCAACGTTCTTCTACAATCTGCAGTGTTGTGATGGAACTGCCAGAGACGATGTGTGGACAGGCTCAACGTGAGGCCCGAGACACTGGACAACTTACATCATCTGAAAATACATCTTTTTCTTTTTTTGGTTTGTTTTCACAGCAGCTCTGAGCAGAGAAAGACAGTTTGCCTCTTCCTCCATGTGATATATGGATTAGTGAAGTTATCATGGAGGAGGGGGGGGGGGGGTCTAAACCTCGGCTCTGACTCTGAAGTTTGTTTATAAAGCCGTTGCTCCTCATCTGTGCTGGCAGTTTTAAAACCACAATGTCACAACCTTCTAATGCTTTCCATGTTTTTTAGCCTTATTAAAAACCCACTGATGCACCCATGTCATTGCTTATTAGTCAGGCTGTTCACTGTTTAACCCCCCATCACAAGCAGCAAGGTAACGAGACTCAGCACAGGAAAGATGGGGTAAAAAACAATTTAGGATGGATTTTAGGATGTAAACATTACATTAGGCTTTTAGTTGAGACAATATTAAATGGCACTCAATATCTTCGTAAATGGAGCGTTTTTGGAACATGTGCATTGAAAAACGTGATCTATGTGGAAAACGTGACGACCAGATCTAACAAATCCACACTTTGAGGAAGAGTCATACTCCTGGCTCTTTTCACGTGTTTCATCTCAGAGGAACTTTACCTCCTCCATTAATCTCTCTAGCCACCCTACCCCTTTTTTCTGCACTCCTCCCTCCCTCCCTCTCACCAGCTCCCTACCAAACTCCCCTCCGTCAGCACAACTCTTTATTTTCTCTTACTACAACAGTGGCAATAGAGTGCTGTCAGCCTGACAGTCCATCCACTCTGAGGCAGGCTTTACCCCCATGGCTGCCCTGCCTCTGCTGCTAACCCGCTTTCCAAAGGGCAGGAAGGCCCATCTCTGGCCCAGTGCCTGATGGGCTCCGACAGCAGTGTGTTCTGGGATTACGCCCGGTGAAAAGGGGGGCATTCCAGCACCGGCGGCCTTTGTCACAGCACGGCCACTGTTTGCTTTTGACAAGACAGCTGTTCAAAGCCCTCCCGGCCCCCACGGATGGCGTGAAGGGAAAGAGCCCAGGGGTGACTTCCGTTTAATGGTAGTGTCGCTGCCACCTCCACCTGAGGTCGCATCACCTGTATATTCATCCCCAGTGTAGCCCCAGTTTGTGCATTTCACTGAACCACGCTGTTTTTACATGATTACATTCAAGCCACAAAAGCAAGTGAAACATTTTTATCCCGCAGCTAGAAGAATATTCCCTCCAACTGCTCAACCAAGGTGAAACTGAAAATCTGAATTGCTTTGCCTACTGGAGCAACCTTGACTTTTTATGTCAACATCTAAGTGATTTTGTAATTACCTGCACTCTACGTTTCCATTGACCTTGTTTACTCATTTGTGTATACCGCACATGCAATAGGAGGAGTCCCATTTTCTGTGTTCCAGTGCAGGGTCATACCTTGGAATGATTTGCCCATCCACAGCAAATCTGCTGATCAATTAATGGACTCATTCTTACATGAAATATGCTTTTTGACACCTTGAGAACTATAACTGTTCCTCTATGATTATTTTGAGAGCAGTTGGTTCTGCAGCATTCAACCAAGCCTGGCTTCAAATGAAAATAAGATAAAATAGAAACATATCTAGAGATCTGGGAATTTGCTAAAAACAAAACAAACAAAAAAAGCCCTTCCAGTTCAGATATGCAGGGGCCTCCATCAGCTCGGTAGTTGGTACCCCCGTTTTCCCCTCTGTGTCGCCCCTGTGTTGCGTATGTACGTGTTTTTGGGAAGTGTGTACTGTAATTAGCAAGTCATCCTAATGAGGGCCTCTGTAGGAGCAGCTGGTCCAGCACAGAGGAATGATAATGAATAGACGCCTCGACATGAGGAGCTGAGCGACACACAGCATCACAGCTGGTGCACAACAGAGCCAGTACAGTAAACACACACACATCCTATGATGATTATATCGGAAAAAAAAACACTCCACAATAATCAATGATGCGTTTTTAAGAATTGCGCATCACTGCAAGCCAGAACATTTCAAGGTTTTTAGTGTTGTAAACTGTAGTTTCTGAGGTTATGCTAAAACAAAATTTACCAAATAGACTTTTGATCCTAAGATTACTTTGAGAGTACAGAGTTTGGTTTACATGGTTTGTGAAAGGGGATCTTTTCTACTTTCATCTAAAGGTATCACCCTGTTGCTATATCACAATGCATCAAAAATGAAAAGGTACTGTGCTAACAAACCATCATCATACCACCAGTGCTATTTCTCTGCAGGGGCTCATGCAAATTCCAGCCTGGACATGTGGCGTCCCCTTGTGGCGCTTTTGAATTCCAGCGCCAAATCAACAGAAACACAATTTACAGGACAACTGTGACCCCCCTCACATATGTTTTTATTGGGTACGTGGTTTTGAAAAGAAAACATGATATACGTAGCAAAAATGAAACCTTGTGACCATAAATCATTATCGTAATATTTCATTACGATACCCATGTGTTTTAATTCATAAAAAACATGGTAGTGGTTAATCTACTCATAAAAGCATCCCAGGGAGGATGTATGATGATGATGATGATGATAATGGGGATATTCTTTCAGTTTTGAGATATTATATTCACAGCTAGCTTGTTCACATGATGTACAATCATTCACTCCATCACATTCTGCAGCATTCAATAAAATATTTATAGAAACAATTGATATAAAGCTAAGGAAAGCACTGAGGAACATGAACATACATACAAAGTGAAGCAACTTGTGGTGAGAAAATACCACTGGAGACAGAAGCAGACACAATACCATAGTGTACTGTACATACAAGCTATCTGTAAGGCAAAAGTGACTTGAGCAGACATCCAAAGTGTTTCTGTATGTACGTAAAGGCAGGTCCAGGAATTAGTTAGCACTGACAAATGAACTATAAACACAAAACATTCTAGTTTTAGACGTACACCTTACTCACCAGTCATCTGTTTTGCCTGAATAATGAGCGAACTCGTAGCCACTGGAACGTCTTTGGCAATCAAGAAAAGCTGTTCTCTGATCTCGGGTGCTCTGATCACCCAAACCAATGCAAATCCAACAAACTCCATTTACACAGAAGTGCAGTGCAGCTTGATGGAGACAATGAAGTGTTTTAACCTGGACAGAGACAGTCTTTTACATCAATACACACACGAAACAGAGTCTTTCCTTCAAAGCACAAAAATAAAAAATCAGTGAAGTGGAAGGAAGAATTTCTATGGAAACTTAAAATTTGTGGGCAAATCTGAAACGAGAAATGACCTTCAGGCATTCAAGACGAAAATAATAAGGACAAAAATAGGTTCACTTGTTTATCTGCTAGAGTTACAAGTTTCATCCATAAAAAACTTTTAAAAAATCAAAGAATACATACTGTAATCAACAAAAGCCTGGATGGAGAGACAAGTGAGAGGATGACCTATTGTTGTCTTTTGTCAGTAAGTCCAAGTGTTTGTTTCATTTGAGTTTTTTGATCTGTTGGTTTGTGTTCTGGATCTTGCTATCCATCTTGTCCACTTTATTCAGAAGAGCATCAATGGAGTCGTCCTGGTTGTCAATCTCAGACTGGAGACCAAGACCAAGGTTCTTCAGTCTGCTCAAGCCATCGCACATCTCATCTGGGAAATTCACAAAGGACATTAGTTAAACTGTGGATTGGCAAACAGCAGGTAAAGGGATTGGGTTAAGTTTTTTTCTTTTAACATTATGACAAATAATATCTTACATCTGACACAGAATATACAGTACACTGCTATTTTACATTCCCCAATGAGGTCATTTTCATCAAACTGTTTCTAGTTGTCATAGTCAAGTAGAAATACAAGCAAATTAATTTTCAAGATTTTGTTTCATTACCTAAATTTTTGTCAAGGGTCTGGTGAGCCTCCCTGAGGTGTCTGTTCTGAGGGCATCCACTCTGTCTAGATGAACTGCCATCCAGTGATGCCGCAGCTCCAAATCCTGGAACAAAGAAATGAGAAATGGTGGCAGACACTTTGTGGTATGGTTATGCAATGCTGCGGTTCTTGTGCAAACTCTTACCTCCTGTATCCAACTTTCTTAGGTTGGGGTGGCTGGCTTGGTACTTGTCTTCATGCTGTCTGCTGCTAGACAAAGCGTTCTGTATTCTAAGAAAAGGGAAGTAAAGGACAGGCAATGACCAGTGGCTGGGAATGCCAAAAGCACAAATTTTATGGCAGCATTACTCAAACACTAATTCTGAGTCACTGTTATATTGGCTTTGTCATAAATTATCTCCAACTTGGCTCTAGAAATCTCAAATACATAGAACTAATCTGTTTTTGAAGTTATGGATTATAGTTTAAACATATCTAACAGTGTCATTCTGAACTTTGCCTACTTCATCAAACTAGATAAGAGGTGAGCCTTACAACACGAAGAAATATACCAATATCATGGGTATACTAAAAAAAAAAATAGGGACTATAAAAGATCTGCCAGGGGAGATGAGATGGTAGTCAGAGTTGTGTCCATAATTCATTGAGCCTACTCCAAAACTGACTGTTCAAAAAAGGTCTTGGGTGGATGATACTGCCCATTTTCTGTAAACACAGGTGGGTAAAGTATTGCTACATCAGAGCCTAAGGCCTTTCGGTTGTTGACACAACATACTTTACATGCAGTTAGAGAGCAAAGGATGAATAAAGCTATTTGAGCAGTTGGTGTCAGGAGTAATCTATATTGCAGCTGTGTTTAATTTAACTCTCATCTTGTACAAGCAAGGAAAATGATGGATTATATCACAACTGACTAAACACACACAGTGTGTGTAAAAATAACAACAGAGTGAAAAAAAAATACTTTTTTCTTTGAGGGAAAAAGGCATGCCACCTTGTTCTACTTCTTCACTATACATAAATTGTAGACCCAATACTGAAGATCATAAATTGCATTCAAAATCTTCTGCCTGTCATCAGCCATGTATTGAATTAGATGCATTGGAGACTGATGTGGCTAAAAATAAACTCATCTTCATTCCATGTTTTCAGGACAAGACAAGAGTCTTAGTTATGTTTGCCTACTTGCCTGAAAATGTGTTGAAAGAATTATATTGTATATGGAGCACTGTTGGGACCTAATGTTTTTATTTAATCATATGAAGTTGTTTTACATATTTGAATTCCAATATTTAAGTACTTATAATAATAAATTAACTATATTATACTGAATCTTACCCTTCGCTGGCCTGGTAGGCTTTTGCCTCCTCAGGTGGTGGCTTTGTCTCTGGTTTCCCCTTGAAGTAATTGACAAGGCCGCCCCACACACTCTTGATACCGTTAATGTGCCTCTGACTAGTCTTCAGGTCCTGATCCATGTTGTCCAACATCTTGTCCGTCCTCTTCAGAACCTCACCCTGTCGTATCAGCTCCTACAGAGACAAAGAGAGAAATAATAGGTAGATAGACCAAGAATGTTAGAGAGAGGAGAATGAGAGAAACAAAAAAATTCTTTGCTGACTGTCACCCTCTCAGAGACAAGGAAAATCTTTGTGCACCAGGGTGAAGCAGATTAAATTGAAATACCTCTGCAGTTTCCACACCCATCTTCTCTGATTCATAGATGAGGCCGAGGGAACGGTAGCTGCTGTCCACAGCAGACTGAGCAGTTCGCATCACTTCCTGCTGGAGGTACCTCTGCCTTCGCTCTGCATCACTCATCCCGCTGTCTGTGGAGTCGTCATTAAACCCCCTACTTTTAGGCTTAAAATCTTCCTCATCGTCATCATCTGCAAACGGGTTGTGGGATTTAGGGTAGGCCATCTGTGGGGCAGACACACAATGTTTTGACAAGTTTTCAAACGTATCTCATGTTCTCCATCTTTGTCAAGCTACTACAGCTGAGGTCAAGAATGAACTTTGAGCGTTTTGTTTAAAAAGCTCCACAGTGTGACATTTTGACGTTTGAAATGGGAACAACAGTGTTTGAATCACTGGTTAGGGAGTCAGGGTACGAAATTTGACCATTTACTTTGTTTCGGGCTCTGGTAATTTTACTTTCGTTTATCAGCTTTTCGCATTCCGCAAACTATCTGGTTAGCTCCTCAATTAGCTCACTACACAAAGAACACATTGATTTACAACAATTCTGAAAATAATACCTGGTTGTATCCCTACAACAAGGAATTTTAAGAATTATGTGATCCTCACTTTACATTTGATTTGACAATTGTTATCTCGACTTCGAGACAAATCAATTAAAGGCTGTATGTTGTTAGTTTCATCTATCCTAGCTACAACTTCCACACAGTACAACAAAAGTTTTGAACAATCGAGAGAGAGTCGATCAAAACGTTTCATGCTAATCATCTGCTTAAACAACTTATGGATTATGCCAAGTAATGTACATTGTTGCATAAAGTTAAAACTAGCTCAGGGGTGTCGGCTAGCTAGCCAACCGCTAAGTGAGTAAATAACGAGGACTGCCAGCAAACCAAATAGCACGGCCATGAGCCAATACAGGACGCCGGTGTGCTAACATTGACGTTTTGTTCTCCTAGAATAGAAAGTATATGAAATAAAACTATCAAGATCATAGGTACAATCAGTTGAACAACCAAACCTTTGACCGTCTGAGCTGTAACGTTCGACGTTGTTGTTGCTCCGTCAGATGACTGTGAACTACAGAACACTTCCGGTCACGCTTTTGGTGACGCTAGCGTGTGCTGTCCCTACGGTCATCCTGCGCAACGAAAACGCATTCGGTGATACTGCCCTTACATGCTAAAGAAACGTCCTTAAATTTAACGCTGGACGTCAAAGTTTCGTGTTTTAACTGTCACCCAAGTTAAAACAAATTTTGCATGGTCAAATACAATATCACTAATTAAGCAGCAAGCCGTCATTAGGATTGTCCCTGCAGGGTTTCCGTACTGCGGCTTCGCCAGCGCCAGCTGCCGCTGCTTGCTTGTTTCCTCTGCTCTCTGAATTGAGCTCGTTTGATGTAGGGGTAAACATGTCTGTAATGGGAGGTGGTACGAGAGGGTTTTATTTCAACACAGTCCTGTCGCTGGCCCGCTCTTTAGCTGCTCACCGCCCCGCACCCGTCGAAAAGGTGAGGAAGCAGAAAACCGAGTGAGCTACAAAAGTCACATTTGTAATAATTAGCTACGTTAGTAGCTGTTAAGCAACAGGGTTGTTCAGGGTGTAGCTCCGCTTCCGCACAGTCCATATCTTCTTGTGATCACTGACTCGGCAGGCTAACATTTGACAGGTGTGTGCGCGTCTGTAGTTATGAATCACTGGAGTTGGGTCTTCTCGACAGTGTTTTCCTTGTAAAAGAAGAGGAGAGCAGTGCAGAAGAAAGTGGCGTCGCTGCTTGTGTGGTGCCTGTTACTGCATCACACAGCAGAGTAGTCAGGCTGGATCAGCACTGCAGTCAAACAGGTTTACCCTGTGAAGAGAGAAAGAGACGATCCAGACCAGAAGGCTTCACGGTGCTTATAGACAGTTACTAACCTGTTGCAAAGATGAGGTCTACATTAAACGGGATTTTTTTTTTTGGCCAAAACAGAGAGTTTGGAAAAAGAGCTGCGTTCTCCGAGTACTTACATTTGGTGGATCAAATAAAAATAAACAGGAGCGTATAGAGGCAATCATCAATACACAGTCGCTATTGATATTTTATGGAGCATGTAAATAATATTCCGTTTCAGTGTGTTTTTGTGGGAGTGACCAGTTTTGCAATAGTGTCTTGCACTATAGCTCAAAACTAAAAGTTGCCGCAAAATATCATAAATACCTTTGATGACATTTTTATAGTGAGTAGCAACAATATTTTTTATGGTTCCCTCCTTGATAGCAATTTACAGCAAACTTTATTGATCTTCAGTAAGGAAAGAGATGTACAAAGAACAAAAAAATCTGTCAGAAAGGTATAAAGAGTACATTAATCCTAGATCGGTGTGTATAAATGTAGAGTATGTGCAAAACCAGTGGTTTCCTGATATTCTTGGCATGACTCTAGTAAAAATCAATACTGGAACATGCAGTCTCTCTCAAGCGGCTATTTGAATACAACCTCTAGACAATTAAATCTAAACGTTGTGTTTTCTGTTACAGTAACTGCATACAGACAGCTCTTTTGTTCTCCTTCAGGTCCAGAAACTACAATGTATGTGTCCAGTGGAAGTTCGTGGTGTGTTCACTCTAGATGTGCGTCGCAGAGATGCAGTTATTGCGCTCGCTGTGTTTCTGGTGGAATCTGGCTTACAGGTGGGTGGCGATCAGTAAAAAAATCGAGGTGTTGAGCCTTTTTTACACAGTGGGTCAGTTTCATCATCACTGTACAGATGAGATCTTTAGGTTGTCCTGGTAGTTAATGGATCCAGTGGATTTAAGATCCAAACAGTACACATAGCAATGCAGTGGCATGATGAATGTATGAAATATTAGTATTTTTGTATAAGTACTATTAGTCTGCTTTTGCTGCCAGCCTCTTGCAGGACTCCACACATATCACCATGATAAGCTTATTCTCATAATCTGATTAAGATGGCGATTAGACATGCAGCTGGCCATGTAAGCCTCTAACCTCATCACAGTGAGACGCAGTGTGGAAGCTTCACAGCCATCTGATTAACTAGAGATGGTAGCTTCACTTTTCAGTGTTAAAGAGATGTTTGATATATTTTCATTATCCCAGATTTGATTCTACGTCAGAATTAACAATGGCTCGTATTTTTGATTCACCAGTGCTTCTTAGGCAGACAACAGTGCTGCTCTGTGGCAGCAAGTGCGTTTGTTTGTGGTGTGTAATGATTTGCTTTACTCTGGCAGCACAAGGACATACTTGTTTCCTACTTGCTGAGCCTATTGAGAGGCCTACCACGGGTCCAGTGGATCGAAGAGAGCTCGGGAAAGAAAGGAAAGGGTAAGAATAATCCTCTTATTTTGTTTTACAATGGCCTCTATTTACTTGCTGCAACAGTGCACTATGTAATGTTTTTCATCATTCTTATTCATTTTCAATACTATCCTCAAGACATTGAGGAAGTATTGATATTTATCCACAAAATGCCTTGAGACAGCAGTCTCCACTTATTTGTACATTTCACTTGTTAACTCGGTTGTACAGTATTCCCTGTTGGATTGCTTTTTCATTTTTTGATGCAATCTGCTTGTCATTCTTTTTCCTGCTGCACACGCATGTGGCATTTAACTGTAGTGTTTTTGACATTTTCTGCTCTTCAGAATTTCTCCCGGTTGCAGAAAACTTCAGCTTCTGTCTAGTGACTCTTTTGGCAGATGTGGCTCAGAGAGACCCAGACTCCCGCCAAGAGGTCAGCTAAAAAGTGGTGATAATATATCATTCTTAAGTTAGGGTGCATTGCAGTTAAATGCTAAGTCATTGTTCTGCTGTTTCTCCTATAGATCTTGCACACTATAATGGAGGTCATGCAGACATTGCAGGATATGTGCCAAACACCTGATAACCATGACAAAGGTATACACACACACTCATACACACACAAAGGCAACAAACTGTGCAACACCAGTCCTTCAAAAAGCTTTATAGATGCTCTCTTTTCTCTAGTCTACCTGTGCAGGTATATTGTTCCCAGCCTGCTCGGCATGACTCGAGCATTTGGCCGCTACAGCAACACGGACGAAGCCCTGCTGTCCAAGTTGTTCCCCAAAGACTCGCCCCAGGCCCGCTGCGTCACAGAGGAAACAGAGGGAGTGCGGCGCAGGTCCTTCAATGACTTTCGCTCTATCCTGCCATCCTCACTGCTTACAGTGTGCCAGAGTGACACTCTGCGCAGAAGCACTGGGACCAACCTGGATCCTTCTGCACAGGTGTGTGTATGTAACTTGTCATAGGGCTGCTTGGACGACTCAGGACAATTGGAGGTGACTGCAGAGTTCTAATATTCTTACAGTCCTGATTCCAACAAAGTTGGCATGCTGTGTAAAACTGAAATAACAGAATGCAATAATAATGCAAATTGTGTTTACCGACAACAGTTTTACACCGTGCCCATGTAGCAACATCCTATATACAAAGCGGTGAACCTCACTCCATCCTTGCTCGTGAACGACTGAGCCTTTCCAGGATGCCCCTTTCATACCCAATCATGATACTATCACCTGTTACCAATGAACCTGTTTGCCTGTGGAATGTTCCAAACAGGTGTTTTAATTTGATTGCATTAATCTTCAGTGACTTTGTTATGTTTGATTAGTGGGTAAAGAATCTGTTCTGTAATGTGCTGTCTCACAGGGCTGTACAGACCCTGGAGGCCACTCACCCTGCTCTCCTACAGCCCCTGGCCTGCATTACTTTGAAGGTAAAACCATTTTTTGAGTTTTGTGTTTGCCAATGTAAACCTGGATTCTGTCATCCAATCCTAGTTTACCATTGTCAGCCACACCTATGTACTTAGATATCGCTTATCTGCACTTGTATATATTCAGAATTAATGATTTTATTGGAGCACTTGCATATCTCATATGCTGTAATAATCCAGTAAGGCACCTAGTAAAGGTATTTTAATCTGGGTGAAACTTTTGTTGCTTGCTGACAAATACTACCCATTGCCTTAAAGCCATCACTCTGTAGAGTTTGGATGGGCAGTGCAGTGGTATTGTCTTTATACAGGTGCTCACTTATGGTACCCTTTTCTTATCATAAAGGAAGCGACTAGTCTGTGGTGTGTCACCATTCTGCACGGATGATTAGCAGTCATGTATGAAGAAATCCATTGTAGATACAGATATTAAGTTCCCCATTTCCAGTAATCTCAGCAGACTAAAGTACCGTTCAGCAACTAGCCATTGTCCTTGTTTCATGCTATTAAGATGCTACCCATTGCACCCTGAAGGAGCCAGTCATATGTTGTCACATGTTGTTTGTGTCCTCTGGTCTCTTCATTTCAGGTGCCTACCTCCCAGACAGCAGCGCAGTAGATCCTGACTACTATTTTTCTACAGTCAGCTCCAGTTTCTCAGTGTCTCCTCTCTTCTTGGGGGCAGGAGAAAACGAGGTGGAGGTGCCTGTTGATCTGCTCCGACAGCTCCTTGGCATGGTACATTAGGCCGCTACCTGTTTACCAAGACACTGCCTCGTCTGTCTCCCATTCTGTATACCTACGGTATACTGCATCTTTACCAGTGGTTGTGCGTTTTGTTGATTTACAGGTGAAGAAGTTTGTTTCAGACTCTTTTTTGAAAACTCTGGATGCAACTATGACAGAAGTTACAGAGGTAAACATAATAGCCACTGTCTGTACAACAAATTCTTAATAGTAAATTTAAAGTTAAGTTTCTGCCATTATCAATTAAATAATCTTCTCTATCATTTTCTCTTTTGTTTTGTTGTTAAGTCTAATCCTGGAATCAACCTCTGTTACAAAACCTTCAGTGACCCTCTCTATGTGTGTGTGTTCAAAATGCTGCGGGACACACTATACTACATGAAAGGTAAACCATTATACTGTAGATAGCTTGTTTAATATGCATTAAAGCCACACAGTCCTGCACTTGTTGTTGTATTTTGTATTCTATTAAATGGGCTGCTCAGATTTTCATACTGTCTTCATGTTGCTTAGCCTTGCAGCCAGCATTTGTGCGGGAAGTGCACGACTTTGTACTGGAACAGTTTAGCAGCAGTCAATCGGAGCTGCAGCGGGTACTTCATGACACGGGGGTGTTGCCGGGGGAACAGAGCCCCCTCAAGCTGCGTTGCCAAGCCAACGCTGCCTGCGTGGACCTCATGGTGTGGGCCGTCAAAGATGAGCAAGGTAATCAATTGTACCAGAGCGTGAGCAGAGCAGCGTGTTCAAATGTGATAATCAAAAAAAATACTGGATGTGTTTTATTTGTTCTGGTTGCATCACTATTCCTTCCTGGTGTCTTTTTTTCCAGGAGCTGAGAATTTGTGCACCAAGCTGTCAGAGAAGCTGCAGTCGAAAACTTCTAGTAAAGTCATCATTGCTCACATGCCCCTGCTCATCTGTTGCCTACAGGTATAAGACCACTAAGATAGTATGTGCTCAGATAGAAGCAAAATGTTATACAACGCACTAGATAATGGGATTTTATCTAGAAAATTACTGACTAAAGGCAACTGAGCATCAAGTATCCTGATGATCCAGTGGACTAAGGCACATGTTTATCTGGTTTTGAAGATGATCCAGATGTGTAGAATGTCATAAATGTCTATTATTTATTGGAAATCAGTTTTGGATTTTCTTTGATTGTCTCTGTCCTAGGGCTTGGGTCGTCTGTGTGAGAGGTTTCCAGTAGTTGCTCACTCTGCCACAACCTCTCTCAGGGATTTCCTGGTGGTTCCTTCCCCTGTTCTTATAAAACTCTACAAGTATCACAGCCAGTACAGTACAGGTACAGGTACAGATGTTTATCTGTTTATTTTATGTGTAAGGAAACATGTACAGTACGAAACATAAATGTTACTGTTTGATTTATTATATCAAAGTTATCTTAAAGCTAGCAAGTTTTGAAATGTAACATTTAACCAATCAAAATTTATATTTCACCTCTTAAGCAAAAACAAAATGTGTTTTCCTAAATATTAGAATTTATGTCCGCCAGCAACCTTCTTATCCCAAGCACAGCCCAAACAGAGCCAAAAGTAAATGGGACAAAAGTGCAGATGACACAGTGAAAAATGTACATCAATAACAGTGCCATTCACATGTCACATTTGGCTCTCGTCCACTATTGATCTGAACATTCATTGACGAGCTTCTACATATACAGACAATTGGAAATTTTCTGTGTTGTCCTCCACAGCATACTGCTTTTTCATTTGCTGCTAATTTGTTCGACTATAAAAGATAACATGCTCTTCATATTTAATACTACCATCATATTTTGTGCAATGTTTTAAATCGTAATTAATTTAAAACTGCTTGTTTTCAATTCTGTGTTGACGTGTCTGTCCTTGTGCTGTTGTCACTCTTTTTTGAAGGCACAGGTGAAATTAGGATAAATGTGACCAATGAGCACTCTCAGTCTACTTTCAACCTCCTGTCAAACAGGAAAGACCAACCGTCCATGTACGAGCAGCTCAGAGACATTTCCATTGACAACATATGCAGGTGAGACACACACTCCTGGCACATCCGAGATCATAAAATGAGATTTTTTTACATCTCTCGTGTTTCTCATCACTCAGATGTCTGAAAGCTGGTCTGACCATGGACCATGTGATAGTGGAGGCCTTTCTGGCGAGTCTGTCCAACCGACTGTACATTTCACAGGAGAATGACAAGTGAGCAGCTTTTCCTGCTTGGAATAAAACCTACACCGTGCTTTCAGTTCACCCTGGATATTTTCACGTCCTTGACACTGATGAATAGCTACTCTAAAAATAAAACTTGTTTTTCTGCCAGGGATGCCCATCTGATCCCAGATCACACCATTCGAGCACTGGGCCACATAGCAGTGGCTCTGAGAGACACTCCTAAAGTCATGGAGCACATCCTACAAATCCTTCAACAGAAGTTCTGCCAGCCTCCATCACAGCTGGATGTCCTCATCATCGACCAGCTTGGCTGCATGGTCATTACAGGAAACGTAAGGTCAAAGACACAATGATAGCACATTATCTTGCCTCCGTTCAGACATACATTTAGATTTGGAAAGGGATATTAGGTACATAACCACCGGGGGAGCATTCAAAAGCATAAACCATTGGCAAAGCTGGAGCGGGGATGTGGAATTATTGGATAGGAACACTGTTATATAAGACTATTTTTTTTAAGTGCTGCTTAAATAGAAGCAATGTAACCTGTTTTTCTTAACCCAGAGGGGATGGCATGCTGTAATTACTGGCCACCTACTGGCTGCTGTTTACTTGCTCAGTACAGTGTGCATAAAGAGTAGCTTCCAGTATTGTAGTTCACACCCCACTGGAGTGTAATGGGGTGTTTTTGACAGCCAGTGTACCCAGAGTGCTGTAGACTACTATTAACAAAGGGCTGGAAAAGGATGTGACTTTATATTGCAGATACAGAACACTTACAAAATGCTTCCCTCTGTGCTCATACAGATCTTGCACATTTGCTCATGTTATCCCTAATAACAGGATTTTTGATAAGGAAAATGGTAAATGTTATGAGTGGTAATTTAAGATGTATAAAGATGCAAATATGACAACAAAAAATCTTTTTATTTTGAGTTTAACCTAATGGTTGCCTGTGCTTTCTCACTCCTGTCTGTCTGTCTTGCAGCAATACATCTACCAGGAGGTGTGGAACCTGTTCCAGCAGATCAGTGTGAAGGCCAGTTCAGTGGTCTACTCAGCCACCAAAGACTACAGAGATCACGGCTACAGGTCTGCTCTTATCCTATTCACAGACCAGTGCCAGTTGCACCTGGGAACTGTAGTTTTGAGTACTGAGTATAACTGTGTTTAACTGTTCCCTCCATGTGTGCTCTTTCCCCCCACAAGGCACTGCTCTCTGGCAGTGATAAATGCTCTGGCCAACATTGCAGCCAACCTGCAGGGGGAGCAACTCGTGGACGAACTCATGGTGAACCTTTTAGAACTGTTTGTCCAACTGGGCCTGGAAGGAAAGAGAGCCAGTGAGAGGGCCTCGGACAAGGGACCAGCACTTAAGGCATGCGCTTAAATGCATGAACATCTACACACAACAGGAAGTTGATAACTGCAGTGCTGATTAATTGGCTCTTTGTCTCCTGTAGGCATCAAGTAGCGCAGGAAATCTTGGAGTCCTCATTCCAGTGATTGCTGTGGTGAGTATGTGGTGTCTGCACAAACTGCTTTCCTTTGGAGACGGTTTCCTTTCATCTAAGAGAGGAATTTCTGTTGAAACACTGCCCACGGTTTAATGATGTACAGGAGTATGTGAGTGCTTCAGATGAATCTCCGTGATTAGTTAGCATTTAACTCTATCAACAAATATTTACCCTGTTAGCTGCAGTACAAACATCTGTGTCACCAGTTCACTGCTGAATGATGTTACAATCGTACAAGCTTGTTCTATATATAATTATCATTATTATAGTCCTGTTATGTATTTGTAGTGCTACAGCTGTTTTTCTATTATATTGAGATAATAATTTTAAATATCTTTGTGTAATCTTAAGTAATAACTTCATCTAATTTACAATTATTTTAACTATGTAATTTAATTAATAGTAATACAATAGACAAGATAACTTTTTTTTATTAAGGCACTCCCGTTATAAAAGTAATGATGTAATAATTTTAAGATTTTTTCACAGAAATTCTCGTCTAATAGTGTCATACATTATTTTCTTATCCCCTCTTTTGTGTTATTCATTGTTCTGTTGGCTTTCTGCAGTTGATACAGTATGCCATTAGGTAATGAAAGTTATATAATGGCAGTTTTTTGAGAACATTTCTCCACTAGCCTCATTGCGGAGGATAAAACATTAACAGACAGATAACAAGCATTCACTGAGTCACTGACAGACTAGCAAGCCTTTGAGAAATGTGAAGGAGAAGTTTAAATGTTCAGTAAGACTACATATACATTAAGACTCTTGATGTTACTCATACATACTATTATACATGCATATTATACTAATAGAAGTAAGAACACCCCAGCTTTTAAAATCCTGAATGTTTTCGCTGGAAGTTCGAACCAAACAGGGAATTTTTAGGGACTAGTTTAGCTGTTTGGAACGGCTTTTCGGTCAAGTTTAGGTCTGTGAAGGGTTGACCACCCGGCCCATGAACACAAGGCAGTCTGTGCGGTGCTCGTAGATGAGGAAGAGGAAGGGATGATCCACAGTGAAGCGGATCTGAGAGGAGAGGGGCATGAAGCCGACTTGGGTCAAAGCAGCAGCCTCTGTTCCCTCTTCATTCACAGTGATGGTTCCCTGGTGCTTCAGCTGGGGAGGAAGATCAGAAGGCTGTTATTTTGAAATAGTTTGGAAGGATTATTGATTGCAGTTGATAAGGTGTCCAGGTGACTAAGCGACCTTTCATTTTGTTTTGCTGTTTGCCTTTAGTATCAGTTGGGCTGTGTCTTTGTGAAATCGTGCCTCATTTAGTCTTACTCACCCAGTTCATGGCAACTTTCTCAGAGGTCATTCCAGAGAAATCTCCAGTCTCCTGGAACAAGTCAGTGAGGCCCATCTCCTTTAAATTTGCAATCAAGTCATAGTTCTGCTCCAGTTTAAACCGAGGTAGCACCACCTCTCGCGTCCTGGAGGGAGGCAAAGAATGTCCAAACATTTTCAACTTGTCAAGCCATTAACTCTAAAGGAGCTCCCATTGAAAAGGGTCATAGTATATTGTTATTTACAGTGTGCTTTCTCAGCTACCTATTAGTTTGTTGGGAAAACACAGCTCACCTGTTAGTCATGTTTTTGAGCCACTTGTTGACAACAGTGGGAGAGATGTCCTGCTCCAAGGTCCTCATGCCAGTGATCTTCCTCGGCAAGGCAATGAGCATGCTGATGTTTCCTGAGTATGGGAGCTGAAAATAAGAAGGTTTGGTAATTCTTAGGCAGCTCAGTTGATTTATTTATGGATCAGTATGTGTGTTGCTCAGGAAATTGTTGCTGAAAAAGCTTGCCACTCAGTTAAAATTTCAAATCAGTGTGAGGCGCCCCACCTGTAGAATGTCACACTCCAGTTCATGATCGGCAGCAGCCAGATAGTTCCCCTTGTTGGTCATCATTGGCACGCGTACATTTGTTTTTTCGTTAACTCGGAAGTTGCGATAGTGAGTCATTTCTTTGGGGAATTTCTGTTCCCATGTTCCTGTTTAGACAAACAAATGAGCCCAAAGAGTCATATGTTTACTTTGCAATTCAAATAACCAAACAAAGCAGACATGTGCTGTAATTTTACTTTCTGAAGTTCTGCAACGTTGAATCATTTGAAATGAGGTGGAGGACAGTGTATCCCTATTGCACTCACCTTTGAAGTACAGGTAGTTGAGTAGCATCAGCACCATATTTGGGTCGACGCTCTTGAGTGGTTCCCTGATCAGCCCTTTGGTCAGTTTTAGGATACGACGGTTGGCCTTGTCCAGGAAGGCAGGGTCCCTGAAATCCACTGACTGCGGCTCTGCAAAATAATAAGCCTTCGTTTCTGCGCGGAAAGCATCTTTCACCGAGACATCCTTCTTTACGTAGACATCGTTCACAGAGCGTAGCGTGTAACCAAAGTTCCTCCTGAAGAGCCGGTGTGTCAGCTTCCTGAACAACTTGTGCACTGTTGTGTTGTCATAGTGATGACTGGCGTTGACAAACTCGGCGAATCCCAGAGCTTTGTAGATCTGATCATGGGTTTCAGGTCCCGCCCCTAAAGACATCATACCCATAGCGATGGAGATGCCAGCAGGTGCTAGCAGGATGTTGTCACTCTGGTTGACATCGTTACGAAGACTTCGATAGAGATTAAAACCGAAATGAGCGTTCACAATGTTGAGGCGTTGGAGGCGAGACCGACCGTGGAACAGCCGCAGGAGTCTGGCACGGCGAATCTTTGGGTCGGAGGGTTCGGCAAAGATGTCAATGTCTGGGGCTGGTGTAGCAATCTCATCGATCTCATCCCCTTCACTGAAAAGTACCATAAACTCATCATCCATCCATTCAAAAGTGGAATCACTCACAAAGCACAATGTGTGAATATACTGTATATTGCTTTTTGTGTAACTGATTAATTGTAACATTTTATACACACAATGTTTAAATGCACTTTTATACATAAAAATATTCACAGAAATGAATAGGAAAACTTATTGGCATTAAGATAATGATAATTAATTTCATTTTATTTACACCATAACGTCATTCTTAATATCTCATTTTTGATATAATCCGCCAGAAGTAGCAACAGTTCATACTCACATGTAGTCGTCACTGCCCGCAGCCAGGATCTTATCAAAATCAATATAATCTTCATCCTCAAAGCCATCAAAAATAAGGTCATTCGTGACCGTGTTTTCTTTGTGGAACTCCAAGGGGATGGACTCTATATCCACTGCCCCATCTTCAAAGCCCCTGGGGTCCGGTTTAGGGTCACTAAAGTGAGAGCTGAGGTCTTTGATGCCAGCCAGGGATGGACTGACCATCAGACAGGCCACAGAGAAGACGGTGATGACCCACATCCTGAAGGCTGAGGAGGAGGGAATAGACGTTTAGTGTGGCCTAATTCATAATCTGATCAACATTTAGTAAACCTGATTAAATTACGTTTTCATGAATCTGTAGGGAGAAAATCATGTTGTCACTGGCTACAAATTTGTGCAACTTTACATAAAATTCCCTTAGTAGCAGTCTCAGTCTGTGAAATGTCTTACCTTCACTGTGTGCTGTGTTGCCTCTGTTTGTAGTACTAAGAGCAAAGAATTGAATACAAAACTGAACTTTGATGTGGGCTCCTCCTGAACAAATAGACCAGATCAAACAGACCAGAAAGCACTGTGATTGACCGAAAGCTTTAACTCTTCACAATTCAGCTTATCTGTTAAGAAGATTTAATACTAATTAACCATTAGAGGGGTAATAGTGCAGTAGGAGGTACTTTGCAGTTGCTTTTTTTATGTTGTTCGTACGTCTTTATTTTATTCAGTGTGCAGAATATCCAAAAAGGATTTAGCCATTTGTATTTGAATGAATTTACATTTTAGGATTCATTTAGAACCACTTTTGACTGATTTGCTCTACTTTTTTTACCCTTTTTCTGTGTCTGTTTTTCTAAATCACAGTTGACCAGGAGGCTTCCACCAATCAAAGAGGCCAAGCCCCGACTACAGAAGCTGTTCAGGGACTTCTGGTTGTACTCTGTGGTCATGGGTTTTGCTGTGGAAGGATCAGGTGTGAATTGATTTCAGTCATGTTTTGTAGAAAGTTCTGCACTTCTGCACTGTATCACATAAAATGAGTGGGAGTTGGTATTTAAAGGTACTCTCCCTGATTTTGTTTTAGCGGCCAATAGCTTCCCCAAATCACAAATATCTTTTCCCTGTTCAGTGTTGTTGAATTGACAAAACATCAAGGTGCCCACTCATGTGTAGGTCACAGATCATATTTTCTCAGACAGGTTATCAGACAAAGAGTTACAAGAACTGGTTCTGATATTATTTATTTCACACCAAATGGGGAAATAGGAATCTATGTGCACATTAAATAGATTTATGAGATAAGAGTCAGTCATTGCAGTCCAGTGGCTCCCTGCATTTCTGGATATGTATTTTGTCCTTTCAGGGCTTTGGCCAGAGGAGTGGTATGAAGGTGTGTGTGAGATTGCCACCAAGTCTCCTCTTCTCACCTTTCCCAGCGGAGAACCTCTACGCTCCGAACTGCAATACAACTCTGCCCTGAAAAATGATACAGTCACACCGGTACAGCAGTCACATTTGTCTTGCAGTGAAAAAAATACTTTTGAAAACAGAAACACCAGGACTAACCTTTAACTTGTCTAATTTCCATCCACCAGGCTGAGTTGAGCGAGCTGCGGGCGACCATCAGCAATCTCCTCGACCCACCTCCTGAAGGATCTGCCCTCATTAACAAGCTAGACTTCGCC
Source organism: Chelmon rostratus (assembly GCF_017976325.1). Classification (NCBI taxonomy): domain Eukaryota; kingdom Metazoa; phylum Chordata; class Actinopteri; order Chaetodontiformes; family Chaetodontidae; genus Chelmon; species Chelmon rostratus. The sequence continues at coordinate 14,929,021 of NC_055662.1, read as the reverse complement.
ATGTCCACGTACCTGCTCTCAGTCTACAGACTAGAATACATGAGGTCAGCTCCATACACTTGACATTGTCACATTTTTTTGTGTATTGTGAGGTCACATTATGGAGATTTGTAATATTTTGCTCTCAGGATGCTGCGATCCAATGATCCTGACAGGTTCCAGGTCATGTTTCGATACTTTGAAGACAAAGCCATCCAGAAAGACAAATCTGGTGAGGGCTTTACACCTGCTACACCTGCTGCCACTCTTTTTACTCATTTGGTGTAATTAGTGTTCTCAAATTCTCTTTTATCCTCACAGGCATGATGCAGTGCATTATTTGTGTTGGCGATAAGGTGTTTGATGTCTTCCTCCAGATGATGGCAGAGAAGGTTGGTAGCATGGTTTCTCAAGTAATCTCAAAAGGCTTGAACGTCCTGTTGACTGTATGTTTTATTGTTCAGTCTTAGTGAATAACAATCAAAGCATATTTCTAATTTTTTGTAGCCCAAGACCAAAGAGCACGAGGAGGAACTTGAGCGGCATGCACAATTCTTACTGGTCAACTTCAACCACACACACAAGAGGATCCGCAGAGTGGCGGACAAATACCTCTCTGGTTTGGCTGAGACGTGAGTGTTATTAATCCGAGAGCTTTGTCTCCCGTCATGATATATACAGTATGGATCCTATTTCTCATGTGTTATACCTCTGCCAGGTTCCCCCATCTGCTTTGGAGCGGTCGTGTGCTAAAGACCATGTTGGACATCTTGCAAACACTCTCTCTGTCACTAAGTGCTGTAAGTATCAGTAGAGCGCTGGTGTGAGCAACACAGTGGTTTGAATCATTATAATGGACAACAAACATTTACAGGTGATAAATGAAGTTGCGTGAAATATTCTCTTCTGGTGCAGCTTTTAGTCAGCGGCAATACTTAAAAGTGCTACGTGGTGGAACAAAAGCAGAGTTGAATTATTTTAGCTTGAAGTGCTACCAAACCCCAGGGAAGAGTTTAGATAGGAGCGACTATGAGCTTCAGTTCTTACAAATGCTAACTCTGTTTATTTAGGACATCCACAAGGATCAGCCATACTATGACATTCCAGACACTCCCTACAGGATCACTGTTCCTGACACATACGAGGCCAGAGAGGTGAGTTTTGACTCTAATTACACTTCTCACCACTAGAGGGCAGCACAGTGTTGGTTTTAAAGACAATTGTGGCCTCTTTGCTTCATTCAGTGTTTATGTGATGTTTTCATGGTGATGACACAATTTGTTCAACAAACTAAGACCCTTGCATTCAATATGTGTCATCTGTAATAAAGAGTCTGCTTTAATCCCCACATGTTGTGTAGGGAAACATTATATTGAAATCGTCTAACAGCCCTTCTGTATTTCATAAATATTCCTTATCTCCTTGTAGAGCATAGTGAAGGACTTTGCTGCTCGCTGTGGTGAGATCCTGAAAGAGGCAATGAAATGGGCCCCTTCAGTCACAAAGTCCCACCTACAGGTGAGTTTCTTTACCTTTATGTTATATTTTATTGTAGTGACTGCTTCCACTTAATTACAAATAATATCATGAAAGTGGCTTCGCTTGACAGCAAGTCATTGATGGTCTTTTGTTGCCGAAGACCCAAAATTACTGCAATTAGTTTAGGTTTTTGAAGGGAAACATTATGCATTTAACTGCAAAGGATATTTGCCATTGTTGATCCATTACTGCTTTTCTTTTCTCTCTTTTTGTCCATTCCAATATCTCACCTGTGTGTTGTGTCTGGTGCAGGAGTACCTGAACAAGCACCAGAACTGGGTGTCAGGACTGTCGCAGCACACTGGGCTGGCCATGGCCACAGAGAGCATACTGCACTTCGCAGGCTACAACAGACAGAGTACAACACTTGGCGTGAGTCACATGTGCATGCGGGCATCCCTGCATGCTTGCACAAAACCACTTACCCCCAGATTAAAGGCAGGATGGATTTAGACAAAAATACACATCCCAAATTATAGGTGAGATCATAATCTGAGCTAATCTGAGTGACTAAAACATTCTTTACAGACACATCATCAAAAAACACAACCACACTAGCACAGTTTTTTTTTTCCAGCCCTACCAACACATTTTTTAGTGCACTGAGGGCGCCACAGGAAGTGATAAATGCCATGTCACTTCCTGAGGCATCAAGAGCAAGATGCAGCACTGTTTTAAGATCCTTGCAACATACTGCAAACTTAAAAACCAAATATTTGGTTCTTGCCATTGGCCTCACAGGCTTGTTGATTTGATGCTTATTAACATTTGTCCAACATTAATGGCTTTTTAATTTAACACTCGTGCCATTTAGTTGCTTTGTCAGAGCCTTTACAGTTTTGTTAACACTGAGCAGAAGTTTTTTGTATCCTTTGTGCACATATAGGTGTTTTATTTTTTCTGTATTTACTGTATTCTATAGTTCTGTAAACACTGGGAGTCCAGTTGTTTACAGTGCTGTTTGTCTATGTGTGCATGCTTACTAGTCTGTGTGACATTACTTTGCTTGCTATGCATTTCCTACATGTTCTTGGGCTTGCATTGTGCTGTATCTGTCTTTTCATTTGCTTCATTTGTTGTATTTTGTCTTTATTAAACTTCACCGAACTGCCTACCTGGTTGCTTGGCTGGTTTACGGATTTGCTGGTTGCCTGGTTACTTACCTGCAACGGACGGGTGGGTTGGTTGGCTGGTTGCCCATTTGGCTAACTGGTTGTGCTGGTGCTGTCCTCCACCATGTGGCCAACCATAGGCTGCTTTCCCTCAGGTTGGTCTGAACACTAAATACAGAGAGACAGAGCTCAGGCATGATCCATTCAGTATAACCAGAAGTGTTACAGTACAGCTACGTGTCCTTCTTTCCTAGTTTGTGACTGCGTGGCCCTAAGTGGCCCCTAAACTGTGTTTTTCATTAGACCACCCAGCTGACAGAGAGACCAGCATGTGTGAAAAAGGACTACTCCAACTTCATGGCATCACTCAACCTGCGCAACCGCTACACTGGAGAGGTGAAGTAATACTATTATAAAGATGATTTTCTGAGACTTTCATTGTTCAGTATGAGTCATACCTGTCTGTTCCTGTGCTGTCTAGGTGGCTGGCATGATTCAGTTCTCAGAGGCGACTCACAGCCAGTCAGACCTCAACAAGCTAATGATCCATCAGATGACCAGTGCTCTAGACAGAAAAGACCCAGAGGCCTTCACCCAGGCCATGTTCAAGATGGCTGCTCTGCTTATTACTACCAAAAGTAAGCAGCTCTGCCTTATTAAGATTTATATCTCATGTCTTTCAGCAACAGTGGCTGTTGTTTGTTGTTCTTATTGTTTTATGTAAATTTTTCATATGTTGTCTTTCAGACTGCGATCTTCTACTCCTGCACCATCTGTGTTGGTCTCCTCTGAAGATGTTTACAGAACACGGCATGGAAACCGCCATCGCCTGCTGGGAATGGCTCCTGGCAGCGCACAACGGGGTGGAAGTGCCAGTATGTATATTTATGACTTTTCATGAAAGCGTATGAATCATTTGTTACATTAATGTGCAGCTTGGTGTGAGACATACTGCAGAAACGATTAATTTTCGACTTCTCTTTTCCATCTGTATAGTTTATGCGTGAGATGGCAGGAGCTTGGCAGATGACGGTAGAGCTGAAGATGGGTTTGTTTTCGGTGGCTAAGGTGGAGGCCGGCCCTCTGGCTGTCTCAGAGGAGAGTCAGCCTGCACCCTGTGCACCTGACGTCATCCCCCACTTCCTCTGGATAGAGGTGAGTGACAAACAGACTTAAACATAGATGAAATTTCTATCATTTTGATGTATTTTTCATACAGTATAATGGTTGGAAACTTCCTCCTCTTATTCCTTCTCCCTCTCTCCCTTCAGTTTCTGGTGCAGAGGTTTGAGATAGCCAAGTACAGCAGCGCTGACCAGGTGGAGATTTTCACTGCCATTTTGCAGAGATCTCTATCTCTGAGTGTCGGAGGACCCAAAAGCAGCCTCAACCGTCATGTTGCTGCCATTGGCCCAAGATTCAGGTACCGTGTCTCATTATTACAAATGCACATTGGTTCAACCTTAAATGCCATAATAGTCAGCTGCAAGAAATACTGAATCCTAAAATTTATAAGACTATTCTGTTATCACTTTGCTTTGTTCCAGGCTGCTGACTCTGGGTCTGACTCTTCTGCATGCTGATGTTGTGACAAATGCCACCATCAGAAATGTGCTTAGAGAAAAGATCTATTCCACGGCTTTTGACTACTTCAGGTAGAAAAAAATCAAAACCTGCTCTGTTGGCCGAAAATGAAAACTATTTTACTGTGATTTAAAGTCGTCTCTCTGGCCACTAATCTCTTTGCCATCTCTTTCTCTGTTTAGTGTCACTCCCAAATTTCCCACTCAGACAGATAAGAGGCTGAGAGAAGACATCAGTATAATGATCAAGTTCTATGCCAGTCTGCAGTCTGATAAGAAGTATCTGGCTGCCAGCCAGCTGGTTCCCCCAGGTACAGTACTGAGAGAACAGCAACCTTTTTGAAAAGTTTCTGACTGTGAATTTCCATCCCTTTTACTGCTTTTTTAACTTAATTGATTTTATTACCTCTGTAATTTGGGCCAAATTCGGTCATGTGCAATCTATAGCATGAAGTCCAAACCAATCCATAGTGTCTAGCCTGTGATGTGTTAAATAGAGCTCAAAATGTCGGATTGCATTGACCTTTCTTTACCATACACACCAGGCTAGTGCAGTAATTATTTTATTTTGTTTGCCTGGAAGGCCCAGGGTACCATTTAGGGAGTGGTCAAAATATCCTCTCTTGCGTCTATTGGAGAAAGAAGGCAGAATTGATTAAATGCTCTTGATAGACAAATAATTGATTTGTAGGATAGATTGATGATAGATTTCTTTTTGTGTAGATCCCCAAGACATGTCGGTGAACAGCCTGTCTGTAGTGGCAGTGACAGATAGCCGGAGCAGTCTTGATGCAGCTGTTGGCCAGAGGCAGCAGGTGGCTCAGGGATGGATCAACACCTACCCTCTGTCCTCCGGGATGTCCACTATATCCAAGAAATCAGGTACAACGCAAACAGGATGGTAAACTTAACTGAGTTTGGCTGGAATACACCCTGTGCCAAAGATAGTCGCAGTGAAACATAACCTCCATCTGTTTCAGTAATAAAATGTTTCCTGTATCATAATGTATTATTGTTGCATTGCTCCTGTTCTGTTTCAGGACTATCTAAAAAAAGCAACAGAGGCTCTCAGCTGCACAAATACTACATGAAACGCCGGACTCTTTTACTGGCTTTACTGGTATTTACATTTTCTTACCCGCTTTACATTTTCACAACTCTGGTAATAAACAAAATAACATCTAGTTATTACATTTCTACATCTCCACTTGACACCTTATTGGGTAAATATGATGACTTCCATTTCCTGTATGTCTCTCTCTAGGCCAGCGAGATTGAGCGGCTGACCATATGGTACAACCCGTTATCCACTCAGGAGCTTGCTATTGCTACTGAACAGTCTGTGGAGACCAGCATTGCTAACTGGAGGTCCAAATACATCAGTCTGACAGAGAAACAGTGGAAGGACAATGTCAACCTGGCCTGGAGCATAGCACCGTACCTCGCCCTGCAGCTGCCTGCCAGGTAAACCGAGAAAGCTTCATCACTGTCTAACTGGCAGTGTAACAGGTTTTGTCCAACAAAGTCGAAATTTATGAAAAACCTCAATAATAGTGTCCCAAACAAGCCAGTGAGTGAAGTTCTTAAATCCATAACTTTGTGCATATTTTTACCCTCGGTGCAATGAGAAGGAATTGAATGATGCTCGAACTACAACAATTATCTTGTCACATAATCTCACACCATTAAAGCATGTAAACAGCTACAATTTCTAGCCGAAAGAAAATACCCTCAATGGATACACGCATACATGCAAGTTTGTGTTTTCAGTCATTTCTGCAACTATTCAGTTTGGTGAATTGTTTTTCAGATTTAAAAACACAGAGGCTATTGTCTCTGAAGTGACTCGCCTAGTGCGAATGGATCCGGCAGCTGTGTGCGATGTTCCAGAAGCGGTCAAGGTGAGGTCCTCTGCCTGCCATTACAAATGAACGGCATGGCTTTTGTTTGTCATTCTTTTGGTTTCGTTCATGCTGCTTTTATTCTGAAATATTCAGAGCAGATAATCAGAAATGACCAAAACCCTTTCCAGACCTCATTTTGCATTTGAATATACAGTACAGCGCCATTACAATCTTCTGTAGCCTTAGCATACACTTTCATCTGAATAGGAGGAATTTTGCAGCCCTTGAAAGACAATACAGTGTTTTATGTTGTTTTGACTTTAAGTATTTAAAATTGTCTTCTTTGAATTAATTTGCTCCTTGGGTTTTAAAGTTCCCACCACTGTGTTAAACAGAAGAAAAAACGTTTTTGTTCGTAAGTTGTTTTGCTTTCAAGTGGGCATATTCTGTCACTTGAGAAAGGTTGGTGTCATTGAAGTTTCTTTCCCTCCAGCTTCCTCTTCATTTAATTCTGCCTGACTGAGCTCTTAATGAGCCACGTACCTGTCTAAAGAAGAAGCAGGGGAGGCAGAGCACACCCTTCCCCGAAGGCCACCATGATTTACAGATGATGCTCCTTGACATCTCACAGTTGTTTATCCCAGTCGCCTCAGCAGCTAATAACCACGGCTTCCTCTGGAGGCTAGTTAGCACACCATCAGGCTTTGGGTCATAACCTTACATCAGATTGCTGTCATATTTGGTGCAGAGATATAGATCCTGTGTTGCATGCTGCACATAGAGTAGTACGATGTAAATGTTGGCTACGTTAAATATTTTTTAAAATATATTTCTCAGTTTTCTTCCTCTCTTTCTTTGCTCTTCTTCAGTTCCTGGTGACGTGGCACACCATTGATGCAGACTCTCCAGAGCTGAGTCACATCTTGTGCTGGGCCCCGGCAGATCCCCCAACTGGACTGTCCTACTTCTCCTCCCTGTACCCTCCTCACCCCCTCACAGCCCAGTACGGGGTCAAAGTGCTCCGTTCCTTTCCTCCTGTACGGTCACATATGCAGCACACACATACAGTATTAAATACCATCACTGCTGGTTTTGCTAAAAGTCTGACAAATAGCTGATCTTAGTACTTTTTTCATGTTTCTATTATTCAGACAGTATCTCAGAGAGCACTGATGAAATGTAATGAAGCTTCCACTTCCTCAGGGATGTGCACATTATATGTTGGGGACTCATTTGTATACAATGATACAGTTATGGCATTTCTTTTTGTTCTCTTACTGGTGAAATATTTTTTCCATTCTTTCTAGGATGCCATCTTGTTTTACATCCCTCAGATTGTCCAAGCACTTCGTTACGACAAGGTAAATATCAGAATGCTATTGAAAGCCCTCATATCTTCAGATTATTGAAGGTGATTTAGGGGAGAAATGGAAGATAATATTCAGAAGTTTTCATTAGTATAGAATAACCTGAAAATAACAATTGTGTAGAATGATCCCTTTAAATCTGCAGAGGGAGCAGGCAGAAGGACCACCATGTTGAATTGGTTTCGAAACCAATTCAACGTGGTGGCCAAACCTGTAATTACAACGTCATGTGATGCACAAGGACCAAAAAAGAGTTTTTCCCATAGACTTACTTTGTGCAAGAAGCGGCTGTTACGTGGTGAATACATTTTTTTTTTTTTTAGTATAAACCCCTTCAAAATGACTAATTTCTCTCAGAATTTGATCCATTCAGTCTGATTACATTTGGAAAGTCTCTAAGAACTGCACGAGTGATTCATTTTATTCCCATTCAAGTTAGCAGAGATCTTTAAACTAGCAGTTAGCCAGCTCGGGCCAACGTTAAGTCAAAATGCGCACCAGAGACTTGATTTGTCCAACCATGTGTCCATTTCTAATTATACATCCGTGGGAATGGGTCCTCTTCCAGTCAGCCATGCTTCTATAGTAGCTTAGAATGGACAAACCAAACACTGGCTTTGGAGAGGGCCCTTCGTGTTTAGTGGCTGCCAGGAAAGAGACGCATGATTCCACTACATCCGACACTGGTCCTGTAAATTTTCAGAACCTCCCTTGTATTTTTCCTTCTTTCTGTAACAACTTAACGTAGATGGGTTACGTGAGAGAGTACATCCTGTGGGCCGCTCAGAAGTCTCAGCTTCTGGCTCACCAGTTCATCTGGAACATGAAGACCAACATATTCTTGGACGAGGAAGGAAACCAGAAAGACCGTGAGATATTTACCTTCACTATCTCTTTCTGACCCAACACATGCACATCACACCACAAAACAACCTGCGAACATACAAATGTGAAATGCTCTGATCTTCTCTCTCTGTGCAGCTGACATAGGTGAGCTGCTGGAGCAGATGGTGGAGGAGATCACTGGCTCGCTGTCCGGCCCGGCCAAAGACTTCTACCAGAGAGAGTTTGACTTCTTCAACAAGATCACCAATGTGTCCGCCATTATCAAGTATGAACACACTTAACTATTTCTGGTTTGACTCGAGCATCTTTAGCTTGCTTTAGGCCATTTATTACTGTAGAATATTCTTTACATTACTGCTGTACCTTTTTCCAAAGTTGCATAACATTTTAGATTGATTTCCCACTGGCATTCATTGGTTTCAGTTCTGTAATACTGTTAGTTTTGAGAAATGTGGTTAGGTTGAGGTTCAGTCACAGTGAACATTTGCTCAAATGTATGCATGCAAATGAGCCTTGGTAGTGCAGGTGAAAGCAGGAACTGTTTGGGAGAACTGGGCCGCTTTTAAAGCTGTTCCTCAAATTGAGGGCTTCTTCCTCTAGTAAAATAAATGTTACTTTTAGCTAATAGGCTGCAACAAGGCCAGCATAGACATAATCTTGATTTATTTTTATCTTTGTTCTGCTTCTCCTAATTTTATCTCATTATTATCATCATCATCTCATGTCTATTTTTCAACCCTTGTGTGTTTTTGTGATCTTCCTCCATAAAATGTCATCTCAAGTAAAGATACACTATGATTAAAGAAAAGAGAAAAAAGACGCTGATTTGGGCCAAAGCCCTCTGAGTAATACTACAGTTCAACGTTTCTGTTAACCACAACTCTACTGTAGGTTGTCTGCAAGATGTTTATGAAGCAATAACGAGTGTCCCCCTGAGCTGAGATGTTTTGTTCTTTTCCCTGCTTCGTACCACCAGTGATCTACTCTCTAAATCCCTTTGTTGTTCATTTACTTGGCTCTTATTTGTTGTAATGTCTCTCTGATTATGCACCAGTCTGGAAGACACTGTATGCTGTGCCCCTGACTACCTGTCTACCAGTGTGTACACTCTGCAGCTGATGAGTAGAGTTCTGACAGCTCCCTTTATTGCTGGCTCTAACCGGGAGTGTTTTGTCAGCCCACTAGAGGCACACAAAATCCCCCCAGCCCTCATTACAGCACTAATTGCAACTGTCCGGGGGAGAAACTTGTACTGTCCCCTGGTTTCCACTCTCTATTACTTTCCACCCCAGTGACTCCCCTCTGTGAATAACAGCAGCGCCCAACTGTCACTTTTGCTCTGAATTCATTCAGTGAGATACCCATGCATGCTATTCTCAGTAAAGTCATAGGTGTGGAACCTCTCTGTGTTTAAGGTGTTTTTGTTTGTCTTCATTAGGCCTTTTCCCAAAGGGGAGGAAAGGAAGAGGGCTTGCCTAGAGGCCATGTCACAGATCAAAGTCCAACCCG